>NC_133541.1:31439411-32064411 GCF_048773025.1 Camelus bactrianus
TCTCTGCCAGACTTTAACCAAGGGAGTGTAGCCTGGCCTGCTTGCATCCATGACTGCATGCAAAAGGACGTTTTAAAAGTTCTTGCCGTAAATCCTGGAGGAAAGTGTATGAAAATCCAGCCTCTATTTCAGGAAAATCTGCCGGACTAGTGGTTAGTATTTCCCTTCTCATTGACTTTGATCGAAAAGCTGACAGGTCTCTTTTTCTCACTTGCTTTTGCATTTTGCAGATGTGCATCCCTGACTTGGCTTTGCCGGTTGCTTTCTGTCTCCTCCCACCTCATCCTTCCCTCTTTGGGCTTAATTTCTCTTTGCTTCCTCTTTGCTCGACTTCTCTGCTGCCCTCCTCTCTGCAATAAGCAAACTTCTTTTTCTTGTCCTGAAGCTTGTAAAATATTCCTGTCAGGCAAAGCCTCAGAGGCCTGCCTATGTCTGAAGACTGTAAAGATACAGTTTGGGTTTCTGAAGTTGGTTCTCTGAACAAAGGGTTGGTTTCATGCACGCTTAAGAAGCTGGTAGGTTTTGAGAAAGCTGGAGATGATAGTGGGCTCTCGGGTGCCATTTCAGGGTTTTAATTCTGGTCCATGTTTTACATTTCAGTCAGTTCATATTTGAGAAGAGTATCGTAAGGAAGATGTGACACCCCAATTGCATGTTTGTTTTGCATTTTCTCTCAGATTTTCTAAAGTCTTAGGGATGGTCAGCACTTGGAAGAAAAGGAAGATAAGCTGTTGCCTTTTATACTTCTAACCCGACCTCCCTGTGGGTTTACTCTGCTGCTCTGAGTTCCTTACTGCATGCCTAACTAGAGATTTCCCATCGTGCCTGGTGGGAGGGGAAACTCCACTTACTCTCTCATCAAAAAGCATTCAGATGAACTTTCAACAGAAGGACCTGCTCCCACCCCCTCAAAACATCTATTTTAATGTTGCATCTCAGGGGGTCTCTGTTCATTCCTGCAACAACTCATTTCAAACTGAGTGCGTTAGGCACTGTGCCAGGTAATGGGGGGACACAAAAATGACCCTCAGGGGAGGGAGAAGAAAATGTTGGGTATATTACGATGATCTGATAGAGGTTTGGCAAGGCTGTTATGGGAGGAGAGAAGAGGGGCTCCGAACATCACCTGGTAAGGAGTAGAAGTAGTTGCTAGACATGCATTTAAACTCAGACATGGAAAACAAACTTATGGTTACCAGGGGGTGGGAAGGGGTAAATTGGGAGTTCAAGATTTGCAGATACTACTATATATAAAATAGATAAATAACAAGTTTATACTGTATAGCACGTGGAACTATATTCAATATCTTGTAGTAACTTATGGTGAAAAAGAATATGAAAACGAATATATGTATGTTCCTATATGACTGAAGCATTATGCTGTACACCAGAAATTGACACAACACTGTAAATTGACTATAGTTCGATAAAAATATATTTAAAAAACAAAAGAAACGCATTTAAGTTGAAGTGACCTTGAGCTGAGGTTTGGGAAGGGAGTAGCAGGAATGGATGACGTGGGAAGAAGACAGGAGTCGGAGAGCCTAAAGGTGTGGAAAGCCTGGAACCTTCTGAGAAGATTCCTCTGTGGCAGAAGAAAAGGGAGGGTTGGGGAAAAGGTGTAAGATAGGGATGGAAAGGTAGACAGAGGTGGATCAGATCCCATGGGGCCAGACATACTGGTTGTAAGGCCATGTCCTGTACACTGGAGGGTTTGAAACAGGCTGCCGATGTGTGGTTTAAGGAAATCACTGTGGCGTCAGTGTGGAGAATAGATTCTTACAAGATTCTAACCAGGATTATTTTCAGAAATTTAGGCTTGGCTTGGTCTAGACTGAAGGGCTTGTTGTGAGTAAACTTCTTTTCTGGATTACCCCAGGGCTCTCATCCTATTTCAAGGAGGTGGCAGGGGGCACTCAGCCCCTGTGGAGGGTGGGCAGGCATCTGGCTGGGGAAGGTCAGGAGAGTACAGGTCACCTTAGGCCCCGCCGGCACTTGTGAGGGTTTGTTTGCACTGAACGCCTAATGTAATTGATATCACATGTGACAGCTTGTGTGAGCCTGGGGGCAAGTTGGCTTTTTGTTCCTTGAAGTGCTCCTTGAGGTCCAGGGCCCACGGAGTACTGAGAGAGCCCACTGGATGGGGACAGGAGACCTGGGTGCTGCTCCCTGCTCGGCTGTAACCAGCAGTGGAGTCTTATGTGCGTCATCTTGCTCCCCTGGGGTTGGCTGATGGCATCATAAAATGAGACCTTTCCATTTACACGGTCCTTACGGCCCCATCCAGCACCTAGGTTCTCTCATGATGCTTCTGCCTCCTCAGTAGTCCACCTCCCAGCCCCCGTCCTCATTCACCTCAGGTGTGTTCCAGACATTCTCATTAATGGAGAAACCAGTAAAGTCATTTATTTTTAAACTAAGTTGTAGTTTAAAGAATATAATCTAGTGAGCATGGGAAATAATTTTCAAAGGACAACATTGTGACTCACGTTCTGTCCTGTGCTGAGGACAAAAGGAAAGTAGAAAGCCACCTTCACTCAACACCTTCTTTCCGTCTTGACTTTTTCCCCTTGTCCCTCCTGCAGAAGTAGAGGGGAGGTTGGCTGGGGATTCTGAGGGGACGGAGGGTGAGGCACTGATGGGGAAGGCTGACCTATGGGAAGCTGAGTCCTACCACCTTCCAAAGGACCAGTGCCGCCTTCCCTGCGCATAAGCAGGATTCAGGTGGATCCAGGGCAGAATTTTGAGTGACTCTGACCTTCTTTGCCTTTGTGAAGTTATCTTGCACCCGTTTCCAGCACCCGCAGCTTGTACTCCAGACGCTCAAAGTTCAGCCCACAACCCATCCTCTAACCTCCAAATGACCCACTGCTCTTACCCAAACTTGCTTCTCCTAGGGCTCGATGACGATGTGGTGATTCTTGGGGTGGGGAAAGAACTTCTAATGCCTCTGACCTACCTTACACCCACCAACATCCCCACTTCCAAACACATGCACACACCCTGCAAGGCATTTTGGTGCAGCCCTGAGAACTCATTTATCCCACAAACAGGGGTTTGTTATCTTGTGACTTCCATATTGTGGCACATTTTATAGTAGAGGTTTAAAAAATCAGTGTGGAGACATGGAGGAAGGAAAAGTGAAGTCTCAAGGGAGTGTAGACGGCTTCACGGAGGGAGCAATATTTGAGCATGACTTTGAAGAGTGGGTGGATTTGTGGTTTGTCTGGCCCCGGTAGTGCAAGTAAAGGAAGACAGACCAGGAAGGAGGCTGTTTTAAGTCAGGAGAAGAGGCAGTGCAGCAAGCATGGGGGGAGGAGGAGCCACGTTCCAGAGGGAATTCAGCACCTTATGGTGACAAGTTACTTGTGAGGGGATACTCAGGGTATCTAGTTCAGGTTACTGGGGAACCCTAAATCTCATTGAGTGAGTTAGAAAATACATGAGATGAAGCTGTTCGTTCAGGTAGGAGGTAGGAGGGCAGGGTAGGAGACGCTGAGTCCATTCTGGTTGGAAGGAGTTAACTTCAGATGCCTGTGGGCATCCGGATGACTGTTTCCCTTTGTCTCAGGCACCTGCCCTCTGGTTCTTTAGCATTTGCTTGATGCTTTAAGTGAACTGCCACCCTCGGGATTCCCCTCAAGCTTTTCTTCCTCATTTGGAAGGAAAGTTTTAACTGGTAACAAGATCACAAGTGGTTGAACATGAAAAATTCATTTGACCCCCTTTTCCACTTGATGAGAAGATGCGTGTTTGATTACTGCTCTGTGAGATGTGATGTGACTGATTTCACTCAAACAAATTGTGATGAAAACCATTTTAGGGCCAGTTCTTTTGGCTTCTTGTTAGGTGGACAATCTTGAATTAATAGCAGTTTAGGGTTTGTCTCAGCCTGCTTGTTCCAACCCTCATCCACCAGCCAAATGATTCAGGAGAAACGTGACTAGGTCATTGAATTAGTTTCCTGAGTCATGCTCTGTTGGTTCCCTGGGGTGGTAAATATAAAGCTCCTGGGAATTGAACGTTGACTTCAGGACTGAAAATAAGCTCTCCTGAGCCAAGATGTTACATTTACAAGGATGTGTTACAAAGACGTGTAGGTCCTTTTCCCTTCCACACCACCTTTTCCTCCGTAAATACATGCTCCTTGTCCTTATCTTCTCCCAAAACCTAGACTATTGCAGATTTTGACCTTGATTTTGATTTACCTTCCAATTGACACATTGTCAGTTTTTTAATTTCCTGTCTGACTTGAGGTTAAGATGAGATGCGAGGCCAGCAAACTGATTTAGACAGGATCTCTCAGGCTTTCTTGGTTTCTCTGGGATCAACTCCTGTCCAGGTTTTTGTGTTCAGAAAACAAATTGCATCAGATGACCCAGAGGTGATGAGATTCTCAGAGCCCAATTTACACTAGCCAACCTCGCAAGATGGGCCGGTATACCAGAATGCCAGTACATTTGTTTATTCTCCATTTTAGCTGTGAAGCAATTGCATTTCAGCTGGCTATTGTATTAGTTTTCCAGAAAGAGAGAGAACCCAGAAAACAAGACAAGGATCAGAAGGTTGTTTGGCAAATGTAGAGTTGGAGTAGAGAGAACTGAGTGACCTCAAAGGAGACCATCAGCAAGCTTTGAAAGATTATTGTACCTGTCTCTGTATTAGGACATACTTGTTGGACAAGACAAAGTCATAAATTATTTACTAAATTTTTTCAGCATTCTTCATCAATCAAAATTGGTTAGACTAGATTATCTCTAAAGTCCCTTCTGCCTCCAAACTTCTATGCTCTGCTAAAAAGCCCATCTCCTTATGGGTGTGTTTCAGTGGTGGCCAGATGGTTATCTTCCTGACTGATGTTTAGGAAGTCAACCTCAGGCTCTATAACAGACTTTCAAAGACTGTATCAGTTTTCTATTGCTTCTGTAATTACTATAAATTTAGTGGCTTATAAAATCACCCATTTATTAGCTCACAGTTCTGTGAGATGTCTGGACACAGCCTGTTGCAACTGGATTCTCTGGATGGAGTTGACAAGCCTCAAATCAAAGTGTCATTGGGGCTGCATTACCTTTGGGAGGTTCTGGGGATGGATTTGCTTCCAAGCTCATTCAGGTTGTTGACCAAATTCAGTTCCTTGCTGTTGTAGGACTGTCATCCCCGTTTCCTTGCTGGATACCAGCAAGGAGCCCATTTTTGCTCCGAGAGGAGCATCTCACTCTTCCTGTGTGGTCCCCCCAAGCAGTAGCAGGGCATGTCCGTCTCAAGTTTCCAATCTCTCTGACCTCCTCTCCTGCCACATCTAATTTCCTCTCCGGCTTTTATAGGCTAATGTAATTACACTGAATCCCCCACACAATCCAGAATAATCTCCCTATTTTAAAATCTGTTGATTAGTAAGCTTAATTCTATCTGTGAAGTCCCGCCAGAGCAGTACCTAGATTTATAACTGAATAGCCGGGGATGCTAATCTTGGGGGTAACCTCTTTAGCATTCCTCCTACCCAGTCTCATCAGCAACCCCTTGAATCAGTGCTTTGTCATCATTTGAGTGCTTGTATTTGTAGATGACTGGCTTCATCTATTTCCACGTATTCTTTTTATTTGCCATTTCATAGGATAATATTTTCTGATCCTACCATCACATTTCAGCATTTCAACCCCTTGTTGTAGAAATTTCTCCATTGTTGGGGGGGGGCGGAATGCATCAACTGGTTGGCTGAATAGGGATGAATAATATTTTTTTCTCTCTCCCTCACCCAGCTGAGGGACGGTCTTTGGGGCAGCTGAGCTCTATTTTCACAAACTTAAAAATCATAGCACATTCGGTTTGCACTAGGTCGGTGATGCTCAGTTTACCTGTGGTGAAGAAGCCGGGGCACTTATGTGTCAGTTCCCCAGGTGGTTCTAATGTGCAGCCAAGGCTGAGAACTGCGGGTATGTTCCCAACATACTATTTTGGAAATAAGGAAGCCAAGAGTGAGAAAGGATTCACTTCAAGTCTCGTACCAGTGACAGCTCTGGTGCTAGAATTTCAACCGAAGGTTTATGGTTTAATTATTGGTAGAGTTCAGCGCTCAGTGATTATTAAGTGTAATGAGTGTTGAGAAGGTCTGAAAGTCCCTGCTTCTCCCTTCAGTAGCAGAACTCTGGGACTTTCAGAAACTATTAGACTTTGTGAAATCACAGCTTAAAGGTCTCTTCTCAGCAGTCTGGCCAGCTTGTGGGCAATAATAAACAGGGATACAGTCTGCATCAGCCGGGAGCTGGGCCATGGACCTCCACATTCTGTGTGCCTGAGCTGCACACTCCAATGCGGTGGCCACTAGCTGCGCATGTCTGTTGAGCACTTTAAATGTGACTGGTGCCAGTTGTGACGTGCTGTGAGGGTGAAATGCACCCCAGATTCAAAAACTAAGGATGAAAAAGTCTGTAAAATATCTCAATACTTTTCATATTTACCATGTGATGAAATGATAATATTTTAGATATATTGGGTTAAATAGGGCATATTAAAGTTAATTTCTCTGTTTCTTACTCTCTTAATGTGGTTAGTAAGAAATTAAAAATTACACATACAACCAGCATTTGTGGCTGGCAGTATATTTCTGTCACTCAGTGCTACTCCGGAGAGCATTTTCTATCAAAGCTGTTAACAGTGAATTGTCCACGTCCAAGCTCTTACACCTCCGGTGATCTTGAAGAGTGAAGAGGTGTATTGTAAACTTCCTGGCGATGAGACATGACATTGATCTGCCCCGTGTTTACTGTCTATCTGGCAGCCAGTCAGTCTGGCCAAATAGACTTCTTTCTATTTATAATATAGGCTTAAAGGAGGCGGGGGGATGCCCCCGTGTCATAGAAGGCGCACACTTCACAGCCCTTGAGTCACGTACCTGAAAGTAGACCAGACGCTCTTGGAGGCCCTAAGGCATAGAAATGAATCTCCGTTGAGTGCTGCTGCTCCTAAAGAAACTGCAATGTCAGCATTTATCAACTATCCGTCCTCTACAGGCCCTACGTCCTGGAAAGACTAGGGTGCCTGCCTCTGTCCACAATTCAAATCCAGATTTTCCTCCCTCTCTCTTTTGCACTGTGTAGTTACACCTGCCCTACTGGTGCCCTCCTTGTGTGTTCAGTCAGCCTGGCTTAGCATTTATGAAGAAGCTTGGAAGGCAAACGCAGGCCTTGGAGATGTCAAGCAGGGTTCCAGTCCTTACTCAGGAGTAGTCTGTCTGAGCTTGTGGGATTCCCTTAGCCACTCCAAGCTCCTCTCAACTTTCATTTTTTTTCAATTTTAAAATGAGGCTCTCTTGCAGACCATGAATGAGTTGATAAGGTACTTGGCACCCTTATTCATTGGGCAGATTTCAAAGGGGGCATTGACTCTGCCAGGCCCTGGACTAGTTGTCGAGGAAACAGTAGTGAGGGGCACCACTACTGCCCCCCATTTGCTTGCAGCTGAAAGAGGAGAAGGGCAAGGGGCCCGGTGTCATCTGGAAGGAGAAGTCCCCTGTGCAAGGCAGCTGTTCAAGACATCATCCAGCATGGGACTTGGCTTATCGCAAAAGCCTGGGATGGTGTGCCAGTGGGAACTGGCCCATGGGGATTAAATGACTGCCCGCGTCGCCCCCTCAGGCAGTGCTGGGCTGCATCCAGGGCACAGGACTGCTGACTCCTTCTCCAGCAGTGCTTTTCCCAGGAGAGCACATTGCCTCACTCTCGGTTTCCCAACTTGTTTACCCTAAAAGAACAACTTCACCATGTTGCACTTGGTAAAAGAAAAATAGAATTTCTTCCAATTTTTGCTCAATATGTTATCTGGGTCTGTTAGTAACTCCTTTAGTGCTGTGAGTTCTTGTACTCATCACTGTAGATTATACTCTTGTCAAGACACTGCATTTTTTTTATTTGAAGACTTCATTCTATGAGATCTTGTCTTCAACAACTTATCCATTTCTTGTTAAATTAGGTAAAAAACAAAGCCTATATTTCTGAGAATTCTTAAAGAAACCCCAGCATCTTCAACTTTAATTCTATGGGATCTATCACGGTAATAAAATATTAGATCTTTTAAAAAGGGCCACTTGTGGAAAGACAGAATCTAGCAGAAATCCAGTAAGAGGTTTGCTTTCTCAAGTTCTATTTTGGAAGAAAATGACTTGGTAGGTCTAATGTGATGAGATAGAAAAACGAACATTGTTCAAATAAGCATCCACCTGTGCAACTGATTTTTCTCTTCCATGTAAGAGTTACACCTGCACCGTGAATCAGTGGATGCACCAGGTAAATCAGGCTGGGTGAGTCTGATGGCCATCCACAGGTCCAGTTGTTGTGGTGAGATGTCACAATGTGCCGCTAGGTCCTACTGAATCCAAACAGAATGCCCCATGCACCAGGAACGGTCCACTCCCAACACAATACCCATGCACACAGAGACAGTCGAAGCACTAAGCATTTGATGTTGAAATGCCCCTTATTCTTTGACTCCTCTGGAAAGGAAGACGTGGAGAACTCAGCTGCCTTCTCTGTGTTCTCACTTGAGAAGTCCTGGCTTCAAACCAAGCCTCTTCTTGTTGGGATTCATCTACCCAATTTTCAGCTCTAGAAATACATGACCCAGAAATGAATGATCTGGACCCAGTAATAACAGCACAGAATTTTCTTATGGTAGGTAAGACAGTCATTAGGGGGAAAATCAGCCTCTTGATTAATTCCCACACAATTGGACCTCCATGTAGAAGGTATGCAATTTGCCTGTACTCCTAAGCAGAAATGAGCAGCTTTCCTGCCTTATCCTGGGAGATGCGCACATTACGTTATAGGCCTCTTTATCACTAGTATCAGAAAGTCTAAAAACAGCTAGTATTTACTATGCAGAGACCATGCCAGATGCTTTGAATAAATATCTCATTTAAATGCCTCCTAATTTTCCTATGAAAAAAGGAATAATATTATCATGTCCATGTTAGAGGTGAGCAAACTGAGGTTTGGTAAAGTCAAGATTTCAACTTTACTCCAGAACTCATGCCCTTAAACCCTAAGCTCACCCTAAGTGAAGTACAAGGATATTGTCTGTGGTGTAGTCTGAAGGTAATTGCTATAGAAAAGTCTATCTATCAGTGATTATTAACTCAATGCAATCATATGACAATGAAACATGGCATCAAATGAAATCAAGTGTCCAAGGTTCACCCAGTAACACTGTCTCTTACCTCTTATATCAATGTCGACAGATTGCTTAATCTTTGTACGTGTTACCTCACATGGAGCCTGGATAGCATCATTTACTCCCTCAGGGGGTGGGGTGCTGAGTCCAGCTCACACTGGCTCGTAAATCCACGTACAGTGACGGGAGTGATTCAGTGAATCCATGTTAAGTGACTGAGTAGCTTAAAATCAGCCTCAGTGGAGGTATTCATACCACAGAAATCAAGAAATGCTACAAATCATGACCTTTTTTAAAATTATTATTCCAGAGAGACATTTGTTAAATGTTAGTTCACCACTGGCTATGACTCAGAGAGAGAGAGAGACACAGTGTGAATTGTCATACTTCTAAAGGTAAACAAAGGCACAGTGGGTACTGTAAAAAAAAACAAACAAACAAACAAAAAACTTGGTACAAATATAATCTTACCTGTCTTCAGTGAATCTTTTATCCCCATCCTGCATTTGGGAGGTTCTCTGAAAACATAACCATGATGAGTTTATATGTCACTATAAATATACGGTTTTATTTTGTGTATTGTTTTTGTTATGAAAACAGATATGCTTCTGGAATGTTTAATGTTTCTGAATGCAGGTACAAACTTACAAACCATAAAATGTACATGTCAGTCTTGTTAAGTAGAAAAAATACAATGCAAGCCACATATGTAATTCAAAATTCTCTACTAATCACAAGTTTAAAAAATAAAAAGAAATGGGGGATATTAGTTTTTAATATTTTCCAAAATATTATTTTAACAGCCAGTCAGCATAAACATTATTGAAATATTTTGCATCCTTTTTTGTACCAAGCCTTCAAAATCCATGACCATTTTACACTTATAGCTCATCTCAATGTAGATGCTGACTTTTCATCAGAAATACTTGACCTGTATTTAGATTTTATAAAATGTACAGCTGAAAAATAGATTTACATACTAAACCTGTTCTGAATATTAAAATTAAGTAAAATTTAGCTTATTTAATTCCTCGGTTGCATTGGCCACATTTCAAGTGCTCAGGAATCACAAGTGACTGGCAGTAGCTGAACCTGGTCAGCACAGGTGCACACCATATATGCTCCATTTATTTTATGAAAATGAAGACCTACTATAAATGCTACACCCAAAGGCCTTTTTCTCCTCCTCCCTGACACATTTAAACGACTTTCCCATCCTTTATTCCCCACTGGATCCCTGAGAGGAGAGAAATCTCAGGGAGAGTAGTTACAGCAATATCTGTGAATTTTCTCTCCCTCACTGACGAGAAGGAAATAAATTGACCTAAGGCATTTTGGATCTGACCACTTTTCAAATGACCACCACCATAAAAGTGGATAATAACCTGAACTCCAGCTGCAAACCACTCACATAAATGCCCAGAACTAATTAGAATGGATCATTTCAAATACCCCTTTGAATGAGCCTCTTCCTCTTTCAGTGCTGAGTTCTTAGAAAAGCTTCACCAGGAAATCAATGAGACTCAGTTTTGCAATATTTTATTAGTAATCAGCATCAGAAGGTACACATTTATTAGGTTATCTACCTGGCGGCTTGGTTGTGCAATGTAAACAGTTTTGCTTCTGTTGGAATTTTTTAATCTGCTCTTGCTTTTTCAATATCAGAATAGCTCGATCAGTGAAACAAAAATTTGGGAAAACTTGTTATTTTTCATCAGTTTGCTGACATTTTGGTGTTCTTCCTGATTTGGCCTTAACAGGACTACAAGCTCCTAAATCTATTATTTTACTCCTATTTATTGAAATGCTAACATCATAATTCTAAGGATGCTTTTGACCATACTCCTTTTAAATACTTGATGCAAATCAGAAGGTGTAGGTGACAAATTACTAACCAGATATGAGTACATTTTTTCCTATATGGCTTTATATACTTTTTAATACTATTTTAAATAAAGATGATCTGGGGATTCTTCATGAAATAGTCTTGTCTTCACATTAAATGGGAATAACACTCATCATTTCAATGTAGGTATCTCTGAAATCCAGTAACGATTTCTCTCTCAATGACTTTTATTGCTTTTGTACTCTCCATTTTGCCTGTACCATGCTAGCAGGCACTAATAGTTCAACAAATACTTGCTAATTTTAAATTAAATATAATAGAACCAATTGCTTTCTTTGGAGTTGGTCATAACATGTTGGAAAAAATATCATATTTAATCTCCATCTCTTCTCATGTCTATGGACTGTTTGATAGCCAAGGAACAAAAGTATATCCATCACTGGCCTAACTGTAATTTGGAGACCTCCTCTACTGGGCCATCTACAGAATTAAAACTCATGCCAGCTGGATCACAGGGCTTTTCAACTGGCTCTCCCTTGAGGAAGGAGGAGCAGGCAAGATGCTCAGGCATTGAGCTCAGAAATACTGTGAGTTCCATTTGCAAGAATAGAAGCTCCTCCTCCCCCCACTCCTGTGAAAATCTTGCCCTGTGCCAATAGCCAAAGAATGTGTAAATATTAGAAATTTAGAGGGATTTTCCCTAGGAAAATATTACGAACTCTAAAAACCCAATAGGCTAAGGTACAATTTAATAGACTCCTCTGAACAGTGTCTGCCTCTATTTAGATTATTGTATTGGGTAAAGGAAATCGGGGTTTTCTCCTGCTCACATCTGGCACATCGTTGATAGGTTAACATTCCAAGCTTTGTGTGTTGGCACTCTGTCTTCTCCCAGGGACATTTCATCTCCTCTAGAACCTGATAGAGGATTCTCTCCTCTAGAAGCTGCCATGCAGAGCTCTGCATAGTTGAAGGGAAGCTTACGGTCAAACCAGCCCATGCCAAGGGACATTCTGTTCATGTGATGGCACTAAAGAGAGTTCACTATGGGGGGAGGGTACAAGGAGTGGGGAGAGTGCAAAGGGGGCTACTTTCAGAGCCATCCCTACCGAGCCAGCAACAGTGGAAGGGGAACGTTGGTCTCTAATGGAACAATCAGCTCTTCCTAAATCCAGCCACGTTACTGCATCCTCTTCCCTGCTCCTCCCCTGGTTAGAGCCTTTGAGTTGGGCCCCTCTGCTCTGCTCCCACTGGCAGTGAACTGTTCTCTTCTCCTATGTGGGATGATGTCTGTTTTAAAGATCTCGCAGGGAGAGGGTATAGCTCAGTGGTAGAGCGCATGCACCAGGTCCTGGGTTCAATCCCCAGCACCTCCATTTAAAAAAAAAAAATCCCCTTTTCTGCTATAGGAGGTACAAACAGATTTTAGGTTAACTTTTCTTTGAGGATTCTCCTTTGTTTTGTGAGATAGAACATGGTCCGTGGAGACATGTTTGGCTCATAAAGGAACTGTTGGGATAATCAGTTCCTTATCTGAAGAAGCGAAGTTCATTTGGAGGCAGCAGCTTTCAAAAGTTTGGGGGTCAGAGGGGGTCAACTCCAATGCCTCTGTAGCAGAATTCACTTGTTTATAGCATCTACCACTTCTCCTGAGGATGTTTAAAGAGGTGACTTCCAAACCAGAGAAAGCGTCCTTCTGAGAAATGCAAAACTTTGCATATCCTTCTTCAGCTGGGAATATAACACGCTGCCTGGGAACTAGGATTCCCTGTTACAACCTGACAGCAAAAGTGCGTGCGCCAGGGCAGGCTTCTTTCCCTGACATGCAGTGTGTTGCAGGAGGGCCAGTAAAATTAGCGCTGTAGACAGGGCCCATTTCCTCAATGCTTTTCCTCCCTAAAAAATTACTTTTAAAATAAAATTTAAAAGGAACTATCTAGTTACCAACAGGATGACATTTTCAGCCCATAACGTATCTGTTTTTAGCCTTTTTTTGTACTTCTGCTGAAGATCTCAAACTATGATTACAGTGGCCTGTTTACCTAGGAGTAAAGGACCTTAGGAGAGATGCTCAGTGAAAGCCAATGAGGATGATGTAAGGCCACTAGCCCAGAACCTTCCAGGTTAGGAATTGAAAACATCGGTGTTTTAATAACTACAACTCGCTTTTGTCTGAACTCTCACAGTTGGCAAGGTGTCACACGCAGCCCGATCAGTGACTGTGCGGCAGCGTATGGGGGCAACCTTAGGCATGTTGGAAGTTCAGACACAGGGAGAGATTCTGTTCACATAGAGATATGTTTTCTTAGAATTTAAGAACACACAATTATATAGAACAAAAAAAGATGGGTCATCCACTGCCTAGAAATGACAGAGCGTCTGAGGTTTCCTGCCTATCCAGAGTGAAGCAGTCGTCACCAGGGACCATGCCATTCCATCACTCGTGAAAACAAACATTCATGTTCATCATTTCAGCCTGATTAGGGGAAATGGAAGGGCTGTTTCATTATTATCAAGAATGTCAAGTAATAAAAATGAGGCAATAAAGGCACTCACTGGTGGAGTTATGATGTGTGATGATCCGATCTGCCTGAGTGACTTGTAAGTACAGTAACTTTATGGAACTATTACGGCTAAGCTGTAAAGCAGTTGGCCTTAGTCATCGGATCCAGCAACAACTCTCCAAAGGGCAGTCTGCGGAGTGCATGTTAAAATAGCCCAAACTTGTCTCTCTAGAGATCCAGGAGGTGGACACCTGGTGTATTTATTCCCAAGAATCTTATTTCCTGCAGGTAAAGGTGTGTGCTGACTGAGGAACGGTGATCTGTTTCCCCGTTCACCAGACCGAAGGGTTCAAGGTGTGGCCACACTTGGGATTCCAAATGGCTAAGCCGGCCACAGACGGACCCTTCTTAGAGCCTGAGGTGTTCACATTCCTGGGCCTTTCAGAGACCACATTCCTCCTGAAACTAAAACCCATGAGGACACCAGGGAGGCCACCTGGGAAGCACTGCTGTTATGTTATCTTCTGCTTCTCCCCTCCTTGCCGCTGCCTTCTAGTTAAACCTCCTTGGGATGGTTCCTTAGCACAGTGCTTTGTTGATTGAGCTCTTTTGTTCGCTGGGAAACACACGGGAGAAGTTTTACTCTTACTAAAGAGGGTTGTCTTAGTTTTCCTTTTATGGCCTGTCCAGCTCCAGGCACCTTGCGTGGTGATACTGCTGAGTTTCTATTTCCACATCAAATGAACGTGAGCCACACTGTTATTGAGGCAAGGCGTGGGGGTCATTTGCCATGAGGTGGTTCTGTGGCTATCCACCGGCATGGGAAAATCTCTAGGCTCCATGTTATTTCCTGAGGCGAGCACCCACTGGAAGTAGAATTTATTCCAACCTGCTGTTTGTTCTCCTGAAAACTGTGACACTTGGAGACTCTGGGGCAGCGAAAGACTGAGGGGGATTCCTCCTGGAGCTAATGTGCCTGTCAGCTCACTCACAATTTAGCCGGTCTTTAAACAGCTTTTAGTGAACATAGTCTGCTTTTAATTGCTCAGCTTTATCTTATTCCTTTTTGTGTGATTGCAGGTCCTACAGGAATGGATCTCTGGCAGCTGCTATTGACCTTGGCAGTGGCAGGCTCAGGTGATGCTTTTCCTGGGAGTGAAGGTAAGTTCTGCTTTTCCATTCCCACCCCCGGTGTTTCGAAACCACCCTGAACTTTATTAAATCTAAGTTCTTTGGATGATGTAACTAAAAGATGTAAGTTCCAAGTAGCAGCCGATAGGAAACCTGTTGTAGCTTTAAACTCGTTAAGCCGGGAGGATGTTGCTGGGGGTGTTTTAGGAGGAAGACAGTAGTCAGCTTCGGCATCTGATGCTTTCACATCAAAAATACATGCTGTAAATCATGCTGAGGACACTTCTGCTGAAGGCAAGCCAGGTCTCTTGCTCCTCGGGCTCTGGGAGAGAGAATGAAATTGCACTGAAGGGTTATTAACCTACTGATCACTCAGCTCATCTGTGACTAAGGGTATCATAGCCGACTTCCATAGCTCAGAATTAAGGCCCCTTAATCATATTCTCTGTGAGCAGAAATTGCAAATTTCAAATAAGTGTCACTTCTCACTCTCTGCATGCTTACCTTTGAAGGAAGAAACACTTGAAGTAGTTGAATAAGATACTCAGAAGTCACGAGCTTGCTTGTCCGTCTGTCATTCTCCCTCCCTTTTTATACCTTCTTCTACTGGGAAAGTCACAGTATATTCAAACTTACATCTCCTGACAGAAATAACTGAAACAAAAGAGTCATGAAAGGGCACGAAAAGGAGGGTTTTTCTGTCCAGAAAGAAAACTGTGCTCATTTTAAAGGGGTGAGGGACTTTTTAAAATATCATCTTGAGTACTTGATTTTTTTTTGTCTTTCTTGAACTTCAACCGAGGAAAGAAATCATCCATTTCTCCTAGTCTCTGACCACAGTCAGTTGTTGCTTTAAAAGTAACTAACTCCCCTGCTCACTGGGCAACTCATATTGGAAAACACAGTTTAACAGCAGAAGTAGGGCCTGAAAATGTCCTCTCTGACCTTCCAGCCAAAAATAAACCCATAGTAGTGAGCTGCTGAGGGCGACCAGAGTAACTCAGAAAACAAGAAGGGTAAAATATGTTATTTTATCTCTTACAACAATTTTAAAATATTTATAGAAAAGAAGTCATAATTGTTTGAAATATTTTTGGGTCTCTCTGGTGTTATAATGTCAACATTATGCAAGTCAAACACGAAGGGAGTCGCGGGCTCCGTGTCAGCAGCTTTTCCCAGGGCTGGTTTTAGACCCTGGTTCTGAGCCAAAGAATTACAGCTGAGATCCTGCAGTGTTCCAAAGTCATGGTGGTTTAATCTCTACTTTCTTCATTAAGGTGACTTTCACTCCACTGGGCAAGGCTTGAGGAATTTTAAAAACGTGTGAACTGAACAAGTATGGCAAAGGAAATCTTTAAAGAAAATTTAAAATGTATCCCCCGCTGGAAGACTGGAGCTCAAGTTACATGTTTTTGACCTGGAGAGTCTGCAAAGAGCATCTATTTCAATGCTCTGACATTTTAGTAAACCTTTAACTTTGGAGAGGAAATGACACCACTAGCTGGTTTTATGTTTGTTTGCTTTTTGTTTTGCTTTTGGTAGTTTTTTATTTGCTTTGTTTGTTTAGGGGAAGCAAAGCATAAGAAAAGGCAATGGTTTACAGTAAATACAAGTCACATCGTTTAACAGTACTTACACATACTAAGTAATTTAGCAAAGAAAAAAGTCTTCTTTTTTTATTTTTTCTCAGTGGGCTAACCAAAATTCCTTTGTAATATGGGGCTGCTCCAGATTCTTATCTTAAAATGGCCTAGGGATTGTTAAGGATGGGTTATGATGTTTGTGTAAGAAGATGTAGATGAGCATGATTGAACATGAGTACGTGTGTGTGTGTGTGTGTGAGTTCTGGACATTTATCTGACGGTTTCAGCCAAAATGATCTTACCACATGACATGGATTGAATCTCAGATGATATTCATGGGCCATGTGTTTCTTTTTCTGCCAGGTCTGGATTGTAGCCAAATCATTTTATTTTTATTTTCTCTCCCATTGTATAAGGCAGACTGAAAATATAGGTGAGGACTTTAAAAAAAAAAAAGGGGGGGAGGAGGATACTACTGTAGTTTCACCAGCCATTCATTTGAGTTCAGTTTGGTCCGTGGAAGAGATGGTGCTGCTGAGTCAGGGATGTGGGAAGCGTCACCTGGAGAAAAGTTGCCCAGGAGCTGGAAGATGAGTGACCTGCGTGCCTGGGGAAGGCTGGCACTCAAGGCTTTGAGCAGGGTTTTTCTTGCTTGGGCAGATGAGGAATTAAAAACATCCTGGCCCTGAGAGGCTTTTTTTATTGAGTCTAATTGCCCTGTTGGAAATGTAATGAGAACTGAGCATCGAACAGCACCATCACTGTATCAGCTAAATGTGATAGATGCTCTCTTTGTCTTTCGTCCTTGATGTTAGTCTTTACATCTGCTCCTCAAGGCAGGTTACGTCCTCTCAGGGAGAATTTCTTATTCCAAAATCAGGAATGGCCAACAGTGCTTCATCTTTAGAGGGCTTCGCAGGGTCGACTAGTTGCAGCAAACCTGCTGCTTCCGCTAATTTTAATGAAAAATGTGCATGAAGACTTAGTGGGTGCAAATACTCTTCCGAGCAGCGCCTGTTACATGTTAGGTTGTGTCTCTCCTGTTTCTCTTGGTCCCCATCTGAGCATCCTCTTTGGTCTCAGCAGCCTAAGGTGGGAGCAGGCAGGCCCCTGGCCTGAGAAAGTCCAGTCTAGTTGGGATGCGAGGAGCTCCTAGAAACTGATAAGAGGCTGTGGAGCTTTAAGGTCTAGATTGTGTGATGAATACAAACAGCGAAGATGCCCTGAAAAAGAATCAGTCCAGGTGGACTGGAATAGTTAATTCAGCAAATTCAATATGCAGGTATTTCTTTAGAGCTTTCCATCTTTAAAGATTGAATGTAGGGCTGTGAGGAATACAGTGATTCCTCCCTCAGGGGAGGTACCGTGAGTTAAGAGATGAGGCGTACGCACAAAGAACCACTGTATGAGGCAGTGTGTATTAACTCGAGAAATAGTGGCCTGAACTGTACCTCTCAGGGGAATGAAGAGAGGAGGGTCCCCGCAGGCTGTCAGGAATGAGAACTTCATGAAAAGGGTTGGTGCTGTTTCAGCAGAAATCAGAATTCTGGGTTGCAACTTGAAAAGGTTGAGAAGAGCAGGGGGCGGCTACAGGAATAGCTCGTGAGTAAAGGAGCAGCGTAAACGGAGCGCACAGGTGTAGGTATGAGGTGTACGTGGAGAACAAGCCATCCAGTTACCAGGCTTACACCGCGGGACACTGTGCTAGGCAGTGAGTAGCTCTATTTCACACATCTTTGTGCAACAAACGTTTTCTGAGCGCTTACTGTGTGGAAGGCGTAGGCTTAACTTGGCCAGCATGCATGGTACATGAGCACTATGTTTGTAATTATTCCCTTTGGACATAAACTTAGCTTAGTGAATTTGAGTTAAATTATGGGCAGCCTAGAGAGGGCGAAAGCTTCATGGAAAAGGCAGGTCTTGCTGGGCCTTGAAGGATGGTAGTAATTGGAGAGGAAGAGATGAGAGGAAGCTTATACCGTATCCAGCAAGTCATAGTTAAAGTTGTGGGCCAGGTGGAAAGTGCTCATGCTGGTGCATTATATGTGTGTGTGTATAATATTTAGCTATAGCATATATAATAATTACATGTAATATATATGTGAGTATGTGTGTGTGTGTATATATATATATATATGTGTGTGTATATATATATATATATATGTATATATATATGGCCTAGCTTGCAGGCAAAGCACATAATTATTCTAAATATCATTCTATACCAGTCAAGATAAAAATCTTACACTCAGAGTGCGATGCCATGTCCTAAAGGAACCAGGATCCCAAAAATAATGTTCTCTGTATATCTTTGAACATTTTTCATAAATGTATACAAGCAGACACAGCACTTATGTAAAAGAGAATACACCTCTGTTCCCATTGCTAACAGCTAAGAAATAATGACACAGTGGCAGGAACATTTTACATTTTTAAATAAACCTTACCCCTTTGTACCCCCTTGCAGATGAAGCTTTACAGAACCCTGAGAGCTTCAAGACATACAGGCCAAATTTCAAGCAAGTATTAGAGTCATGGCTGTAGTTGGTGAACAGTAAAGGAGGTACCTGCTAAAAAAAAAAAAAGGTTTCAAAAAGGAGCAATTCAAAGCTTTCCTTGAATTCACACTGGAAGTGAGGGGAAAGACCATAGAGCTTTCAATTGTTGCTGTCTTTAAAAAAAAAATTACTGATGTGTGGTTGATTTACAATGTTAGTTTCAGCTGTACAGCAAAGCAATTCAGTTATACATATATATACATATATCTTTTTCAGATTCTTTTCCATTATATGTTATTATAAGATACTGAAATATAGTTTGCTGTACAGTAGGACCTTGTTTATCTATTTTAGATATAGTAGTGTGTCTCTATTAATCCCAAACTCCTAATTTATCCCTTCCCTGCCCTTTCCTCTTTGGTAATCATAGTTTGTTTTCTATGTCCTTGAGTCTATTTTTGGTTTGTAAATAAAATTTGTATCTTTTTTTTTTAGATTCCACATGTAAGTGATATCATGTGGTATTTGTCTTTCTCTGTCTGACTTACTTCACTTAATATGATCATCTCTAAGACCATCCATGTTGCTGCAAATGGCGTTATTTTATTCTTTTTGTGGCAGAGTAGTATTCCATTGTGTATATAGACCACATCTTCTTTATCTAGTCATCTGTCAAGGACATTTTGTCATCTGCCAAGACATTCCATGTCTTGACTATTGTATATAGTGCTGATTGCTGCTATCTTCATCAAGAGGCAAGAAGAAATTTTAATCTCTTCTAGTGCCACATACATCAGCAGCCCTACGTCACCTGGTCCTCCTGGTGTCACATACAGCTGTGACACTGGAGTTCAGCAGGTTGTAGCAGGCCAGGTGACAGCCCTTCTGATCTCATCTCTCTGGATAGTGCTAATGGAAAATGTGCATAGACCTTTGTGGATGATGACACAAAACAGTCAGCAAGTTTATACTGAGCACTTTTATGGATTCAAGGATGCATTTTCAGTTTGTTTCTGCTCTTAAGGGGCTCATGGTCCTTAAGGAGCAGGAGAAGGCAGGCAAATAAGCATAATTTATTCAGGGTCCTCTGAGGTTATTAAAGAGCTTTAAGCAGGGAAATAATGAGACTGTTAGATTTTCATTTTCAAAATAATACTGGTAAGAGAATAAAAGTGAATTCGAGAGAGAAGAACGTGGCGGAAGGTGGTAATTAAAGGTTAGGAGAGAGGATGCAGGTGTGACAGTGGTGGATTACAGACAGATGTTGAGGAGAACTTGGAGTCCAATTACATGTGGATTTTTGACCAGGAACTGGCAGAGCTTTCTTACTCCATCCATGTCAAAGTTTCTGCATCTTCAGTTCGTGTCATCAGCATCAGCAGTGACGCACTTTTAATACGGAGAAACCGGAGCACAGCTCAGCCTGGTAGCAGTGAAGCGGTACTTAGGGAACAGCTCCGTGGTGGGGAAATGCTGAGACTGAGGCCAGCAGAGTATCTAAGCAACCTTTCTTTCATACCATTTCCCGAAACCCCCCTGCCTGTGCCTAGCCCGGGTCACACAGCTATCTGCTCCCCTCTGCCATGAGTCTTGCTGTGGCATGGCTGCTGTGCCCCAAGGATCCATGGTGGGGACAAAGGCCAGAGCTGCCTCCGCAAGTAGTCTCTGGACATTTGCAACTAGATCACAAGACCCTGACATACCTCCAGATATTTGCTCATCCCTAGAGTATGTACTTACAAAATACAATAAAATATACGCAGGCTGAGTTGAGGGCAGCAAAACCAGGCACCGAGCAGAATCCAGGAGGTCGGTGAGGCTTACGTAGCAGCTGTGTGACTCACCCCCTACAAAGCGGCTGGCAGTGTGAGTGAGTAGGTTGGTGTCTCAGCTAATTGGCAGTAAAAAGGACCAGGACCACCCAAGAATAGTCTGAACCTTAACTGTTCAGTTCAAACATGCCAGTGATGGACTGAATTTCCAGTCTCCTGCCTTAGATGACTGTCATTACAGGACAAGAGCCAGTCCCAGTGGGCAGAATGTCGCCACACACTTTGGGTCAGTAGCTTAAATGAGAGCTCCTGCTATGGGGGAGACAGGAACGGTGTTGACATACAGCACTTGACGTGTGGTGACGGCCACCAGCTCCTGTTCATCAACACACCTGGTTTTCAACCTCTAGCAGCAGCTAACGTAGGTTCAACTACACAGAAGTCTACACCAGCTTGGACCGGCCCAGCCAGCCTCTGCCTGAGACTGTCCTGTACAACTTATGGGCACAGGGTCCCCCAGTCACCCAGCCCTTTCCCTACAAAACCCTCTCAGGGAGAACCTGTGAGTGGTGGTTTTCTCCTCACCCTGATTTTTAAGTCAGTGGGTTACTTTCCCAGAATTGGTTGAGTTTAAACCCATAACCTTAAACTGGGTATGATAGAGAATTTAGTTGGAGAATTCAGAGCCATCCACAAAGGCATCTTTGGGGCCTACCCCCCGCCCCCACCCCATTCCTTGTAACTGCCTGCTGACCCACAGGTCATCAGGCAGAATCACCAGCCGCCACAACGCAAGGACCACCCTCATCTTTCACAAGCAGCAGGCACCCCGGTCCCATTTTGGCTTTTCTAGCAACACTCACATTGCTGTCAACAGTGTCATCCCTCAAAACCAGAGTGAAGCTCCCTCTGCATCTGTAGTTAGCAGCATAAAGGCGGTGATGACGTGTGACATAAACACACTTTGAAACCTGATGCGGCTGGTCCTACAGAGTGGATTCCGGGCACCCCATCTGCCCATCACCGCGCGACCCGGGAGGCCCCGGGGCCTGGAGCACTGCTTTAGCCTCAACTGCCAATTGGGCTTTTCTCTGGTCTATGTTTCCCAAATGCGTCCAAAACAACTTCACAGTATTTCATCAGATACGTCTAAGGAATCTCCATTTCTGTTTATACAACTTACCAGCCTTAAGCCTCAGCTAATTACAGTGTCTGTGTGGCATTTCCACAGCAGTGTTGCAGGTGTTAGAGCGTGATGACCGGGTCCCAGCCGTGGAGGAAATGTTTCAGGATGTCAGATGCTCTCAGCAAGAGGCAAGGCACAGAGGATGGGCAGAAGGGCAGCAGGTGGAGGAGGATGAGGGGCAGGGAGGTGACATTTGTTGTGTGTCCCTCTTGTAAATGAAGTTATCTGACATCTGTGTTTCAAGCTGTGTGACAGGGCCTGGACTGAGCTTGAAATACATGCAATGGGTTTTCAAATGATTGACAGAATGACCTCTGAATACTCTGTGTGGTAAGTAGGTATGGACTTAAAACTCTCTAGAATTTTAAAATTCATGAAGGATGTTTTGCTCATCCCTGTATCCCCATCCTCTAGTGTTCTGACACATAGACTAGATCTTCCTTTATTTGTTAAGGGAACTGGCATCTAAATCCTGACCCGGGACTTCCCCAGTCATACCCCACAACTGTCCCTGTTCTTTCCAGTCCCAACCAGGCAGTGGCTGAATTTGGACCCCTTTCCAGTAGGAGGGGTCTGGAAATAGCCACGCAGCTGTAGAAGGTATTCTCCCAGAAGCCCCAAGCATCTGTGCCGTACGCTCTGATTTGTGGGCTTTCCCTGTGGATGGAATGATCTCGTTTCCCTGCTATATAATTCAGGTGCCCCCAGAGCCAGAACTTTGCCCAACACACCAGTGCCTGGGAGCCTGATGCCCTTCCTAAATTTTGCCAACCTTTTCCCAGGTGACTGACCTCTGTACCCCATGCACACATCTTGCATTGAATGAACCAGTCACCCAGCATCTACCACCTGACACCACCTTTATCTGTGCCCCACCTCCCTGATTAAAACTCCTCAAATATTGACAGAAAGAGGTATAATGAGGCCTCCAGATTCCAAGTCCACATTTTTCTGCCCCTTTGAACATTGGACTTTAGGTTACGAAAGCCCCTGTTTGGGAGTCCTGTGGAGAGCTGGAGCAGTTTTCCCAGCCTCATCCCTTAAATAATCAGATTTTTCCAATTTTCCAAGGAGAGCCCATCTTGAAGTATGAAGCCCTCAAAGTTAAAAGACAGTTATGCTGATAAAATCCCTCATTTCCTGACCCTTGAATATGAAAAAAGCAGCATTTTGTATAATCTAATTTTTCAGCAAAATCTTGCAAATTTATGGAAGGAGAAATAATATTCAGAATATCTGACTTGTGGATGGCCATGTGTGTGTCAGTATTAATAGAGTCACACTAGTGGAGATAGAATTGATGGTGTTTACCGCACTATATTTTGGGGAGCCTTGACTTCCCCAAAAAGGAGAGCTCATTTTTGAGGGAAGGACCATTTGTGGCTGCCTCACTTTCAGGACCCACCCTCCCTCCTCCGCTACCCAGCCGTTGGCTCACCTGTTTCCGTGGTTGGAGCAAGAATCACCAGCCTTTTCTTAACAATAGCCAGTGATGAAGGGGTGTGTTTGTGAAGAGGGCAGGGCAGTTGGGGCAATGGGGGACGTCAGTCACAGCACCCTGCCTGTGTCAGGGCACAGCTGGACTGAATGGGCTTGTGAGGGGGAGAAAACCCTGAAGCATGGAGATGCTGTGCTCAGACAGCCCTAGCTGGGTTTACAGACTGGTTTATGACTGTGCCCGACGTCCCCTGTGAGCCGTGCCAGCACCCTGGTCCTAGTGTTCGCTCTGAACCTCGTAAGCACGGTTGACTAGCTCTCTCTCCCTTCACAGCTATTACTAAGCCTGACTTCCTGGAAAGCTCTTATCGAGGAACAGAAAGAGCTAGATTAACTTCTGTGCATACCCTGGCTGTGTTTGCCTGTCACATTCATGTTTATATAGACGTGATGGGTGTGAAAGGCGAAAGTGTAGTTACTCCGCAGTATGAGCTCACTGTCTTGTCCTATTTCTGTGTACAAATGCTAAAAACCTGGATTCTTATATCTAAAAAAAAAGAACTTAGTTTGAGGAAAAAAATAGAAGCCTGTGAAAAACAAAAAAGGATATAAAACACTTTCATTAGCATAACATGTATCCAAATGAAACTCTTCCCTAACTGTCCAAAACCATTGAACTTTGGTGGGAGGTGATTTCTCCAACGTGTTAGTTGAGAGTGGATTGTTATAAACCCACAGTCAGAAGCCTTTGATGTGGGGGAGAGTCAGCTGATGCCTTAAAGCAGAAGGTAGAAGGAGAAGACCGAAATTCCAGGCTAAAGTGAGGAGAACGTGGCCGCCGCTCAGCCCACAGTTGGCATTCAGCAAATGCCATGTAGACCACTGATTGATTTCTGTGGTTAGTTCTTAGGAGCCCAGTTTGATCTGCTTTTGACTTGGTTATACATGATGTCCCCCTGGTACTGTGATCCTGTCCTTGGCTATCGCTTCCTTGGGGCAACAACAATCAGCCAGAAGCTTAGATTATCAGAGGGTAAAAGAGACCCATGGAGGAACCCCGTTGGGGGAGAGGAGAGACTGCTCACGTGGCCTTGGCTGTGACTCAGAGGACACAAAGAGGTGCTGAGGGAGTAGGACCAGTGAGCAAGTCTCTGCAGCCAGTCACATCTGACTGCTGCTTCCTCCTCTGCCTGGGTCAGGAGAAGCAGTCTAGATTAGGGACTTCAGAGCATCGATCTTGAACTTTGTCAGAGCTCGGTTGGGATCCCAGATCTAGCATGTATGAGTTGCATGATTTTTTTTTTTTTTAGGTCCAGTTCCCTAGAAGCCAGGTGCTGAGACGAGGGTTCAAATGAAAGTGGATTATTAGAAAATGTTCTAAGGAGAAACTGACAGGGGAGTGGGGAAAAAGACAGGGCAGTGGGGTGGCTGCTGAGGCTGGTGTCTGGTCAGCCCTCTCGGGAGGCAGTGTTTCAAGTTGTCCAGAACCACTCGCTCTCTGTTGATGGTTAAGAGCTGACCCCAGGAGGACATTGATTCTGAGACATGTTCAGCCCTCCAGGTGCAGAGCAGGATGGCTTCAGCAGCTTGCAGGCAGCTAACAGAGAGAGACAGGTGCTGGGTGCTGGGAGTGAGAATACACAGGCAGTCTGTGCACAAAAATGGTTATGGGATCTGCATCAGCAAAGCACTGACAGAATGTGCTACCAAGGCTTTGTAGTTTCTTACACTCTCTGAGCCTCAGTTTTCTCATCTGTTACATGGGAAGAAAATTACATGTTTAAAACCATCAAGGAGGTAACCACAGTAAAGTACCTGCTCAGATGACACAGGAAAAGCACAAAAGTATTCAACAGGTGGTAACTGACTGCTTCTGGTTGAGTTACTGCAAACCCTGGGGTCTAAATAAACATGCAAATTAAACAGATGTGTAGAACTTGATTTGTAACAAGGGAAGCCTAAAAGAAGCAGTTCAGTTGCATGAGGAAGTTTTGGAAACTAAAGATAATTTTAATAATGATTCCAGAAAATGCTCTAAAAGAGGATTCTAGTGATGAAAATGCTCTCAACAATAGAACAAGGACATGATGGTGTAAAGTTTCATAAAACAGGACACTGTTCTTCATGGTTTTAACAAGGAACACTCAGAGGGTAAGTCTGATAAAACCTTAGTGCTCTGGTTCTTATGCTTCAAATAAAGTTAATTCTGATCAGTATAGCAAGTGGGTCTGTAGTGAGTTGATGCTGGGAGTGACACTAGGCAACTCAATTAGTCCAACCAGCATTCTATGAGCACTTGCCTTGTGCAGACGCGATGCCAAGAAGAGTGAGGCACAGGTTCCCAGATTAGTCACCAAGTGGACTGGGGATGTGGAGAGAGAATTAAAACCAGTTCACTGAAGCATTTTCGTGGATCCAGTGTACTTTATACTTGTTACCTTGGTTAATCCCCACAGCAATGGCAAGAGGGAAGTTCCATTATTACTTTGTTTCAGGTAAGGACACCAAGAGTAATTACGTAACTAGTTAATATAACTGGTGAAGGCCGAAGTGGCAGTCTGGCCCCGACAGTCTGAGCCCTGAGTGCACATTACACGGATCCACGTGCCCTGGGGCTCCCATGGCGGTTAACTGAACTACAGCACTCACCTCTGTGAGAATTTGAGCTCACTTACAAAAGTTGCATTTGTTTTCCTTGCTCAGGCTAGGTAAAGAATCATAGTTATATTATGACAAAGAGACAGGAGGTGATTCTGTGAACTCCTTCTGTAAATCCTCTAAGATTCAGATTCATTAAGTTTAACGTAGCAATTTGATTTTCGATGTTGGACCCATTACTTCATATGTTAAGTATTCTATATACTTACATATAAATATAAAACTTATGATAAGTTATGGGGAATTTCCTCAGAGCAAGTGGGCATCTCTTCCTGAGGCTAAACCCAAAGTTTGTGGGGACAGACGCCACCTCTTCTACTTTGAAGAAAATCGATGAAAGGTACCTCCTGAGCCACTGAACAGCACCCGCTGGTACTGTCAGCCCTGTTATTTACAAGGCTCTCCCCGCATTGTTCTAGGGAGGCTGTCTTACAAGATCAATTCTACATCATTCGTGGATTCTCCATGAATGCTGAAGCTCTCAAATTAAAGGAAAACCAGCTCCCCTCTCTACTAACATGGCTAGAGAGTTACACTACACACACACTCACTGTTACACTGTATACTTTTGCCTGTTTCTAAATGTACCTCCTTACCCAAAGCTTTCCCATCTTCATAGAATTAACATTCCCTATTTTGTGTGTAGGACTTGTCTTGGGTATAACATTATTCTTGTACCATTTTTTTGGATAAGATTTGTCCATATAAAACAGTAGGAGTGAAACCAAGCTTAGGAGAAGAGGGTTCCATTCACTGGAATTTCTTTTCATGTTGCTCTTTAAGGGTCAAGGGGCAAATTGTCAGAAAAGAAAACTGTACCAAGAAATTAATTAAAAACAAATTTGGGAGGTCTTTTTTTGCCATTAGTGATCTCACCTAATGGTGTGATGGGAAAAAAACATTAACTAATCACTAACTTTGGGTTATGAATCCAATTCTGTTAATAATCAACTTTGTGCTTATGGGCAAAAGCTGTTAATTTCTATAAACTCCATTGCTGATATATTATTAAAACTTTTCAGGAAGAAAAAAATCAAATCTGTCCCTCTCAACTCCCATATTGTTTTTTCTATCATTTCTCAGATAGGGATGAGGTGCTTGGCAAGGGATTCCCTCATGACAAGCCCTGCCTGCAGGCCTTTGTGATAGACCTTCTCCTGGGCTTTTTTTTTTTTTTTTTTTTCCAGAAAAATCAGTGACTAGAGTGAAGACAAGGAAGGCAGACTCACAAAGTCTATGGATGGTGCAAAGCCAGGGATAGCTCATGTGCCGAATGACAGGTGTAGGATTTGGGGTATCTTGACAGCCGTCAATAGAGGGGCCAAAGCTGTAAGATAAAATTTGATAGGGATTAATTAAAGTCCTGTTTTTAGGTTTTATAAAATCATAAGTGAAGTGACATCACTTGCTCACAGCAAGTCCTCTGTACAAGACTTGAAGTTATTTAGCTCATTGCAAGTATATAATTTAACTAACCTGTTACAGTGTAGCTACCAAAGTCAGCTAGCTCAGGCTGCCTTCATACAAACAGAGGGTCTAGAACAAGTCAATCACCAGTCCTCCAGACTCTGCACTGGCCATGACATACCTAGAATAATCTGGTGAGTTCCAGACATTGAGATTTAAGAAAAATATTGGCAGACCAAAACAAAGCAATCTTATTGGTGAAGATTCTTCAAATCACACAAAAGGAACTGGAGATGTTTAGTCTGAGAGTGATGATGGGGCGATGGTAAGGTATTTGTTTTAAAAAACATATGTTGATGAGGGCTTTAATCCATTCTGTTTAGAAAGCATGGAGAGAGAATATACCAAAAATGTAGACTTTGGGAACCAAACGTGCACATAGGAATTTCAGCCCTATCAGTTTCAACTCTGTGACTGAGCAAATTGTTTATCAGCACTTCTGTTTCTCATCTTGAAACAGAGGTAATAATACCTTGTTCAGAAAGCCGTCCATGATCTGGCACATTAAGTACCTGGCAGAGTGACTGGTGAGAGTTAGCCTTTTTGTAAAGGACAGTCGCCTCTTGCTTTACCTTCTCGTTAAAACAAGGGCAATTAGGTTGCTTGTTTAGAAAAGTACTCTATTCCCGTTGCTATTATCCCAAAGTAGAATGAGTTACCGGTCAGACAGGGCTGGGGTTAATGTGCAGGAGAGGAGACCTGACCCGCCAAGTCTCGCTCTTGTCCAAAAACAGCTTCCTGGAATAATTCTGACTTTACACAGTAAATTTCCAGGTATAATTTCATATGGATAAATAATTCAGCAAAGTTTTCAAAGGAAGGACATCATTGGGTAAGATGATCTCTAAGATTCCTTTGTCCTCCCTGTTCTCTGCGGGGCTGTGTTGTCGGAATTGACGTTCCCTGGAACGTGCACTTCACTGCTGGAGATTGAGTTATAAAAGATCCGAATGTGTTACTCCACCACCTGGGAAGTTAGGGAATCATTCTTGTAAGTTATAGAGGCTCTTCAGTTGTGACAAACAAAAGGGACTTCTAGCTCCCTCTTTACAGTTCTCTGTACTACTGAGATGCCATCAGCTCCTGCTTAATCCCACCCAGTCATGGAGGATTTTATCAAAGGCAAAAGGCAGAATTGACAGTATTTCGATGTTGGGTTTCCTATTAAACAGCTCATATTTTCACCCATTTAGTCCTCTCTAGCTGTCCTCCTAGGAACTTTAATTATAAGAAACATAGGAACTTGTAAATGTTCTAAGAGATCTCAGACAGTGAATTCATTCTTCTTGAGATGCATGAAAGTGTCAGGTACTTCCAAGCTGCACCCAAGTGCCTTCTCTAAAAGAAAATGATTTGCAAATCGAACGTTCATCCTGGGTCAACCACTGGGAATCAAACCGTGAACTTGCTATCCCCATGCTTTTGAGTTGGTTTGGTGTATGTTTTTTAGGACTATGACTGAATGCAGGGTTTAATACTGTACACTGAGTAATCATAGGATGTACTTGGTCAGAAAAGTATGTTGGACAGGAGCTCTCAGAACGTAGGGTTACAACAGTTTTCAGAGATCGAAGGCCTAGATGAGGGTCAACCTTGGCACTATTGACATTTCAGACTAGGTATTTTTGTGTGTGGTGGGAGGTGTCCTGTGCATTGTAACATGGTTAGCAGCATCCATGACCTCTGTCTACTAGGTGGTGCCCTCCACCCTCAGCTGAAAGAACCAAAGCATCTCCAGACATTGCTAAGTGGTTCCTGGTTGGGGGCGGGGGGAGGGGAGGTGAATGGCCCCTATTTGAGAACCACTGGCCTAGATCTGGTGATTGCATGTTGAACTGACTGTGCCCAGGATTGTTGCAGGGGTCAAGTTAGAGAAAGCATGTTCATATTCTTTTAAAAGTAAAAGAAATATTTATATGTGGCATTACAGTGCAGCCCTTGTCTTTTCACTGGTTCATTTGTTTGTTCACCCAAGATTTTTTTCTTTTTTGAGCCAAGTGCTAGAGACCCTTCAATAAATAAACCTTGAGAGGCTGAAAGGTTTGCCAGGTAAACTAAGAAGTTAGAAGAAAAAGAGGGATCGTGTAAGAAAGCCTATCATGAGTGTATGTCTATAACATGCACAAAATGTGTGTGAGCCCCAAGAAAGTTAGCCTTTGACCCAAATCATAGAAAACCCACTGGACTGTACAGCTGGAACTCTGTAATAGCAACTACCATTCGACTAATTGTGACTAATTCTCCTTCATCCAATAACATACATCATGCAGTTTTGCCAGGAGAATTTAAGGGGCATGCTGACAGCATTCAACACTGATTCAGGTATTATTTTGAGGGCTACTCTTAAAGTAGTCTGAGATCTGAATGAGCATCTTAAGAATTGAACTTGTCCCAGACACCTATTATTTTCTCCCGTCTTTTTTCATACCTGCTCCAATGATAACAAACAAACAAGCAAAAATAAAGACAAACACCAATTCAGATTTCTTTCAGTAGAAAAATATCTGAGGCACTACAGAATAAAACAGGAAGCTCCATCCTGAGTATATTCTTCAAATGGACCTCGGTTGATTGATTTTAGGTCTGTTGATTCAAAAAGAATCACTCTTAGAATCATGAACACCTGTCTTCAACTCTGAATCTGACATTGTATATTTAGGTAAAAATCATTCTGCCTAGTAATTTCCTGCTAGTACCAAGGAGATTGGGTTAACCGTTGTGAAAGTACCAGAATTTCCAAACTTTATTCCAGAGTCTACTACATTAAAAATTCATTAACAAGGAGACTCCATATAAAAGCTGGTGAGCCTAATGGAGCCACATTCACATTGAAGCATTTCCCCCCTTCAAACCTGCCTGTGATTTTACCTGCTCCACATTGTGGAGGTCCTGGTAGGTTGAAAAGAGCAAGAGTTGGTAGCTTTTGCATGAGCTGCACTAGTGGTTATGAGTCACAATTGTTTTGGAAGATCACCCTTAAGGTCTGTCACTCAGGCTTGTTTATGAGGAATGCAACAACTTAAACATCAGTTAACAGATCCCCCTGAATGCACGGTCACATCTGAGGGCTTCCGGCAAGTGCTTCCTGTCACTTCTCCCTCGACAGCTTCACGAATTAAAGCCTGGTGCAGTGAACTGGGAGACATCCGTGAGCATTTATTAAAAGAAGCACAGTGGGGTATGGTAACTGTCCGGCCAGCTGTTGAAATTAATATAATTGGTGTGAGATTACATTTCATCCGTCTTAAAACTTGCCTTTTACCACCAGAAAAATCAATCTCCACATTTAAGGTTACATTAATATGGAACATTCCACATACTGAACTGCCTGTCACTTGCCTTCAGAATAACCACGCTATCCTGTTTTCTTAAGCATTACAAGTGAAACAGCCAACAAGGATCTTGTGGTACATTCGAATCCTTGTGAAAACTTCTCCAACATACTTTTTTAAATCTCAATTTGATTATATTTATGAGAAACACACATACCGTATATAGAACAAGCATGTATTGATAGCCAGTATTTGATGGTTGTTATGAAAGCCAAGTCTGTATGATGATTTTTAAATCAGGAATTTATTGGCTATTTTCATGTCTGATCTCTGGCTTATGCTATCTTTAGCTTCCCTCACTTAAATAAATTTAAAAAAAAAACTATGCTTTTTATGAAGTTACCAGGCATTAATTGATTCATGAAATACTTTTTGAGCATTTTTTGTGCCAGGTGCTTGGAGTGCCTCAGTGACCAGGAAAGATTAAAAAATCCTGCTTGCCTTAGTAGGGTGTGGGTCTGTGTGTATGTGTGTTCTGAAGGGGATGTGTGGGTAGGTGAGGCAGATGAGAAGCTATAAAAATAGTAATTAAATTGTCTAGTATGTTAGCAGGTGGAAAGGGCTCTGGAGAACCACTCTGTTTATTCCTCATTGGAGTGTACCCAAAAGTTGATCTTGAAATATTTTTGTATGAATCTCCTAGGTTTTAAATGTTAGAAACCAGTTCAACATGATCTGACATAAACATGTCCCCATGGTCCGTCTGGCAGCGACAGCACAAACCCTTTCTGCTTGCTGCCGAGGAAGCCCAGGCCCAGAGGGGTTAAACAACTTGCCCGAGACTCCAGCAGGTACCAGTCCCAGCAGGGCTGAGATGCAGGCTTCTGCTCTGGTGCACATTCCTCCGTGACTTAGCCTCTGATAGCAAGCAACCTAATGGGTAGAATCTGTTTGGAAATACGCTTTGAAATGTTAGAAAATTAGAAGCATCTTAAGATGCATGCTGAGTAGTATCCTCAGTGGCCGAGTGGTCAACAGCAGAAGGGAGATTTTGAAATCTATGAATTAGGTTGAAACAAGACCCTTGTGAAATTACCCTGCTGTCCCCCTGTGGCAGGCCAGCCGCAGAATCTTGACCCTCATTCTTCCACCCTCCTTCATCTTCCTCACTCATAAATGACCACCGACCATTCTCCTCCTGCTTCCTGGAGAAGACTCAGCTAGAGACGGGTCTGTGGTCTTGCCATCACAGCTTTCTCTTATTCCTGTCTCCTTTCCCGTTCTGCCTATACCTGGACTTGCATCATTCCTAGAGTTCCACTAAATCACTTGATGAAAAGATTGTTTATAAATCCAGGTTAAGAACAGAACTGAAGAGGCATCGGAAGTGGTCATGGACTGGAAAGAGCTGCACTCAACAGGTGAGTCCTAGACTCACCACCGTAGTAAGGCAGCCTTGCTGGAACTTGGTTTCCCTAACTGTACATGGGGTTCTAAAATCTTCCTACTTACAGGCTTGCTGTGAGGATTAAAATGTTAAGGGAGATTGTCTCTGTAATAGCGCTCTGAAAACAGTAACTTGCAATCCACACTCTAGCAATTTCGGTTACTTCTGCCGCTTTTTTCTCTAAAGACAAGTTACTAGAGGGATAGACAAGTTAACCATTATTTTGAAGGTTGCTTTAGGCATATTTTATGTTAGTGACATTAGCCTTGAGAGTTGGAAGGGACCTCAGACACCCTGATGGGACCAACCTTGGCTGTTACTCAGAATAAGATGGAAGTTTATTGAAAAATAGGGATTCAGAAGCTCCATGCCTAGAGATTGTGATGCATAAGCCCTAGAGTGATGCCCTGGAGTTTATTTGTTTGTGTGTTATGTGTTTGTGTGTATGTGTTTTAGGAAAACTCAAAACAGGAATCTGAAGATTTAATGGTTTGGAAACCCTTGCTCCAAATTCCTACTAATGCTGAACTCTCTCCTTCCATCCCTGGCTTCGCTAGAAATGGAAAACCACTAATCACTCAGGCTCTCATCTTTTCCATCAGTTGACATGCCCCCTTGCACCCCTATTACTTGGCACCCCGCCTTGACAGCTGTGGTTGCCAAGCCTTGACATTGAGCCATGTGGACATCCTCTCCCTTCCACCTGCTGCCCTCTAGTGGAGGTGCTGACTAGCAGCAAAATGTTTAACCCGGAGCCACCAGGGGTTGGCAACTCCCCAAGGAGATATCCACAGACCACAGCTATGAGAGGAATCGTTAGGATAGTCTCAAGCTGATGGGACACTGTTTGCACAAAACTTAAATTTAGAGCAGAGCTTTTTAAAGACCCCAGCATCTGTTTATGGGTTTTTCCCCCAGGTTTCAGAAATCTACCTGGAAAAGATTATCCTTGGGATATTTTTGCTTCCTTGTCCTCCCTTCTCACATTTACACAAATTCTACCTCTTGTAAATGAAGTTGATTTCTCCCTACCTCCCTCAACCTTTGGGGTTTTTTTAATTTCGCAAAAAAATGAAAGGATGTATATTTTTTTAATCCTCACACTTTAGAAACTTCGGGTCACCAGGTGAAAGAGATGGACGTAAACCCAACATTAACAGTGTGATGGACACTTAGACAATGTGCTCACCTTGCGTCCCTCCAAGACCCTGGGAGGGGCCTGTGGTCACCCTCTTACCCGGCAGGCAGTGAGGTTAAGAGAGTTTGAGAAGGTGATGATATGTCCCCCAGCAAAGGACAAGCTAGAGCTAGAACTCAGGTCTGGCTGATGGAGGGCCTCCAGGAGTCCCTCTCATGTGCTCTGCTACCGCCACACAGTGACTGCGTAGTCTTCTGCTTAGTAATACGGAAGTAGTAACTTTCATGATCAATAGCATTCTCTCATGGTACTATATTCATGATAAAGTCATTAACTCTTCTTTTAATGAGTGTTTAATAATCAGCATTTCTCTGCATAATCCTTAGTTCCTCATTTTAATACTCTTGCATCCAGAATTGTTTAGCAAAGGAACTTGGCAGGTTGGGTGAGTTTGAGTAGGAAGTGAGGGCAGTAATAGCTGCAAAACTGGTGGAAAGTTGAGACTGGATATCACAGGGTAAATACCACATACCCCTGCAAGCTCTGGTGAAACCGAACAGCTGTTTGTATTAGCCACTGGAGCAGAACTCACAGGCCAAGCTCTGATACAAATTCTGTGCATGTGTGTGTGTGTGTCTGTCCATCCGTCCATCCCCCACAGGAGCCTGCATGACTGCTACACCAGCGTGAGGGTACCTTTATGTGGTAGTAGTTTTTCACTCTTCTTTTATTCTTGATTGTTAATATATTGGTAATGTTTTCATTAACCTTTTTCTTAAGGAACATAAATAGATTCCACTTGACTGATTTTTCTTTTCTTACCATTGTATGTCAAAATTACGGGAATGCAGTCATACAACCTATTTAACGCCTTACCTGGAATTTGTGTACACACACACACACACGTGAACCTTTTCCCCTGTAATGATAGAAAACACAGCTCTATGTAGAGAGGGGAGTTTGCTTTGAGTCCCAGACCCACCCTTTCCTCTGTCTATGAACAAGGCAGGGTGGAAAGAACAATATTCAGGACCTGGATTCCAGTTCTGGGCCCTCCTGCCATTTTGAAACTTTGTTACCTTGGCCAGGCAGCTGAATTTCAATGGGCCACAGTTCCCAACATAAAACCAGGATTAGATCACATAGAAGCGATGGAGCAGGCTGGTCTGAAGGCCTTTCCACCTCTGTGAGCTGTGCCTTCATTTGTGCCGCAGGTGAAGCCCCTGAATAGTTAAATGGACCTCGTGTTAATTAAAATTAAGTAGCCATTGGCTGAGTCTGCTTTCCCACTGGCTTGCATGAAGGATGCTTTTCCTCTCTGAAGGTACTCAACCAGAGGATTCCTTCCATCTGGCTTTCTCCCTTGTGGTTCTTCTAGTTTGTAGATAGCCTATAAACAAACTGGCATAGTTAAAGGGATCCAAGATTAAGCCTCGATAAAACACATATGCCTGTGTAAATAATAAAGTCTTACTTATGATTGAAGTTTATTTTGTTGTGAGTTCAGGTTTTCCTGTGGAGGGCACCTCTGGCTAGACAGTTGGAGGCTGAGCTCCAGGCCGTGGGTAGTTGTCCAAGCCCCACCCCCAGAATGTTCCGTTGGACTTTCTGTGCTTCTTTCCTACAACTGAGTGCTGCTAAGCTCGCAGGGTGTAAGGATGGCAGCCATATGCCCTCACGGCCCCTTTTGCGGTACCCTTTTTTTTTAGATTGTTACTGTTCTCATAGCTTACTTATTTAAAATCAATTTTTTTTGGAAAAACTTATCCAAACTTATGACCCTTTTGAAGTTTCAGGGTCCAAGGAAGAATCATCTCTTCATTTTTGGATGAATACAATACTAAATAAATGTAGATATGTAATCCTTGTAACAAACTTGAAAAAATAAAGGAGGGGAGGAGAGTGGTTCATAAAGTTGAAAGAGAGAGGAATCTGTCCATCTAAGCTCTCAGGGCTGACCTGCCCAGTGTTCCAGGAACCCCCGGGCAGAGTGGCTCAGAGAACAGGCTGGATTTGAATCCTCCCTCTGCCACTTGTAAGTTGTGTGACCTCAGGGAGTTACTTTGCCTCTCTGTGCCTCAGTTTCCCCATATGTAAGAGAGGATAACAGTAGTGCCCAGCATATAGGGTTATTGTGAGGATTAAATAAGTTAATACGTGTATGGAACTTAAAACCTGTCTGGCACATAAACGCTCAGTAGATATAAGCTTTTATTGTTACAAAACTAAAGAAAGACAACCCAGAAGTCATTTGGTTTGGTGGGGTATTAATATTTTTTCTTTCTCCTCTTCTGCCTTCTCTGACCCCACTTTGCTTACTTCCGAATCTACCCCGCCTCCTATTCCTCCTCCTCCTACCTTAAGAATTTTCAGTGAAAATGTTTAGAAGAAAAGAGATGTGTTCTTTGGAGGGCCCCAAGCTTTTTGATAGTCAAGTGCACCTTTCAGCTAAAGTGACTGCATCCAACAGTCATGGGCTTTGTAACAACAGAAAGCTTATCTCTTAAGAAATGGGTTTAACTTTTAGATGAATGGGTCTCTTTGCATGGTAGATGGAAATCGGATCAAATAGGAAAGCTGGACTCAGGGGTCTAAAGGATGAATATTGTGGGTGTGTCGTTATGCTTTTAGGAGAGAAGTTTACTCTACAAAGCCCACTTGTCTTACTTCACCGATGTTTGATTTTAGTGGCCGTATTCTGTACAGGGGATGCTCCCAAAAGCATAATGGAAATCAAAGCCTAAAAGCAGTCACCCCTTGGGCCTCCAGAGCCTGTGGTGTGTCTCTCCAGAGTCCCTGCTCTCCACCCCTCCTCACCGAGGCCCCACTGACCTCAAAGGGCCCTTCTTGCCAGGCCACGAAGTACAGCTGTGCCAGAGGGCTGGGATCACAGCCAAAGCTGAATGAAGGTGCAAAATGTGGGACTAAAAAAAGCCCGAACATGTGGCACTGGGTATCGCGGGTAAGTACGTTGGAGAAATAGTTTATAAATAACATGGAAAAGGGACAGGGAAGAGAGTCAGAATCTTGAGTTGTTGTCTGATACTTGAAGACATTTCTAATGCTGAAGCCAAAAGTGATAGCAGCAAAAAAATGGGCTTTCTGAATGAAATGAACGCTACGTGGGCTTCTTTTTTTCCTCCTTATCAAGATGTTTGCAAGTTTGGCAGTCAGCATTTTAAAGTGCTTTTATTTGGAATATATTGGAAAAACATTGTGTATAATTTCAAAATAAACAAATGAATGAAAACAAAAGCAAGAAACAAACCCCATGAAGCCATTATGCTTTGCTGAGGATGGTCTAGGGCTGGGATGGTGCAGAGACTGGAATGTTCAGGGATCTTATTAAAATGGATTCCTCCAAAGAAAGCACCATCACAGGAGGACGGATGGACTAAAGGAAGAAGGAAGGAGGCAAAAAGGAGGTCAGTAACTTGGGGAAGTTTTCTTTTCCTTTCCCCCTTTCTGTTTTTGGTTTTGTTTTGTTTTGTTTTTTCCTTGTCAGAGCCAGAAGCGATCTGAATTCTGGTCCAGAACTCTCAAGATCAGAGGGTCAGGGAAAGCCACTCAGAGACTGGAAGCTGTGATCTTATCACTAGCCTAAACCCCTCCTCCTTCCTTCCTGGGAACCTTGTCCAAACACAACTGCCTGGTCTTCCTATTTAGTGGCAAAGGTTTTGCTCCCTCCTCTTCATTTGGGAATGTGAACTTTAGGGGATATCTTTTGCTGTTTTTTTGTTTGTTTGTTTGTTTTGTTTTTTTTTTCAAACGGAGACTGGGCTTGTTCTCACAAGCCCTTCTCTGGGCACAGGAGTACCACAAGTGACTAAAGAGCAAGAGGAGACACTTAGACAAATGGGGCCCCGTACCTTCCCAGGGGGCTGGACCATGGCCCCCGTTCACCATCAGCTATTCCAACTCTACCCCACCTGCATCTCCACCACACTTTGTGGTTATGTATCTACCCCTTACTGTGAGCTATCATCTCCCAGGAAGGGTAATCCGTTGGCTCAGGCCCAATCTTCTGAAAAGTGAATGAACGTGTCCCTTCTCCTTGCCTGGATACCTATCTTTGCCAGAGAGGACCGAGTCAGGGAGACTAAGATTTTCAGTGTTGATGTGCGTATTGTTTAAAAGTGTGATAACTGGCCGTCTGCTTTGAATCGCATTATCAAAATGATGCCTTGAGTCAGATCCTACTGATGCAGGTTCTGGGGGTCAGGGAAGCTTCTCGGATAGCACAGGCTTTGCCAGCTGGAGGTCAGGCGGTGATGCAGGCTGATGAGCAGGAGAATTTCAAATTCAAACTCGGGACTTAACACGTTCTCTGAATTAAGTTTGGAGAATTTTAGTTCTTTTAGTCCATTCCTTGAATCTAATGAGATCTATTAGATTGGAAACCTGCTATTCTTTTTAATTCCATGCTAGAATTACTAGTTTTCTTTCATGTGTGGATTCGATGAATCCATATGCATGCCCTGCCCCCGACAAGTTTTTGAGTCTTCTACCGAAGCCTGTATAACAAAACCAAATGCAAAATCTTGCAACCTATTCATGCAGGTCATGCCCTAGGCTGTTCAGGATTCTGCAGTTCACTTCTTGGGTCATTTGTTTAACCATCAATGAATTCACTTATCTTTATAATTATTCAGGCCACAGTGGTAGATTTTACTCGTGACATGTCATGAGAGACTATGTCACTTGCCTCACTGAAACTGAAAAACGTTTGGTGAACAACACTCTCCTGAATAACAGTCAGACAATCCTTTTATGAAAGGATATGAAGTGCATTTCCTATAATTTGTTCTTAGTGAATCCATGCTGGTTCCAGGTGACCCATGGTTTCCTTTCCAGATAATTAGAAACTAACGATTCATTCTAGAATGTTGCTGGGGATTGAAAGCATGGTTTTAAAAATCTACCTCTTAGTGCTCAACATTTCTAATAATTAGCAAAATACAAATCAAAACTACAATGAGGTATCACTTCACACCAAACAGAATGGCCATCATCAAAAAGTCTACAAATAATAAGCACCAGAGAGGGTGTGGAGAAAAGGGAACCCTCCTACACCGTTGGTGGGAATGTAAATTGGTGCAGCCACTATGGAGAATAGAATGGAGGTTCCCTAAAAAAAGTAAGAATCATTTACCATATGATCCAGCAATCCTACTCCTGATATCCAGAAAAGACAGAAACTCTTAATTTGAGAAGATACATTTATCTCAGTGTTCATAGTGGCACTATTTACAAGACATGGGAGCAACCTAAGTGTCCATCAACAGATAAATGGATAAGAGAGATGTGGTATATATATGATGGAATACTACTCAGCCATAAAAAGAATGGAATATTGCCATTTGCAGCAACATGGGTGGACCTAGGGATGATCATACCAAGTGAAGTCAGACAGAGAAAGACAAATATATGATATCACTTATATGTGGAATCTTAAAAAAAAAAAAAATACAAATTAACCCATTTACAAAACAGAAACAGACTCACAGACATAGAAAACCTACTTGTAGTTACCAAAGGGAAAAGTAGCGAGGGGGGATAAATGAGGAGTATGGAATTAACAAATACACACCATTGTATATAAAATAGATAAACAACAAGGACTTACTGTATAGCATAAGGAAATGTATTCAGTATCTTATTATAACCTATAATGGAAAAGAATCTGAAAAAGAGTAGGTAGGTAGGTAGGTAGGTAGGTAGATAGATAGATAGATAGATAGATACAACTGAATCACTGCCGTATACCTGAAACCAACACAATATTGTAAGTCAACTATACTTCAATTAAAAAAATAAAAGAATCTACTCTTTTCACTTATTCAAAAATCTCCTCTTCTGTCCTCTGAAAATCCTCGGAAATAACCAGTAGGTTATTGGTCCATTTATGCTTTTAGGATCTGGGATAAAACTCATCTAATCTTGAACATTTGAACTCATCATTAGCTCTGGGAGTACGCTTATTGTTACATTGGCTTCAGAATTCAGTTTTATTGACTACATTTATTCTATATTCTCCAGACTTCATGTTATTACTCTTGACTGAAAAGAAAAAAATTCTATAGGAGTTTCCCTTTGCCGTCCCCTTCTCCGAATTGAGTCATCTGTTCTTGTTTTCATAGTATATTAGAGTTTTGTGAGAAGAGACTAAATGCATCTCAGTTTAGAACTTTACCTTTTAAGTGTAAAATTTCTGAACTCTTGATTATTGCATCATCTTTGTAAAAAAAAATGGTCTATAGTCTGTGTATGTGTGTACACACACCTATACATACCCATTTATGTAGTTGTGCATTTTTTTAGTATTAACTTGGCCTCTGTCTTTCAGTGCGTTCTGAATATTTAAAGGTCATCTGTGCTGCAGATGAGAGCACTGAGAAGCTACCTATGCACGAGGTTTAATTTAAAGTAGAGATAATGATTCCTGTGCTTGCGTTGGCAGCACATATACTAAAGTAGAGATGATGCCTTTGAGTTATTATTCTTGGAATAAGCAACAAGTCTCAAAATTACAATCTAAAGGCAGCAAATCATCAGATTTAGTACCCATACTGGGCGAGATACAATGAAACCCAAGACCATTAAGTTCAGGTGGAGAGGGATGGTGGGGAGAAAGCCAGAGAGGGCCAGCTGCAGGTGAAAACACGTGTGAATGGCCCTGGGCCCCTGGGAGTCAGCTGGAGATCACTGGGCCATTAGGGAAGGGAAAGGCAACATTAGCCAGTTACTTCATTCATTCATTCATTCATTCATTCATTCATTCATTCATTCATTCATTCAAGTGTTTCCTGGGAGCATGCTGCATGCCTGGCATCCTCCTTGTTTCCCCAAAATGAGAAGATGAGAATAAAGGAGAAACAATCATTCTCTGCCCTCAAGTACAGCTGGCCAATCCATACACACTTTTCTGTTCTGAACACACAGCTAAGCACTTAGTCAAAGTAATAAACTCTAGACAACTTCAACTTCAACACATAATGCTTCAGAGCAATAATAAGAAAGATTCCAGAAGAGTCTCTCTGTAACTGTATTAAGAGGCCTAAGATTAAAATCAGGAAGGAAGGAAGAAGTATTTCTGTGAGGAACATTTTTAAGACTAGTGTTTTCTCCTCAGCTACTCAACATGAGGTTTTTTTCATTTTCTTCCTTTTTGGCGTATTGACTTTTGCTGTGGGGAGAACTGTTGTGTTGGCAGCCAGATAGAGATGTGATCAAGGAAATGGAAACACAGATTCAGTATTCAAGAGCTACTGTCCCCCGGAAAGTGACCACAGAGCATCAGGCTTTACCGCATAGGCAGAAATTCAAATAATCTACAGAATGGCCAAAAATTTTCTGTTAAAACCTATTATCCCTGGGTTTTTTCCTACTTAAGCTCTGCTGTGGGAAATATGACTCTAAACCAGCATTAAAAACAGGTAATTTGGATATTAAGAAGTGGTATTACTCATAACAGTGAGTCTAACGGGTGACTTCTCATGGATTTGCAGGATCAGAAACACCATAGGTGTGCCAAGGATGGATGCTAGTCAGGGGGAGACTGGGAGTGAAATGACTCCTTGCTTTCCCTATTGGATTTCTTTATACAGCTGTGTGTGTGTTGCAGGGACCACGGTTGATTTCCCTGCTGTAAGCCTGGCAACTTGTTTTTCAGTTCAGCCCAGTAAAATTTGAGCAGGAGAGAATTCCCTGTGGGCCACCCACCTCACAGTCTCTAAAAGGGAACTCTGTGTGGAAGCACTCCACATGCGGCAAATGTGCAGTTCCACAATCAAAATGAAAAACTCTTGAGCTGAGCCATCCCCTTTAGCTATCGCTTCCAGCCCTGATTTGAAAGAATGCAGGGAACCCTGCAAGTTTAAGCTGTTTTGGCAGGCGAGGAAACAGCTGTAACGTTGTCCGAGGTTGTCTGGAGGAGCTGTGCAGGCTGTTGACAGCACTTAGGGTGCTCTGAAACAGGGCCGATGCTTTCCACGTTAGGTCAAAGGAGTGGCAGGGGCTCTGGTCAGGAAGGGAACTTTTGACCCCGTTGGAGGCATTTGGCTCTCCTGGACCTTGTTCTGTCATTTCCCAGGCTAGTTTTCTCCTTCAGAGCCAGCAGGTAGGATCTTTCACTTTTAAATGTTTCACTTTTATCACAAGTTAGATGTTCTTGTAGCTGCAGCTGAAGGGAGGGGTGATAGGGATTGAGAACTGGTGTTTCTCACTGTCCCCCAGTTCCCACTATTTCCCCCCGGTGGGGGGAGAGACCATGCTGACTGTTGCTCTTAATCTCAGATGTGTTCTCTCGGGAGAACTGTGCAGTTTGGCCAGGTTGTTTTCAGCATCCAAAAGCCTCCCCAGCTCTCCTTCTGAGCCTCCCCCTCTCCTGTCTCCTCTCTCAACTCAGCAGCCCCCTCCCACTGTCCTGGTTGCCAGGGCATCCAACCTTTACAAGGCTGCCCTCCCAAAAGAGCTCCAGACTTTGGCCTTTTTCTCTTAACCTCTAAACCTATTTGCATGTGCGCCAAACTGATGGCACATGGAAAGAATCAGATAAAATAATTTATGCTGAGTTGTTTGACCAGCTGAGTATTCTGAATGTGACAACTCCCTCAGGGGTATATGCCCTTTAATAGGGGACCACGATTCATCCAGATGAATAAATAAATCCCTAATGGTACAATTTCTGTTTTCCTGCACCAGCTGGTGTAGACATTTTGGTGACCCAAAGGATTCTTCCCTCAGTCCTTCAGGTCACACTCTGCGAGTGAATACATAATCCAGCTCCCCACATTTTTTTTAAAAGATGCAGAGTTCAGGCATTGTATCTTAGAAAACATTTATCTTCACACCCTTGCCAAAATTCACTGAAATCCGTGAAAATAAAAAGAGATATTTTATTGGCCACCATTTTACTTCAGATTCTTAAATCAAGTCTCCAACTGAACTGAAGATATCCCTTGACATCCTTACTTGTAGGGTTGGAAAACTTCAGAACACTTCTGTTAACCAAATAATATGAAGTAATGCCAGGTGGATGAATCGATAAAGAAATCTCTTAGTCTGGTTAGTTAGAAAAGGACAGTAGATGCTCTCTAGAAGCCAACAATCAATAGGAAATGATTTCTAAAATTCTCCATGAAGGCCAGTTTCCAAGTGGAAAACCTGACCTGTACCCTTAAAGTTCTGTTAGAAATTTTAGTTTAGAAGTAATGAATGGTGAGGACATCATTCATATGAAAAAGCCAGTTAATTATGCAAACATTATTTATTGTTATGAAACAATAGTTACCATAAAGGCATTTATAGAAATTAATATTAGACTTAAATTTTCAGCTGTGTGATTGATTCCATGTTATTTCCTTGGATGCAAACGCCTAGGGTCAGGTACCATATCTCATCAATCTCCATGCAGCTGGCAATGTGTGTTGTGTAAAGCAGGCATTTAGTAAATGCTTATTTAATGAGTTGATATAGTTTTGGGTTTTGTTTCATTTTGCTTTCTGTGTTTTCCTTAGGATGCAGGGTTAAGCCAAGGGGAAGCTGTCTCTTAGAAACTCTTATGTATCAATATTGATGTCAAAGTAACTATTTTGCATAAACAAACACATTCACCTGATTGGGCGAACATTGTATCTCTATGTGGGATACATAAGAGATTTATGCATAGGGCCCCGCCTGTATTCAAGGCACTGAGCCCTAGGCACTGGAAGAAGTCTGAGGCTCTGTTCCTCCAGTCTTCCTTCCCTAACTGGGTATCCGACTTCATCTCCTCCTAAGGCAGCTCTCCTGTGCTTAAAGGGCTGCGAAAGGAGCTTTCCTGCCGAGGGCATTTCTGGAGGCGGTGCACCGGGATGCCATGCCTGAAATGTCCAGTGAGGCCCTGAGAGAGCTCACACACAGTGTCCCCTTGGGGAATTCCCTTTGCTGGAAATAGAAGGTGATTTGAAATACTTAATCCAAACCTTGCTTCCTCTTTTGAATTGAGGAGGCTAATCACCATTCTTGAGGCTCTGACATGGTGACAAACTTTCCTAATTGGGAATTCAGCTGCTGGTTCCAAAGCCGAGTTTTGAAGTTGAAGGATGAGAAGGTGCAGTACAAAAAAAAGAGAAGCTTGGCCCAAGGGGTCATTTATCTGGTCCAGCTCCCCTCCTCCTCCCACCACCCCAGACTGTACCTGACTCATCCTTAGAATATGGAAAGAAATCCCTCACGGTCCCCAAACTACATGTTTCTATTTGGAAACCCTTGCTGTTGAAGAATTTTCCTCTGTATCTAGCCTAAGTGGTTCTTCCTGGATGCGGAACGTTTTTCCATGGCCAGAATTTTGTCAGCATTTTGCTCATGAAAATGTATCTATTTATATTCTATCACTGTTTTTTTCTTCTAGATCAGAAATCCCCAAACGTTCCAAATGTGATCCCCATTCAGTGGCAGTTTCTACAGCCCCCACATCTCCTTGCTGTATCTTTACTTACTGACATAGTACACAACCCTGGGAGGGGGCGTGGCTTCTTGGATCCAGAAAACTCCACCGCCGAGGCTAACTCTCACTCGCACGCAGGGTGATGCAGTCCTTAGTTCCAGAATCACAGTTTTGGATTAAATCATCTTAAACCTTGTCATCCTTTTTTTATAGCTCTTCTCTCACACGCTTTCATCTTCCTTAAGATGTAATGACTGACACTGCCTGTATTGTTAGAATAACTCCGTGACCAGGGCAATGTTTAGACAAAGCTGACATTTTTTCCCAAGCCACTGAGGTGGCGGTGACAGCGGTGGACTGTCTTTAGAATGATCACTTTATTAACAGTAGGTCCCCGAGCACAGGCACTGTAACTTTTCAAACACTTTTCTCGCCTTACTTGGTAATCGATATGGCAAAACAGCAGTTCCCAGGGTTTTGTGTCTCCGGGCCCCGGGGTATATGCTTCCAAATTACTGGACATTGAGGAGTTTTCGCTTATAGGGGTTTTCTTGATTTTACTGTGTAAGAAATTAAACCTGAGAGAGATTTAAAACAACACGTAGTCATCAGAGCAATGACATCATCACATGTCATGTAGCGCCTGGAAATCTCCACAGAACACTCGTGAAAGAGACAGGTAATAGCTTAGTATTATCATAATGATCCTTTTGACTTTGTGGACCCACTAACAGAATATTTTCACAACATGTTTTCCTAGAAAATCACAATCTAAGGCCCCAAATAAATACTAATAAATGATACCAAATTCTGGTTTCACAAAGCTTCCTGCAATGATTGGTGGAAGCCAGGGTATGTTCATTGGCCTCTCAGTATTGCCTCCTCATCTCACCACCCATGCCTGGCGCGGGATTGCCGCAGCTGATTTCCATTTTATAAGAAGCAGGCCTGAGAAATGACTTACCATCATCTCAGCAACAAAGCAGAACACACCGTTCCCTTTTATAATGACCCACTGGAGGAATGGCGCACGCTGTAGTGAAAACTCTACTTCTCCTCAGAATCTGGTGTATCTTCACCTTATGGCCACTATAAATCTCACAGCTGTTCTTTCTGGGCTGCTTTGGTCTCCAGGAAGGCAAGAGCTGAAAATCCAACTTGGATTCATTTCTTAGTCAAGGGTCCGATGGCATTATTGCTATCGGAACTTTTCCCTGAAACTAGCTTATTCTTTGGATCTTGTTTTTCCTTTGCTCTGATTAATTTTCTTCATATGTTTCATTGTGTATATTTCTTAAAATGTCTTACTGTGTATTTGTTTAATCTCCAACGGGAATGAAAGAATGAATGAATGAGAAAGACGTGATCCAGTGTAGAGGGGCTGTTGAAGTACCTGGAGTGGTGCAGACCGAGTAGTTAGCTGTATAAGGTTTCATTCATGAAATGGATCTTAAGTGGAGCTTAGGAGGAAAAGGAAGTTGGTTGCTCCAGACGCAGGGTGTTTAATGTGCGAGATTGGCTGGAACAAAGATGCAGCTGTGGAGTGAGTGAGTGACATCCTGAGGGCAGTAAGGAGATCTGTCTGCCTGGGGTACCAGAGCTGATTGCCTTATTATGTTTTCATTTGATTGAAGAGGCAGCTGAGGATGGGAGCTGGGGAAAAGTTGAGTAACCGCTTCCTGTTAAGGATGGAGTCTCACTTCCGTTTCTAAAATAAATAAGAAGGTAGAAAATTAAAGGCTGAGAGGTCAATTAGGAGAACGTTCTGATGGTGTATATTTAGAAATAGAAAGGGCTACCCAAGCACGAGTATGGCAGAAGCAGGTTGAGAGTACGAAGAAGAATCAGGGAATTGCAGCCAGCTTTTGTAGCCGGGTAGAGTTAATGTTAATTCACCACTGACTTTTCATCAGGCCTGCTTTATTCATCACTATATTCAGAGCCTACCCCAGCACGTAGCACATAATAGGTGCCTCATCAGTGTTCTGAGATGAGTGAAATGGGTCCCTTCCTCTGAGGAAAATGAAGAGAAATAAATAGGTACAAACTGCTATGAGAGGGTCTTACAAGCAAGGGAAAGCAGCATCCTCAGCACAGAGGCTGGAGCAGCCCTCGGGGAAACCCTAGGAGACAGCAGCAGAAGCAGATGTGTGGCTCCTGCCTTGCCTTTTCCCGCTCCAGGGCAGCACATAAATGGTCTTGCAGGGCCTCAGACTGTGGGATTTTTACGCACCTGGTGAGGGAAGCACTGGCTTCTCCCCTGGTGTGATCAGGAGCCAGGAGACAATAGAAATATATGTTGGGACTTTGGTTCCAGCCTAATCCTGCCGGCTTAGGGCTTGTGGTTAACCAGGAGCACCATCCTCTCTCCTGGCATGTTCAAGTGTCTGAGCTCCCAGCCTTCAGGTTGAATGGAGTTGATTGCCTTAAGCATCGGGTGAGAACTCTTCCATAGAGCTTTGCAGAAAGGCAGCCCCTGTTCTTGGAAGCCAGCTTGTAGGGAGATGAGTCTTGAGCTCTCTCAGCTCACCAGGTTAATTGAAAGGGTAACCCCTGAGCATTGCACTCCACTCTGCCGGTAACCTGTTCCATTTCAACATGTAAGATTGTGAGGCTGGAGGGTGACAGCACCCTAGGACACAGTGGGGGATGATTAGAAAAGGCTGGGTGACCGCTCCAGGCTGTTGGTTGGGTTTAGTTACTCAAGGGAGTTGGCAAGGACTGTTTACAGTGGAATGCTGGTAAATGTTGAGCAACTGTTCTTGGTGTTGAGGAGAGAGGGGGAGGGGGAGGGGAAGCAGTGATTTGTAGTACTTGCTGATTTCCGTAGTATTAATATTCCCACCATGGCCAGTTGCAAGCTACCAGCATGACTGAAAGTAGCATTGGGAAGAGAGTCACAGAAGTCCACTATTACTGGTATTTCCACCATGCAGATACAACAGACATAAATAACCTCAAGATCATAGATAACAATTAAATATATAAATTATAAATATAGTAAAATAATTATATTTATATAATTATAAAATATAAATATAGTGAAATAATTATGAAGTGATGGTTTTTTAGTCTTTATTACATTTATTTTTAATATAATTTAATTTTTAACATTGGCTGTGTTTAATAACCAGCTCACAAAATTTCTGAAAATGTGTAAGAGCTGATTCCAGCATACCACTAGGTAAGAACAACCTAGAAGAGTACTTTGTCCTGCCAAGAAAGGTGCCAACACAGGCATCCAGGTTTCCAGTGCAAGGTCAAGGAAAAACTAATAACTAGGTCCTCCAGCATTGCTCCTAAGTGTTTTCCAGTGGCCAGGGAAGCTGTCATTTGCAGGTGCTGGACGGTGCAAACACCGTAGATTTGCCAGAAGGCTGGGGGCCCTGAGGGCAGAGTGATATTGTTAGAAATGATTACCATCTCCCACTGTGTGTCTGGTACTAAGTGGGAAACCCAGTGACAATTTACTGAGGACTCCATCAAGACCTTCAAGACAACATAGATAACATTTTTTTTTTACGGATTTAAGTGTAAGATAGTCAATATGCAGACATGAAGAAGAAATAATTATAGCTCTGAAATGGGTCAAATAAAAGTGAAGAAAGGAAGATTATTTGAGTTGGGTCTTTAGTGATGAGTAGAGAATCCTGATCACTGAAGGGAGTAACGTGACAGAGTGGGAGTTCATGGCAGAGGAAGCAAGGCAGACCAAGGGCAGGAAGATGAAGGTGCAGAGAGTGTTTCAGTGTTGTCCAGGTGCCTGTCTGGGTACCTGGGTGGTGGGCTGCTGTGGGCTGAATGTCTGCATGCCCCAGAATTCATCTATTGAAACTGCAGTCCCCAAGGCGATGGTATTAGCGGGTGGGCCTATGGGAGTTGATTAGGTCATGAGAGTGGAGCCGCCATGCTTGGGACTAGTGCCCTCATGAGAGGCCCCAGAGTGCCCCCTCATCCAGAGTGCAGGTAGAGATAAGAGTGGAAGGGGGTTCACGGCCAGGGTGTCAAGGGCAAGTTTCATGTCATGCTAAGGAGTTTTGAGCTTTTTCCTTTTAGGATTAGAAAGACCTTAGAATAATCAGGGGACTGAAAGAATCAGATTTGTGTCTTTGAAAGAATTCTGAAAACACCTGTGGGCACCATTCCATTACCTGAGGGGGGACTTCCCAAATCAGTGTACAGGGTACCACTGGAGGCTCTCTCTTTGTTCCGGTGGCAACACTGGGGCCTTTCAGGGCTTGGCCCAGACCAGTTCTTAAAGGTAATGTTCGCTCACTGTCAAAACAGTAGTCTTCACATTTAAAGTTACCCTACTCCTTTCCGAAAGATAAATTAGAAAAGCAATGTACCTTGAGTCTAGAGAAAGAATCTTTCATCATTTAAGTAACTGTCCACTGTCCTTCAGTTTTAAAGACAGTTGGATGCACGTAAACAGCTACGAGCCCCCAGAACTCCCGTATGCTTGCATCTTGAGTTTATCAGACCCATCTTCTGCCAATAGTTCTAGAATTTTCTTTGTCCTGTTGTCTTCAAGAAACTGATTTCTGTAGATCTGGATTGAGATCTTGGGAAAATGCACACAGCCAAAGCCTCTTAAAACCTTTTTCTTTTTTTTAAAGGATGAATTACTTGAGAACATCTTAAAAGGAAAAACTTGAGAAAATAGATTTGTCAGTGGAGTGTGCAGATATGAATGTGAAATATGAAAAGTATGTGTAGGCAGGAGCATCTCGAGGGCTCTTCTTCATTTAAAATCAGATTATCTGGCACAATTTCAAAGCTTTGGGTTATTCAGTTTCTCAGTTTGAAAAAAGTATAAAGTTGAGTTTTTGAGCTGTCTGTGCAGCCACTGCCAGGGGCCATGGGCGAAGCTATTCTGTAGGAGATCAACAGCATTAGTACGGCCTGGGTCAGGGTCACCTACCTCCTGGGAAGCCGTGACTGAGATGCGTTTCAGGTTAAGCTCCTTGACCTTGGCCTGGTCTTCTGACTTGGGGCATAAACTGGGGCATTTCCACAGCTCCACAGATACCAGATCAGGCAGAAAGTAGACAAGCCAGCCAGCCACCAACCATGCTACTGACGGTGGCCTCCTAGGGTGATGTGGACCAGAGAGCTCTTGAATTGCCCACAAACTGATGTCCACAGGCCAGATCGAACTCATGGGCATGTTTTGCAGCACCCAGGCAGCATTTTTTATAAAGTTAGAGTACTTGATATCATTTAAAATTTAAAGGATTTAACATAAATTCTTATTTCTGGCTTTTCTTTGATTCATTGGACACACCTGGGCCTGCATCATGAAGACAGTGGTCTGAAACTAAGTAGCCACTGCCCCTTTTAGATGGAGTGGACACTCTCTACTTGTCCACCTCCCCCCACCCCACTCCAGGCTGCTTCATACATTTTTGCTACCCACTTGGCTTCAGTAGGCCAAGGTCACATTTAAAAGATTGACTAACAGGTCTTGTCCAAGCAGTCAGATACCAGACCTGAGCACCGGGACAGAATCCTAGAGCAGGGCTCTGCTGGGCTGGGCTTTACTCCTTTAGTTACTGGATCATAAGAAAGGTTGAGAAAGTTCCAGGGAGGCAGCTGGGGAGGCAGTTCGGGGAGTGGGGCTCTCAGGAGATTGTGCTGGTAGCTTTTTACCAACTAGCAGGGAAGCCCAGGGTGCTTATTAAGGGCACTTGTCAGTCAGCGCCTGTGGAAGAGAGAGTGGGCAGAGCAGGAAGTCGGGCTGCAGGGCAGGCCCAGGGACAGCCTCCGCCGACCCCTGGGGAGCTCGGCAGCTGGAATGGGCCTTTGCAGTCGTTTCCCATGGGGCGGAGATGGCCAGGCCATCTTCCCTGACATGGATCACTCACTGAATGTGGGAGGGGTCTTGCCCTTCGTTGAGGCAGCCCTCTACTTCTGAGGCAGCCCCTAGAAGGGGCTGAGAACTAAACTGTTGGCCTGAAGCACTTCCAGCATCTGGAACAACAAGTCCTTCATTGAAGGGGTCTGGACAGCACATCACAGTGGCCCCCGTGACTGGCAGCTGTACCGGTGACAACAGATGAATATCAACTCAGCCTCTAGGCATGGAATGTGACCCTTTCCTCCATGTTACCCAAGGCTGTGCCTAAGTTCTTTGGACTGATTCAGAATTAAGCAAGTTCTGGCCCAGAGAGCAGTTGGATGCCATAATATTCTCTCCCCCATTTACTAACTTACCATTAGTCACTACAGAAATTGCTTCATCTTCACATAGTATTAAATGGTCACCAGTTACCAGTCTGTGTCCAGAAATCTGAATCAAGTCTTACTACATCTCACTGTAACCTCAGAAAAGAATATCTTTTGAGAAGGACCGGAATCTTCCCTTTTTTGATGTCTTCCTTTTTCTCTCCTCCAAACCACTAATTCCACCGTGTTTACCACACAATAAATAATCAGTTGTCTTCAGCCATGGTTTGTACAATTGCTGGGGCAATCTTCTACTTATTTATTTTAATGTATTCATAAGAATTGCTGATCCAGGCATTTGAAGAAAAAAAAAAATCTCACTTCATTGCAAAAGGGATACTAGGCACCTTGACCCAATAATAGATATATTTTTCTAAGTGGTTCTGAAGCAGTTGCCCCAAAGAAGAAATTAGTCCCAAGCACATCATAGAATTGTTATTTTCCAAAATCTCATTAAAGTGTTAAGGCAAATGGAATTCTCCTACTGCTCCCCTCTCTTCTCTCATCCCTGACAGGATTGATGTCATTAATTGCTAAAATCTAATCTGATTTATTATAATTTTGTATTAAAGATAAATAATGTAATTGCCCTTAGATGTCAAATACTGCAGAACCTGTTACTATTTCAGTTGTGCTTGTTCTCATCCTTTCTTTCATTCAGCTTTTTATTCATCTCGTAAACATTTAATGCAAACTTATTTTGTGCTACAGTTTCTTTTTAATGGGACTTACAGCTCAAAAAGTTTTCTGTCCCTCGTCTAAAATTTTAGAAACTATTAAAAATAAAAGAGGGAAAGAAACAAGCAGAGAAGAAAAATAAGTCTGGGATTTATTAAGAGTTAATGATTTTCTTAAACACACCAGTGAGATGTTCCATATTGTGCTGAGGGGTGGGAAAGATACAGTCATAAAAGTTCTTATTCTGAGAGAGCTTACAGTCTCATCAGGAAGAAAAGATTGACACGTATAAAAACAAAATAACAAGGCACCATTATCAGTTGCTAAATGCTGTTGTAGTACGTAAATGATGGTAGAATTCAGAAAATTGGACGCGTCAGGGTAGACAGGCATTGGTCAGGAAGACTGCATAGAGGAGAAGGAACATTTTGAATATTAAAGGGGGTAGGATTTGGAGAGACAAGAGGAGGAGGCTGATTCCAGTAGAGTAGCAATCTTAGAGCTACTCTAAGCACACAGAGCAGGGACAAAGGTGAGAACAGCAGAGGTTTGATATCATTGATAAAAACTTACTGTTAACTTGCTCCTAAAATTTTTGAGTGTTGAAAACATCCAATGCTTCAATCTACTTTCAAGATTTCCTGGCAACAGGAAAGAGGTAAATATCTTTATTGCTTTGCAGTTGAGGTTATTGACTTTCTCAGCTACAGTTTGGGCTGATTCTGATTATCTACTGCTAACTTAGAAGAGTCAAAGCGTTAGGAGGTCAGCATCAGAAGATGAAAACCTGTGTTTTCTGGCAGTGTGAACATGAACAAATTGTTTAATCTCATGATCACTGCTTTTCTCATATAGGAATGGAAATGAGAGCCTTATTTATCTTACTGGATTATTGTGGCTATTAAATTAAACCAATATATGTGACAATTCTTTTTAGACTATTAGACAATACAAATGTTAGTATTTTTGTTAACCCTCTCCACTAGACCACACTTTTATGTCATGGATTGAGATCCTTTTCATTAAAAAGTTAAGTATATTCAGCAATGTTTTTTACACCATAAGTGCAACCGTGAGACTGCCATGAAATTTATTTAGTAAAAGTCTCAACTAGTATTCTATCTTAAAGAAAAGGAGTAGAACAGAAGAGGAAGACATATACTGTCTTTAATGTGGAAGAGTATATCGCTCGTAGTAATGGTAGGTATTGTTTGGTGGCACACGGACTTAAGTGATGAGCACGTGGGTCAAATGCAAATTATATTTGCGGATTGTTATCAAAGATTGAAAGCCCTGGTTACACTAAAGTGCTGTATGTACAGAACATTCAGTCCTCGTTTTTTGAATCTTCAAGTTAAACTAACCAAAAACAAAAATAGATTTCAGAGATAAGTTACAGAATGTAAGGAACAAGAGATGATGGTGAAATAGGACATGGTACTGCATATTCTGCATTTTTTTCTTATGCCTGTTGAAGAAACTCAACTTCTACCTTCACTTCTACTACCAAGTGTTAGAAAGCAAAGGGTTGGTTGGTTTATTTCCATTAAAATCTACCAGCCTAGAACCTCATCCTACCCTACATTTTCTGGCAGCTTTTAAGTTGCTTGTTTTTGAAAATTCTCAGTATTGTGGAATCAAAAACTGAAACTCAATGTGTATAGAAATCCATTTTATCAGTCTGGGTCCAGGGTGAAAAAAAGATGACAGATGTAAAGAGTTTAACTAGGGAGAGTGTACTGATGTGTCTCTTTACAAAAGGGTCCATAGGGTTAAGGAAACCAACCAAGGATGGTGAAGGACCCAGGGCTAGCAATAGCTGAGAGCCTTTACTGCCCCCACATCTGAAAGGATAAGGGGAGAAAGCAGCTCCTAGATCCCAGGTGGGACTGAGCAGTGGGAGAGGAACCACACAACCAGAACTGTCTGGTGGAGCACAGTCTCTGCCAGAAACGGGGGGGGGGGGGGCTTTAAATTATTTTTGGTGCAAATAACAGTATATCCCATTAACAGTGGCTAGAGCCATATAGACATTTACTGCTTACTTAAAAATAAATTTAGAAGTAAGTGGTCTTAGAAAAATACCATGATATCACTCATATGTGGAATCTAAAAAAAAGAAAAAAGAAGACACTAATGAACTTATCTATGAAACATAAACAGACTCAGAGACATAGTAAACAAACTTACGATTACTGGGGGTAAGGGGATGGGAAGGGATAAATTGGGAGTTCGAGATTTGCAAATACTGACTACTATATATAAAACAGGTCAATGACAATTTATACTGTATATCACAGGGAACTATATTCAGTACCTTATAGTAACCTATAATGAAAAAGAATATGAAAGCGAATATATGTGTGTATATGTGTGACTGAAATACTATGCTGTACACCAGAAATTGACACACTGTAAACTGACTCTACTTCAATTAAAAAAAAAGTAAGTGGTCTCAGGTTTGGGGTTTGGTTTGGCAGCTTAAGGCGTCATCCAGATCGCAAGCTCTTCCTCAGTTTCTGCTCCACCCCAGTGTGATCACTCTGGGGCCTCATGATCACTGCTTAGTGGCCAGATGACAGCTAACACTCCAGATATCACATGCATATTCGAGGCCTGAAGGTAGGAGATGGGGTCAGCAGGCTCTTCTCTTGCACCTGTCCATTTTGTAAAGCATCAAAAGGTTTTCCAGAAGCCTTCAGCCAACTTCCACTTAAGACTCTTTAGTCAGAACTCTTTCACATGCCACCTCCAGTTGCAAACGATGTTATAAGGGTGAACATAGGGTAAACAAAGGATACTTTCACTGGTTTATATTAATCCCGATCTAGCCATGGGTTGGGGTAATTTGGTTCCTGGCTGTTGAGGTAACCGGTGGTGTCTGCCCACAGGAACTTCTTATAAGAACTTTAGATAAAGCATCCTAACTGAGTTCACAGGCACGGCAGATTCTAGGTCACAGGTTCAAAAATGGAAGTATATTAGTACGTTAGGAGGACACAAAATGGGCCAAATTGATTTCTGCTCTATTGTGAACACTGTCATCTTTTGCTTTCTCAAGATGAATGCTTTTCGGCCATCATTTGAAATCTCAGTCTCTTTTTCTGTAATTCAAAATCAACCTTAACATCGGTGTTCTCTGTCATTTGGTACAGTGCTCAAGAAGGGAAAATAGTGGTCCAAGGACCAAGAAAAGCCTTGGAAGATGAAGTGGCCTTAGTGACTGACACTAAAATGCAAACATGGCTTTAAATAGTAAATCAGAAGGCATGAAAGACTCTTGACAGACAGATCTCTCAGGAAGGCCCTTGACTGGCAGGAAGTGGGACATTAGAAGTGTGTGATAGGAGTTACTCCTCTTTTTTTATTCATGTGTCAAAGGAGGGACAGGAAATTTCTAAAGGAAGAAGACCAGACAGAAAATCACAAGAATATAGAGAAGTGTGAGGATAGCCTGTTCAAGGGGAAAATGAAAAGTAAGAGAGAAACCTGGATGCCAAGATGAGCCATGTCTCCCCGCCTCTGGGTGCACCCTGGCAACGAGGCTGACCGGAGTCTGAACCCCTCTAGTCCTCGAGAGTCTCTTTTCATCTCAAAGCTTGCCAGACTCTTGACCTAGCGCGCACACTTCACTCTCAGGAGAAGAAACAAAGCTGAGTGGCTCGTAAAGTCATGATACAATGGTTTGGGGATCTCTTACAGCAGCTTGCTGGTGGCTGACCAATTGAAATCACTTCTGCTTCACAAGCTGTTGTGATTCTGAGAATGTCAGGTTTGACTGCTCTGTTAGCCCGGGTTTTCTGAGACGCAGACCCATGAGAGATTGATGGGGAGATTAGATGTGCGGGAGATTTAGTAGAGGAAATGCTGGGTGAGGGAAAATAGGGAAGGAACCAGAGGAGACTGGGAGAGTTGTCAGACTACAGTGCAGTTCTGACCCCTGTGAAGAAGAAAAGAAACCAAGGAAGGGATGGAAAAAGGGAAGGAGGGAGAGAAGGAAGGAAGGAAAGAGGGAGAGAGGTAAAGTCTTAGTTGCAGTACATGCTAGGAAAGTTTTGGCAAAGCCAATGTGGAGTTGGGAGGGGAGGGTGTAGCTCAGTGGTAGAGCGCGTGCTTAGCATGCACAAGGTCCTGGGTTCAGTTCCCAGTACCTCCATAATCAATCAGTCCATCAGTCTCATCCCCCTCTTTAAGCCAGAGCCACCTGACAGAGGAACCCCCCATCTCCCAGGAATGGGACCGCCTCGGTGTCTTTGTTATGCTAAGTCGTTGCTGGATGGGTTTCCGAGCACTGCAGCTGAGGGCACTGCCTGGGCCATGGTTCTTCCTGCAGCAGGAGACCTGAGAGATGCATTGTCATGGCCGCCGCAGCTGCCACTGAAAGCTTTGGGGAGCAATGAGTTGTGTGGGCAAAATTTGGAGACGTCTTATCTTTCAGATGAAGAAATCTATTGATGAAGGCCCTTCAGTAACTATTAGATTTTTCAGTATTCATATTCAACAATCATCTCATGTCTTCTCTCCAAGAATTTCCAGTGCTTTCTTCCTATCTTTACGTATGTCATCTTATGCCTCAGTTTTTCTGAAACAGTCCTTTTCAGATAGCTCCTCTGGCCCGTGAGTATATAATGTATCTAAAGTTGTGATTGGAAAAATAAGGCTATTGTGTCTAAGTAATAAAATCCAAGTTTCCTTTGCTTGGCGTTCAGTCTCCCACAGTCTATTCCCAACCTACCTCCCAACCTTAATTTCCATTTCACTTCACCTTGTATTTCAACCCTCATTTTTAAAATATTTGCTATTTCCTAAGTGATTCTTTTTCATCCACTGCTATCTCTTTATTCAGACTATTTTTTTCAGCTAGAATTGATTCATGACATATATTTACTAATCCCTTCCTGTGGGCTGAGCCCTGTACTCAGATCTAGATATACGTTAGGGAACACAACTAAAGTGGTTGTACTTCTTGGAGCTTTGAATCTAATGGAGGAGCAACAGATAATAATCAAGTCAATAGACCAATACGTACTTACAAATTGTGTAAGAGTGTCAGAAGGAAAAGAACAGGATGCTCTGACAGAGAATTAGAGGAAGGTTCTATTTTAGATAGAGGGGTCAGGGAAGAGGTGGCATGTAAGCTGCAATTGGAATGATGTTGGAGATGTAGTTACATATAGAGCTTCATCTCTGTAGGTACAGATTCCATCATCTTCAAGATACCACCATGGTCTTCATGAAGTCTTTCCTGACACTCTATCAGATTCTTTGCCCATTTTAGCCCTTTGTTACTAACGTCTTGCATATATAATCTACATTTACATAAAGTTGTAGGTTATACTATATTTTTGTGTTTCTGTCATCTTTCCTATCAGACTATAAGCTTTTTGAAGTTTTGGTAACTCGTGTCTGATTTATCTGTCTCTGTATCTAGCATGGTATTTAGGATAACTCTGGTTGTAGCCAACGAACACTTGCTGAGTGAATGAACGGTGCCTCCCCCTTTGCAAGCTTCCCTTTTTGGCATTTATCTGAATTATGAAAGGACACAGATTTCATACAGCAGCTGAAAAATGCCTTTCTCAGAGCCAGAGAATTCTGAACTTCAGCCAGGAGCAAATCTATAGCAGATGAGATCCTTTCTATTGAGGGAATGCGCTGTAGAAATCCTTCAGGATAGGATTTTGTAAGTTTATCATTTATGTGAAAATCCATTATTGTATACACAAAATTTGGGGAAGAAAGCCTGGCTAAACAGTAAATCAGTTACTGTTTTGAAACAGCTCTTCAGTAGGTAGTTATCACTGGCAGCTAGAATTTAACAAGTTGTTTGAACGTATCAAACTACCATGTGCGTTCCGGTACAATCTTACCTTACAGATGAGTAGCCTCTCACTTACAGATCAGTTCATAGCAGTGTAGATATAGAATTAACAGTTGTCATAATATTTTATCCTTTTCTGTCTTCTCAGTAACCAAGGGTACAAACAAACGGGAGGAACATGTGGTATTTTTGATAGGCTAACATCTCGGATCTCCATTTCAAAGTTTATTTGGAGAAACACTTCTATTTGATATAAAACCTTCCCCTATATGAGAAATATTTTAATGGTGTCATTTTCTTTTCCTAAAGGAAACTTTAACGATAGGCAGAGTTTCATTAGGCAAGAGTTTCACATTGCAGTGCCTTGAAACTCCAGTATGGAAATGTTTCTTATCCTAAATTCAGTGTCATTACGTCTGATTTTACTATCTCAAAACTTGAAAACATGGATGCTAGCCTTAACCCAGAACTAAAGAGGCCATACACATTATTTTAAAAGAACAAAATTAATGTTACCCAACTTCTGTACTGGTTTTTGTCCCATAAATCGTCCCCAGAAATAAGAGTTTAGGACATTATTCGGGACCAGAAATGAATCAACATCAAATTAACTTTTTTTTTTCCTGCTTCTAAACACTGAATGCATTTTAATCTCTGCAAGATTTTTTAAAGGTTTTAAAACGTGACCCTGTATTTCCAAATCTCCATTCTGTAGTAAATGCTAGAAATTCTACCCAATATGCCATTTTGTTCATCTGCTGGGCAAGAGGTACTTGTTGCCACTATCTTTGGAACCGCTCTGAAGTTCACTCCTGTCCCTGTTACATCACTGTCCCCCAGCCTCTTGACCGCCGTCCTCCACACATACACAAACACACACACACACACACAGGCGTGCACAATTCATACTGCCTAGGTTAAGGCAGTAGCTTTCAGAACAGTGAAAAAAAAAATCTCATTTAACCAGTTAGTCAAATACATATGTATGTTTGCATCTGCTCCTACATTATTACTTCTCATTAAAATGTTATCTATCAGAGAGAGAACTTGTAAATGATACCTTTTAAGTAAAGAGAAAGCCATTGAAATGACTATATAAAGGGCACACCAGCTTGATTCTACACTGTTACTTAATTTATAACTCATACTTCTGTCTGTGATTTCAAACATCTTCATGCCGCGGGCCTTGCATGGAACAGAGGAGTAACGTGGCAGAGGAAGGAGAGATCAGGGTTCTGGAAGCACGGCACGGGAGAAAGAGCCCTTACATGCAAGGCTGGAGACTTCAATTATGTTTTCAGTCTAACTAACTAGCTGTGTGGTTGTGTGAGCAGTGCCTTAACCCACTCTAAAATTATGGTCCATTTAACAATTAGATCCATTCCAACTCTAGCCCTCAATGATTTTATTTTGTTTTGTTTGTTGTTTTCACTTACTGCTGTCAGATTCTGGTGACGATCCAGCTGAAAGGACTCATAGACAGAAACACTCAAACAAGTACCTGCTAGACTGTAGGGTTTAAGCGTGGGGGCTCTCCAGCCTCTGCCTGACGTAAGCCCCTTACTCACTGCCTTGTGACTTGGGATGAGTTACTCACCCTCTCTGTGCCTCATGGTTCACATCTTCAAATGATGGTGGTGAGAGTGCTTACATCACAGCTTCACGGGATGGTCTCATGAATTAAGAGAGATCATTTTTGTACAATGCTTAACATGGTGCTTGGCCTGCGGAAAGTGGTAATTAAATGTTAACTAGTATGACTGTTCCATATTAAATGTCTACGAACCCATGGCATGGTGAAGAGTGGAGCCACAGAATGTCCCCATTTCTGCCTACTGTGGATTAAAAATTCCAAAATGCCGAAGTTCTCATCCAAGGATACATGGAAATGCAGCAGAGAAGTCATTTATTTATTATTTTGTTATTTTAAAGGGGAAGGAAATGCTGCACTTAGCTGTCATGAAAAATGATTATCCTGAATGGAGGCTGGAAAAAAAAAAAAAGAGCCTAGAGAGGAAGTGAGAATAAGAACAGTAAAGGAGTGGACGCAAACGGGAAGGTGTGAATGTCTTCACTGAGAGTCATAAATGGTGATAATAGTCTGAATTCTTAGCCTATTGGTTTTAACATGGCTGTTTCTGAGATGCCAGAGAAACAGTAGCTTACCTGCTTCCTTTAGGGTAGGCTGACTGAAAATCATCAAATTTACGTATTTAAAAAAAAAGTCTGGAACATGCAGACCCATAGAATTAGCAACTCTGTCTGAGCAGTGAATGAATGCCTGTAAGTCTCACTACAAAAATAGCACTGGAGCAAAACATCAGTGTGGCTTTCTGTAGTGATTTATGGAAACTCAAAAAAAATCGGCATTCCACTGGAGTCTCTGGGAAGATAAGCTATGTCACTGATTTGACCTAAAGTCACAGGCATAGTACTTCTCAGAAATGTTCTGCCAGCAAGCCTGCTGCTAGGAAAGCCATTTAACTTTGTCATGACATTAATAACTTTCACAATGATAGGTGATTTGCCGCACATGGAGGATAAGTATTAGAAATTCTTCACAACTGTTTTTTGGTTCCTTCCCAAGTCACAACCTCATAGAGAAAGCTAAAACTCTTTTCTGACATTTTGCTTTTTAAAATTAAAAAAAAAAAAAACCATAAAACATTCCTAGGACAGAGGCCAAGAATTCATAATAACTTTGACTTAATTGTGCAGGGTCAGATAGTGATTCCATCAGGCAGTATTAACTGATGAGGAATATAGTGGGCCGAATAGAAAGACCCTCCTGAGGACTATTTGCTAACTGCTGGGTTCTGGTTTCTGGACTAGGGGGTCTCTGATATTCTCTGACGTTAACTTACTAGGTGGTGTTATTTTCATTATTTGTTTTAGATTTTTAGTAATATTATAAACCTTTTGTTTGTTTAAAGAAATGTCAGCTTAAGACATTTGATTGAATGACGATTTAGGAAGCCATTTATCCTTCCTGGATAAAATTAGAACTGCCCTGGCTCTCAGAGTAAGAACTGCACTTTCCATGGGAGATTTCCGTCTGACTCCAGGGTCCAGAACCCACAGACATTGTCGTCTGTAATGACCCCTGGTCAGAAATTCTCAGCTACCCAGCATGCAGTGCAGTCCCTTAAGTTCCCCTACTCCGTTTAAGATTAGGATCTATACCAGGAAATTAAGCCTCATTTACTCACAAAATGCAGGGATTTATTTCCAAATTGCTCTTCCAGAAGAGAAACTATTTTCTTTCATAGTAATTTTAGATAGAGCTGTTGCAAAGTCGAAGTAAGTACATAATATTTTCTATGACTGTGCCTCTTGGTGTTTCTCTTCCTCTTGCTGCTAAAAAACCGGCCTCTGTACGCTGATGGCCAAAATGAGACTCGGAGGCCGAGTTTTGGGAGAATTAGAAACGGATAGCTTTATTGCTTTGCTAGGAAATGGGGAGTCACAGCAGGCTAGTGCCGTAGAGACTGTGAATCCATCTCGGGGTTGGTGTCCTGAGGTTTTAGAGAAGAACCGATGGAACAGAAAGGTGACAAAAATCAGGGTGTTTTCAAGGGTGCTGGATTCTTAATCTTGATGAATCCACCTGGTGTCACAGAGAAACTCCCAGAGGTTTGTTCATTCTTCTGAGGCTATCAGCCCGTAATTGCCTTTCTGGAATACAGCTTCTGGGTTAAAGGATAAGCTATTCTGGGTAAAGAATGGATAGGGAGTGGGAGTGGAGATTGTAATGGAAAGGGTAGGGGCTGTTTAGCATAAGAGCAGTTGAGCAAGTAAAGCAGAGATGGAGTTTTGTCAGAGAAAAGAGAAAAACAAGTTACAAGAATTTTAAGTCAGAACGAATCAGCAAACAGATTTAGCATCAGGGAAGCCATTTTGTTAGTTAGTTTCCTACGCTTTCACTCTAATTTCTACCCAGCCATCCTTCAGGGTCCACTTCAAGCCCGACTTTTTCCATGTTGGTTTCCCAGTTTGTTCCAACTTTCAGTGCTCTCGACCACATCACTGGCCTAGTTAGCTGCTCATCAGGCAGTGTTTGGGGAAGGCACACTAGTAAGCTTTGCCGACACTGATTTACCCTCATTGCTTCCACAGTGTATTTGCTCCTGTGTGGCTCCTCCAACCAATTTATAATCTATTTGAGCAGGGGGATTTGTCTTATACTTTTACTTCTCACCACCCGTGCCTCTTATATTGTTTTATCTATGTTTGATAACTAATTGGACACATAATAGACACTTGATAAACGTTTTTACGAGATGAGCAAACGAAGTATTTCTTGGTAACACTCTGTAACAGGCACCACTAGGGAAAGCTGTGTAATTTGGAGAGCATCATTCCAAAAACAGGAAATTTATTACTTGTAAATTATTTCAGGTATTTGACTTTGTCATTATCTTGAAGACATAAAATTGCCTTAAGAACAGCTACTTGAAAGTGGGCAAAAATGAAAATGAATGAGTGAATGGCATACCTAAGTGCCATGAAGTGTGGAAATATGTTTTGAAGTTCACCTAATCTGTTTTTCTTCTCTAACCTCCACTGTGGGTGAAGAGTGGGGAAGAACTGGGCATTTGTAACAGGCAAATCTTCCTGATCCTTGGCTTCTTAAAGTTAGGAACATTAGGAGAAAGATATCTCTGCTTAGAAAGTAAACTGGCACTGCAAAGTGTAAATGCTTGGGCCAAGTGCAAATTTTATAGGCCAGATAGAATTTTCACCAGTCTAACGGCTTTTGAAAACTACTTGTACCCTGGCTCAAAGGACATTTTTCTTGCTGTCTGTAGTAAGCAGTCCGTAAGCTGTGTTTGGGACCTGGACCAAATGCTGGTATTTCATTTCTCAAATTAAAGTTTAGTGATCCCAGCTCAGAAGTCCCTCCATACACAATTTAGTAAAATTAGCAGCACAAACAGAGAAGCAGAGTGCCACTATGCCGTGCTCCCGCCAGAAGAAAAAGGAGAAATTTCTTCTCATTGGAAGTCTAGGGATTACCTAATCCCAGATGTTGTGACACAGCTTTCATCCAAGTGTCGCAGAACAGACAGAAGCCCCTTCTAAAAGCTTAATTCTCATAACTCATTTGGAAGGGTTTCTTCAGGGTCTAGAAGAAACACAAGGATCATGCCTTGTGTTTGAGAAATGGAAAGGAAGAAAAGTCCTTTAGAGAAGTGCTTCTCAATCTTTAAGGTGCAGGTAAATCACCTGGGGAACTTGTTAAAATGGAGGTTCTTATTCTGAAGATCTGGGGTGGGGCCTCAGATTCTGCTTTTCTTACAAGCCCCCATGTACCACTGGTGCTGCTGGCTACACACTGCACACTACTTTGAATAGCAAGCCCTGCGGGACAAAGAGAACCTTTTTTTTTTTTTAACAAGGAGCCCAAATTACAGTTCTGGGTTACAATGCCAAGGAGTTAATGACTAAAAAGTGCTGCCTTTCAACACTTCGGTGTCACTTAGTAAGAATGGAAGGTGAGCCTTAGCTGTTTAACATTTCACTTGTGGCAGGAGCATTTATTGATGCATTAATCTGTGTATTGTTCTGGTTCCAATTCCCAAGACAGCCAAGATTTCTTTTTCTCCTGGCTCCAGGGGATTTTGCAGGTTAAGAACAGGACTTCTTTTCTTAGGTTTATTTATAAATATTGGAGAGGGAGGTGAGCATCTTTGGAGTTAAGGAGAGTTAGGAGGGCCCGAAGAGAAGAAAGTAAGACAATGGATTTTTTTTTTTTTTGGTAAATATTCATCTCTGTGTAAGATCTCCAAAGATTCTCCCTTCACCGAGGAAATATCTCTTTCCTACAGATAGAGCCGAAACTGAATATCCCATGAACTTGGTAAACTGAGGAGGCTCAGAGTCAGACTCAAATCAGTTTTAGAGAAGTACAATAATGTGGCATTGTCTGCACCCTGCTGGCTCTGCAGAAAATGTATATCTGCTGCACAGGAAATCTGTGCCTGGGCAGTCTACAAGAATATGCCCTTCAAGTTTTTTAAACTCCACAGTAAATTATGCTAAAGAGAAAATAAGGATATTTTTGCACACCTACGTAGATACGTAGCTGTTGACTAAGAAATGAGTAGAGCAAGCATAAACGACTCACCAAGTAAACTTGAACCTTTACTTGTGAGGTTGTTGTCCACAATGCTGTCACTTCTGACATTTACTTAGCTTCATGTATTGCATAGTCCCCAGAAACTGTTTTTACATCCAGCTTCTGGTTTTGTTGGTTGAAAACTGAGTTCTATAGGTAAAGGAGATTTAACTGCCTAAGACTTGGGTTATTTTCCGAAATTCATTCCCTAGGTTTTTTCATATCATAATCTCATTTCTCTGCTTATTAACGAAATTGGACTACTTTTTAAAAGTCGTAAGACAGATATTGTCTTGGGCATTTTTAACCAGATGGATGCTATCGAGTGAGGGTAGCAGAGATTGTCACCTTCCTGAGGGCAGGGCTCTTTCAGTGTGGTATCCTTGGGGCTCTGAGTCATGTCAACGTGGAGGTACAGTAAGTTACCGGTTGTTATTTGTCAATTTAATGAATAAGTAGAAGCAATTCTTTATTCTGCTGCCATAAGTGCCTCATAAATTTTCAGGTAACTTTATAGGTAGCCTCTGAAATATTATAATTTAAATCAAATATTTTGTTTTTTTAATTTTTCAACTTTTTTTGCCAAAGTCTTTTTGATGAATGGTTTCTGCAAAGAAGTGACTAAATGCTGCCTGGGGGGCAGATTTGGGCCTTCTGTTCCCTTTTTGGTCAAAGCAGCCCTACTTGAAAATGAACAGACTGAGTCTTTAATATCAGAACCAGATTATTCTATTAAGTGAAAGTGTCTGAAACTTTCTAGAACCTTTCCAACATGGCATTAAAGGGGCCCCACCTCAAGAGGAAAGGGCACTTTGACATAAGCCCACTCAGCAGGGAGGAGAGGAACATTTAATAGAAATTTATGGCCATATTTTTATTTCTCAACAAGCTAAAACTTTGCAAAACAAACACTCGTGTTCTTTTTTGGACCCTTCTGGGTTTCAGTTTCCAGCTGACACAGATTTGTGCTCCTGAGTGTGCGTTAGCTCTTAATGGCGGTGAGGGTGCGGGTGGGGGTGGTCCCGGAGAGGAGGTCACCATGCACTGAAGGAGGGAAGCCAGGGCATGGTCCTTGGGAGACTTGGCAGAATATGTGGAAAAGGAAACTTTCACAGAGAAATCAAGCCGTGTGGAGAAAGCCTTATTTTGTCAAGGTCTTCAGAACAAGTAAGAACAATAGAGAATGATGGATATGATCTCAGTCCCCTCAGAGGTCATGCCTGGGCCATTGGGAGAGCTCCTTGGATTCCCCAGTCCCTCAGGCATGCAGCTAAGGAGCCCAGCTTCCCAAAACAGCCCTGTTGTCCTGTCACACTCTAGCTCAAGAATCTTAGTGGCTCCCGTTGCCAAAAACTTCAAGCCTATGTTTTGAGGCCATCTGGCTCCACTAAATGTCCAACTTACGCTCCATCTCTGCCCACACTTGCTCCCTGTCCTGGCCATATCTGTCCTTCGCAATCCTCCTTAGAAGTCAGTCTTGCCCTTTTATCATTGCCCCGGGGGCATGTTAGTTCCCTCACCTGTCCATCCCTCTGCATCCTTCGTTCCACAAGCCTTCAGTATCAGTCCCAGTCCCATGGTTTCTGTCAAAGTTATCAATTTGCTCCTGAACATGCTGCTCCCCCACTGCCCCAACTCCCTGTGTCCCAGCAAATTCTAAACATGTTAACCTTTAGGAGCCCAGGGTAGCATCTGGTCTGTTACTTTTGCTCCCCAACTAGACTCTAACTGCTCAGCTCAGGAATTACTTTTCAACTGCTTTTCCTTAGCTCACAGAACCTAGCAAAGAGCCAGGCATTCAGGCAGTGCTCTCTCTAAAAGTATGTATAATCAGTTGGTCATCTCAGGATTTTTCATTATCAAGAGATGGGTTTAGGGAAGACGTTTTTAGACAATTGGCCATATCATACATCCCCTTTATACCTGCTGCCGGTTATGAATAATAAATGGATATTGCAGTTAAGCACAAGAAACAGAGGAGGTTACCTGCTAACAGTGTACTCTAGAAGTAGAAATTTGAAAAAAGAAAAAAGCATATACTTAGTGGGTTTTATTACAGAACATTATGTGACTATCCACTTTAATGTGTCTCAAATATACCAGTTTGTGCCAATCTACTGTAAAGGGTCCAAGGAGGGAGAACAATTTAAGTTATTTTCTAGAAGCTTTGGGTAGATTCTGATTAATGGAAGTAAGTGTTACAGATAGTTCACATTCCAGTGTGACTTGGAGGACGTTTTTGGAGTCCCTGTGTCCTCTGACACCATTATGCTGCTTGTTTACCACATACACTTGGGTCACATTTTCCTGTTTGGAAAGATCATCCTAATGATAGTAACTGTATGCAAAAAATTTGCATTCCGTGTTCCTCTTCAGCAGTCTTTTCAAGAAAAATCACTGATGGAGCTCTTCAGTGCCCAGTTCAAGGGGAGAGGAGAAATGTCTAAAACTGTCCAAATGAGCCAATTATCAAGGAAGGTTTTGTGAAGGAGGGGTGTTCTCCAGGGAGTTGGAGATTTTGCTTAGGGAGGGAAGGATGGAAACTTTCAGCAGAAGAGGATCAAGAGAAAAAGGTTAAGGAGATAGAAAAGAGGGCACAGGCTGACAATCGTGAGGATGCTGTCTTGTCCAAAGCATGTGTTTTCATTAACATGTGGGGGACAGAAGTTGGAGGAGTAGAGAGTGCCTCCTGGAGAAACTCTCTGAATGCTGGGCTAAAGAATTTGGACTTAATCCAGCAAGCCAGACGGTGCCATTTGAGTCTGTAAGCAGGGGCGTGGTGAATGAAAATGGTATTTTAGAAAGATTAATCCAGTAGGCATGTGAAGAATAGACTGGAATCCCTGCTCAGGGCAGAGATGACAGGAAGCTTTGGAGTAAGGCTTGGGTGAAGAAATGAAGCCTCATTAGGGAAGGGGAAGAAGGAAAGAGGGGATGGAAGGAGACTGAGAAATATATAAAGGAAAGAAAGAACCAATTAAATTTTCTGAAAACTAGTAGAAACGGGAGGAATCATAGACAAGTCCAAAATTTGAAGTCCGAGTGCAAGAAAACAATAATGACACCATTGATGGAAACAGGGAAAAGATATTGCCCAATTTTTTTTTGTATATATATATTTTTTATTGAAGTGTAGTCAGTTTGCAATGTTGTGTCAATTTCTGGTGTACAGCACAATGCTTCAGTCATACATGAACATACATATATTTGTTTAAATACTCTTTTTCACTGTAAGTTACTGCAAGATACTGAATATAGTTCCCTGTGCTATGCAGTATGAATTTGTTACCAGATTTTGTGAGAATTTTCCTGCATGTTGAAGTGAGAGACACTCTGCCAGAGTTCAGTATGTGTTCTGTGTGATTCAGTGGGTTTGTAGATGTACTTCTTGGTGTATTTGTGGGAGAGAGTGAGCTGTGAGTCTCTCTATTCCACCATCTTGTCACCTCCTCTCTTAGCCGTCTTTAGATTACCAACTATTGGCATTCCAAGATTTTGCTTGCTTTCACTGGCTTTATGCCCAGCTAAGCAAATTAGCAACCACTTATTGGGTTGCTAATTGTAAGGGATTGTCATAGAGTTTCCAGGAAAATGTTTACAGATACATCCTTAGAACACATAGCCTACAGCTTTTAAATCAGTTGCTGATAAGGTCACAAGCAGAAAGTAGATTAAAGTCCCTGTTATGACTGGGCCAAAGCCCTCATTCATGCATGTATCCACTCAACAGATAATTATAGAATGCTTCCTTTGTGCCAGGAAAGTAGATCCCTGCTTTTTTCAGACTTTATATTCTCGTGGAGAGAAGATAGGAAAATAGACAAGAATACAAATAAATGAATTAAAAAACTCAACACAAAGAGAAATAAGGGCTATAAAGAAAGTAAAACACAGTGATGTCCTCCAAGTGACTTGGGAAAGCTACCTTTAGACGATTTGGTCTGAGAGCACATCCCTGGGAAGGTACATCTGAGCTGAGACCTAAGCCAATCACACGAAGATCAATGGGTACCAGAACAGCAAGAGCCGAAGCCGAATAAGATCGGCAAGTTTCAGAGCTGGGGCAGAACAGTAAGAAGACGTTGGCACAGGAAGTAAGAAAGGGAAGCAGGGGCCACTGCTGGAATATCCTAGCCAGGATCAGGAGCAAGAGACAGGAAGCTTAATTCAAACTGACTTAAGTAATTAGAAACATCATTCATATAATTAGAAAAACCCAACTGGAGCAGGCTTTGGGTTTACTCAATCCAGTGGCTCCAAATTCATTTTCCAAAAGTTGTCTTGGCCTCTTCGTTGTATCAGCTTCATCTTCAGGTTCAGGGTGAAATAGGAAAAGCAAGGAGACTATATCATTCTGTAGCTTTTTTTTTTTCCCTTGAATTTTCTAGAACCCCCCCGTAAGATTCCCTTTGGACCACATCCTTTTTTTTTTTTTTTTGTCTTTATTTTATTTTATTTTATTTAAACTTTTTTATTGATTTATAATCATTTTACAATGTTATGTCAAATTCCAGTGTTCAGCACAATTTTTCAGTTATACATGAACATATATATGTTCATTGTCACTTTTTTTCTCTGTGAGCTACCATAAGATCTTGTGTATATTTCCCATGCTACACAGTATAATCTTGTTTATCTATTCCACAATTTTGAAATCCCATCTATCCCTTCCCAAGCTCCGCCCCCTTGGCAACCACAAGTTTGTATTCTATGTCTATGAATCTGTTTCTGTTTTGTATTTACACTTTGTTTTGTTGTTGTTGTTTTTGTTTTTTAGATTCTGCATATGAGCGATCTCATATGGTATTTTTCTTTCTCTTTCTGGCTTACTTCACTTAGAATGACAGTCTCCAGGTGCATCCATGTTGCTGCAAATGGAGTTATATTGTCAGTTTTTATGTCTGAGTAGTATTCCATTGTATAAATATACCACATCTTCTTTATCCAGTCACCTGTTGATGGACATTTAGGCTGTTTCCATGTTTTGGCTATGTAAATAGTGCTGCTATGAACACTAGGGTGCAGGTGTCATCCTGAAGTAGGGTTCCTTCTGTATATAAGCCCAGGAGTAGGATTCCTGGGTCATACAGTAAGTCTATTCCTACACATCTTCTTTCTTAAACTTCAGAAGAGGATGGGAATAACCCTCCGTCCTGTTGTATCTGCTCGTGGATCTGGGCTTGAATCCGCTTCCCTTGAGGCACCTGAGCTGCTTAGGAAGGGGTGGCTCCCTGAACAAAATCAAGATGCTGTTGAGAAAGAGGAAGGAGGCAGACAACCAGCTGTGCTTACTACACAAGGGATCTTGGTGGCATTATAAGGAGTTTGGACTTGGATCTGATTACATGGAAAGCCGTGGAAGATTTTAGACGGTTAAGTATCATGATCTGATTTATGCTTTTCAAAGGTCAACCTGTGTAATGTTTCAATAGTTAATCAAAGGGGGACAAAAGTGGAAGTGAAAAAACCAATTAGGATGCTATTTGATAGTCCAGGCAAGAAGTGTTGGGAGCTTGGGTTATAATAGCAAAGGAGGAGAGAAGTGAATTGAGATGGAACTGACGTAACTCGTTCTTGGATTAAATAAGGGGCTAGTTATTGGGGAGAGTGCAGAAACAAAGACCACCTACAGGTTTTTGGATTAAGTGGCAGCATGGATGGTGAAATAATTTACAGAGATTGTGAAGAGTTGAGAGGCAACAGGTTCATCAGGGATTACTCGAGAGTTCTGAGACACCTATTGGATATCCAGTGAAGGTGCCCAGAGGCTGAGTAGAGAATTGGAGTTCAATGGAGAGGTTCAGGCTAGAGATAGAAGTGGGGACCCATCAGCATATGGGGGGGGAAGCAAAGGAAATGAAGAGTCTGTGAAACTACAATATTTAGAGGTAAAGCAGAGGAAGAGAAGCCAACGAAGAAGACCAAGAACAGCCAGTGAGGTAAAAGGGAAGCCAAGCGAAGTTGGCGTCATGGATTCTATGCAAAGAAGGAATCTTGAAAAGGCAATGCTCCACTGGGTCAAATGCATCTGGAAAGCTGAGTGATACAAGGAAGAAGAGACCACTGAATTTGACAAGTAAGGGTTTAGTGGAGGGTGGGGGAGGGGTCAGAAGCCCAGCTGAAGTGGATTCAAAAGAGAAGAAACTAGGAAGTGGACTCAGTCATTCAGGCGGGGCTTCAAAGATCTGGGAGGAGGAAAGAAGATTCTTGAGAGCACAACTCCTCCTCAGAACTGAAAACCGAGCATACTTCCCAGATAAATGTTTTGATTGTCTGTTGATGTCATTCTTTAGAAAGAGCAACATCCTGTTGTAGTTTTCATTTGAAGTGACATTGGTGGCCTAGCCATTTCTGGCTTCTCTAGATCCCTTTTCCTTATGTGCTCCTTCCGTTAAAAAGAAACTGGAGCAGGAGGTCACAGCTCAGTGGCAGAGTGTGTGCTTAGCATGCACAAGGTCCTGGGTTCAATCCCCAGTATCTCCATCAAAAATAGTAATAAATAAACAAACAAACCAACCTAATTACCTCCTCCCCCAAAAAAGAAATAAAAAAAAAAACTGGGCGATTCAGATTTTCCAATATAGGGCAGCGGGTTAATAGCAAACAAAACTGATACGCTGTAAATGTTCATTCATATTTTGTGTGCTCTTCTATTGCACCAGCTGCTGCTAGGAAGTTCATTAAATATAAATAGAAATATGAATACAAGTATAAATGTAAGTAAAGTGTAAATTTAATATAAATGAAATATAAATATAAATATATTTGCAATTGTTGCAGATTTCGTAAACATGAACTATACGAAGTCCTAGATCTTTCTGTGTCTCCTCTACCTGAAGGTGTCTTTCCCAGCCTCTTTAACATCCGTCTACCAGAAAGTGGAGCAGGGCAGAAGCTGTGTGGGAGTCCGGCCCCTCTCTCTTCCTCTCCCCTCCTGGCCTCAACACAATAAAAACTCTGTTCAGAACTTGGCTAGCTGCTGCTTTTCCCACATTCGATCAGGGAACACTTAAAGCCATACAGTGTCCCTGTCCCGCCAGAAAGCCTATGGGCAGGGTGCCCCTTCAGGCTGACACAAAGGCACACTGTGCAAGGCATCTTTGGCCAGAGGAGTGGCCACATATGGATGGTCAATAAGGCTTTTGATTTTTTTTTTCTTTATGTCATGTCGTCATCACATTAAACAAGCGAGGACTCAAAACTCCTATTTTCGACTGTAAGACGTTGCCTGCCCTATAGCTACAAAGCAACGTAGCTCCTTTTCAGTGTAAACAGAGTCCTGCCAGAAACATGTCATACAAAATTTTTTTCACACCCAGTATAATTTTCCCCTTGAAATTGATGTCCTGTGATTTGATTGACTGTTTTGACTCTAATTTTAATTGTCCATTTTGGAAACACTAAAGTTAAATTTAAAGTTAAACTTTAGCACCCATAAAAGTCTCTTCTCACTGGAGCCAAAAACTACAGAAGGCTCAGTGAAAAAGGACAAAGTTCAAAAAAATAAGCGTCAGGTCCCTTGTTGCCAAGGCACATGTCTAAGGTGGATTGTCACCTTATCCGTTGCCATTCATTTTTTGGTAGAGCTTCTATTTTCCAAGGCAAAATAATTTTGGGAATTGGTCGCAGGCTAGCTACAGAGTCTCAAACGATTCTTTCCAAGACTGGCCTTCAGAAAATGAATCTACAAATTTCGAGTCAAGTATTTGAGAGAAAGAAGCTGGGTCAAAGTCTTCTGTTTTCTTTTACTGTACAAAATTGTGGCAAATACATCTATCAAGTGTACATGACCTTCCACTAAGACTCTCTGTTAACCAATAAACCTGTGATCTGATAGAGCCTAATCAAAAGGAGAGGAAAAGGCCTGCTAGCCACCAAACTCCAGAGATTAATGGAGGGCCTACAGTGTGCAGGGTTGAAAGGGATAAAATGCGGTTCCTGCTTTCAAGGGACTTGTGATCTAATTGAGGGGGCAAGTATATAGACACATGCAAACGAAATCGTGCAAGAATCAGCATAGGATGGACATAAATAATCAGATGAGTGGCATAGATAATAAATGCCTTTAACTGAGAGGCAAGTGGAACCATAAACACTATGTGTCAGACATTCTGTTAAACACTTTACGTACATCATCTCCTGTTCTGAATTATCCCCACTCCATAGATGGGAGTTACCTCTGGTCTTTTCCCCGTTCTGGAGAAAGCAAGGAGAATGATATAAGGTGAGCAAAGGCCTGGAATCAGGAATGTGCCAGATGGTCTGGGGCTAAGGATCCATTTAGGGGAATAGAGAGAGATGACCTTTATGCCCTTTGATAGTCTGTTCACCACCATATATATGCCTAGCACAGTGCCTTGCACATAATAGGTGCTCAGTAAGTAGGTTCTTGAATAAACAAATGGCCCTCTGGTTTGTGTCTATAACCCTGACCAAGTACAGTGGGGTAAAGGTAATTGGCTTTAATTCACTGTACACCTCCCAGTTCCCAACTGTTACAGCGAAGGATTCACGTGGGAAAGACACAACATCACAGGACAGGCCTGGCAGCAACAGCAGCTCACTGGGGTGCCTTTCATGGAACCTGGCATGGTGGTATGGTGAGCAACCCACGTCCTCACCCTGGCCTGCGAGACAGCGCGCCGTCTAGCCCCCGGCACCCCTGCGACCTCAGATCCTTTTTCTCTCCCTGCCTCCCTCTTTTCCTTCTCTCCCCGTGCTCCTCCCACACTGACCTCACCGACCTCCTTCCTGTCCCCCAGTCCCATCTAAGGGCCTGTATTCCTTCATGCTGCTTTCAGGTCTATAACAGCCCGTCTCCCCCCATCTTGCTGCCCTGCCTGCTCCCTGGCATTGTCTGTTGGCTCATCTGTTGGCTGTCTGCCTCCGCACACACCAGCCTGTACACCCAGATAGGCAGACCGCCATCTGCTCTTGGCACCATTGTACCCGGCGTCTAGGACAGAGCCTGGCACGTGGTCAGTGCTCACACACTGCAATCCTGACCAAAGACCACTTTGTCTAGCTCTCAAATACCTACTTCCCAAGGGAATAGGATTGTGTTCAAGAAATGTTACATGGAAATTGAGGAATGGAGCTCGGAAACGAGAGGCAGAATGGCAGGAGCTGAGACCAACCTGTTTATGAAAGGTGATTTTGCCCAGAGCGGGGAAAACACACCTTGGAAACTCTGGCAAAGTACATGCTTGCTTGGGAGACCTTTAACATGCTGTGCTTCTGAAACCCTGCCTGGGCTCCACAAGGAGATTGGTAAGTTTGCCAAAACAACCAATCCCCAGGGCTTAAGAGTCACTGCTACCCGTCTCAGCCTAGTCAATGGGCAAGTACTCTACGCTTCGGTAGCAAAAGATTGGCTCACTGCTGTAACCAAAACGAGCCAGATGCATCTATCCAGGTGACAGGAAGGCAGGTGAGGAAATTAAATGACCTTATTTTCATTCATTCTTCCCCTCACTGGACACTCTTGAGTGGTTCAATACCATGATAAGGAGTTGAAATACACTGATTTTGCCTCAAGTTTGAGAATTCATGGTCCCAGGAGGACACTTGTCATAAGATCTAATGATGTGCTTTAGAATCTTGGGAAAACTGAGACTCCAGAAACCACAAAATGTCTGCTAAATTCAAAATAGTAATATAAGTAAAGTCATGGTGCCTCACCACTTTCCTTGGAAGACTTCTAGTGAGATGCTCGGTCATGCCACAGATGTGTGTTAGGCGCTCGTTCTGTTTAAGGAACTGTGCTAATGCTGTGGTAGACCAAAAGGAGGAGACATGGTCCTTGCCTTCAGACTTCCAGGAGTTCATTGTTCACTGGCGAGTCAGAGAACTAAGATGCCAGGCAGGGAATAAATAATAAGGGCAGTGGTCCAGCTATTGTGGGAAAGCACAAAGGATGGAGAGATGGATTCCATCTGGGAGAAAGTCAAAAGTGCTTCGTGGAGGAGAAGACACTCAAATTGATCCTGAAAGATGGATGGAATTTCCACAGACTTAGATGGCTCAGAGCCTTGCTGTGTAGCCTTCGCCAGTTTTGATGGTGTAAGTATTCCCACTCTGGCCGATTTCAAGTTAATGAAGTGATGTCACTGTGCACAGTTGGGGAGAGGGGCCAGCTCCGGCACATCATCCGTGAGTCACCATCTGAGCTTTGGACTTTATTAAATCTGTCTGACTCTATTGCTTTCATGTGTGACTTCCCAGGTATTAAAAACATCTACGGCAACACTGTAAGTGAAGAGACCCTTCTGCCCTTCTCCCTGCACCGCGGTCTGACCTTGTAGTGCTCTCTCTGTGTCTACCCTTCCAGTCCCAGCCCTGTGCCCCAGTCTGGCCTACCTAGGATTGATCTTGGCCCAGTGCCAACCCGGACTCTGTTTGCCCCTCTTAGCAGGGCTGTGACTCCCCCGGGCCCCTGCTATCACAAGGCCCAGAGGGCTGGCTCACAGCCCGCTGCCAGGTGTTGACACCCTTGCTGTTCTCCGTAATGAGACATGGCTTTAAGGGTGGCTAGCTGGGCAGGGTGGTGCACTGTTCTCCAAGCAGTTGGAAGGGAAAGCGGGTGGAATTGCTGGGAAGCTTTGCCAAAGGAAGATGCAAGCCAGCTGAGACCCGGCCTTCATGTTAACTGCTCCCTTTCATACTCTGCTTTTTAAAAAACACCCCCTCCCAATGTGTTCTGCACAAGTCACTGCCCCCTTAACTGGCCTTATCGCCCGAAGAGCTACATTTGAAAAGTCAGGCCCTAGATTTTGTCTTTAATTGCAAGCAGATGTCCTCAGTATGCGCATAAGCTTGTGTCAGGAGGACGTGAATGTGTGTGTGTGTGTGTCTGTGCGCCCGTGTGTGTGTGAACTCACCCAGAGAGCCCCGCCAGGCAGGAAAGGAATACGTGAACCTTCAAATTGTTAGGAAACACCCACATTTGTCACGCTGAGCCAGAGGGAGAGCTGCGAGGAAAGGTCTGTGAGGTCTCACACGCACATTGATTCTTCTTACCTCGAGGCCCAGCTACTCTCTCAGTTCACTGACAGCAAGATACAGTTGCTCCAGATCTATGTCAGCATGTGTTTCTTTTCGTGACATGAGCTTCTCCTCCAAAATTGCTGTATGTTTGTAAAACAGCTTTTTTAAGCCTTAAAAGGTGCGTGAAACCACCAGCATCTTCTCGGGTTCCTTTGTGTTTGTTTAAATTATCTTATGTATGTGCTCCATGATTTAGTGTTCAAGCATAGAGGAAACACATTTCCTCATGGAGATCTGGGGAGGTGACACTGTCTGAAAGGTTCAAAGATTTCCTGTTCAGATTGCACAGGCTTCTTTTGAGCTGCCAAGAGCTTTAATGCGTACAAGATAATGCACTTCACTATGGATGGGAATTCAGTTAAGCCAGTAAGCCGCGAAAAAAAAAAAAAGAAGTTCCAGCTTAGAATTGTCACTGCACTCAGGCCCGGGACTTGGTGTTCCAAGGGGTAGCCATGACCAAGGTGACCACTGCAGCCTCGGGACCTGCTGTATAAATGTAACTGGATGACAGAGCCAAAGGGGGGTGTGGGGGCCTGGGTGTACGAGCCTTGCCTGGTTGCTCAGGAACTGACCGCTGAAAGGTGTTCCTGCCCAAGGCCTTGGCAACCTGGCCCCCATCCATAGAACTTTCCAGAATGTCTGCAGCATTCAGACAAATCAGCCTGTGCTCTACAAGTGCCTGGTCATGAGCACCAGCTGTGGGCACTTAGTGGGGCGGCCTAGAAGGGGAGCCCCACAGAGGACGCAGTGGCTGACCAGAGCCAAGAAGTAGTAGCCAGTGAAGTATCCCAAACGTGTGATGTCATAAGAGCCAGCTGGCTGGGGGGTGGGGCGTGCAAGGTCAGTGTACAGATTCTCGGGACCTTGCCAACGTGCGGACTGACCAGGGCCCTAGAGATTCAGAATCTGCAGACCTGGGACAAGGCCTTGGAATCTGTATGTTTAACAAACGCCACAGTAGATCTTGATGGTCGGGCAAGTTTGGGAAACAGTAAAGTGGGGTGGAGTCAGAGCCTGGCTGCCATTCAGATTTGGCCTCTGCCGTGTAACTGCTGGGTAGCCTTAGGCCAGCGACTTAACTTCTCTGAGCCTCAGACCCCTCATCCATACAATGTACCTAATATCTAATTCAAAGGGCTGTTGTACAGGTAAAATGGGATAATTTGTAAAATGACCTGACTTATGGGGCCTGGTGCATTTAAAGGGCACAATCAATGTGAGATCTAAACACCTCACACACAGTTTTTGACTTTGCCATCGGCCGTCCTCTTCAGAGGCGGCAGGATGGTCCAGGCATAGCATCAATGTGACCAGACAGTGAGCTTGAACTTGAGCCTTATTGCAAAGAGGCTGCATATCTGGAGGAAATGAGGACTTTAAACTGAATAGTCTTTGGTGATGGTGATCATAATTTGAGAGAGAAAAAAGGACAGGAAAGCAAATGTAGGTCTGGAAAGAGTTTTGGGGTTGAAATCCAAGCAGGGAAAATTTCTGGAACGTGCTCAAGGATAAATAGACTTCAAAAAGGCAGGAAAAGTAGGCAAGCAAACTTGAGATTTATAAGGAGAGACACAATTTGCTGAGAATAAACTATTTTTATTTGATTCCCTTTTAGCCTAAAAGCCAAAGCTTAAAGCATTAGTCATTCATCTTCATCTACCTCATTTGTTTGGGAAGCTTTTTTTTTCCTACTAGGTGCCATGCCCTGTGTTCTGAATAGGTTACAAAGACAAAAGCAATACCCATCTCAAGAAACGCTGTGTGTCACAGGGCACAGGAAAATCAGCAGTGACAGCAAAGGGTGTGAGAGTGGTTTCCAAGGCTGTTGGGTAAAGAGCAACTAACCTGCCCCGAAGGAGAAAGCCAAACCTCTCAATGGAAGTCCTCTTTTTTCCCTCCCCAGATTCATTGAGATAAAATTAACATAAAATACTGTGTAAGTTTAAGGTGTACAGCAGGATGCTTTGATATATGTATATACTGCAGATGAGGACCGCAATCAGAAGTCTTGAAATAGGGATTTCACAACAGGTACCTCATTGTCATTACCACAACCATAGGCCACCAGTGATAACAATAGCTACCGTTAAGCAGTGCTTGTTTTATGGAGATGCCATGCAAGGCCCTTTCCATTATCTCTTGTCATTGTGTGGACTGGTTGCCACTTGTGGTATCTTGGTTTACTTGTGTTTGCACTGTCTATTCGGGGCTTGTTCTAAGTGCCATATAACTGGAAAATTACAGTCCTCGCAAGAACATTGATTTTTTTCCCCCACTATCTTTCTTACCAAGACAGTAGAGAATTGACCAACTTCCAAGAACTGGAATTGACTACCGTTAGTCCCAGGTGGATTCCCATCCCCAGTCCCACTGATATCACTTCCCCAGGATCCCACTGCCTGCATCCGGCCTGCTCAGGAGGACCTAAGTAGAGGGGATCTTGCCGGGCATAGGGCAGCGTCCTGTCCTCATATGTGCAAAGCCCTAAGCTCACAAGGTCTCATGTGAAAACACTGTCAAGCTCTCCATGGGAAAAGACAGGCCCTTTCAGGGTAGTGGTAGCAATCATAACGGTGATAATGGTAACATTATCTAATGTTAACTAAGCACTTATTATATTGTATATTTAATATATTGCATGTGCTAACTGATTTAAACCTCACGTATGTAGATACTGCTACTGTCCCCATTTTACAGACAGAGAAACTGAGGTCCAGTTAGTTATGTGCCATAGTTGGGAAGCTGAGTCCATAGTTGGACATCAGTAGGAAAGGTTAGATTGCAGTTCGTTCTTAGGCAGATCCACCACGTGAAGCTCCAGCCCAGGGCACTACAAAGCAGTCGTTCTCCAGTGTTTACAGGATCAAAATTAAGTTGTTTGGAAAGACTACCCCCAGGATGCCCCTGACTTCCCCCCCACTCAACACATCCCAGCTCAGCTGTGCTCCACCCTCTTCCGACAAAGTACTGCTCTTTACATGCCCAGGCTGTGTCTTACCTCTCACCTCTGTTCAGTGCTTCTCTTGGCTCCAACTGCCCTTTCCTTTGCTCTTCATTGCTTGTTTATCCCAAATTCAATACCCATCTCAAGGAGTCACCTTCCCCAGGAAGCTCCTCCGGACTCGTTAAGGGCCACTGCATCACTCCCCAATGCTGACCTCTCCTTCCTTTATAGATCCCTGCCCAGAAGCTGTGGGCTCCCCAAGGCTGTAGCTTGGGGGCTGGAGCTCATTCATGTCATAATGCCAGCATTTGAAAGCCCCTATGTGATATACTGGAGCTGTGATTCTCTACTTATTGTCACCCTTTGTTTGTTTTCACCCGTTGCTCAGCCCCTCTAGCCAGTGACAACAGCTTGGACACGAAAACTGACAACTGCAGGTGACACCTCCATTTGCTAAGGTGGCACAGTTTTGATCATTGTGCTGGCCTCTGGGAACCGGCAGCCTCTTGGCACTGGCATAGATCTGCGGTTCTTCCCCAAGGATGCTGTTGTTTCCTTTTATGTCTTGATTCATAGCATATTGCGGAGGGTGTTAGCTGAGTAAGGCTTTTTGTTTCGTGAAAATGTTACCAAACATACCATGAAGAGGAAAGCACCAGATGTCTGTCTGCAAGGAAAGCAAAACCCTGGTTTGGGAGGAGTCAGGGGTGGCCAGGCCTCCCCAGGCATTTCCAGGCCTGGGGTTTGGCTCCGTGGGTTCCCTGGGGGCCTAATGACTGACCCCCACATTCCATATCAGTCATCATTCTGGAGAAATCCGTCAACTTTCCTGCTGATCTGAGCCTGGAAACTGGTGTCTGTTTTCTCAGTTTCAAGCTGAAAATTGAGACAAACTTGCTGGATAATTTTGACCAAAGTAACACATGTGATTGTGTGTCATTCCATGATTGACTTAACTTTCCTCTTTTTTTTTTTAAGCTATCAAAACTTTCTCAAGGCATATATAGTTGTCAGTGAGACAGGTTATTCACAGTTGGAAGTTACATAAACTTGCCAATCCTTGACCCAAAATAATGTGTTAGTGCCCAGTTGAGGCAAGATGTAATAAAGTGTCCTCTGATTTGTAGCAAGAAATCCGGGATGGGGGTTGAGGTCTAGACAATGGTCATAAACAAGTCTTAGGAGATCAAGACAGTGAGTAGACTTCAGGGGATTTTCATAAAATGCAAATTTTCCTTTCTGGTCACACGTTACAATCAAAGTGCATTACGTTATCTACTCCGGGAAAACATGTATTCCGTCTGCTTTTTGTCATAATTCTTTCTTGCATGTGGGAGTAAATGAGCTTCGACCGATGATGAAGTTAATATTAAAATTTATAGATAGAATGAAAAGAAACACTTTTCAAGACAATAGTCACAGAATTTAAAGTATTAATTCACCAAAGCCCCCCAAACCTAACTTCACTTGGAAAAATACTATCACTTCCATGCCCAGACTGAAAACACTCTCAGGGGTTAGAATTCTGCAGCATTGAATAAGAGGCTCTTATCTTCCTCTGGTGGGTTCCATGTTCTGAACTCCAGACCCAGCTTCCTACTGCTGAGCCAGGTAGGGCGAGTTAGTGGAAACACACACTGGAAAGTGGATCCCGACAGCAGACCAGGATTCAGCCCGCTCTGAAATTCTGGGAGATGGGAGGAGTCAGCTCACTGCCACACATCTTCATTGTCTTTCTCTTTTCTTCATATCGAAGAAAGATCTCTTCCTGGACGAAGGGGGACATTCTTAGGGCTTAGATGACTGTATAAACAAACCTTGTTACTTTACCATTTACTACTGCAAGCAAGCCCAAACCCCCTTGTCTTGTCAATTCTTCACGTGTTTTTTTTTTTTCTGTCTAAAAGGGAATAAACTCTTCCTGCTCTGGTAACTCTCAGGTATCTTCATTCTCTTGTAAAGGTTCTGGGTGCATGTAAAAATTCAATAGAATTTTTTGCTCTCGTTAAAAAAAAAAAAAGTTTTATTTTTAGCACTGTTATTGTGGGTTTCTACTGAGGACCAGAAGCGCCAGCAGTTTCACTGCTTTGAGGTGGTGCTCGGTGTTTGTGGTGGGCCTGGACCAAGCTGCTTCTCTAATAACCCAAGGATAACATGATGTGATGTGGAGACTCCTGGAGACACCCCTTCTCCACCAAGCCCAGATAGCAGTTGTAGACTTTTGTAACTGAAATATTTGCAGAGCAACCCAGTTCAGCAGTTCAGTGGTAACGCTGATCGTTTTCAGTTTTCCCTATTTTTAATGCAACCTAACACTAGTATCAATAAAATTAGAACTGCTTTTATAATAGATGACTCATTGCCCACCTCGCATCAAAAAGTTCCGTCTCCCTCTTGTCCAACTTTTCACTTCCCCTCATTCCTTCCCTACTCCCAGGATTGCTCACATGTTTATTTCTAAGAATAAACATTTTTGACTGATCTGTCTTTTCTTTTAAATACTGTTTTTAAAAAGAATTTATGTTCTTCCTTGTTTTCACAAGCAAGACTTAAGTCTGGACTCAAGTGGTGTAGGAAGGCATTTTTTCATTGTTCCTGACCGAGTCCAGGCATGACACCAGAGGTAAATAAGACCAGAAGGTTTCCATTTGCTCTGAATCTTTAAGAGTTCTTTTTAAAGGGTAGGTGCAATTTTAGTTCTAGAAAGAAAAAGGAGGGAATTGTTGTGAGGTTGGGCCAGGCCACATTTTGTCATTTGGAGATGAGATTGTAACAAGGCCCCGTCAGACTGTTTTTTATAGGGATGACTAATGGTTTTCTTTCTTTCTGTTCCAGCCACCCCAGCTCTCCTTGTCAGAGGATCCCAGAGTCTGCCGAGAGTTAATCCAGGCCTAGAGACAAGTAAGAATTTCTGTCTTTTTTCTGCCTTCAGCAATATTGCCCAGGCTTTACTGTGATTCGAGATACTGTCCTTTCTCTGTTTTATTTGGGATTCGGTAACTGGTTGGATGACTGACCGAAATTGCACAGGCAAACAGAAAACTTTTTTTTTTTTTCAGAATTTCCTTTTCAACTTCTCTGCAAGGCTACTTCTTTGTTTCTCTTATAGGCTTCTCTTTAGAGGTTAAGTAAGGGCAAATTAATTCAAAAGAAAAAAAGATGAAATCATTTATTGTAGGCCAACAATCAGTTTATTGAGTTTAGGAATCTGCCTGTTTTTACAAGTCCTGTATTGTCTTGTCATTATTATTTTAAGATATTTCTTTACCTAATGATCATGGTAACAGACAGATTGGTCCTTTCAACCAAATCGCTTTAGGCTCCAAAATTCTGCCTTCATACAAGCCATCTCTTCTCCTTAAAATGGCTTTGCACATCACCCTCCTGTCCTGGGCCAGCTATCTCTTCATCTCCAAGATGAACTCAAACATCAGCTCTCTAGGGAAGCTTTTCCAAATCCTCTAGGCCTGAAGACCTGTTCTGACCCTAAGCATTCATGGAACTTTGTCCATTGTTCTGTGACAGCATTTTGCAATATTTTCACATATATGTTCGTAGTGTGCGCAGGACTCAATGAGTTGTGTGGGTTGCACAAATTAATTATGTTGCAGTTAATCTAGTCAAAGCCCATGTTTTATGCTGGTTCTAACCCCTTCCCCCCCCCCACCAAAAAAAAAATCCTGATCACATAGTAGATACCTTTAATAAAATACTAGGGGTGGATTATTCCCCCCTCAGTTGAAGTATATGCCAGAGTCCAGAGTGCACAGCAAAGGAAGGGAAGACAGTGTACCTGATTGTGTTTAAGCCATTGCTGTTTCATTGGTCTTTCTGGCGTCATGAAACCATCGTTTGGGTTTTATGACTAAATTGCAGAGTACATTTCTAATAAGAGATGTAAACATCATTTTTCTTGGCGGTGACTCAGAGGAAGGGTTGGTCCTGCTTTTAACAAACGTCATCCATGTGTCTGTTGTTCCAGACCACAGACTCTTTACAACTCCCCTGTTTTAGAAGCATTTGTCATGTTACTCTCCCTAATTAATGTGAGGACCTGTAAAAGGGGTAGCTGTTGGTGACATTAGCCAGTCTGTTCCAAAGCCTTCACTCAGCAGACGTAGTGACTTATTGTTACTTTCTGTGAAGAAATGAGAAGAAAACAGTTAAGAATGTTCTACTAATGGTGCTTGCTCCATCCCACATTGGAACCCTACCCCCACCACCCACCCACACACGCACGCACACGCACGCACCCACGCACGCACACATGCACACACACACACAATACACTGCCCTTCACTTTCTCCTGAAGTGGTAATACGATTTCCCTAAGCCTTTCTTTGTCAAGTCGTGGGGTCTGAGTTGCTTAAGCTTTGGGCCCCACTGAAGTACAACTTCTGAGTCTGGCGGTTGTGTCGCAGAAATTCCTGCCAGGCATTTGGCATCTGTTGATTTTCTGTCCTCGTGATAAGCACGAATAATTGCTGTTACCCTTCATCAGTGGTCCATCACACAGACAGTGACCTCCCCATGCAAGGAAGAATCCTATCCTTCCAGCTCCTCCCTTTCTAAAGCCACCTTCCCTCTGTCTTGGGACTGGCTGGATAAAGTAACCCACATCAGTGGATGTGTCTGTATCAGTGGGCACCTTCCACAGTGCACACACTCGGACCCATGGCCGCCTTTGTCATCCAAGCGTCTAGTTGAGATGTCACAGACCCTAGTGCTCCCCTCACCTCTCTGGGTCACTGTGTCACAAACATTTAACTCTCTGCTGTGCACTCAGCTCTCGCTCTGCACCTTGCGGAAGAAAAGGAAATGTGCAAGACACTGTCCTAACCTCAGGGATCTCATGTTCTCCCTGGAGGGTTGTTTTACACAGAAAATGAGTGTTCAACACAAAATGTCCTGTCAGTACATGATTATAGTGCCCACATTTCCTACGTACGCTTTTCTGAATTCTCAGATTCGAAGCAAAACCCCACAGAGGAAGAAAAAAAAAAACCCTCTCAGAGCAAATCCTAGACAGAACTGTCCAAACATAAAAACTGTCGCCCCCACCCCCGTCTGCAGGCCGCCTTTACACGGGCTGGTACAGTAAGCCCTTAACGGCTGTCTCCCTTCTCTCTCCTCCTGCCCCACCCCATCTCTCCTTCCTCTTATCCACCTTCCGCTGCCAGGAGCAACTTACAGAACCCAACATGTCCCTCTGCTCTAAAAACCCTTAACTATCACAATACCCTTCCCACTACCTAAATTGTAACAGCAAGCCTAACTCAAGGCCACCATCTGTTATCCGACCCCAGCCTGTACATCTAGGCCACCCGCTGCTCCCCAGGAGCACTGTGCTTTCCCTCCTCTGGGACTTTGCTCCGGCCATCCCACCTTCCAGAACTATCTTCCTTCCTCCGCACACTGCGTTCTGGAAATATAAATCCTATCCCTACTCGAAGGTTCAGCCAAAATGCTTAGACCTTTGGCCCAAGGCAGTCCCACCCTCCTCCACGCTTGCCTTTGTGAGAGGTCACACTGCTTCATTCCGCTCTGAAGGAGTACGGTGAATGCTGCTGTGGAGCATAGTTACTTGCGTGTGTCCCTTATCCCCGCATCTGGGTTATGAACAGCTGGGTCTAATTCAGGGTCGTAGCGGTCACAGTACCTCAACTGTCAGTAATCAATGACAGTGCAAGTTAATTGCATGGAAGTATCCTTAGTAGCTCCCCACTCCCCCTACCCCAGCTCCACACTTAACAGTTCCCACCGGCACCCCTTGTTGTCACGGCGCCTCCGGGTTTGCTGGGGCCAAGCGTGGGGGATCGGATCTCGCCACCTGTGTTAACTGCACATGAATCACCTGAAGTGTCCTGTCACTAAAAGGACTCAGAGGAATCGAATGGTTTACCTCAGAGAACAACAAAGTGTGGAACAGTAAATGAGGGCTGTGCATTGACCAGACTGACCGGGGGCTGGAGGGCCCAAGTGTGGGCCCCTTTGTCCTCTGACACACTGGACATACTTTGTCTCCAGGTCTAGAACCACTACCCCTGTGCCCGCCAAGCATCTTGGTACCAGGAAACCCAAAGTCTGCTGGTGATGGAGTTTCCTGTAGTAAACTGGTCATGTCGGTCTGCTCTAGCTATGTGGATAGCTTAACCATCAGCCCCCAGTTCCACTGAATTTAGGTCCAAATCGTAAATCTCATTATATTGCTAAGCAGCACTGACAGGCTGACATGTCCCACCCTGACACATGTCAGGACCCATGATGGCAACACATCATCCATCTTTAGTTAACACAGTCCGTACATAGCATTGCCAGGCGTCAGGAACTGGAGAAAAGCATGCAGTCAAACCAGACCAGCTCAGATTAACCCATGCAATGCAGCACCTACAGAATCACCCATTGCTCTCATCTCTTCCTTCACTTGCTTACCAAAAGGTATGCGTCACATCTTCTAAGCCCTCAGGGCTTTGCTTTCTGCGTGGGTACCCGGCCTAATCCATGGCGAACGGGCACATACTAGCATGACTTCCCCAGAGTACATTCTCAAGAAATATTTTCTGGAAACAAAGAGCTATTTTTAAAAGTCCCATGAGGACTTTTCAGCCCACACACATGGGTAGAGCATACTTCACCTATGCAAAGGCATAAATGTTGGGGGAAAACATACGTCAGGATAAGAAGGATATTGAGGGAGTTTACAGTTTAAAAAGATAGACATCTTTGTGTACTTTAAGGAAGTAATGGTACAAACTTACCACAAAGAAAGCTGCTTTGTGTTGCAGGGGGAATGAGGATAGTTAGAATCTTCTAGAACAAATCAGAACATTTTTAGTGCTCTTGAAGAAGGCAGAATCCTGAATTAGGCTGCTTCCATGTGCTTTGTGTTTTTCCAATAATTTTATTTCTCATAGCTGATTTTTGGCAAAGGATTTGATGATCATATGGGCCAAATACATAAGACTTATTAAATATACATGGAGAGAAATTACTGGATGATGGTATATCTTTCTGAAGGAGAGTTTTCCTGCCATTTTTTAAAGCCATTTTTCTTCACTGAATTTATCACATGTTACTCTGGAAGTGTAAATTGTGTGATCAATGGCATTTCCACCTCAAAAGGAAATGAATATCCAACTGGAGAAAACTATTGAAGTTTCATTGCCTGGCAGTTGGGACATAAAATAGTCCCAAGATTTTATGACAGCAGGCAAACTGAACATAAATATCCACGACTGGGGTCAGAATTCAGCTTGAAAGAATCCCCAAAGATTATCATATAAGATGGGCATAGCAAATGAATTGCTTAAATTTGTCTAAGTTTACAAACAATTTCCTTTACAATGGTGAGTTACTTGTCAATGAAAACGCTTGTATGAGACAAAAATTTAAGAGAGTTACCATCTTGCTTGTTGGGGTCCTTACTGTACATTCTTAGCTGGACTCCTGCAGCCTCCCTCGTCTTCCCTGCCTCCTATTTGTTCTCTATTCCCAGCCATCGTACTCTCGACTTCCGCATCCATTCTTCTTGCCTATCTTGGATCCGGGCATTCTTCTGGCCCACCATCTTGAGTAGCTCCCCGCCATTCTCTAAATGATAAATAATTCACCTCTCTGGCATTTAAATAATTCACCCACCACAGGGCTCCCATGTGCCTCTCTAGCCTCATCTCCCTTGTGTGCTCTGTACACCCACGTTATGTCCCTTGCATTTCTGCTTCATTATAGCCATTCATAATGACCGCTTCTTACCTCCCAGTTGGGAACACCCCTTTATGGATTTTGTCTTTAAGGCATATTTCAAATATTCCGTTACCCACAAAGAGAATGTGCACGTCCATCTTGGAATCTGTGTAGCCCTTTCTCCCTCCCTCGCGAGGAGAGAGTATGTAGCACAGGGCTTGAAGAGCTCAGCCTCTGGAGCAAGGCAGCTCTGGTGTAAGTCTCAGCTCTGCCACTTACTTCCTGCATGATTTTAGCTAATTTCACAGCCTCTCTGTACATTAGTTCTGTTTTTTTTTTTTTTATCTCTAAAATAAAGATGCTCATAGTACCTACCTCATAAAGTTGTGGTGAGAATTACAAGTGGTGATGTATCTAAAGTAGTTAGAATAGCACCTGCCCCCGTGGTGTTTACTGTAGTCTCTCGTGGCTCTTGTTTATATTCCAATGAGAGTTAGAATTGAACTGTATGAAATTTCCCATACTCAGCTCTGTTCGAGACCTCAGTATCATTATGTCATTTGTTTCAACCTAATGGAGACTTTTATGTGCTTTCTATTCCTCTAATAGACTGTACCATCCCTAAGGATAGGGGCTATGTCTTTTACATCCTTGTATCTTACAGTACCTGGTAAGGACCTGGCAAATGCCAAGCATTTAATGAATAATCATTGGATTTTACATGCACGCACATAAAATTCAAAAAATAGGAGCCAGGTTTCCCCAGTGTCTTAATTACTCTTTGGCTACCAGAGTACCTCCATGCCCTTTGGCAGTCATTTATGAAAAGAGAGAGAGAAATATATGCAGGAGACATTTCTTTTGTCCATCACTATAAATTCTTAGAGTCTTTCCCCAAAGCCTTCCACCAACCTTAGCTTCAGGTCATGGTCTGGTCTTAGGGTACACTGCAGGATGCTCCGGGTCATCCCTGTGGTATCCTGTGGACACTTTAGCTGCCCAGGCAACGATAGCCCCACCCCTGCCTATGACCCATCACTGCCCCATAAGAGCCCCATAACCGTCCAAGCTGTCATCATTCTTTTTCATCAGATGTTTTCAACCTTCAGGGCTTATTAGCAGACACTACAACTAAAATAAGCACAAGCTGACAACAGAGCTAAAAGCAGCGCAGCATCAGGGCGACGTGTCCACGCAGGGACAGTATCTTAGACCGTGCAGCCTGTATTTGTTCCGAAGAACTTGAGCTTTGGACACACACTGGAGACCAGCAGTGACACTGGGTTCTGACATGGAAGTGGACATGGAATTCTTGACAGTCGACTGTTTATAAACAACTCAGTAAATGATTCAGTAAGTAAACACAGATTAGCAGGATCCCTTTTAAGAAAACAGTGTTTATGTTGGCTCTCTCTTGCACCCGAACTAGTGGCAGCCCTTCCTGACTCACAGGCAGCACTAACCTCCATATAGTGCCAAGCCTCCCGCAAATACTATTTATCCCACTTCCTTGCTTCTCCCAAGTAGGAGGAAGGCCAGGAGAATGATGTACTTTCGACAAGAAGAAACGGAGGTACAGACTAAACAGCCTCCCTAAATCTCTTAAACAGACCACAACAGGAGAGTAGAGAAGGCACCGCCAGTGCAGTGCTTTGCCTCTGCCCCTAGTTAAGCAAAATAAAGTGTGGTTAATGCATAATATTGATCATTCAAATGACAGTGTTCAGTTATCTCAAATTACGGACTTGACAGTGACTTTTTCCAGCCTAGAATACCCAGATAAGGCCTGCTATTAGTTTCCCAGAATCAGTGCTGGATTATACACTGCCTGCTTTCACATGTAATTGTTGGGAGTTAAGGATTCTTTGTAAGATAAATATTAGGTCTCAACTTTTTTATCCTCCTCAACTCCCAGCAATTTGCCGAGCCATAATCAGTGGTAAGTAGATATTTACCACTCAGTTTGCAAGAGATCTGCTCTCTGTGTGCATGTGTAGACAGTGTCCCTGAACCTCTGGAGGCGGAAAGAGCCCACAGCTCAAGGTCAGCCCCCTCAAGTACCTGCGGGTCCTCTTGACTGTAAACATAGGTCAAGGTTGTCTGTTTCTTCTGGAACCCAAACAGGAAGAAAGCAGTTAGAAATCCGTGGACACAGTCCTCTAAAAGCCTTGATCTTAGAAATGACCACTATATATATATATATATTTTTTTTTTTTTAAGTCTGAGAAGGATGATTAAGCATCTCCCTAAAAATTCCAGTGGGCCTGCATGTACTCTATATGCCAGTTCCTAGTATGGTTTCTCTTCCAAAGCGTAACACACATTTTTCAGGGATGAAATCCAAGACAAACATTCTTTCACCGTGGGTGACCCTAGTGGGTAGTGAACCCTTTTTAGTGACTCTAGAAAGTTAAAGCATCCCAAAGTTGATTGTGACCCGTGAGTCACACAAGTAGTAGAGAGAGCCTGCAGCCTTGCTTTTGAAGCTGTGCAGCTTTTGCATCGAGCTCAAGTGGCTTGCGTGCACGTGGCAGCTTCCCTCTGGTTATAACCTCTTAGAGGGCGAGGACTTAGGCTTCCCTCATATTTATATGCTCTGTTCCCTGCATCACAACGTAAGCCAGGCCTTACACTAAATAGGATCCTCGATATCGGTTCAGTGAACATCATGCTGAGCTTCAGGGATGACCTGAGAGCAAACGCAGAAGGGAAGTGGAGGGAGAGGTATCCGCCTAGATCTCACGGTGTTTGGTTTGGTGCCTTCCCGCAGCACTAAGATTAACCCTGATGGGAAGTGTAATTGTTTCCCAAATCTGAGAGCAGCCGTGCATTTCCTCTTCTGCCTTTCTTCTTTCTCATCGGGAAAAGCAGACCAGAAGTTTCCACAGAAGTCTTGGAGGTGCTGTTCCCATCAGACAGGAGTGGTCGCAGCAAACTCTGTTACTGGTTTCAGTGGGGGTCCGGGCTGTGTGATGAGGACTTTGGAATTTGGGGAGCAGGAGATCCCGGGTTGTCATGTGTGTGTGCACCTGGCATATTGCTCATATGCCATGAGCTCCAATTTATCTGTCTATAAATGGAGATACTAGTATCTCTCCCGAAGGGTCATTATGAGGAGCAGACATGTACATAGACTATTCCTGGCACAAAGTAGGTATGGAGTAAATACAAGGTATTTTATTTATTTTACTAGTGCTGCTACTCCTACTCCTAAAGCAGTGGTGGCCTGGGTTGCTGGGAACACTCTACCTACCTCCTCACCCCACTCACAAAAGCTTAGCTCCTATTCAGGTTCATTTCTATTTTCTGGGAGGATAGGAAGGATGCTGGATCTAGAATATTTCTCATAATTGAGTGGTATATTTTTTAAGGAAATAAAATTCTCCCCAAGTTCAGAGAATGCCTGTACAGCCCAGTTAGAGAAACACTGATTTAAAAAAAGAAATTTTAATGTTATAGATGTGTCTTTTTAAAAATATTATATTTATTTGTTTGTGGGGTTTTGGAGGGGGTTGTTTTTGTTTTGGTGGGGGAAGTAATTAGGCTTATTTATTTATTTTAATGGTACTGGGGATTGACCCCGGGCCCCTCATGCATGCTAAGCATGTGCTCTAACCACTGAGCTATACCCTCCCCCCATGATATGTCTTCTAATTGCCACTTATCTCTACAAAAAGAGCTCCATTTCCACCTCACTTGAGAAGCCCTGCTTTTGTGTTCTGCTGTTAGCACTTCAGCCTGGACTGGAGGTCTGTCTGGCCCTTCATAGGTGGGGAGCCAGGGAGCATGTATTGAAAGGAAGGGACTGAGAGGCTTGCCAACCTCCAGATGTCCAAAGGATAAGACGTGGGTACCATGCAAGAAAGACGTCCAAAGAGGTGATGGGTCAGAGCAAGAAAGAGCTGCTGCCAGAGTCTGATTTCCTTGCTTCAGAGTCTTGCTTCAGGGCTGCCCTTAGGTAGGACTCCATCAAATGTTTTCCACAGTACTTGACACCTCATAGGATGTTGGAATGTTGTTCCCTTTCTTCCTCTTTCGCCTGATAAATACTGTCCTGGCTATAGAAGAGGTGGCATGGCTGTACAGACTGCTCAAAGATGTGCTTTTAAAACAAACTTTTTCTACTTTTCCAAAGGGCAGCTTTACTGGGCAAAATTCAGTCCCAAACTCCCTTCTCTGAGCTTTTAGAACATTTACTGCCTGGATGAGTCATTTGGCAATAATCAAGTACTGTTTTATCACTAGGGTTCTGTATACAATTTGTGAGTCCTGGAGTCCCTAACTTAAAATGTATTTTTGCTTCAGAAGTTCACCAATTAGGCAGGTTCCCAAATCAGGTTTAACAGCAGCGACAAGTAATACACTGACTAGTGGTTAAGTCCCCAGGCTAGGCTGTCTGACTCGGGCTGCAGGTGGACTGTGGCTGGCTCTGAAAGTTGGATCGGGAGCTCGGTGGAGTATGAGGAGAAGGAATGTTTCCTCCAGTCTCTCATCCTGCCCTCGCGATCCCCCACCTTCTTTCTGCCCCTACACTCTGCTCTAAATAGCCTGCCTTTCTTGGGCGAAGAACCAGCTAGGGCAAAAATGTTGACATTTTTCTTCAGTACCTTCCGCCAAATTTTGTTTTTGACTGAATAATCTTGGTTAAACCATGAGTAAATAGCTTCCAAGGGTATATCAGCCCCGAAGTGAGAAGCTGTCGCACCAGATAACCAGACAGCACACGCCAGCTCTGTCCTGCCTCACAGACCTCTCCTTGTGGAGGTATTTTTAAGAGCAGGTGCCTTGTTTATTAGTCACCTGTTATTGACAGGACTAGAGACACATTCCCTTCTCCTTTGGGAGAAACCAAAGACTGAGAGGGAGGAAGTGCATCCTAAAGATCCAGGGAAGCAAGGCAGCTCAAATGAGAGCAACTGGGGAAAGAAAGAAAGATGTTTTCAAGTGACTAGAAGCTGGGGATGAAGGAAGCACTCTTCTCGGGCAGCTGAGGAAAAGAAGCAAGCTGAGTGGAGGAGGATTAGAAGGCATAGGAGACCAAGATTTTCTAAGGTTACCTAAAGAAAGTTCGCTCCACCTTGATCAGGCTTCAGAAGAAGAACCCCTTCAAGTGAGATCTAGATGAGTAACGTGATAAATGCTGCTTTCTCTCTCCTCCCTCTGATCCCAGAGTTACCGCCTTCTAGTCACACAACCCTGACCATCATCACCACCTATAAAAATGACTTCCAATGTACTTCTTAAGGGATGACCCCAAAATATTTTCTTTGGGACCACTTTCTCAGAAAAACAGAGACCCAGAGATATAGGGCAAGAGGTTCATTGATGCTTCAGAGACACAGCATGAGCCAAAAGTCCTAGGAGGTTGTCAATATAAGCAGGTGACCAACCCTTCAACCCCAGATCCTAAAGTGGTGGTTCTGGGTGGGTATGCCCATCAGAATCACCTATGGACATTCTCAATAGAGACAAATGCCAGACATCGACCTCAGGTCTACTGAATCCGACTCCATGGATTCAGGCACATTGCATTCATTTCCTAGGACTGCTGTGTAACAAGTTACCATAAACCCTGTGGCTTAAAGCAACAGAAGTTTCTTTGCTCACAGTTAACGGAGGCCAGAAGTCCAAAATCAAGGTGGCATCAGTGTTGATTCCCTCTGGACGCTCTGAGAGAGAATCTGTTCCTGCCTCTCTCCTAGCTTCTGGAAAGTGCTCGCAGTCCTTGGTGCTCCTTGATTTGTAGATGTAACCCTTCACCCTTCAATCCCTATCTCTGACTTCACATGGCCTCTTCCCTGCGTCTGACTCTGTTCTTCTTTTCTTATAAAGACACATATCATTGAATTTAGAGCCCTAATCCAGGATAATCTCATCTTGAAAGCCTTACTTTAATTATATCTGCAAAGACTTTTTTTCCAACTATGTAATTTTTAGAGGTACCAGAGGTTAGGGCTTGGGCATATCTTGGAGGAATACAATGTAACCCACTACACATTTTTTTTTTAAATTTCCTCCACAGAGATTTTTCACACACTCCTGCAAAGAACTCTAACCTTAACTTTAACCTACCATTTGTCCAGTGCTTGGGAAATGTCGGAACATGCAAAGTTTAACAGGCTTCTTTATTCCCAGACCACTCAGAGTCTAATCTGCATGGGTGCATTGTGAATGTCCAAGAGAAATAAAAGAACCACAGCACTTCCTGAAAACTGTTGATGAGGGAGCTTCTTTCTAAGGGCTTACCTATTGCTATTCCAGTGTTTGAAGGAGAACAGGTTGCTGGTGATTGTGGCATTTCTGCAGCCGTGCTCAGCACTGTGGTCATGGTGTGGGTCAAGCACATGAGTTGACCCAGAGTTCAACTGTTTAGACTGTGGCTGTCTTTACTGACCTTTCCCTGAGTATGTGGGAATCCTGCACTAAATATCCACAGGGATTTCCCTAGAAGATTTGCATATGTGCATGGATTTTTATACGTCATCTAGTCTCTACTCTTGTCTTCAGCCGTTTTATAGAGGAAGCCTGGTGAAATAGGATGATAGAGTACAGAGAAAAGGGGAATGGAAGGGGAGAAGATAGCCAAGATTACACATTGTGCTTTTCTTCTGAAAATAGCCCAGAATAGCTGAAAAAGATGAAATGTCTTCATTTCTATTCCTATCATTCCAGTCCCTTAAAAAATTGCATCATAGTATGAACCGTCAGTAAAGGTCATAATGACATTTTTTTAAAAATGATCACCTTTGGAGTTTACTAGAACATTTACTCATTATTGTAAAAATTGATACATCAGGGAAATAATCAAGCAATTGTCTTGAATTTTTATATGAATTGCATTTCAGGATGAAGGAAAGTTGTTTTCTTTTTGCTACTGTTTTTTAAATAGATGTATTCAAGCTAATAAATGGAGATGAAATGGTAGGATTAGAGAAATAACCAGTTTAGAAGCCCTAGTGACATAATGATTTAGGCTAGATCATGAGTGAGTGATACAAAGATTAAGGGATACTCTATTCTGGGTGGATCACTTTGAACCTACAGGAGTTTTATCATCATATGATATTATATATCCCTGATACAGGAGTCCACAGGACCACCCATAATGGATTCTTACCATGAGAGTTGAACTGAATGTAATTAAGCCTCTGGGTCTTACTGCCAGTTTATAGGAAATAACAGGGATAGAGGAACATTTTAAATGACTCTTTTTTTTAACATTTTTTATTGATTTATAATCATTTTACAATGTTCTATCAAATTCCAGTGTAGAGCACAATTTTTCAGTTATACAAGAACATATATATATATTCATTGTCACATTTTTTTCTCTGTGGGCTACCATAAGATCTTGTACATATTTCCTTGTGCTATACAGTATAATCTTGTTTATCTATTTAAATGACTCTTTAAGAATGCAGTAAGCTAAAGGAAATTATCTTCAACTAAAAAGAAATGATGTAATAAAAAGAAGAGAGAGGAAGTATCATGAATTTGGACTTAAGAGACATCGTGTGGGCTTGGTTTGCATCCTGATTCAAACAAAGCCAAAAGACATTTTTGAGATATTTTCTTGGAAATTTGAGAAGACTGTATTAGATGATATTGAGGGGTCTTTATTTATTAGGTGTGATTCTGGTATTATTTTTTAAATGAGAGAGTCCTTAGTGTTTAAAGATAATTATGTATGTAGATAGTTATGGTTGAAAGCAGAAGATTAAAAAAACTAGATAAGGAAAGCACACAAAACAGGATAGGTCAAATGCTGATAGTTATTGAAGCAGGGTGAGGAACATATAGTGGTTCATTAAACCATACACTCTATTCTTCTATATATTTGCAAATTCCATAATAAAAATAGAGTAAGCCATTGTGAACTGAAGATCTCAACCTCCATCCCCAAATAAAGACAATTCACATCCCCAGTGGGAACCATGAAATTAGTTTTGCTGGTGACCAAAATTCTCTCTCTAAAAAGTAGGGAAGGACTTTATATGAATATGTTAGTTAAGAAAATTGCTACTGGGGAAACCAGAAAATATTGAGTTCTAGCTAACTAGACACTGAATGAGTTATGTTGAAGTGTGTGGTCCTGAAGCGTTGATGTTGAAAGATACTCTATTTGCAAGTGGCAAGGAAAAATAATGACTTGTCTAGATTTTCAGGCTATGGCTCTAGGTCATATTTGAGCTCAATTTGGGCTGAAGATTTCATTACTGCTATTTTCTAGCATGATGATATTTGCTTGCACCCAAGCTCTGCTATTGGTCTAATGCTTGTGCAAGCAATTTCCTAGAACTGCTGTGTTCCCCGTAGAGATTCCAAGATGATGTGACTGTGGAGTATTTACATCCTGCCCCCTTAGATTAGCCTCTTACCATTCCTGAAACAAGAAAAAAGAAAAATAACCGATAGGCTTTTGATGAAATCACAAACCAAAACGAGAACAGAAAAGGGAACCGTTAGTTGCAATTTTCTGAACGCAGGCTTTTTCTTATTTCTGCTTTCTAGCTGTTTGGTCTTGAAGGTCCAACTTGAAGGCTTGCCATTTACAAGCCTATAGAAAATATTTGAAATACGGCCACCCCTGCCCCTGTCCATGCCAGTCAGCCTGCTTTCTCTCCACTCCTGCCCTGCTGTCCTAGGTCAGGGGCTGAGGGCTGAGAGCCTTGCAGGCAGCAGCATCATTCAAGCTCACATAAATAAGAGAAAATCAAAATGATAACCCAAAATAATGGAATTTCATTTTGAAGATGATTCAGTTCCCCAGCGTTGCTGACTCACTTTTAAGAGCCTTAGGCTCAGCTTTTGGATGTCTCAGAACGAAGAAGAGGAGTCAGTTGCACCACAGACATCGGCTTGTTAGCCTAAAAGCTATCCAAACTGGTTCATAATTTGGCTTACTCTAAAAAGAAAAGGAAATCCCATACATTTGAGAGATAATTCATAAAATGAAACCCTGAGACTTGTACCTACACATGTCTTCCCCCCTTTACGGTCTCCCACAACGTTAGCTTCTACTCCTCCTGCTTAAGGTTCCATGGGGCATGAAAGTCAAAGAATGTCAAGGTTTTATGAGAGGTGCCCTGGAAATGAAGTGTCTGTCTGTACCCCATCAGTGTCGGAGAGCTGGCAGGCACGTTCTCATGGCTGATTACAGGTGAGCCCAGCACATTTAGCCCCGGGCTGTTCCACGCCCTCCTCCTTCCTCTCTCTGCCAGGCTGGGTCCACGCCCATATGTCAAGAAAATGGCTTTCAGTCTATAGACTGGGATGTTTTGGCATGCAAGCTACTGTGGGTGTGTCTACATCAACCACAGTAAAAGTAAAAGCTTTCTTGTACATGCCCCCCAATGTTCATAGAAGCACTATTTACAGTAGCCAAGACATGGAGATTAGATATAGACATAGCTATAGCTATAGCTATAGCTATAGATATAGATATAGATGTGAATCACTTTGCTATACACCTAAAATTAACACAACATTGCAAATCAACTATAGTTCAACTTAAAAACAAAACAAGCAAAAGCTTTCTTTAATTCATCCAGGCAAGTAAGCAGAAGACAGATATAAAATACATGGGAGCTGGGTTCCAAGAGAACTGGCACATAGTGGATATGAATGAAATATGTCTTAAAGGAATGGACTGTCCTGCAGGACAGAAGTTCCCTGTGCTTAGACGAGTCATTATCCAAGAGGCCCAGAGCCTAGATTGAAAATACTGCCATGATTGCAGTCCTACAAAATGACTGGAGGTGCCTGGGGCTGTCCTGCCACCAGCAGATCAAGGGAGGGCATCCTGAGACCCCGCAGTGGCCACCAGCATGCTGACCTCCATGACCACGCCCATCCTAGATTGTCAGATGCGGGGCCATTGTGGGAACCAGACTGGGAATCATGTCTCCCATACTTTCTCATATTGGGGTTTATGGATTTTGTTTCCTTCTTTGGCTTTTTGGTATCTGAAATTGTTGTTCAGAGAAGCATATTAAGATCATGACTATCCCATTACCACACATTTCTGTTACCAGCAGAAGAGGTAAATGAATCACTTAAAATGAAACAATTCCATCCTCTTTAGTACACTATAAACACAGCCTTAGCTTGACTGTAATTATAGTATGTGGGTGACGCTGCTGAGAAAATGGTATAATTATAGCATTATGGTTGAGAACCATCTGAGTAGAAAACATGGAACTACACTGTGCAAAGTTAAAGATGGGATTATGGTCTTTTTCAGTACGAATAAGACTAATTAGCCAACTGCAACTGAGAACTTTGTAGTATGATATTAATAGTATAATAAAATCAAGATCCAAAGTAAAAACAAAGGGAGAAATCTAATCTTCACATGTTCCTGTGAACATGCAAGTGTAATGCAGAGCAGAGAAGCTCACCAACTCGAAGGAAGCAGGGTTAAAATCACAAGAAGCTAGCTTAAAAAAATCAACACTAACTTGCTTTTCCCCTCTTTTTTTTTTTATTGAAATACAATCAATTACAATGTATCAATTTCTGGTGTACAGCACAATGTCCCAGTCTTGCATATACATACGTATATTCATATTGCTTTTCCCCTCTTCCCTTTTGGCAAAAGGGCAATAGATATATAAAGTGCCTAAAGTTTTACTTGCCTGAATATGACTTTTAAAGTTTTAACTTTAAAATTTTTAAATAAAAATTGTATTTCCCTGAGGATAGCTTTCTTTCCCTTTAATAGACTAGTCCAGTGGTCCTAGATTTGACGCTGCCAGAAATTAAAGACCAGCTGTTCTATATCATAACTAGGGTGCGTCTGTCAGGTAATTGAAGTGTACATTTAAATTTGTGTTTTCACTGTGTGTAAGGCTTATGTCAATTTAAAAATAAAAAAAATTTTTTTAAACCAGAGATTTCCAGCAATGAGCAATATAAACAAGTAGAAAGAGTGTAGTCAGAAAACCCGGCCTAGAGTAGCTTACTCCAGCGTGTAAAAGTCAGGGGCATCTTGAGCCTGTTCCCTTCATTTTCAGAAAAGGCAAAATTTATATTTAGACTCTCACCTTTAGAAGGATCAGGTATGACCAAGGTTTGCACATTGCTTTCTAGCACTGTAGGACTCTGCAAACCATAAGGGGTTTTCAAAGGAGAGGAAGCTGTGGGCTGCTCCAGACAGAGAAACAGAGACTCCGTCATGGACCCAGGCTCTCGGGTTATTTTCTTGGGTGAAGGAGGACGTGGCCAGCAGTGCAAGGTGTTGGCGAATGTGTGTATGTGTGTTTTGGAGGATGAAAGGGAAAATACTTTGTCTTCTTGACTTCATCTCTATTCCTTATTCCTCTATTTACCCCAAGCCTCTAAACAGATTTATCTTACTTACCCTCCTTCCTTGGTATGACTTTTCTAAATGAGTTGTTATTATTATTATTACTAAAGAGGAAGAGGAAATAGAAATATTTCGTATACCCAATGGGCAGTTTGTATGACAACTGCTTGTGGATTGGAGTTTTTTCAGACTTTGCTTACTTTTTAGCATCCTCAACAAACTTAGGACAACCTGGAATACCTTTAGCCTTTAAGATCCTGTCTCTTAAACCTGACCAATATTTCTTGTTCTTGGAATCAGTAATGATAATCTTTTCTGTCTGAGAGGTTCAAACTCAACTGATTTTTCTTAAGTTTCCATCAAATTAGAGGAGTATTTGGAAACTGAAACTCCAAGGAGCCAGCCCTCTGAGAAGCCTTGCCCAAGCACTCAGACTCTGAGCCAGGCAGACGTGGCTGGAATTCTGACACTGCTACTTACTAGCTGTGGGACTTGGGACAAATCACTTAACCTCTGAGCCTTAAGCTACTGATCTGTAAACAAGGATAAATGCTATCTCCTTTATAAGGGTGCATAAAAATTTCCACTGACCATGATGTTAGTTTCCTTCCTTTTTCTAACCAGTTCTGAAAATGTGTGGTTTAGGAAGTCATTAACATTTCATTAACACAAGAGAAAATGTTATCACACAGATCAAACCCAATATGTGAGAGCCTTCAGAACATTTTTTTAAAGGGGTACTAATTGGGAATTTTATCAATAAGGACTACTTGTAAAATAATAACAATAATTAAAAATAAACAAAATACTTTAATTAATGAATCTGGGAAGAATAAACTGAAGAAAAGTATTCAGGAAAAGAGGAACGTCTCAAAGCAATAAGGTGCGGGGCACTTGGTATTTGCAAAGTAACAGAAGCCATGAAGCCTCACTAAAGAGGAGACAAAGCCAAAAAGGCTGGTTCTCTTTGAAGGGCTTTTTGGAAACAGACATCTGGAAAATTATGATCTACTCCTTGGGCCTTATTTCCCACTCTGCAAAAACAACCTCCTCGTGCACAAAAAGAACAGCCAGGAGGTGAAATGATCTATCAGAACTGGTGAAAATAATTAAATCTAAAAAGCATGATCCTGGGCATGGAGGAGGGTGATTTCTGCAGAGATTTTGAAAATAAAGTAGCTCAAGACAAGAATTTAGTTTGACTGCTATAAAGCAATGTGACAGGTTGAGAAAACTCAGAATGTTCTGAAACTCTTGTTTACTTTGGTGGTGAGCCAGCCATCCAGGGGAGAAACCAGAGTCTTTTCCTTTAAGAAATCTAGGTTTCAGTTGGAAGGAAAAATTAGAAAGGTAGGTTTCAACCTTCAACCTAGTGAATTGGGAGTAGTTTCTGAGCACCTATTATGAGCATAAAATGATCTTAAATGACCTAGGGAGTGGATAGTTTAGGGGGCCAGGAGTTAGAAAGAAAGAAGGTATTTCCCTTGGAGCTGAAGGCTTACAATTTATTGAGGGTTCTTTTGTCCCCATTTTCCTTACACCATGATGTTACATAAATTTACTGGGGATAATATTACAGAGAACAACAGTGGCACTTAAATGCTTCCATTCTGTTCACTACCGCAGTTATCTGCAGTTGCCTGGGGAAATTGCAAGCAAGGACAGGAAAATGCCAGTACCAGCCAGTTCCAGATAATGAAATCATTTGCTCCAAAAACTTTCACTGTATTATTAAATTTGTTTGGTTGGGACTAAAAAGTAATAGGCCTGATTTTCTTATGTGACTCATGAATTAATTTAACTGTAAAGAGAATTCCCAAGGAAGAGTTTTAAAATGTTGAGCAGTAACAACCTCACTGGGATTTGTTTAACACTTCCCAAAGGACTCACTTCTAAAGATAATGTTATTTAAATACATGAGTGCCTGCATAATGATTAAAATGTTAAGTTGTACTACTTTGTAATCACATCAAGTGCATGAAGTGTAATCACATCAATAATTGAAATAAAATATGTGAAATTAGTGAAGGTGATAACAATATATAGCATATGGAAGTCTTTCTTTGTGAAGCACGTGATTGCTGTAATTGTGGTTGTCCTTTGGGGACCCTGAACCAGATACTCCAGCTAGTTGGTAACATAGCCTTTATCTTAAGCACCTTTCCAAGCATTGTAAATTCATGAGTGCAGGTAGTCACTGTCAGCTTACAGCTATAAACCCCAAGAAAATTTAAAATGTTTATAGGTCTTCATTAGAATAAACTGGATTTACTGTCTAACCTGCTCCATGGGGACTTTGCTGGAAGGAAGTGGAACTGTCGAATGGGGAAAAGAAATCAAGGGAATAGAGTTTTCCCGATTTCTTCATCTTAGTAAAAAGGGTCCTTCCTGGGCAGGAAGGACCCCTAGAGTGATTCTGGGGGATTTTCATGAATGGGAGTTTTTCATAAATGTCGATAAGGCCTGGGCTTCCTATGATTGAATCCTAAAGAAGACACACTGCTCGTGTGTTCCCCTAAAGTGTGTCTGGCTCACATCCAAGAGGCAAAGTCTCTATTTTATAACGGTTTGGTCATAAGTAACCTTCAGTCTCCACCCAACCACATCTCTAATCTTTCCATCACCTTACATCGTCTTGCAAATCCCAAATCGGTTCGTGAACCTCCAGATTCTCAAGGCTGGACCAGGTTTTGAGTGGATTCCCTGTGCAGTGTTGAGAATGAAACAGAAAACTTGGTGCACGGTAGCCTTTTATCAGTGAGGAATTGAGAAGAGCAGGCCAGGGCCGCCAAGTTAGTAGACACACATGGACCAAGAGACAGGCTTTCTTCTCAGCTGGACTGTAGTATATCCTAGGGCAATGAGAAATGGGAGAGACATACTTCTTAGAGTGATACGCCAAGTTTCTTTCAGTCTCTCCTCTCTCTGCTCCTTGGTTTCCACTCATTCTCCCTATCTCATCTGTCCAGTGAGTATGTTTACTCAAAAACTTTTCCCGGAGTGATAGTATCAATCCAGAAGATGGATGGTAGTTTTGTATTAAAGGGGAACGTTGCATTAGCTGATTGCATTTGGTGGGACTTCTGCTGTATTCTCAACTTAACTATTGTGTCCCAATACAAGTGTTTTTAAAGTGTGCTCTTCAACCTGATAGTATATTCACATCACCCTTAAATTAAAGTCCTGAATTAAAAAAAGAAAAGTTAACCAAAACAAGTACAAAAGAAAAAGGCATTGTTTTAAATCTTATGAATGAGCTACATGGTAAACTATCTGGGGGTATCATTTAATTGTTTGCTTTTATTTAGGATCAATCAAAAAGGGAAACATGTTAAGTGCTACTTTATTGTAGAGCTGTGCTAATGCACAGCTTTCAAAATGCGAGTCATAAACCGAGATTTGTTGGCCAGAGGAAATTAGAACGTGGTAAACTCCTTGTTACAAGAATTAAGTCAAATATTGCACTCATCCACTCCTTATACCAAGCAGATGAAAGGGAAGTGCTGGACTGTGTGGCACAGGTAGTTGTGACAACTGCAGAACATTCTGAACTTTCAAACTTCAAACCCTGAACTCTAGTTTTTTGACCTTGAAAAATAAACTATGGTCTTTAAAAGTAGGTCTTTAAAAGGGATGACTCTGCTACACATGAATTTTCAAAATTACAGTCTGCATGTGGTGGGTATGGCTAGGGTGTCAGATGGGGTCTCTGGTCTGATGAGTGCCTGCTTTTAAAGGCCATGTGTTTGTTTCTTCTCTATTTCTTACCCTGTGATTTCACTGACCTAAATGAGTTTCAATACTGTGCACCTCACATAGAGGCCAAAGTGGGTAATTGCATTAAGGAGAAATTGAGATACTGCTTTAGTTCCTAAGATGCAAACAAAGTTATTATTGGATGCAGAATTGTAAGGAAAGTTTGTAATCATTGGAAGGAGAGAGAACAAAACAGATTGTTTCCAGTTCCATGTTGAAGACATTCATCATCAGACTTACCACATGGAAATACCTTATTAACATAATAGTATTTACCTCATGTTTGCCACTTGCTAATCTAAACCCTTTACATATTTTAAATCATTAGTGATTATCATAGCAGTCCGACTATTATCCTTATTTAACAGATAAGGAGGCTGCGGCATGCAGAGAATAAGTAACTTGCCCAGTGCACACACAGCTAAGGAGTACAGAGCAGGGCTTGCCGACCCAAGCACCCTTGTGCGTTACCCCTGTGCTGTGCTGCCTTGTACATCTTCTTGATGTAGAACTCTTCTTCTAGAATAACGGCAAGTAGTGATACACAGAGATTGAGAGTGTGGGCTTTGAAATAGGACTTCCTGGGCATGGTGCTTCCCATCTCTTGGCCCAGATTTTCCTATCTTTATTTACCATGGGATACTGATCAGTCCCCATCATGTAAAGACTTGTTAAGAGGATTGAATGAGATAACACACCAAAAGCTCTGAGAGTGGGGACTGTCAGCTAATAAACGTCCACTCTTGTTATCATAATAAATACATTAAAATCAATATTCATGTGTGAATTACGGGGGAAAGACAACGTTTACTAAGCAGGCACTTTTTAGAGTTTATCTCACAGTCATTCAGTAAGATAACACTTATATTCCCATTTCACTGAATTTGAGGACAATCAGACTCTAGGAAAAGATATTATTTTCTTAAAGAAGCAAGGATTGAAACTCAGCGAGCATGGGCCCCAAAGCTCAGCTCCTTCTGTCACCCTTGCCTTATTCTTACTCCCGGGTTTGTTCAGTCAATCCCTATTCACTGACCTAAAACAGTGCAAAACAGAGGTTCAAGTAAAACAGAGAAAAGAGAGAAAAATTAACTATATGCTTGTAAAATTGCATCACAGGCATGGTAACAAATGTCACACAGCTGTATTGGCTCAGTTGGATAACAACCATGCAGCTCTGTGCTAAGACCCATCTGAGCCCATAAATAAAGTTACATTAATAATTACAGCATGGTGAGAGACCACCCAAGAAATCTTGGTTAGTATAGGAAGTGGCAGCTGTGTCTCTTAATTGAGAGCTCTTGCTTCTCTACTCAGTGAGGAACCATTGCTCCGGGGGGATACTAAGCCTGTACTGTCCACGGACGATGTGAAACTCAACAGCTGACCCGACCACTTGTCACTGTTGACGATCCTATAAATTTCTCTCAAGACAGGAACTCTGTGTTCTAGTTCAATTCAAGTGAATATTTCCTGTTTGTTGACCTATAACTTCAAGGGTGCTAAGTCATCGGTTTAAAAAGATTCCTTCACTCCCCTTTGCTGTAAGGGTTATTATAGTTCTATTAAATGGTCAAAGGGAATGCCTGCATATTTCCTTTTTGCCAGATAAACTAGCCTTTCCCTCTTTTTTTCCTGTCTCCTCTATACTTTTACTTTTTCTCTCATTTGTTATTCATGGTACCCTGAATCTTAGAACCAGAAGGGTTTAATGGTATGAGAACAGTGGAGAACATACTGGTTATAAATTTCAGAGATCTGGTACAGATCCCACCTCTGCCTCTTAGTAGCTGAATGAACTTAGCTAAGACATATGACTCTCAAGGTCTTTCTTATATGCCATCTATAAAGCGGGGATAGTACTGACTGCCTTCTACGGTTGCCTGGAGCATTAAATGTATGTGTTTCTAGAACATAGTTACATGCATTAAGTGTTAGCTGAGCCTGTCCCAGGGCCCTGCCGTCCATGTAGGTAAAGGCACATTTCAAAAGACCCAAAACAGGCTGTCCGTTTCAAGATGAAGATTTACAATCTCTCCTTAAATGTATCCATTCTAGTGTTTAATTTTCTTTATGAGCCAGAAGTCATCTTACATCTTACTGAAGTCCATAACAGGAGTAGAATGCTGTCTTTCAAAAGTGAGCCCCTAATAACCCTGGGCCAGCGGGGAAACCTCCGATCTTGTCTTTTCTCCTTATGTAGTTATCAGACAACACGTTCTGCCTGAAGTACGCAAATCAACCAGGGGAATCAAAAACAGTGATTCCTAAGCCCCTCCCAGAGTATCTGATCGGTCAGCCTGGGGTGTAGCTCTAGAGGTTCCCCAGGTGGAAAGCGCGCCATTCCCTCAGGGTTTTGATACACTGGCCTGTGAGAAGGGCACGTACTCCTGCAGCAGAATTTCTGCGGACCATTGGTGTCGGCCCTACGGAGAAAAGGGAGCCAACATGGAGAAAACCATTAGGGCCGCGGAAACCCCCCATCCAGAAGGGAAACCCCTTGTGCACCCTACCCCCAGGATGCCAGGCTATTTTCTCTAAAACCACATCAACCCTTTATTTTTAAGCCATTCCTCATTCTCCTGTGCAGTTCAAAATAGTAATTTTTAGTAATTTAGAATACATTTTTAGTAATTCTCCTGTTTATGAGTGTCCGTTCGACAAGATTTAATTATAGGAATAAGCACTTAGCTTATCCTGTCGTGTCTTTCTGCTTTAATATCCAGGTCCTTCCTTTGCATATGGTTGCATTTTGTCTGATGGGCAAATGCCTTCTCTTTAATATTCCTTGTACCTTTGTGCTTTCAACAGAGAATCCTTTAAGGATAAAGGTACTTGGAGAGTTGTAAGAGGATAAGGAACTCAGTTGTGTGCCCTGGACCTGTGTACCTACATGTATACCCGATCAGTTAAACCTGAGGGAGAGATGAAAGTAGGACAGAAAGAAGTGGAAAGAGGTTGAATAATAAGAATGAAAGAATCTATGCTCTGTAGTGACCTGGGCAGTCCCTAAGCCTCTCACCCCATTTTATTCATTCATCTGTAAAGGGATTATGCTCAGCCATAGGTCACTTAAGTTTAGATTCTATATCCCATTAGTAAAATAATTTTTGAACACATACACCCAATATACATGTTCACATGGTTGTAAATTATATATATGCACAGCATTCTGAAATATGCAACTCTCCATGTTCAATGTTAGTAAACCTTAATTTCTATGTTAAACACCACATATTAGTAAAAGCTTTAGTGTGTTCTTTTCATTCCCAGTGAATCATCTTGCATGATCCATTGTGAAGACAATAACTTAGATAATCTTTTGGTCCTGCTGGTGTTTATGTAACCTCTACAATTTCTTAATGTCAAACACCTCTGTTGCCAGCATTCACAGCCTGCTTTTGTTAGTAGATGTTTCTGTCCTGTGAATCCTGACGTCCTATCCTGCAACATCTCCTCCCAGACCGGGCTTTTCACTGCTGAACATCCCCCATCCTCTGATTATTGCTCTGCCTCTCATGGCCAGAAGAAAAGATTCTGGAAACACATAGAATATTGCCCTAACTTCCAAGAGCCAAAGATTGTACCGTTCAACATTGCAGCAATTTACAATTTTTTGCCCTCTACTCTGTGTAAGAAGGAATCTCCAGGAAAAAAAAAAAAAAATATATATATATATATATATACACACACACACACACAAGAACCACAACTTCAAGGCTGTTTGAGACCATGTAAGAGCTTAATGCTTGTGAAAACTTTCACTTTCTTCAAGTAAATTTGGACCCCATCTGTATGTAGTTTCATTTTGTTTTCAGTTTCCTTGTTAACTGGCTCTACCTAGATACCTATCTGCTGCCATCTAGTGTAATAAAATAGGTTGATTATGCATGGAATTCTGAACTCATTACATGGTTGAATGTTAGTACTTAAAATAATTAATCATTTTGCTGCTTATAAGCTTTGCTTCATTTGTTTCTTTTCTTTTTTTTTTTTTTTTACATTTTCAAACAGTTTAAGGAATTTTGGCAAATGTATACATTCATGTATCCACCATCCCAAACGAGATACAGAATATTTCTGTTACCCTAGAAAGTTCTCTTCTCTGTTTGTAATCAATCCCCCCATCCTCACCTTCAGAAAACCACGGATCTGACTTGTTTCTTATAAGCTTTCAGAATGCCTAATCATTGATCTGTTTTTCTTATCAATGGGACATTTTAATATTGTCAGAGTCTAGGACTCAAGAACAAGCTTGGTTTGCTCTCTATAAATATGACACTTGGAAATTTGGTAGAGCCTTAGAGGTTGGTAGATAAGAAGTAAACACATAATAATAATAACAAAGAAGTCATCCGTGTTTAGTGACCATGACTTTTACTTCATGGAGGCAGCCGAACCCGGAGCCTGGGCTTCTTACCAGCTGTGTGACGTTGGCCAATTCATTTCTCTTTTTTTGAACATCATTTCCTTCATCTGCAAAGTGAAATGGTGGGCCTAGCTGACATTCAAGGCCTCTTCCAGCCCTAAGGGTGTGTGACTGCACATAAAGTGTTTTCTCTTTGAAAACGCCAAAGTCCTGCTCCCGGAATCCTCTTTTATGTCTGAAATAGATGTTGCTGCTTTAACTCTTCTATGTGTTTATCTTTTGGGTTATGTTTAGAAGTGAGCCGAGATCGTGACTTGGAAGAGAGAAAGAAGCAAATGTGGGCCATGATTTTACGCCCTTTATTCTTGAGAGTTGCCCGGTGGAGGGTTGTCCGCTAGTGAATAAGCAGATACTCACCAATATGCATCTAACCTCCTCTCTTAACTCCACAGTGGCAAATGGAGAAGGACAATACCTGTTATAAATGACCAACTTCCCAAACAGTTCCCCCACTTTTGGTCTCTCCTTTTTCTATCAGAACATTTCCACGATGGGTTCTGGAACTATTGCAACGCATACTGGTCTACCTTTTCTTTATGCAAGTCAGTATAGATCCAGTACATCCAAAGATGTTTTATTTTATTTCCTACTCCAGTATATCCAAGAATGTTTTATTTTCTGATCATTTCATATGTGCAAATCTTATTTCCCCATCCAGATTGAAAACTTCACAGAGGCAGGGGCTGTCATTAGTTTCTCGTTTCCACGTGGGGATCTGGCACTGCTGTACGGAGATACATATGGTTCTGATTTTCCTATATCCTTTATATAAATGAGGGTGAAAGGTGAAGTACATGACCTTCTCAAATCAAGTACAGGACAGTTAATCTCTAAGCTCTGGTCTCTACAAACTATCTAACAGCTCATCAAAGCCGATAAATCTCTGAGCCTAAGGCCAAAAAAGCAACCTTAGCATAAAGGAAAAACCAAGTAAAACTGAAAGAGGCAGTGCAGCATATGAGGAAAAAAGCTTTGAAACAAACAAACAAACAAAATCTGGATTCACATCCCAGCTTTGTCACTTACTAGTTTGTGTTTTGGCTAAAAATAATTTCCCTTTTCTGAAGTTAAGCTTCCTTACCCATAAAATGAAGATTATAATACTCTTATACAACATTCCTCACAGAAGAGTTTTCAGGATGAAATGAGAAAGCATATGGCAAGAACTCAGCACATAGTAGGAGCTCAATCAATGGTAGTCAAAAAGAACTTATGCTTTAAGTAAAATGCTTTCACTTACATACAATAAAAATTCTTCGATGTAAATGTAATTATGCAATTTGAATGTAATCAGAGCATTTGTAATTGAGGTACTAAAGTGAGTGATGTGTTCCCATAGAGCCGTAGTTCTTACCGGGGTGATTTTGTCCCCTAGGGGACATTTGGCGATGTCTAGAGACATTTTGGTAGTCACAGCTTGAGGAGAGGAGAGTGCTGCTGGTGTCTAGTGGGTAGAGGCTAGTAATGATGTTAAACATCCTACAGTGCACAGGACAGCCCCCCAAACAATGAATTACCTGGTCCCAAATACCAGTAGTGCTAAGGTGGAGAAACTATGCAATAGAACCTGGAGAGCCCATGACTTCTGACCTACGTTTGTTTTACATTTAAGGCTGACTGGATGCATGGATAAGAAGGTAGCTTCCACTTTGGTGAAATAATGAAGAGATTTGCCAAGTCATAAATATCTTGTGAACCATTCCAGTGTTTCAGATTCTCATTGTGAGACATACTTTTAGACTAAAGCATTGCAATGTCTAAGGCACTGTTATATTTCAGAAATATCTTTGGAAGTCAATAGATGGAGGAGTGAGGATCTGCTAACCCACATGAGCGCTACAAATGCAATTTGAAATTTGATGAGTTTGTTCTGTTACGATGGTGGTGATTCTTTGTTGAAAACCAATCATGGGCCAAGTGCTTTATGTAAATAATCTGATTTAATTTTCAGCAACTGACTAGGTAGTTTGCTTTCATTTTACACATGGGAAAACTGGGGCTTAGAAAATGTATAGAATATTTCTAGCAAGTTGCATATTTGGGATTCAAACTTAAATCCAGCTGGCCTTCAGCCTGTGCTCTTTCTACTGCTCCATACTGCATCTACCTACCAAGCATGTAAGAGTGGAAATGGGGGTGGGTGTGTTTTAGAGGAAATAAGGTAGGAGAGAAATTTTTATACTTTTAGGGCCTCTGCTCAGGAAGGTTAGGTTGGGTCTCCTGCCCAGGGGCCCTTGAGTGTCCATGAACTAGGTGAAAACTTGGACCAGAGTGGATGGATTCCTTGAAACTGAGGTTAGTTCTTTACCTTGAAACACAATTTGCCAATTTAGCAACTGTTTTTAGGTCCTCAAAGTTTAAGCCTGACAGTGTATTTTCTGAATTCTTCCTTTTTAATTAAATGTGATTTTCCTTTGAAATCAGTTCTACCATCTAAACCAGTACCATCAAATAGAAATATAATGAGAGAGATGTATGCAATTTAAATTTTCTAGTAGCCACATTTTAAAAAGTCAGAAACAGGTAAAGTTTATAACATATCTGATTTAGTCCAATATATCCAAAATATTATTTCAACATGTATTCAACCTAATCACAGTGTTATTGAGATATTTTGCATTATTTTTTCATAATCTTCACAATCCGGACTATATTTTACATTTGCAGCACACCTCGATTAGGATGCTAAATTTTTAGAGGAATGAAATGTAGTCCTACTGAAACAAAGTTATATTTAAGGAAACATATTTTGCACTGCTTTCACTTTTAAATTTAAGTTAATTCAAATTGAATAAAATTGAAAATTCAATTTCTTGGTTGCACTACCCCATTTTGAGCACTCAACAGCCCCCTGATGCTAGTGGCTACCCTATTGGCCAACACAGAGCTACATTCTTGCTCCTCAGAATGTGGCCACCAGAGCAGCATCCGCAGCATCTGGGAACTTGTCAAAAGTGCAAAATCTCAGGCCCAACCTACTGAATCTGCATTTTAACAAGATTCCCAGGTGATACCTATACCCATTCAAGTTTGAGAAGCATCTCTCAAAAAAAACAAAACAAACAAACAAACAAAAAAAAAAAAAACCACAGGTCTCTCTAACAAAGAACAACAGAAAGAGTGAGTAATGAACTATGAGGACTCAGGATATCCACTAAGGAGCAATGCCAGGGGTTGGTATGATGCGTTCTGTTGAGAAGTTGTGGTTTCCCACAAAGGCAAGCGTGGCTGTTCCTCTGTATGGACTGACACAGGGCTGTCCTGGAGTCTGGAGCTGGCTCTGCTCCCAGGATCTACGGCACAAAATCCAACACGATTTTCCATGACTCCCACAATTAAGGCAGCTGCACTCTACCCGCCGTATATGCTTGAAACTGCAACTTTAGAACCCCTGGAAACACAGCTGTGAGCATATGCTTCTGCTCTGCACAGTGGAATTTAAGGAGGTATCTTCCTGGGAGACCCTCAGGAATATCACCCACAGGAGGGCCTTGCGGTGTCCACCACACTGCCTGCCACCCCGAGAGCCAACCCAGACACACGCCACATCCTTATTATATGGGGGTTGATCTAGTTCTCCCCAGAGGTTCAGTGCATGCTGGTCTACCTTGCTAATATTTATTTGGTTTGTTTTTCACAGGACTCGGCGTCTGACAGGCCTTTCAATGTACTTGCTTAAGGAATTTATTATACTAATCTAACACAGAAGCCCATGGTTCTAATTCAGTGGTTCTCAACTCTGGTTGCACATTAGAGTCACCTGGGGCATTTAAAAAAGCACCAATGCCCAGCCATCACCCCAGTCTTTTTTTTTAACTCCATACATTGAAAGTAGTGTTAATTTTTTAAAGATGTAATTGACATATAACATTGTGTAAGGTGTTGCCCAATCTAATTAAATTATATCTCTGGAAGGTGAATTTAATGTGCAGCCCAAGTTGAGAGCCATGGTCCAGTTTGAAAGAGGCCTTTGCTGGCAGTCAAGTGCCTTAAGTCAATGCTTCTCAGCCCTTAATATGCATCTGGATAACCTGGGAACTTGTTAGAATGCAGGTTCTGATTCAGCAAGTACCAGAGTAAATGTAACTTTGTGTCCAGATCTGTCCCTAGTGGCATTTGGTTGCTGATCAAGGTCAGCGCTTTTCCGTCTCAGCAAACGGGGATAAGTTCATCATTCTCTCCTCACTCCTCCTTGAAGCCTTCCTCTGTCTCTCCACCCTCAGCTCTTAGTCATCAGAACTTTCTTTGATTTCCTAAAGCAATTATTATCTTTATTTTAACTACCTTTTATTATTAGCTACTTCTCGTATGCACGTGTATTATTTCCCAGACTACTTCCGGCTTTTCAAAGGCAGAATCCATGTGTCGTGTTATTTCTGTAATTCCTGCAACATCTGAAAGAGTGCCTTACACATCATAGGTACTGCATGGATGTTTCCTGATTAACTGAAACATGGTATGTCTATGTGAAATTCTCTTTAAAATCCAAAGGACTTAAAAATGTGAGATGTTTTTCTTTGCTGAGCAGAAAAAAACATTCAGAAGGGCAAGGAGATAGTGGATTTAGATTTTTATGTTAGCTTTTTTCATTTGGGGTACATGTTTAAATTTTGGAGAACTGTGTTGCAATTTAGTGGGTTTAATTATTTGTTTGGAGGAGGGCATTATTCACATTTTAGACCAGATAATTCTTTGTTGTGGAGACTGTCCTGTGCATTGTAGGGTGCTTCACAGCATCTCTGGCCTCTGCTTGCTAAATGCCAGTATCACCCCACCCCCAGCCATGACAATTAAATACGTCTCTAGGAAATGACTGTTGGGAAGAAAACTCAAACTTGGTTAAGAACCTTTGGTTTAGAAGTGTGAAGCATGACACAGCTGCCTTACTGCAGTAATAATACTTTTAAAAATTAACACCCACACAAACACACAAAAATGACAAGCTATGTTCCTGAGAAATATGTGTATTTATAAGTATTTATAGAAAAATGTTCCTATGTTCCTGCATTTGGAGGCCATGGCTGTGTATAGCATATTTATCTTTGCAGTTGTCATTTTGGTCATTCTTTTATGGAAATAAAAATATGTACATGAAGCATTTTTAAAATCTGACTATGGACTTAGGAATTCAAACATGTGGTGGGAGTAATTCCACCAAGCAAGAGAATGTACACAGAGCAAAAGTTATTAAGAAAGAATGGCCAGTTTGCTTCTCTCTCAGGGAACTGGCCCAGCCTCTTTGTATAAAATAGTCTATCTGGCGCATCATGATCCTTGGACCGAATGTACTGCTTCAGTAAGTGATGTTGATAAGCTGAAGCCTGGCATGTAAACAGGTGTTCCGTGATTGTTTGTTGAATGAATGAACAGAGGAATGAATGAGTGTTGAATGCGGCTGTAAATCCTAAAACTAAAAAGCTTTGGTGTGCTCATTACAAAAGACCTTGTTTTATTGCATTTGAAACTCCAAACCGTAGAAAAGAAATTACATAAAAGAGTATGTCATCATCAGTGAGAATTAAACGGCCTCCGTAAAATTACAAGACAGAGCAAAGAAAGCCTCATTCATCAGTTGGTTTCTTCTGGCCATAGAAGGCTCCTCCGAGACTGAAGGAGGTTCTTATTTTTCAGTGACAGAGATTTGACTTTGGCGAAGCACTGCTGTACTTTTAGGCTTGGATTAGAATAGTCCCACATATCCTTTTTTCCTCCCATTCCTGGTGAAGAACTTGCCTGTGAGAACCAGACAAGAGGCTTCAGTGGTTGAAGCAAGCAGGATGCCTTCTGGGCTCAGAAGGGAAAGGATGATAGAAATTAGTGGCTGTTGAATTCTGCTACATTTTAAAAATCACTGCAGAGATTTTAAAAATCCAATGCCCAGACGACTAAACTGGTGTTTGCATAAATTACCATTTAAAATAGAATCTGAAAAGACAGAACTCAAGCATCAGTATTTTTTTTCTAATTCCCCAGGGGATTCCAGCATACTATTGTTAACTGTGGCAGTAGACCCTCTGCCAGCTACTGATTTTCAGGAATGTGGATCATCTCATTAAAAAGAACCTGACAACCTCATTCCCAAGTGCTTCAGCTAAGTTTCACTGAGGACATTTTTCATATGACCAAGGAATCCAATAGGATCTTTTGTGCAGTGTGTTAAAAATCCCAGTTTTTGTGACAGTGGCATGCTTGAATTGATGATAGGGGCTTTTTAACTGAAAAAGTGACTGTCCAATAGAGGATAAGAAGAAATAAAAATTAAATTGTATGTAGTAAATTTAAGTATAATTTCTTGCTTCATATATTTTAGAGAGATGGTCTTACTGTGATAAAATTCACGTAATATAAAATTTGCCATTTTAACCATTTTAAAGTAGTTTTTAATATATTCACAATGTTGTGCAACCATTACTGCTGTCTAATTCTAGAACATTTCCATCACTTCTACATGAAACCCTGCACCCATGACTATTGACTCCCAGTTTCCCTTCCTCTCATTCCCTGGCAACTACTAATCTATTTTCTGTCTCTATAGATTTGCCTGTTCTGGAATTTATTTCAAGGGAGTAATGCAGTAAGGGACCCTTTGTGTCCCATATTTCACTGGCTCTTTTCACTTAGCAAAACGTTTTCGAGGTTCATCCATGTTGTAGCTTATATCAGTATCTTATTTCTTTTTATGGCCGAATAAGATTCTATTATATGATTATACCACATTTTGTTTATTCACTCATCAGTTGATGAATGCTTGGGTTTTTCTACCTTTTTATTATCATGAATAATGCAGCTTATGAATATACTTGTACAAGTTTTTGCATGAACAAGTGTTCTCAGTTCTCTTGGGTACAAACCTAGGAGCAGGATCACTGGGTCATATGGTGACTGTGTTTAACTTTTGCGGCACTTCTAAGCTGTTTTTCTCCAGTGGCTATACCAGTTTACATTCCTGACAGAGGTTCCAATTATTCCACATCCTATTGTTTTGTATTTTAACTATTGGATTATTATCTGGGATGTCCCTTACTTTAACCAAACAGAAAATAAATTTTACCAAATTTAGTGCTAATTGTTTCTCTGAAATCTCAAAGCCATGCTGTACAAAATACGTTTTTTTAAAATAACAAAAGTATGGAAATTGTGTTTCCTAAGTCAGTTATCCTGCAGGGCAGCAAGCATGTGTCTTTGAGGTGGTGGTCCCGTTCCCATCGTCCAGAAGGCTACACTGTTGGACCTTGGGATTGCTGCACCTGCCTCGGTACATCCCCCTCAGTAGCCGGAGAAAAGAACACCACGGGAAATAGTGCCCCCACCTTTCCACCCAAGAAGCCCTATTAGCAGTCACATTAGTTTTGAGAGAATGGATGGAAGAAGAGAGAAAAACCTTAGATCATATAGGGAAGTATATGATCACTCTGTCCAAGACAATTAAATGACGTAATGTGAAAGCACTGAGTGAGCTAAATGCACCAGATAAATGCTTTGGAGATGAAAGGAAAGGGGAGAAAGATGGTTGATTATTGCCCCTGATTAGGTATATTCAACCACAACTATTTAAGAAGGGAAGTAAATACAATATATTTTATAATAAAAATGTTCTATGAAAACTAAATAAAACAACAAAAAGCAAGTTTTGGCAAAAAAATAAATGCTTAAATGCTAGTACTGTACTGCACGCACAGCTCTGTTTCCTGACGTTGCTATACACACGAGCCATCCATGGAGGCTGCATCCAGTGAAATTCCCTGCCAGGCCACGTATGCTGCAAATACTTTTTCAAGACACTGCAAAGTTCAGTTGATTTGACATCCGTCTTAAAGTAACTGGACATGTTCTCTAAGCCTTTGTTTTAGTCAAACTTACAAGGTTTTAAATGCACCAACAATCGTTTTTTTAAGTGTACTAGAGTTTAATTTTAAATAATTTTTAAAAAGAAAGGAACTGTTTAGGGGAGATCTTGTGAAATCGTGTCCTCAACTCTAAGCCAGTACGTGCCTAAGAGGAAGATTTTACAGCTGTACCTTCCTCAGTTCCACAGAGATCCATAAGGAAATCAAGTGTAAAGGTGAATTCCTTACATTCAGTATCGTCCAATGCAAAATTCTGTATTAAGTGCTTTGCCAATTTCCAACATTAATTTAAAGCTTTTTTGCCAATAGTCTGTGTAAACTGAGTAGTTGCAATTTCATAACCACTTGGCAATTCCATAGTTTAAAAAAAGCCTACCAGATTTTTTTAATTTTTTATTGATTTATAATCATTTTACAATGTTGTGTCAAATTCCAGTGTACAGCACAATTTTTCAGTTATACATGAACATATATATATTCATTGAGACATTTTTTTCTCTGTGAGCTACCATAAAATCTTGTGTATATTTCCCTGTGCTACACAGTATAATCTTGTTTATCTATTCTACAATTTTGAAATCCCATCTGTCTCTTCCCACCCTCCGCCCCACTGGCAACCACAAGTTTGCACTCTATGTCTATGAGTCTGTTTCTGTTTTGTATTTGTGCTTTGTTTTTGTTTTTTGGGTTTTTTTAGATTCCACATATGAGTGATCTCATATGGTATTTTTCTTTCTCTTTCTGGCTTACTTCACTTAGAATGACAGTCTCCAGGTGCATCCATGTTGCTGCAAATGGTGTTATGTTGTCGGTTTTTATGGCTGAGTAGTATTCCATGGTATAAATATACCACATCTTCTTTATCCAGTCATCTGTTGATGGACATTTAGGCTGTTTCCATATCTTGGCTGTTGTAAATAGTGCTGCTATGAACATTGGGGTGCAGGTGTCATTTTGAAGTAGGGTTCTTCTTGGATATATGCCCAGGAGTGGGATTCCTGGGTCATATGGTAAGTCTATTCCTAGTCTTTTGAGGAATCTCCATACTGTTTACCACAGTGGCTGTACCAAACTGCATTCCCACCAGCAGTGTAGGAGGGTTCCCTTTTCTCCACAGTCTCTCCAGCATTTGTCATTTGTGGATTTTTGAATGATGGCCATTCTGACTAGTGTGAGGTGATACCTCATTGTAGTTTTGATTTGCATTTCTCTAATAATTAGTGATATTGAACATTTTTTCATGTGCCTATGGACCTAAACAAGCAATTCTCCATGGAAGAACTACCAGATTTTTTTTAATGTGCTCTTTGACATTATATTATCTATAAGGCAGTTCAGTTACTTTTGCCAATAATGATCAGCCAGAACACTTACAGATTTTTTTTTTTTTACTGTATTTTGACAGGCCAGCATCCATCAAGGACAAGACCTTTAGTGAAAGGGGGTGTTAGATGCTCTAAGTTGAGGAGTCCCTGTTTTCCTGAAGCTCTTCAAATGAAAGAGTGCTTTGGAAACAAGTGTGCTTTGGAGAAGGATACGTGGCCTCAAAGCAGAGCTTCAGAAGGGAGGACTGCAGCAAGCTGGGCAAGGGGTTCTCTCCCCACAACCTGAATGTTTACAAGCACCATGCAAAACTCAGTGCCCCTCAGTACAGACCCTTGTCCCCAGGAAGCCCAAGTAAATGTGTTGGCTGAATTACCTTTACAAAAAAATAGGAGGTAACACTTTTCAAATACAGTTCAGCCATCTAGGTTAATCCATTTATTTCTTTATGAAGTTCACTTATCTATACAATTGTTTTCTTTAGTATGTCTTATGAGGTTTAATTTTTAACCATATTAAGGACTGTTGTTTTATTTCCTTTCCTTATTGTTTGTTTACACTGCCCAGCTGAAAAGGAAATTCTCAACTGGTTGTGTTCAGTTATGCTTTTGTCAGAGAGCCAGGCTGTCTCATCACAAGGTAGTAAGTCCCCAGCCTCTGTTCAAGGGTGATGACAAGTGTCCAGGATCGTTGACAGCAGACGGTCCACACGACAGGGCATGGTGGAGGATGTACATTTAAGGTCAGGTGGTTGCTGAGTGCCTTCCCCTCCCCAAACTGGTGCTCTCAGAAGAATGTTCTCCTTTCCCTTCGAAGACTCCTTCCAGCCTTCCCTTCCCACTTCAGTTGTTCCTCTTCCTCCTTCTCTTCTAGTCCCAAAACCCCAAGCACACATTGGGAATTTGTATGTGATTTCATTTGGTTTTTGTTTCTGCTCCATCATGAGTTGAGGGTAGAAAAGCACGTCTGGTGAGAGAAGGCAAACGACTATTCAGTACAGCTGCTTGACATCCGCCCTCTGTGTCCAGCCTGGGGAGGTCATCTTCCTCCAAGGGGAGAGCCACTGGGCAGCGAAGCAGGAAGCCATCGGTGTTTTGTAAAGCTCCTCAGTTGATTCCAATGTGCAGTCAGTTAGGAAATGCCACTCTTAGGGCTCACCAGGCTACTGATAGGTGAGAGTTGAATTAAGAACCCATCTGAGCTTGTCTGAGAATTTTTTGAGAAGCAAGAGAGACTTGTCTAACATAAAAGCTACTATTTTTTGCTAGTGCTAAGAGTTGAGATGAAATCACACAGATTTGTGTATTAATCCCAACACGGACAACTCTTTTAACATCTCTAAACTCCAGTTTCATCCATTTCCAACTGGAAATGATACTCACCTCTAGAGCTGTTGTCAGTATTAAAGGTGATTATATATGTAAAGTATTCAACGTGATGTAATATTTAACATGCTGCATCTAACATGGTGATAATAACTAAAATTAACATGTGGCCACAAGTCAGAATCCTCATTTTTAAAATGAAGGCTCCAAAGAGAATAAAGATGAATCCCAAATCTATTGTCAAGATTTTTGAATGCTGATCAGTGTTAATAGTAACATTTCTTCAGAATGCAGGACCACTTGAGTTTCTCTTAGTGACAATTAATTTAGGGCCAAAGGTGGTTTCTCTTGTCAATTGCAACATTCTTTTAAAAGATGCTATAAATGAGTGGTGAACTACACTGTCTATAGGTTTAGGCTAAAAAAAATGACAAGACAGCCAGAAGTATTTCTAGCTTAGAAATGACTATGTGTGTGCAGCTCGTCAGAGAGGACCTGAGAGTGTATGGTAACCATTTGCTGTCTTCATAGTGAAATACAAAACAAATTTCTACTGGGATTTTCAGACATTATAGAGGGGTGTTCATTTTAAAGTTAGGCTAGTACCTCTCAGACTTGGAAAACCTCAGGATGACTCTAAGGAGCTGGGCTTAAGGAATGTTGGATGTCTTTGGCCACAGTGGTATTTGCCAAAGGGGAGGTGAGTGAGAAGGAGAGAAGCAGCCAGCTATACTACAGTTCTTCTTCCTCCAAAAAATGAGTTACCCACTTCCCCACCGACATTTTGACATATTCCATTTGCTAAGAAAAGTGGTTTATGTCTTTTTTTTTTCACTTTCTTAAATTTTTATTGATTGTTCAGTTCTTAGCTTGTAGTCTTCTACAACTCATTCAAAATAACAAAAAGCCAATTCTTCTCAGTTTCATACTACCACATTTTTGTTTTGTTAACTTAAATTATCACACACGTCACTGCTGACAAGTATTATCATGCCTTTTAAACTCAACACTTTCAGTCAAAATTTGACTCTCCATTAAATTGGGAGCATTTATATTTTTTAACATTTTTTATTGATTTATAATCATTTTACAATGTTGTGTCAAATTACAGTGTAGAGCACAATTTTTCAGTTATACATGAACATATATCATTGTCTCATTTTTTTCTCTGTGAGCTACCATAAGATCTTGTGTACATTTCCCTGTGCTATACGGTATAATCTTTATCTATTGGTTTATGTCTTTCTTAAACAGAGTTTGCTTATTGTATGTCAACAGCATTCACATATTTATATAGTTAATATTGTTTCCTATCCTTCCTCCAAATTAACCCATCAGCCGGGTCCTCTGTTTCAGATTCTCTCACAAGGCTGCAATCACAGTGCCGGCTAGGACCATGGTCCCATCTGAAGTCTGGACTGGGGAAGGGTCAGCTTTTGTGCTCACCATGTGGTTGTTTTCCAGGATTTAGTTCTTTCAGTTCTCAGTCATTAGACTGAGGGCCTCATCTTCTTGCTGGTTGTGGACCAGAGGCCACCCTCAGTTCTTTGCCATGTGGTTCTCACCAACATGGCAGCTTGCTTCAGCAAATCCAGCCAGAAACTAAGTCTGCTAGCAAGACAGAAGTCAGTCTTTTGTAATCTAATCACAGGTGTGACATTCCCCTCAATGCTGTCATATTCCATAGGTTTGAGACAAGTTACTCAAGGGAAGGAAAGTTTGTGGATAACAGGGGGCAGGGATCCTTGCGACCATCTGAGAGGCTGTCTGCTACAGCACCTAACCACACAGAACCAGCCATAACAGGAAGAAAGAAGGAAGGAAAGAAGGAGGGTGCAAGGAAAGAGAAAGAAAGGAGGCAGGTCGCGAAAGGAAGGCAAGCAATGAAAGACAGATATAAAAGAGACAAAGGAAAAAGTAGCTTTGCTGCGCTGCGCTGCGTCTGCATCACGGCATCAGGGTTCCTCTGTGGGCGCTTTGTCACGTTAGCACCACAACCATCAATTTCCTATTTCTTATTTAAAATGGAAAATAATGTGAGGCTTTCTATACATCTGGAGTTAAAAGGAAACAGAATAAACAAGAATAGTAAGTTTAAGCAAGCAACATGTGTTTTAAATCAATTCTTTTTTTAAGATTTTTTCCTCCAGCTAGCAAAGTATTTTTTCCCCCTTCATGTTTCAAGTTTTTGGGTCGGGTTCATTATTCTTGCCATGATGTGGCAAGCTTACTGCACAGGGAGTATAGGAACCCAAATGATGTTTGCACTTGGTGTCCTCTGGCTGTTTCAGCTCAAACCAAAATTGTTTTGGTTCTGCACATTGTTATTAATGATTGTATATGTCACTTAATTGTAAAAGTGAAGTTTGTAAAGTACCTTGGACCTCATCTATTCCTGCCTCTCTGTTGAGGAAACTGACAAATGACTTGAGAAGTTCAAGGCTATGTAGTATCAGAGCCAGAACCAGAACACAAAGCTCTCCATTTGAAATCCAGTGCATTTCCTCCTCTTGCATTCTGTGCAGAACAGTCAGAATGGGCAATACTTTCCTCAACCCTGCAGGCATTAAAGCAGGTTAGTTGCAGTTTAAATATTTATTTAGCACTGATTTTCTGGAAGGATCTAAAAATAGCATTTCCAGTGCTTCAGCTGATGGGAGAAGGAACTTTTCCAGGAACTCTGCTGTATCATAGGTGCTTGCCCAGCAGAACACACACGTTTCTCATTTATAATAGATCACACAGGCTACTGTGCTTCAGTGCTCTCAGAGGGGGTTGTAAACACCAACCACCATCTCCAAAATGACCGTGGAAGTCAGAATAACAAAGAAAACTGACACACACAAATAGGCTTTGCCTCAGACGTGTCTGCTGCACATTCAGAGCTGCGGATTTCATACATGCAGAGGGGTTTGGCTAACATCCTCGCACCTAGAAGGCTTCCTCCGCCTCCCAGATTGGAATGGGTACACATATATGCATACATTGTTTAAAGTAGGTATCTATTTAATGAATTTGCCAGATGGATCTTTTAAAAGAATGCAAACATACATGACTTTTTATCAAAAATCTGTAAAAAGAGAAAAGGCCCTGTCGGGGATGCTGTGGTCCCCATGCCACATCCCTTTGGGCCGCCTGATGCCAATGTAGCCATCCGTGATGGGCAGTTGCCAGCATCAGGTGCCTGCTCAGGGTCTCAGAAGTCAGGCGAGGTCCCTCAGTTCATATGTACATGCAGCCTAGAAGTTCATGTGCATGAACACCTCCAGGGCAGCCCTCAACCAGTGGGTGTTGGGAGTTGGTGGCTAAACACCCTGGCCTCCCATCCTGGTCGAGGACACTGGGAAGACACACTCTTCACAGCTTACAGGAGGGACCTCTGTGGGGTTGGGCCCCAGCTGAATAGCACACACTCTGTTCACTGTTCTCCCCTCCCCGTCCTTCTCTCCGTCTCCCTCACTTCCAGTTCCAGGGGTCACCCTCCAAAAACAAAACACTGCCTGAACCCAAACCCTCATTTCTAGCCATGATTTCTTAAACAGGCCCTAAGAAATCATGGAAGGTATAAAAACAAAATGTTTATCCCTGCAGTCAAAGGCTGACAGGGAAATAACTGGCAAACAGCAGCTCTGAAGCTGTGACCCAGGAAAAAAGAAGTGGTTCTTCTTTATCTCTTTACATACCTGTTTCATTGGGACCATCCATTACCCTCCTGATTTCATGCCTCGCCTTTTCTTTTTATTCTGCAGATTCTTCCGGGAAGCCTAAATTCACCAAGTGCCGTTCACCTGAACTAGAGACTTTTTCATGCCACTGGACAGATGGGGTTCATCATGGTTTACAGAGCCCAGGATCCATACAGCTGTTCTATATTAGAAGGTACAGCCTTTTGACTTTTCTCTCCATGGATTTTTCTGATTAAAATGCACTGAGTCACCTGCAGTGGTAGGAATGGGAATGATCTATTTTGATGACCTAAATGTATTCATTCATTCATTTATCCCAAAAAATATTAATTAAGCCCTTACTGTATGTTGGGTACTATTTTAGGCACTGGAGATCTGGCAGTGATTACAAAAATATAGAGTCCCTGGTCTCATGGAAGCTTGTTTCCAGTGGGGGTCAGGGGAGGCAGACAAAAAAAAATTAAGTCAGCTGGTAATATGAGTTATTAAGAAAAGTAAAGCCAGGAAGAGAATAAAGTGTGCTAGCACTGCGTGAGCGTATACGTGTGCATGAGAGCGAGTGTGTGAAAATGTGAGTGCAAGCGTGAATATGCGAGAATGTGGGAAAGCAGGTGAGTGTGCATATGTGTGAAAACATGTGAAGGTGTCGGGGGGGTGTGGTTATGTGTAATATACGTGAGCAATGAAAGCGTGAACACGAGAGTGAGCACGTGTGAGTGTGTGTAGGGAGCTCAGGAGAGATCTTAAATGAGGAGGTCCTAGGAGGCCTCTCTCTGTGGTGTGTTATAGCAGAGACACAAATGAGATGAGCAAGGCCACATGAAGATCTGGGGGAAAGGCTGTCCAGACAGAGGAAACTGCAAGTGCAAAGGCCCTGAGGCTGACTGGGCAGGTGTGAGGAAAGCAGGAGGCTGGCATGGATGGTACAAAGTGGAAGGCAGGGAGGGCGACAGGAGAAGTCAGAGGATTAGCTGGGGCCAGACCCAGATGAGCCCCACCAGCCATGTCCAGGCCTACTTTCTCTGTGGTGGGAAGCAATGGGGCTTTTTTTTTTTTTTTTTAATGTGTGTTTTAAAAGGCTGTTTGGTTTCTACGTAGAAAATAGACTGTGTTCCTGTTACATTGATCACATTCAATAAGGGACTGTAATACTGCTCTCTTCCATTTTTATGAGTGGTCCTGTAAAATAACAGGGGAAGGATGAAACAAAGGTCTTGTTCCTGAACCAAATGCGGGTCCATTCACCTGCATGTAATAAATCCAATCTACTGACACCACGTGGTGGTGAAGGAAAGTGCAGCGGTTATTGTAGGGCACTGCCACGCAAGGAGTCCGGGGCAGCTAGTGTTCAGAAAGCCTGAACTCCTCAGTATAGTCAGTTACAATGTGTCAATTTCTGGTGTACAGCATAATGTTTCACACATATACATATACATAGATATATTCATTTTCATATTCTTTTTCATTATAGGTTACTACAAGATATTGAATATAGTTCCCTGTGCTTTACAGAAGAAATTTGTTTTTTTATGTATTTTATATATAGTAGTTAACATTAGCAATTCTTAAATTCCCAATTTATCCCTTCCCACCCCCTTTCAGTCATCATTCTAAGTGATGTAAGCCAGGAAAAGAAAGAAAAATACCATATGATATCACTTTTATGAGGAATCTAAAAAAAATAGGAAGAAAGAAAGGAAAAAGAAGACACTGATGAACTTACCTACAAAAGAGAAACAGACTCACAGACATAGGAAGCAAAGCATTTTTAACGGCCAGGTGAGGGAGGGCTGTCCCAGGACATGCGATCAGCTGGTGCACAATTCTCTGTGCACAGTTATCTGATTGATTGATGGTAAAGCAACAGGGTGGTGTCACAGGGGTTAACATTATCAATCCTTAGGCTCCATTAGGTCTGTGGGCTCCATGCTCATGGTCATCAAGTAGTTAATTTATTCCATTTGGTGGAGGTTTTGGCATCTATAAAACAACTCAGGAAACATGCGTCAGATACTATTACCAGGTACTTTGGAGAGGCGCTAGTGCAGAGGACATGGGGGAGGGGTCTGTCTGGGGAAAGCCCCTTAGGGTCCTGCTCAGTTATGATCTGTCAACATAATCCCTACCCAAATGACTATAACTCAATTTAAAAATGTTAAAAAAAAAAACAAAAACAAAAACAAAAACATAATCCCTACCCAAGTCATAGATTTCTTACCCCTCACCTGGCGTTACCTCCATTTCTGTTTACTCTTATGTTGTACCTTTTTCCTTTTTAAAATTTTAGGCTCACACACTCTATCCTCTCCTCTTTTCCACCCAACCCCCAGGGAAGGCCTAAACCAAGATGCAAAATTAGTGGAGACCCTTCTCCCAGGCAGATGGTGGTCATCAGTCCAAGGATGATACTGTTTGCCCTCCAGAGGAGCAGGGAAAGAAAAGGAAAATGCCTCAGGCAGTTCAGGGCATGAGCTCAGGGCCAACCAACCTACATTTCAGCCCAGCTCCCACCCTTGCTCACAGAATAGTGCTAGGGAAATTAGTCAGTCTGTCCACAACTCAGCCACCTCCTTTGCAAAATGGAGATAACAGACCTTGCCACGTGGCTTCTTGTGAGGATTTTATTAACTAATACTTGACAATACTTATCACAGTGCTTGGCACACACTAAGCACTGAATAAGTGGTTGCTGCTATTATTATTTGCAGTTTGATGATAATTTAAAATAATGATAATGTAAAATTCCAATTCCTGAGCTACAAAAGTAATTTTTGATTCTTTACTGCTTATAATTATTGGTATGCTTTAAGACCATTTTTTAATGCAGAGTTGGGTGCTTAATTCGCAAATATATACTTTGAGTCAGCATCCAGGACTAGCCTAACTCACCTTCTAGGGTTGTGAGGGGTCTCTTGGATGTCTCCCAAAAGGCACACAAAGATGAGATGGTTGGGCACTAAATACACTTTTTTTTTCCCAGTAGGGCTGATACTGCAGAGAGGTAGGGGCCAGTAGACAAAGCTGATTTGTATAAATACATTTGGACAGGAAGCTAAAACGTTTGGTAACACTTGAGTATATACTGAATTGATTGTTGAGATAATGCAGGAAAAACGGATGTGGGGCGTGAGGAGGGCCGTGTCCCAGGCCTGAGTTGAGACCCTGGGATGTGCCCCGCCAAGTGTGGGCTTTGTGCAGGAAAGAGCGAGCCACAGTTGAGTAAAGGTAGATTTACTTAGAGAGATATATTGAGAGGCAAGAGAAAGGCCACGAGGTGTGGGGGTTGCGTGCTCAGATTAGAGTGAAAGTAGGTACACACTCCATAGACAGAGTGCGGGCCGTCTCCGAAGAGGGAGGAAGAGAGAGACAGCCGACACAAGGCACCACGTTGCCACTTTTTATGGGCTTGGTAGCTTCATATGCTAATAAGTGGAAGGACCAGTCTAACTAACCTGGGGAAGGGGCTGGGATTCCCAGGAAGTTGGTTCCCACTCTTTGACCTTTTGTGGCTAGCCCGGGGACTGTCATGGTGCTTGTGGGCGTGCTATTCACCATGCTAATGTATTACAATGGGCATATAATGAAGCTCAAGATCTACCAGAAGTCAAATCCCCCACTATCTTGAGCCTCAAGGCCTACTGGGGGTTGAATCTTTCACCATTTTGATGTTAATTGCTGTATTATTCCTTGAATGGCTGTCCCCTGCCCCCTTCCTTTTTCAAAATGAAGAGTGATTCAGTAGATTCAATTTTCCTACTTTAGCTTCAGCGACTTGGAAAGCCAACTCCATAAAAACAAAATAAGTTATTTGCACAGGCACAATTAACGAAACTGAAGAGAGAAATAGCGGAGTTGGGCCCACTTTATGAAAACAGATGTTCACCACCTTAATAGTCTCCAAATTTGAACCTAAGCAAAAATACATAAACCCAAAAGGATAAAGCCTTCACAGATATATATTTGGCCCTTCTCTCATGCACTAGGGCTGTACCCTTTTGCCTCCAGGCTTTCTCTGCACAGCCCAGGCCTTTCAGCATCCCTAGTTCAAAGTCAGCTCTGTGCTAACAGAGATGCCAAGTGAGGGAGAGTATCAGACGTATTCTGAAGGATGTCGTTAATTTTTGCCCTAGTAGAATTTGGGATCCCAGGGGAGGAAATCGTCACATCCTTAAACCCCCTAAGAACAAACTCACAATTAAGGCCAACCCAACTGGCAAAATCAGTGTTTTGTGTTTTCTCTATAAGCATCTAACTGTTTTGAGTATCTTAGCCAAGTAGCATGTGCACTCAGCCCGGTTTATCTGGGAAGGGTAGATCCGAGGGGATTAGAAGTATCAGGAACACACAGCATCACGACTGCTCCGGAGTACAAATGTGCTGGCTCTGCATTACCCACTTAAACAAAGAGGAAAATACAAATGCACTTTCTGCCTCTTGTCATTGTTTCTTAGAATTCAGTTCCCAGAAGGCAACTTCTGGAACTATAGAATCATGACTCCCCATCCCTGACACACAAATAAAATAGTGACATGATGTCATCCAGAACCTTCAGACGGAGGGATGGGGTGGGGGTGCATGTATTCCCAGCCTGGCCTTCGAAGCTAAAGCACAAGGAAATCTAAACGCGTCAGCCTGTCAACAGGATGGGCCCAGGGGCAGCTGCAGGCTGGGCTGGCTCTGCTCCCAGCCAGGTGAGCTGGGAGAAGAGGCAGCCAACTCAGAACAGTCTCTGCCACCCTGTAACGGAGACCGTGCCAGATTCAGCCTCTGAGCTTGGAGGGGACTCAGCAGGAATGCACATCACAGACCTGGCAAAAAAGGGGTTCTGGGAGCCTGTCGGGGTGCTCTGCTGTCAGCTCCTTGCCTGCACATGCCTCGTCTTCATAGAAGCTTGTATGTGAAGGCTAGGTCCTGAGTGCTGTATCCCCCTCCCAACCTCTGCTATCTCCCCACCCTGTCCCCCCTCAACAAATTATCCTGGCTTTTGAAAAGAAAGTTTATTTCCCATGCAAGGTTACAGGGGAAATTAGAAAGGAGAAAGAGCATTGTTAACTTTCTTTTCTTTTATCTAAGGAATATGTTAAATTTTAAGCCTAAAACATGTGGTATGCAGGTAATGAAAATAGTTGCCCTTAAAACGTAAATTATATATTTTTTTTTGACCTCTCTCCCAGCTGGTTACCTTTAGGTAGAAAGCATTTGTTCTGCTCTTTATTCTGATTTTTTTTTAATGGAGGTCCTGGGGATTGAATCCAGGACCTCGTGCATGCTCAGCATGCACTCTACCACTGAGCTATTCCCACTCCCCTATTCTGATTTTTATTGATATGTTCTTTCTACAGTTCTTACCTCTATTTCACAAGCCAGTCTAGGAGCAAACCTAAAACACCTAAGTCTTGGGAATAAAAGGGAGTGGCTTCCATCAACTAGCTTTGGTCATCTGTAGAAAAATTCAACCCAGTGAAGGCAGGTTACAGAGTATCTGCTTTGTGCGTCCATTTGGTTTTTGGTCTAAATTTAATAGTTAAAAATAAGCACTCAATATGCATCTAAAATAAAATTCAACTTCAGTTGGGGTGCAGCGGGTGGGAGTTGTGTTTTGAACTAACTCTTCCAGATGTGCTTAAGATGAGTGCTTTAAGTTGTTTGTTCCGTGGAGCTAATGGGTTGGGGATCATCTGAACAGCATTTTTCATATAGTCCTCATGGGGGAGTAGGGTGCTGACAAGTCCAAGCTGAGAAACTGTGAAATACACAGAGCTAACGTCCCTGTTACGAATTCAGGCCTGCTAAGCACTGGCCTGCATCTTCAGAATGTTCTAATACTAACTTGAGGACTGTCAGTCATGCTAAATATATTTGCCGTCTCCTCTACTCATATGAAAGCCTCCTTCCCTGGGCAATCTTGTCAAATCATTCTCTTTAATATACTCTTATTTTAGTTTGAAAGTCAAGATAAAATAAACCATACAGTAGTTCACTGACCCACCTATCCATAGTTTTTAACCTTTTTCCTATTATTCTAAACACACACACATACATACAATTTATCCTTTCTTCTACCTTCTATGCACTTAATTTTCCCATCAGGGATGACGCTCCCTGTCATCCAAGGGTATGCAGCTTAGAAGGATCTCAACCAGAAATTAAGCAACAGTCCACTGTCTGTGTTAATCCCAAGTTCTTTCCAACAGCTGATGAGCAGCTGTCTCAAGGACCCCCTGATATTACACAAGTTTCCTACTAGTGCCAAACAGACCAGCGTGGGAAACAGCTGTAAAGAAGGAAATGTGTGTCTTCTCCCAGCTCCTCATCCCTTCCTTCCAGTCCCTGCCTTCCCACAGCCTGTGGGGTCCTTGCTGCCCACTGCGGCCCAGCCCCCAGGGCGATGCTCACGCACATCCAGGGTCTGGCCTGCCAGCCCCAAGCACCTCAGCCTGCACAAGTTCATTCCTACCTTCTCCTTCAGCCACAAGTTACCTAGCTTTTTGTCTCCTTGACTTATAACCCCCCTTCTTGGCTGATAGCCTTGTGAATAGTAAGTGAACAATGCATTACCCCATCTAAGTAGCAATTCTAATTTAAGAAAGTCTTTCCCAATTATTCCATTGCCTTCTGTTCCCTCCCCCACTTTCGTTTCCCTATTGCCATCTGGTAAACTTTGAATGATTGCTAAAAACACCACCTCCACGTTGAAGCTTTCCAAGAATAACCAGAGCAATTATTCCTTCTTCTAACTCCAAAGGAGCCTCATGAGCACTGTCTGTGAACGCTTACCCACGCTGCTTTGTAAGACGGTATATCAGTCACTCCCCCAAGGCAGGAGTAAGTCCTCAGATACACATGAGTCCCCCATAATATCTTGCACAGTGTTTTATAGACAAGCAATGCTTATTAAGTATCGATGGTCGGACCAAAAAAGAAAGCACTCAGGCGGTAATTTCTGAGTCACCTTCTAGCCTGAAGGTAGAGGTCAGCTCTTATTAATTATATCCACACAGCGCTAGTACCAGATACAGTGCTTATAGAGTTAGTTGCTTGCACAGTAGGCACCCAAAGGTGGCTTGCTGAATTCATTCGGTCAGACAGGCAGGTGGAAAATTGGAGGAGAGCTGTGTCACGTTCTCTCACATGTCGGTTCAGTTCCTGCTGAGGTGGATTTGCGTCTGAGCCATCTTTTGACTGCCCTGCATTTTGGCTCAGGTCCCCGTGGCAGCTGCTCAGGGAAGATCCTTTCCCCAAAGTGTAACATCCTTCCACAGTGAACTTCCTGGTATCTCTTTTCCATGCAACATACATCCTGCTGTTGTTTTAAGTCATCTGAGTAAATGATGCTTTCTGTAGAGTGGGATGGAGGTGAACAACAATATGGTGGAATTTAAACATGGAGATGTGGCTTTTCTGATTACTTCAGTGTTCTCCATGTGTCCACCTATCCTCCATGATTTGTTTGTTCTTATGTGATCCAAGATAGAGGAAAAGATGGACTTCTTTTCTTTTGGAAAAGAAACCAAAAAAGGAACTGATAGGCAAACACATTGATTCAATTCCTTCCATTTTTGTTTTCCTTCTTTTTTTTTTTTTTTTTTTTGACATAATTAAATGTCCATTCCTATTTACAAAATAGGAAAGAAAAACGCTTCCTCAGCTTGAAATTTTTTAATTGCTAGGTTCATGCCCTTTGTCTCTTTCATGAGTGGAGTGGGAAAGGTGAGGAGTCCCACATTTTGTAAAGGTAACCTGGATGTCCAGCATATTTGAAATGTTCTCCTGGCTCTTCATGTGCTTAAGGAAAACCTCAGGAATGTGGCAGGGAGTTCAAGGCATCAAGAAAACTCCCCTAAACGTCAGACAGCTCTGGGAAGAGGGACACAGGGTGCAACAGTTCAGAGTAGGGTGGTAGCTAATTTTCCATTTCAGGTCTCTCCGAATCTCAGCATCACTCAGCCTGGAGCACACCCTCGGTGTGCCTCCTCAGTTTCTCCCACCATGAGTTGGGGAAATGCCCAGGTTTAAAGACTCAACTCTTCTCTAGGAATCTCTATAGTTTGGGAGTTGACTTTCTGCACTGTTTTAATAAAGAAAACATTTTTAAACCTCCCTAAGCCTTAGAACCCTCATCCGTAGAATGGGGATGATTAAGTACCTACCAATAAATCACTTAAATTAGGGGCTGGCCCATTATATGCAGTCAATGAAGAGATGCTTTTACTATAGGCAGACATACCAAATAGCCTCCTATCGGTCTGCAGACACTGGTCTTCAGTCCATAGAGGTGGTATTTCTTGGCAATGGTGCCACTAAAATACTTGCTCATTAAATATATGTGTCTCAATTTATTGAATCTGACTGTCAGGCACCTTGCTTTGACTTCAGCTATGGCATGATTTGGGGAACAATTCATCCTTTTTTAACCCTCCATTTCAGGAGCACTCAAGAATGGACTCAAGAATGGAAAGAATGCCCTGATTATGTCTCTGCTGGAGAAAACAGCTGTTACTTTAATTCGTCTTACACCTCCATTTGGATACCCTACTGCATCAAGCTAACAAGCAATGGTGGTACTGTGGATCAGAAGTGTTTCTCTGTTGAGGAAATAGGTAAATCACAGGTTTGTGTTTTATTTGACATGGCTTTAGATTAACTAAGTGGGGACGGCTGCAGAGTCCAAGTGTAGTGCATGCAAGGAGGAAGACTTGTCATTGTGCTCTGTAGGTGGATGGAGGTCTGCTATATGGCGTATGAGATCAGCTGTGGAACAAGAGGGAAGGGACAGGGGGAACTTCAGTTGGCTCTAACATAAAATAATCTTGCAGTAAATGTTGTAAGAAAAGAATAGAAGCCTCATGGCATCTTTTTCTTGAGATTGTATTCTTGTGTCCGCTACAAGGGACAGACTCAATGCACTCTTAAGTTTCCTTCCTTCCTGATTATTTGTTATGATTATTATAGTCAGATCAACTGAAATACACTGACCCCAATGTCTGTCATTGCTATAATAAATGCCTAGATTTTCTTTACCACAAAGCATAAATAATAATTCTGGAATTTTACATGGACAAAATAGCCAAAATCGGTTTAAACGCATGTTTATAAGATCTCAAGACAAACATTCGAGATAATCAGCTCAATGAACTAAGTGAAAGATCCAAGCAGTTTATCCCTTGCCCATTATGAGGACACAGGGGAAATGAAACAAAACAATGATAATTGGAATATTCATGTTTATACTATAACAGTATAAACAACAAAATAGAAAGAATCAAAGAAGGAATTTGAGTAGCTGACTTTGATGCCTCAAATCTATCCACAAAGCTCATGTGTTGCTTATAGGAATTCCTTGGAGCATCTCTGCAATGTGTTGTTCTTGTATGTGGTTTCCCGGGCATCAGCAGGCTGGAAGAGACTGAGGGAGTGTGGGTAGAAGCTGCAAACAGACACGAGTACATCTGAAAGCCTGACTGTGAGGGAGGAGACTGAGAAAACTGTAAAAGCAGAAAAGAGAACCTACCATAAGCTGGGCATTGTGCTGGGTGGACTGGCTACAGAATGAATGAGATTTGGCTTTCTTCTGGAGTGGCATTGGAAGCCTTTGGAGGGCTTTAAATGACGAGTGATATGACCTAAGTTAAGTGTGAAGATAACTACCATGTTGACAGTTTTGAGGATTGTATTGAGAAGAGACTGAAGAGGGCACAAGGACCACAGGAAGAGACTTGTTAGGAGGCTAACACAGAAAAAAAAAATTATAATGGCTAAGACCAGGTTATAGTGGGACAGGTGATGAGAAGTGGTTGGATTCTGGGAATATCTTGAAAGTACAGTATAGCTGACAGAATGTGGAGTTGCAAAAAACAAAGTCAAGAAAGAGTTCATGGTTTTTGTCTTGAGCAACAGGAATGGAGGAGAAATTGAGAAACTGAGGACTGAGGAGGAACAGAGTCACCATTAACAGAGACAGGGAAGGTGAATGAGGAATAAGTTTCAGGCAGAAGACGAGGGGCTTGTTTCAAAAGCATTCAGTTTCAGGTGGTTTTTAGGCATCTCAGAGTTTCTCACATCTCAAAGTGTCGATTAAGGCATGTGGAAATAAGCACAGAAGTAAGGGAGAGGTGATTATTATGCCCTTAATGGTGGTACTGAGCCTTCTCAGAAAGGACCTTGTTCCATATTCTCTATTTAAAGTAGACAGGGAGTTTTGTTTTGTTTTGTTTGTTTGTTTGTTTCCTGTTGTTTTGCTTGTTTTGTTTGTTTTATGAGGGGGAGGTAATCAGGTTTATTCATTTATTTATGTTTGGAGGGGGTACTGGGGATTGAACCCAGAACCTTGTGCATGCTAAGCATGTGCTCTACCACTTGAGCTATACCCTGCCCCCAAGGGAGTTTTTTAAGATGTAACATGAGTAATAAGTTTGAGAAAATTTTCCATTAAAAACATTTTTATGGCTCAGGCACATAAAGGGTTAACCGTTGGCTTTTAGAATTCATCAATCCCAGACAAATCAAGGAAAATGAGATTTAACTGTCATGTGGCATACATAGCTTAGCTACTTTGCAGATCCTTCCAATTTAATTTCCCAAATGGGGTTGTGATTAGTCAAATTTGGACTTTATTTTTTAAAAAGTAGTGTCCACTGCATAGTGGTCAATAGCATGCAGTTAAGTAAAAGGCAGAAAACACTGAATCATTACCATTTGAGAGAGCAGTGTAGTGCCTTCTTTCATAATCTGAAGAAATGATCATGTGATTAGGAAGACAAGCTCAGGAGTATTTACTGAGTGTTCTGAAGGACTGTACTTGTAGCAGTACAGAAATGGAAAAGATAAGAAATAAAAAAGGGAAATGGAAAAGACTTTGCCCCAGGTCATATACAGCTTGGAAAAAAATTGATTTCGCCACCGCTGGTTCCAAAACAGCTACATGCTTAAATACCATAGGTCCTTCTGACTCTCTGTTCCTTTGGTTTCAAGTTAAAATGAATTCCTTTGCCAAAAATCCCAAAGTATTAATCCTCTCAGAGCCAAAAGAAATGTAAAACATGGCAGATCTTCAAGAACAGTTATAGATCAGATTTTAAACTCAAAAAGGAATTTTTTTAATCGAGGCTTTTTTTTTAAGTTAAACACTGATCATCCTTAAGTTAAAAAAATGACACTCTCCCATAAAGTGAGAGTATCATCATAGGAATATTGAAAGAATTAAGAATTTGAATAGTAAAAATGTGTAAAGCAATTTTGTCTCTCCAGAAGAAACCACTCCATCAGTATCAAGCTGTGTCTGTGTACTAATTCTCTGCTGAAATGCACAGTGCAACCAGATCCGCCCATTGGCCTCAACTGGACTTTACTGAACATCAGTTTAACGGGGATTCATGCAGACATCCAAGTGAGATGGGAACCACCACCGAATGCAGATGTTCAGAAGGGATGGATAGTCCTGGAGTATGAACTGCAGTACAAAGAAGTAAATGAGACCCAATGGAAAATGGTAAGATATCATTACACCCTTTGACTTTTCTTTTTATTTCAACAACCCCCTCTCATTTATAATTCGACTCTCTTTTGACCTAATATGTCATTCCCATGCTATCTGCTTTCTAATTTCTTATCTGGGGAAAATGGATGTCATCAGTAAAATATTGTCTTGGGATTCTTTTGAGACAGCAGGTGCTTACATGGAGCTTTATACAGAAACCTATGGGAGAAAGGAAAACTATGTCCCCAGTCATCACTGGTGTCCGGTTTGACTTCAGAACAATAGTGTATACTCTGGCCACTCAGCTGTCTTTGAGGATGTGGCTAAACATGCAGAGAGTTATGATCAAAGTCAACAGTGAACTATGGCTAAAGATTGTCCCATAATTTTAGTTGCTACTATTCACAAGACCTCATTAAAGTAAGTTCTTGAGTGACTCCAGGAGGGAAACAGAGGGGGAATTTAGCCTCTAGAGGTTTCAGAAGGGTGTTTTCTTACCTACCTCAGGGGAGAATCAAGCTAAGAAGTTTTATGTAGGCAAGTAGCATGGGACTGGTTGATCTCTGAACTCCCCACTTCCTCGCCAAGTGAATGGGAACTGGGCACTTAAATTCCACATGGCACACAACAGGGAAAAAAAAAAAAAACAGGATTATCATGCTGCTCCCAATGTAACTAATTCTAAATCAGTCTAACCACAGCCACGGCCCCGGCCAAGCCAAGTGGTTTCTGGCCCGTCACCAGGTCGTGCCCAGCAGCCTGGTGTGGCCTCACTCCCAAAATTTTGGGACACCAAGCCCTGTCCATTCAGTGAACTGCTGAAAAAGAAGCCAGTTTTGTCATTAGAGGAAAGTTAAGTTCACGGCAACTTTAAACAGTTAAATATTGGGCTTTGAGGTTCTGTTTTCAGAATCATTTAATTTAGGTATCTGTTCCGTAACTTGGTGCAGAAAAGCCTGGCCGAATGCTGGGTCAAACAAGGCTTGTAAATTCAAGCTGCAGTCAAACATTTATTTAGCAACCAAGTACTGAAATAACTACTGTGCACAAGGCACCATGCTAGGCACCCCAGGGCAGCTGTTCCCAAAGTGTAAACCTGGGACATTTTCAGGGAATCTACAAGGTTAAGCGTTTTCATAATAATACTAGAACGTTCTTTCCTTTTTTCACTGTGTTGAGATCTGCACAGATGATACGAAAGCAATGGTGGGAAACTTGCAGCTGCCTTAGCACAAATCAAGGTGATAATTCCAAACTGTACCAATAGTATCACTGTATTCTCCGCCGTGCAGTCCCAGTAAAGAAGAGGGGAGCAGGGCAGGGGGAGGCAGCTTCACGGAAGAATGTCCTTGATGAAGCTGCGCATGTTATTAAGTTTATTAAATCACGACTTCTGGGTTTGTGGCTTTTTAATATTCTGTGCGGGAAGCACACATAAAACACTTCTGCTGCATCCTGAGGTACACATGGTCGTCTTGAGAAAAAGCACTTCGATGGCTGAGTCACCAGCTGACCTCACTGCGTCTTGCATAGAACACCATTTTTACTTGGAAAGAACAACTGATAAACTGATAGATGGTTATTCATATTTCAGTTGGCAAATATTTGGCAAACATTTCTAGAAAAAAAAATGAAGTGAGCTTATCACTTCAAGAAAAACAATTGACAGTTTTTGCCAGTGGGAAAAAATTGGCGCTTTCAAGGTCATTTAACCTTGAGAATTTTGGAAAACTTGCTGTGTGCAGCTGTGAGCTTGGTAGCTTTCCCAGTCTTTGAAGACTTTCCTGATGAGATCAATGGTGATATTAGCAAAAGTGACTTTTTTTTAATATTGTATAATGAAAAAAGTGTGAACATTTAGGAAATCTGCACAAATCAGTGAACAGTATTTTCCAAATGACGGATACATGATGTAACCAAAACCATGCATGAAGAAATTATCCATCCAAAGTACTAGATGGAATGGTGGATTTTAATATAACAAAGCGTAAAAGATTCATTGATACGGTTTCAGATTCCACATTGCAACTAACCTTTAAGAAAACACCACTTGTTGAATTTTATTGTAGTGTTAAAAAAGAATATATACAATTATCTAAAAGGGCTATTAAAATATCTCCTCCTTTTCCTCACTATGTATCTGTGAGACCAAGTTATATTCATGCACTTCAACCAAAGCTCCACATCCTAACAGATTTAATTCAGAAGCAGGTGTAAAAATACAGCCATCTTCTATTAAGCCAGACGTTAAAGAGATTTGCAAAAATGTAAAACTGTCATTTTTCTCACTATAGTTTTATTGTTTTGGAAAGTATAATTTTTATAAAAATCTGTTAACATAAAATCCACCTATTCTTAAATTAGTATTTTTTAATTCTCAGTTTCAGTGTCTAGTATGGCAACTGGTGATAGGTACAACCCAAATAAAACCCAAATCTATAGGATTTTCTCAGTCATTTTTAAGGGTATAGAGGAGCCCTGAAACAAAAAAGCTCAACAACCTAGGAAAAGCAAAGATGTAAATCAGAACATTAGCACACAGATTTAGTGATGATAGCTTCAACACTGAAAAAGTCCATGTTGTGTAGTTACGTTCCAGCCGAGGCACCGAAGCACACCCTAAGCCACGTGCATGGGACATGGGACTCAGCCAGTGATTCAGGGCTGCATCCCAATGTGCCTTTGTTGCACTTTTCACTGCACACCTGCTAAATCTCATTAGCGAGTCCAGATGGGTCAGTTAACTGTACTTACCTTTTATGAATGAAGTTACAAATTCATGATATTTATAACTCTGGTAATTTGCAAGCATCTCAGAGTTATCATGAAGCTTAAGCATATAAAGAAGAGACGTTTATAAGTTAAAGGGGAAAAGGCTGATGTTTGTTGCTTATATCTGGAATTCACGTTACCATTCGACAATATTGAATTTGGTATTACTATGCCTATTTTTTATTTATTGGACACACTTTGGATATAAAAGTTCTTCTAATGACCATGTAGTTGCTTGTAACTATTTACCAGCTAAACCAAGTTAAGAACTTTTTTTTTTTTTATTTTAAAGACATGGGTAGCACAGAATTATCCACAATGTATGGGCCATCTCTTGAGCAGCCCCTATATACCTGTTTTTGTGCTGGGCTTTGGAAATATATAGAAAATGAAGGTATTGTTTGCCCTCAGGGAATTTGCAGTATAATGTATACATTTGCATAATGAATTAAAAGAAGATACAAATGTGTATTACCTGGCAAGATGGAGTAGGGAAAACTGCCAGAAAAGATTTCTTAGGAGATCAGCAATACCTGCCCTGAGGATTAGCCAACAATAGGTGTTCTCTCATAGACAGGTGGCAGGGGTCAGGGCGGGTATTAGGGGATGTGAGCCAGTGTGAGTTTGGTACAGCTGCCGTGGAGGGTTGAGGGAAGATGGAGAGGGGGACATAGGTGAAATCACTGAGGGCCCCTTTTTTGGTTTTATCATCAGTGAACTCTGTAAAGAAATACTATTGGGTGACAGTCACAGAGAAATTAAGGCTTCAAGAATGGAAACATAGGCTTTTTAAAATGTTTTAAGAAAAATAATAAAAAGTCTGATATATTCAGAAATATTCTAAGTATATAAATATTCCATAGATTAAGAAGCTTCTATAAAAGATTGAACTAATCATCCTGTGTACATATGGGGAAAAAAGAGGTACTTTGTGAGTAGAAATTAACTGAAGTGAAAGGAAAATGTTTTAGAAACTCAAGGCCCAGCTTCTGACGTAATAAAACAAATTATGAGCATCTTATTTATGTGAAAAACCCATGCTGTTGAAAAAGAGAGTGTTCCTAGTTTTCTATAAGCAGGAACCAGATAATTCTACCCAAAAACATATTGGATACCTGCTTTGAATATTTGACTTGGAGGAAAACAAAATCATTAGTTGGGTTTACCTCTTTGATAGCAACATGTGTTAAAAGTCTAATAGCCTCACCTGCCCTTCCCTGGGAAGGTAAAGGGGAATATCCTGGCCTTCGGGATTGTGGGACCTGGTATTTGTTACCAAAGGCCTCCAGTGACTTTTCACAGATTTTGAATAGCAAACCATTTTGAGGTGGCTTTAAGCCTTATAGAACAAGCTGATAGAATTGTTTGCAAGTTTTATTAAGACAACTATGATTTTTTTCTAGGACACTTTCCAATTCTGTGATCTTATGAATGACTACCCAGACTTTCCAAAGAACAGATGTAGGTATAGACATAGGAAATATGTTTGTTTTTCTGTTCTGGTGTCTTTATATAAAAATGTAATACCCCAAAGAGTAGGCAATGTATCTGTAATCTTCCTTGTAGTTCTGCCATTCTCTGTAATAATTCGGTGATTCTTTGATCTTAGTAGAGTATCTGACAGCTTATGCAAAGGTATAGCTGCATTTCTTTAAACAAGTCTATCACATCTTTGGGTTTCTGCCAAAATCTGAGGACTACTATCCGTTTAACAAAATGACTCTTTCTAGAGTTATTTGCCTTGATCTTTCTCTAGCAACTTCCACCAGTGCCTTTTTTTTATTGAAGTGTAGTTGATTTACAGTGTTAGCTTCACGTGTAGAACAAAGTGATTCAGTTATACATATATACTTTTTTCAGATTCTTTTCCATTATGTTACAAGAAGTTGAATATAGTTCCCTGTGCTATACAGTAGGTCCTTGTTGTTTATCTGTTTTATATATAGTAATGTGTGTCTGTGAATCCCCAACCCCTAATTTATCCCTCCCCACCCCTTCCCCTTTGGTAACCATATTTGTTTTCTATGTCCGTGTCTCCACCAGTGCATTTTAAAACAGTGCCTACTTTACAGAAATTCACTTGGAATACAAATGGAGAAACACCTTATAGAGCTTACTGCATTGAGTTGTTGACCCTCTAACCAGTGAGTTTTATATTTTGTCTTCAAAGATGGACCCTGTATTGTCAACATCAGTCCCAGTGTACTCGTTGAGACTGGACAAAGAGTATGAAGTGCGTGTGAGATCCAGACAACGAAACTCTGAAAAATATGGCGAATTCAGTGACGTGCTCTATGTAACACTTCCTCAAATGAGCCCATTTGCGTGTGAAGAAGGTAAACCTAAGAGATTAAAATAGCAGCCAACATGGTTTTTGTCAATATACAGTGATAACGTTCACTACATTGTTAGGGAGTTGTCCAGATCGATACCTTGGCATCAATTGTCAGGATGAGAGATACTGAGCTCACTGTAACAGGTGTCAGCCATTACAAAAGAGGAAGGAGGATTTCGTTTTTGAATTATTCAATTTAGGAGAAGTCGTGAGGTAGGTACAAGTTAAAGAGGGAAAGACACACTAAGATATTAATGGGCAGGTGGCTACCTCCAGATAACAAAATTTCAGGAGATTCTTTTCTTTATATGTTTCTATATTTCTGATATTTTCTCTGAGTTTGATATGCATTTATAAGTAGAAAAAAAATTATTCAAATGCATAGTAAAGAAATTCTGTATCTGGATGGATGGATAGCTATGTGGTATCTAAGAAAAAGCCTAATATTGAAGCAGCATGTGTAGTCAATGGCAGGTGCTTATTGGTTTTAGAAAGTTTAGGTGTGGCTTGAGCTGGAGGAAGGTTTAATAAGCAGTGTGATACTTATGCTTAAGAGTGACATGGACTATTTGAAGATCCTGCATAAGAGAAATCCAAAGATAATTAAAGTTTAAAAAGAGACCTATGAATTCAGAATAAAAGAATTTAAAATTTTGGATACAGAAATAAAGGCTGCTTAATAATGAATAGTAAGCATATTAAGTATCCTCTATAACTCTTCTCCATTAGAAACAGACTCAGAGGCCATATGAGGGGCTAAGCTTTGCTAATGAGTTAAATTTATATTCCTGCACTCACGGTGCAGGTAAGATCTGTGATACTATATAACAGGAAAATGTCTATAACACCAGTTTTTTCCCTAAGCTTTACTCAACAGGCTTGTTGTTTCAAACAGCATCTGATATAGTGAAATTCTGGTTTAAAAGTACACTTGTCACATGCCCTTTAAGATTATTTGGACAGCATTTAATTCACTTGATTTTTTAATGACTTTTCCTTCTGCATTAAGAAAAACTCTTATCTTCCTGAGTGTGTCATTGATATAAGATGCAATATAGTATCCTTTCCCACTAATTCTTTATAATATGCATAATATCTCCCTTGAGTTTAATGAGAGTAAGAAAATAAAAGAATATTACAGCATAAAAGACTGCTTTAAATAAAGCAACATTAAGGTAGAGTCCACCTTAAAATCAGTCAACCTCTGCCACTGTGGTGCTTGTTCTTAAGAAATGGAATAGTTTTACAGATTCCCACAAATCTGCCAGCAATTATACTAAAATCTGAAGATGAGAGTCCTAGTACCGATCTTCTTCTGTCAAAGGCTATTTCTTAAAACTGAAAAATACACCCTGCATGTCTAAAAAGTTTCAGTAATAATTCAAAAATAAAACTCTGCCCCCACCTTTGATAGATCCTCAGTCTGGGAGATTAAAAAAATCACCACACCTGAAAAAAAAACCAGTGGACATTATGATTATGTAGGTAAAGTTGTTTGTTTATTAATGAGCATCACTTTCTGCTAGAACAGAAGCCTTTAACGGCACACACTGAACACACAAGATCATAAAGCAGTTTTTATCAAGCGAAATCACTGAATTACTTGAAGAATACAAATTAGGAAATATTTTTATGTGACAAAGGAGAGTGAAATGTAGACATCAGCTATTCACAGTTCTGTGAGTGAGATATTGTTGTTGTGTTTTCCAGATTTCCGGTTTCCATGGTTCTTAATTATTATCTTTGGAATATTTGGGCTAACGATGATACTATTTTTATTCATATTTTCTAAACAGCAAAGGTAGGTGTCAGTCTACTTTCCTATGTTTTTGCCAGTTGTTTAACAAACATACATGTTTCCATTTGTTGTTTGATGTTTTCCTTTGCAAATCATGAGTGAAATTTTTTTATTAACCCAGTAAAACATTATCTCCAGTCATACATTTACCATTTTGTGTTCATCATGGAGACATCATAGGTCTCAGTTCTATCTGGGAAGTTGGATAGGACATTAGAGGCTGAGGCTCCTGACTACACACCCTCAAAGTTCTGAACAAATTGGCCTATTCATTCCAGGACCATAAGGTTGCACTGAGGTTTTGGCTGAGTTTGACACAGTCCTAATGTAAGAGCAAATTTAAGTGGCAAACTAAAGCTACCTAGATAATTCAGCCTAGTAAAACCCTTTTAGATTTCATATAATGGCAATTTTAAATAAATTTGGGTTTTATTTAAGTTTCTTGGATACTTGATTTGGTACTTTACCTGCTTTTGTAAACACAGCTAAAATTCTACATTTGAAGAGATTCCATTCTGCATTCTGCTGCAGTCAAAAGACAAGTTCCAGTTATTATTCTGCCACTGCTGTTTGGTCTTGTTTGAGTCCGTCTCTCTAGGCCTCCGTGTTCTTTTTGAGTAATATGAGGGTTTGGATTACATGACCGTTAAATTTCCCTTAAGCCACGAGAGCTAATTATTCTTATTGAAAGAAACTCAGTACAAACTTTGGGAACTTTTAATACAAAATATAGGAAAAAATACTGGTACCAAGTGCCAGTTTTCTTACATTTAAAGCATTCTCTAAGTCCCATGAGTTAATCTTTCTCCTTCTCCTAGAATTAGGGTAGCTAATACTCTGCCTAGGACTTCCCTGGTTTTAGCAGGGAAAGCCCTGTGTCCAGGCAAATCAAGACAGCTGGTCATCCTACCTAGAACTAAAGACAAGTTCTCCAGCTGAAGCCAAGAGGCAGCTACAAATCAAAATAGAATCTACATGAATATATTGTAGAAGCTTTTTCGTTTGTATTTTGAAGCTGTATAGAATTTGTAAACATCAAAATAGAATTTCAGTAGAGAGAATTCTCAGAATGCTAGCGTTTTAGAGTGCCCAGCATGCTAAAAGTCTCCAAGTGAATGCAGAAAGGGTTATTTTTAGTAGTTTCATCTCCAAATTTATAATGTAAACTCAGAAAAACAATATTCACTCTGCAGAATTTCATTTTCTATCTAACTTTCTAGCAACATTACTATCTTAGCAAAACAACTATTCTAAAGCAGGACAACAGTTTTCAATTTGGGCAGGGGGTGGAATTAGTAAATAAGGAAATAATTTAAGTAATGCCAACAAAGAAGCCAAATTCTGTTGATTAATTTGAATTCATGTTCTGTACAGTTAGTTGATGGGCTAATTTATGTGTACCTGCAGTAGGGTGTATATAAAGTAACTTACTCTTAACATTAGTTATCAATTTCGAGTCATTGTGAAGGCCAGCAGATTTATGTTGCTTAATTACATTAGTTAACAATATTTGGAAGAAAAAATAATCCTCTGAATAGAATTTCAAAGAAAATATATTAACCTTTGTCTGAAAGACTATTTTCTATGAAGTTCTTAACTATGAAGCTTCATCAAAACCGCCCAACTGTTAAAAAAAAAAAAAAAAAAGGAAATCTTTTTGTACTGCCAAATTTCCTGTTCTAAATTAAGTTCTTTGTAGAAAAGAATTCATCTTTTTTCATTTGCCCATAAAAACCCTTATCATTGTATAAATTTCCATGTTCTAATGAAAGTAGGAAATGGTAGAAAATAGTTGTTAAAACTTTGTTCTTTCCACACCTGTTAACAATTAAAATGACACTCAAAGAACGAGGTGCAAGAGCTTCTGGGCTGATGAGGCCATTAAGATTCGGGAGGAGGGTATGGAACCTCCTCCTCCCTTCACCCCACCTTGCCCTGTGCGTCTCTTATCTGGCTGTTCCTGAGTTAAATCCTTTTACAATAAACTAGTAACCCACTAAGTTAAAAAATGAGGTGCTGTGTCCATTTACCCCAAACCTGAGAACTGGAAAGGACTTCAGGTGCTCCACGTCTTCACGTGAGGTGTTACTAGTCCACAGACCGAGGCGCTGCTCCCTTTCTTAATTCAGATAATTAAGAGTCAACTCTAACAAAATTTATAGTGTAATTTGGATTCGAATAAAACAAAGTTTCATGCCAGTTTAACTCTATACCTAATTGTTCCCGCCATGAGACCCACCCCAGCCTTCGAGCTGTGGCTAATCAGGAAAGAAAGAACTGAATCAGCATAAAACAGAGGTGGCAACCTGAACGCCCATTTCAGCCTGCACATTCATATTTTGACTTTGGAGTAAAGGTTTTGCTACAAAGTATTTATAAAATGGGGGATTTTCACACAGAAATCCAGATTGCCACATTATCTTTAAAAACTGAGCGATGTGAAACTAGGTTGATATTCCTGCATGACAACATGCACCAAAGCAGAGGACCAACTGTCCCATTTGCAAAGGGCATACGTTCCCTGTCACCATTCCCATCCCTGACTTTGCACCAGGCCAGCTATATTCAGTAGCATGACCCGCTTGGGCTGCAGGGTCAGCCACCCTGGCATAGAGTCAGCCATCACTCCTAGAAGGCCGACTACCAACATGTGCCTAAATGCACTGTCCTCTACACAAAGGAGAGGCACCCACCAAAGTCAAGCATTAGACATTGGGAACTCTTGGCTTCCTGTAATTAGGGTTATGTTGCATTTTGGTATGTTTTCAAACATTTGAACTATTCAGAGATGCAGAACCGAGTTAACGGAGCAACATGACAGACAGCAGAGAACCTGGGTTTTGGAATCAGCTGTGCCAAGTATTAGGGAGTGATCTGAACATGCTGCTTAAATCTCTAAATCTTTCCACAATAATATCTGCCTCCTTGGTGGTTGTAGGATGACATGAAATGTTTTAGTGCAGGAGTGGACAGACTTGTTTTAAAAATGACCAAACAGTGAAGTTTTAGGCTTTCTGGACTATGCAGTCTCTGCTCAACTCTGCCATTTTCTATGGCATAAAAGCAGCCATAGAAAATTTGCAAAATGAACATGACTATGTTCCAATAAAAGCTTATTTACAAAAACAGAGGGCAGACCAGATTTGGCCCACAGGCCACAATTTGCCAACCCATAGTTCAGTGCAAAATACATCCCAGTGTCTGGTTTATCAGAGGCATTCAAAAATGGTAGCAGTTATTAATCCTTTGTATATTTTTTCTATATCTTCTATACATCAGTAATGATTTTACACCTGTCCCACTGAGTAGACCTGATGGAGTCTACTTAAACACAACTTATAAAATGGAATTTGGCTGATTCCTGGGGGTAGGTAAAAAGGTGGTGGAAATGTTCAGAGGATGTCCCCTGAGAATTTCATCTGATATCCAAACATCAGGATGGCATGGATAAGCTCCGAGCTTTATTCCAGAGCCCCATTGTTGATTCTAAAATGTAAACTCTAGTTATACTATTAATGAAATAAACAAAATTAATTTGTTCAGGAAATGTCTGAGCACCTCCTAAGTGCTGGGGATGCAATCAGGCAGGATAGACATTGAAATGAATTATGGTCAAAAAATCATTTAACTATTTGGAACAGAAAATGTAAGTGCATCACCGAATTGTGTATATAAATCCATAATGACTGGTGCTATTTCAGTTGAGACAGACTAAATTTGAACTAAACCATGCATGAACCCTGGCTCATGAGATTGTCTTAGATAATTTTATAATGCATGTGAGCTGTGTGGTATGGACTTACCTAAGCACACCTCTTTTTGAGGATCAAATAAAGTTGGCTCCATGTTGGCTCTTCCTCCTTCCCTCCTTTTCTTCCACACATTACGGATGAAATGTATGTGAAAATTACCTCTCTTACAACTGACATGGCAATTGGCTTCATTTAGGTTTAAACATCTTACTCCCAAATACTAAGACTGGCTGTCAATAAAAGATTTGAAAAAAAAAAGTTAAGGAAAAAAAAACTTATAGGAAAACCACGTTTTACTTAAATTGACTTCAGATAAGGTCTTTGTTGTTGTTTTTTTTGTTCTTTTCTTGTATAGTTTTGCCTGGTCATTTACTGCTTAAGGCTCCTCTTTCTCATATTACACTTACTTATTCCAAATATTCTGGTACTTTATGTAATAGTACTGCCAAAATTTTAGTTCTATCCTTTGAAATAAGACAATGTGTAACTTATGTCAAAACAAAATTTTGTTTTCAAGGATTAAGATGCTGATTCTGCCCCCAGTACCAGTTCCAAAGATTAAAGGAATTGATCCAGATCTCCTCAAGGTAATTAATTATCTAAGTTATAGATAACACTAATTAAATGATACCTGAAGAACAGTGTCTTATTTTGAGAGCTTTTGAAAGCTATATGTATCACATTCTATTTTCTGTATTCCTTCTGGGAAAAAAAATTTTAAATATCACATCTCAAAATTATGAGAATGTCTTATGTATTTAAAAGTTCTTCACTAATGTATTTTGTTATTATATGGTTTTGTCACTGTTGTTCAGATTGTAACCATAATTAGTCTCTGGATGTTATCTGTTAAATCACTTAATTGTTAGTTACTTTTCATAGATCTTCATTTTCTATTTCCTAGGAAGGAAAATTAGAAGAGGTGAACACAATCTTAGCCATTCATGACAACTATAAACACGAATTCTACAATGATGACTCTTGGGTGGAATTTATCGAGCTAGATATTGACGACCCTGATGAAAAGACTGAAGGCTCAGACACAGACAGACTTCTAAGCAATGACCATGAAAAATCACTTAATATCCTTGGGGCAAAGGACGACGACTCTGGACGTACCAGCTGTTGTGAACCTGACATTCTGGAGACTGATTTCAATGCCAGTGACACGTGTGACGGTACCTCAGAGGTTGCTCAGCCACAGAGGTTAAAAGGGGAAGCAGACCTCTTGTGCCTTGACCAGAAGAATCAAAGTGACTTGCCTTCTAATGATGCTGCCCCTGCTACCCAGCAGCCCAGTGTTATCCTAGCGGAGGAAGACAAACCAAGACCACTTCTCATTGGTGGAACTGAGTCAACTCATCAAGCTGCCCATACGCAGCTGAGCAACCCAAGTTCACTGGCAAACATCGACTTTTATGCCCAGGTAAGTGACATTACACCAGCAGGGAGTGTGGTCCTTTCCCCGGGCCAGAAGAATAAGGCAGGGATCGCCCAGTGTGACACGCATCCAGAAGTGGTCTCACCCTGCCAAGCAAGCTTCATCATGGACAGCGCCTATTTCTGCGAAGCAGATGCCAAGAAGTGTATCGCCGTGGCCCCTCACACCGAGGCAGAATCACGTGCAGAGCCCAGCTTTAACCAGGAAGACATTTACATCACCACAGAAAGCCTTAGCACTGCTGCTGGGAGGTCTGGGACAGCAGAGCGTGCCCCGAGTGCTGAGACGCCCGTCCCAGACTATACCTCCATTCATATAGTGCAGTCTCCCCGGGGCCTTGTACTTAATGCTACCGCCCTGCGCTTGCCTGACAAGGAGTTTCTCTCGTCGTGTGGCTACGTGAGCACAGACCAACTGAACAAAATCATGCCGTAGCTTTTCTTCAGTTTCCCACGAGCTACCTATTTAATGGCAAAGAGTTGGCTGGGGCATGAATGCTTAAACCAAAACAATGTTTAAACCTTTTTTTTTGGTTGGGGGAGGGGGAGGAGTGAGGGTGGGGGATTCAGATTCTAAATGCCTTTTCCTCAAATGTTGAAACATGATACTAAAAAAAAGTCCTTAATCAGATAGCTATTCCTGTAATATTGTAAATATTTTAAAGAATTGTCTCAAAGACTGTTTAGTGGCAGTGATTGTCTTGTTATTGTGGGTGTTAATTTTGTGCTCTAAGCATTGAATGGCTATGTTTTTAATGTATAGTAAATCATGCTTTTTGAAAAAGCGAAAAAAATCAGGTGGCTTTTGCAGTTCAAGAAGATTGAATCAAAATCATAGCACAGGCTAATTTTTTTAATAATTGGGAACTAAAATTATAGGTAAGAAGATGAGAACTAGTTTGGATATGTAGAACATTTATTTTGACATAAAATGGATATAGATATTTTTAATAACTGACACTTTCAGCATGGCTATTTTCTATTACACTACACACTGTGTACTGTAGCTCATGCCGACCCATCTACAGAATGTAGTAACTGCAGTCTAAAGCTGGTTTCATGCTTTGGTCAATGCACCTGAAGCCAAAACAAGTTAGTTTTTTACAAGGCCCTTTTTATACCTCCTAAAACTCTTAAAATGATTGTAGTTACCTGCATTATTGGAACGTGCTTGTCTTAGCTGAATTTTTTTTTAACAAGTATGTGTTAATTTAGAAAACTTTAAAATGTTTGCACAAGTCAACTTACCATGAATCAAAAAACAAACAAACAAAAAAACATTTTCTTACCCAAGTTTTGGTTCATGTCCCAGCGCTCCATCCTAAGAAGAAATCCTAGCTAGTTCATACTGAGCAGGATTCATACACTCGCTGCAGATGCCAGGGAGTGCGCTCCTTGTGCGTGCAGATCACAGGAGACGAGCCTTAGAACCTCGGACGCCGTGTCCCTTAGTTCACATTTGCCTAAGGAAGGAATAGGTACAAGAAGCATTTTGTAAGTTGAAGCGGGTCGAGATGAAGTTAACCAGCTCATGGAATGAAAAGTTGGAGAAACAGGTTTTTTGTTTCACAGCCTACATAGCCAGACACATGCGTATCATGTACTCAGGTAACGAGAAACAGAAGAAGCAAGATTTTCAGTCCCCACAGAGAACTCAAAAGTTTACTTAAACCAATAGCAGAAATTTTCTTCCTCACCGCACCTTTGATAGGAGTTATTTAAGGAGTGAAAGAAGTTTCATCATTTTTTTTTTATTTCCCCTCTAAATAGACTGGCCTCAAAGCGGGGAGCTCAGAAGAAAAAGGAGTAATTTGTCAATTATTGTTCAATCCCTTAATAACCTAAACATCACTTACAGGAGGATAGGAATTGTGCCCCAAAAGGCTGTCAAATGGAAGACTCATCTCATAGAAGAATGCTTCTCATGTTAAGTATTTTTTTTTAAAGGTTAATAGAACTTTAAAGTTAGCTTTAACTTAAGTGGTATTTGCCATTTAGCTCAGACCTTTTTAGGAAACAAGCTCAATGGCTGGTCATTTTAAAGTCCCTCTTTCTTGCAGGAAGGACAGTGAAAAGTTAAAACTGGCTGTTTAAAGTTCAACATGTTACTTTGTAATAGATGTTTGATAGATTTTCTGCTACCTTGCTGCTAGGGTTTTCTCTAAGAGCTACATAATTTAGATTCATAGACAATTTCCTTGATGTAGAACCTAATTCAACCTAAAACTGTGTGTTTGGGAAAACTCTTACTATTTCACAATAGGCTGACAACATTTCTATAGCCAAAAATAGCTAAATACCTCAATCGGTCTCCGAATGTCATTTTGGTACTTTGCTGGCCACACAAGCCATTATTCACTAGTCTGACTAGTTGTGTCTGCAGTTTATATTTAACTTTCTTTATGTCTGTGGATTTTTTTCCTTCGAAATTTAATAAATTTATTTTCTTGGACTTGTGATGGTGTGCGTCTACGGTCTGACACCCACAGGAAGCGTGTCCTAAACCAGACTGTGTACTGTCAAGTTCCCCTTGGAAGGGTTGCTTAGCACAGCTGGTTTCAGCACAGTGGCAGTGGGTGTGGAGATGTTTGTTCTGGGCGGGAATAGAAAGGAAAAGGCGATGGCTCCTTACCTCTAGGGGCCCAGCTCAAAAACAGCCTGCTGGCTTGCCTGGACTGCGGTCTCACCATCAGATTTTAGATGCATCATAGCTTGCATGATACATGTGGGGGTGTGAGATGGGGAGAGCTTAGCGTCAGCATTAGGTTAAGTTTCCAGTGTGAGCACATTGCCTAGAAAGAGTGTCTACCACTCACACATTAGAACAAGTCAGTTGTCAGCCTAGCTCCGTACCAGGGGAAGTCGATCAAGGGCTGGGGGTGGAAGGCCGGGTGAAGCAGGTTGCTCAGGAACCTACCACAAAGCAGAGATTCGTCCACAGGAGGCTCCAGCTGGGGTTGCTGCTGCATGGCGGGCACTGGGCCCTGAGAGGTGGGCGTCTGCAATGGCATTGAGAAACCCAGTGAACATTTATTGCTTCAGCAAGTTGAATGCAAGAGGCCACAACTTTCTGTGACGCTAGAGGGTTTGCATTCAATGCAAGTAAAGAATTTCTCCACCTGCTGCCTTCTGCTCTTTTAGCAGCCATTACCTAAAAGAGCCATGGGTGAAGCCTCAGGGTTTCCTGCTTTCTCATTTAGAAAATCATGTCTCTCTTGTCCCTGAGATATTAGAACATATACTGCCTTACCACATACAAAACAAATAAAAGGTTGCCACTTTAAGCACTGGATTTTTTTTTCATACACAAGTCCCAGTCTTTTATGAGATGACAGGTTTATCATTCATAGGGGATGCTTCAAAGGTCAGGAGCAAAGGGAAAGAAAGGCCTCTTACTTCTATGCATTGAAAGAGCCTGAGCCTTTCTATTTCAGAAGATGAAGGTCATGTGGAAGATGTGTTCCTGTATTAAAATGCTTAACAGTTCTAGGAAAATATACTAACAAATCTATTCATCTGTTATAGTATTTTTACATTTACATAGTTTTACAACAAGATACTAAATATCTTTGCATGTTCCCTGTTTAGGGTAAGAAATGGGAAAAACTAGAGGTTACTTGAATCCAAACTGTAGTTGAAATCCAAGAGGATACATCAGTTGCCCAGTCTCCTTGCTGGCTTGATATTTAAGAGTTGTGTGTAAAGGGAACAGCTTCTGGGTAAGAATTTGACCTTTGGTTAAGCTTTATTTCTTTCTAAAGGAAGTAAGAATATTATGCCAGCTATGTTACACAGGCACAATTGCTCATGGTTAAAATGACCTGACTGGTGAGTTACATCTGGATGAGGAGAAACTCTAAACGCCTGGAAGTAAACCGCACTTTGGACTTGAGTATGGTGACTCTGAGCATGTCCCCAATGGGGACACTGGAAGCTATGCCTATGGAGTTGTCATCAGAACTACTGGCTCCAGTGGGACATAGAGCATCTAAGCCTCACAGACTCCTTTACCTGCCCGATATGAGGCTCCGGACTTTGCCCCTGAGCTGTCGTCACTTGGCAGAGGAGAGGAAAGAAAATACTGGGCAGCTGTACAAATGGTTGTGCACGACTACATGGACTGTTGCCATGACTACACTTGTAAAACAGAAAGCGTGATTCTGGCCTGTCCTACATCCCTCTTGTTTACTCCTCCATAGGCTGGGGCCAAGTGTGGTCTGTAGTCGTCTGGGGAATGTTCACTTGAACTTAAGAGCCCCTTTTGGATGTAGCAAGAGACACTTGCCACTCAAGTAGAGTTTATGCTTTCCCGTCTCTGTTTTTTGTTCATGCCTCTTCTTCCATCTGAAAAGCCGCCACCTACCATGCCTGTCGAACTTGCCCTCATCCTTCATGGCCGAGCTCAAACAGCTCCTTCATGCAGCCCTCCCGGTTCCCTACAGCCTTGAGTGATCATTCTCTCCTCTGAACCACTTTCAATGGTGTTTATCACATTCTAGTTTTTAGCTCACCTAACAACTGCCTAGGATGGGTTTACCAGCATATATTCTGGGACACACCTGTTGCCTGAAATGTTCTTGAATGAGTGATTCTGTCAAGTAAGTCTGTGAAACATTTAATACTATACTTCCCTCTGGAAAGCCAGAGCACAAGTTAACATTTTAAAGCTTCTACTATTAAAGAAATCTGTTTAAACACATTATTTTCCAGTTCATTCAACAATGAAAAATATAATGGTGAAGGAGTACCCATTATTAGATCTATTAACACTTGGAAAAAGCTGCTATAAGAAGAGTAACTAGCAAGCCTGGCACAAAATAAAGTTAAAATAAACTTCAGGTGAATGTGAATCTGACCAAAGCCCCTTTATGTGAGGCCATAAAACTTATTTTATCAATAAAACTTCCTAAAGAATAAAAGGCAAAGCAACTACATGATTAAAATAACCACAGATCCTTCTCAGCTCAGGTGTATTACTTTATATATATTATACATGTGCTATTATATATATGAAAGAAATAATTTTATAATGTTAATTTTATAAAGTACTTTCTTACATATTATTTCATTAAAATATAACAAATCTGTAAGCAAGTCAAATATTTTTTTAACATTTTTACAGGCAAGAATACCAAGGCAGAAAACCTAAGAGATTTTCCCAAAGTTACATAGCTAGTAAGTGTTGGAATCAGGACAAAAAACACAGAACTTCTGACTAGTCCAGTATTCCAATCATAGTGTAGGCTGTAATATTTCTTGATAGGGGGAAAGTTTCTGATCCTATTCAGTGTAAAGAAAATGGAAAATTGTTTTACAGTATCCATGAATCCAAAGAATCACCTGCTAAAGATACGTTTCTTTTTCTGATCAATATAAACATTTACTAGCACACCACTGGTTAACGACCAGTTCAGGGAGGCAGGGGGCAGGAGGGAGTCGAGATTTGTAGTATTTGCCAGTTTTCTGTGGTATGAATACTCCCAATGTGACTGATTTAAACCTATCAATGTTTCATCACTGAACACAAAGTCAGGAAGGGACTGCATGATCAGCTCTCATTAGACTTCAAGCCAGTGCCAGCACACCACTGAGTCTACCCAACCTGATAATTCTATCTGACGGAGGACATTTCTCATAATGGTTAGATCACATTTCCAGCTGGCATTTATTACGCACTTACCATGTGCCAGATACTATTCTAAACACTTACACACTGGAACTTATTTTAGCCTCACAACAATCCTAAGAAGGTCTATTATTCCCAGCTTAGTGATGTGGAAACAGGAATAAAGTTTATTAACATGACCAAAGTCACAAAATTAATAAACATAAGAGCCAAGATGCAAACATAAGAACTCGAACTCCAGAAAGGAGCAAGAAAAATTGAAAATAGAACTGCCATGTGATCCAGTAATCCCACTTCTGGAGTTGAAAGGAATTGAAAACAGGATCACAAAGAGATTATCTGCACGCTTGTGTTCATCGCAGCATTATTCACAATAACCAAGATAGGAAAACAGCCTAAGTGTCTACTGATGGATGAATGGATACAGAAAGTGTGGAATAAAGAAACTGTAAGATACAGCACAGCCTTGCACTAGATCTGGGATGAAAACAGCAGAGAAAGGGATGCTACCTCGAGCAGAACCACAGATGACTACAAAGGTAGTGCATAGGCCCCCTGTGAGCACATAGGCCTCACTTGCTTCAGCAATGGTTTCCTTTGGGAGCAGGACACAAACTCAAGGGCAACAGAGCCTGATGGAACCTGACCCTCAGGGCTTCTACGCCAACAACTCAGGAGGCCGACTCCATTCCTGGCAGGGCGGGGATAGCCACAGTGCATAGAGGAAGTCCTGCCTCACATCCTGAACAGGTTTAAATCCACCAAAACCAACCACACCCCCTATCAAGGGGATAACAGCCAGCACACTCTGAGGAAATATGTGGCTGGCATCCATACCAAAACGAGCCATCACACCAAAAACATTGGACATGCACAATCCACACAGGGATGCTACCACATAAAAATACTCCTTCAAGACCACAGTTGATAACTGCTGCTCCTAAACTCAGAGTCAGAGAAAGTTAAGTAAAATGAAAAGGTAAAGGAACTACTCCCAATTAAAAGAACAAGAGAAATCCCCTGAAAGAATAATGAAACAGACCTCACCAGTCTACTAGACTCTGAGTTTAAAAAAGAGGTTATAGAAATGCTAAAAGAATTAAGAAAGAATATCAATAGAAATGCAGATCACTGTGACAAGGAACTAGAAACTATAAAGATCAACCAATCAAAAATAGGAAAGGTCATAGTTACATAGGTCTTCTTCAAGAAATAAGAAAAATCCCAAATAACCTAACCTACCACCAAAAAGAATTTGAAAAAGAACCAACAAAACCCAAAGTTAGCAGAAGAAAAGAAGATTAGAGAGGAAATAAATAGAAACCCAGAAAACAACAGAAGATATCGATAAAATTAAGAGCTGTGTTTTTTTTGTTGTTGTTGTTGTTTGTTTGTTCGTTTTTTAAAGAAACAGAATCAACAAACCTCTAGCCAGGACCACCAAGAAGAAAAGGGTGAGGACCCAAATAAACAAAAAAAGAAATTAAAGAGGAGAAACAACAACTGGTATCACAGAAATATCAAGGAAGGAAGGAAGGAAAGAAAGGAAGGAAGGAAGAAGGAAAGGAAAGAAAGGAAAGGAAGAAAGAAAGGAAGAAAAGAAAGAAAGAAAGAAAGAGAAGAAAGAAAGGAAGAAAAGAAAGAAAGAGAAGAAAGAAAGGAAGACAGGAAGAGAAAGGAGGAGAGAAAGAAAAGAAAGAAAAGAAAGGAAGAAAGAAAGAAAGAGGGAGGAAGGAAGGGAAAAAGAAAAGAAAAGAAAGAAAAAGGAGGAAAGGAGGAAAGAAAGGAAGAAAGGAAGAAAGAAAGAAAGAAAGAATGAACTTAAGAGAATACTGAACAGTTACTTGCCAACAAATTGGACAACCTAGAAGAAATGGATAAGTTTCTAAAATCATCAAGCCTGCCAAAACTGAGTCAAGAAGAAACACATGATTTGAACAGACTAATCACTAGAAGTGAAATAGAATCTGCAATTTTAAAAAAAATTCCCTCCAAACAAAAGTCCAGGACCAAACAGCTTCACTGGAGAATTCTACTAAACACATAAAGAGGTTCTGCCTATCCTGCTTAAACTATTCCAAAAAAACTAAAGATGCAGGAGCTCTCTTAAATTTATTCTATGAAGCCACAATTATCCTGATACCAAAACAAGACAAAAACACTACAAAAAAATTACTGGACAATATCTTCGATGAACATAGATGCAGAAATCCTCAACAAAACATTAGCAAAGTGAATCCAACAACATAAAAAGGATTATACACCATGATCAAGTTGGATTCATTCCAGGGTTATATGGATGGTTCAATATAAGCAAAATCAATGTGATACACAACATTAACAGATAAAAAACAGATGATCATCTCAATAGACACAGAAAAAGCCATTTGACAAAATTCAACTTTCATTCATGGTAAAAACGCTCACCAAAGTGGGTGTAGAGGGAACTTAACACTAAAAGGACAAACTCACAGCCAACATAATACTCAGCAATGAAAAGCTGAAAGCCTCCCTGCTAAATTCAGGAACAAGATAAAGATGCCCACTCTCACCACTTCTATTCAACATAGTATTGGAATTCCTAGCCACAGCAATCAGACAAGAAATGAAAGATACACAAATTGGAAGGGAAGAGGTTAGATTCTCACTATTTGCAGATGACATGGTACTCTGTATAGAGAATCCTGAAGTCTCCACAGAAAACTATCAGAATAAATAAATTCAGGAAGATAGCAGGATGCAAGATTAATATAGAGAAATCTGTTGAATTTCTTTACACTAATAATGAAATATAAAAGAAAAAAAATCCCATTTTAAAATTGCACCAAAAAAATATGTAGGAATAAACTTAACCAATGAGGTGAAAAACCTATACATTGAAAACTACAAAACATTGATAAAGTAAATTGAAGATAATCCAAAGAAATGGGAAGATATCCCATGCTCTTGAATAGAAAGAATTAATATTGTTTAAATGGCCATATCACCCAAAGCAATCTACAGACTTAATGCAATCGCTATCAAAATACCCAGGACATTTCCACAGAGCTAGAACAAATAATTCTAAAATTTATATTGAAACACAAATGACCCAGAATTGCCAAAGCAATACTGATGGGGGGGGGGAAGCTGGAGGGATAACGCTGCAAACTTCAGACTATACTATAAAGCTATAGTAATCAAAACAGTGTGGTATTGGCACAAAAAAAGACATGTAGGTCAATGCAGTAGAGAGCCCAGATATAAACTCATGCACCTATGATCAATTAATAAATGACAAAAAGGGGAAGAGTATACAATGGAGAAAAGACAGTCTCTTCAAGTGGTGTTAGGAAAGCTGAACAGCTACATGTAAATCAATGAAATTAGAACACTCTCTCACATCATATACAAAATTAAACTCAAAATGGCTTGAAGACCTAAAGGTAAGACATGACAATAAAATTCCCAGAATAAAGCACAGGCAGAACACTGACATAAATCATGGCAGTATTTCTTTGGATCTATTTCCTAAAGCAAAGCAAAAATAAACAACTGTTATTGAATCAGACTTAAAATCTTTTGAACAGTAAAGGAAACCATTGAAAAAGGACAACCTACTGAACAGGAGAAAATATTTGATAATGGTATGACCAGAAAGGGGTTAGTATACAAAACACGTAACAGCTCATACAACTTAATATCAAAAAAAAAAAAAAAAAAACCCCAATTAAAAAAACAGACAGAAAACCTGAATAGACATTTTTCCAAAGAAGACATACAGATGGCCAACAGGCACTTGAGAAGATGCTCAACATTGTTAAGAGAAATGCAAATTAAACCACAGTGAGATATCAGCTCACAACTGTCAGAATGGCTATCATCCAAAAAGGCCACAAATAACAAACACTGGCAAGGATGTGGAGAAAGGGAACACTCATACACTGTTGGTTGGTACAGCCACTGTGGAAAACAGTAAGGAGGTTTCTCAAAAAACTAAACAGAACTACCATATGACCCAGCAATTCAACTCCTAGGTATATATCTGAAAAATACAAAAACACTAGTTTGAAAAGATACATGTACTCCATTGTTCATAGCATCATTATTTACAATTGCCAAGATATGGAAGCAAACTAAGTGTCCATCAATAGATAAACGGATAAAGAAGATGTGATACACACACACACACACACACACACACACACACACACACAGAATGGAATACTACTTGGCCATAAAGAATAAAATTTTGCCATTTGCAACAACATGGATGGACTTGGAGGGTATTATGCTGTGTGAAAAGAGTCAGACAGAGAAAGACCAGTACTATATGATATCACTTATATGTAATATCCAAAAAATACAATACAACAAACTAGTGAATATAACAAAAAGGAAACACTCACAGATACAGAGAGCAAACTAGTAGCTACCAGTAGGGAGTGGGAAAGGGAAGGGGAAAGAGGAATAGGAGATTAAGAGGTACAAACCATTATGTTTAAAATAAATAAGCTACAAGGATATATTGTACAACACAGGGAATATAGATAATATTTTATAATAACTATAAATGGAATATAACATTTAAAAACTGTGAATCACTATGTTGTACACCTGTAACATGTAATACTGTATATTAACTGTATCTCAATTAAATAACCTGTAGGGAATAAATGGGCAGAAGACCTAAACAGACATTTTTCCAAGTGAGACACAAGTGGCCAATAGGAATATGAAAAGATACTCAACATTACTAATTATTAGAAAAATGGAAATCAAAACCACAATGAGGCAGTACCTCATTGGTGCTATCATCAAATGGCAATCATCAGTCTACAAATAAACACTGGAAACAGTGTGGAGAAATGGGAATCCTCATACACTATTGGTGGGAATGTAAATTAGTGCAACCACTGTGGAAAACACTATGGAGCGTCTTTTAAAACCTAAAAATAGAGCTAACATATGATTGAGCAATCATACTACTTGGGTATAAACCCAGAAAAAACTAATTCAAAGATACGTGCACCTCAATATTCACAGCAGCACTATTTATAAGAGCCAAGTGGGGAGTCTCTAGCTCAGTGGCAGAATGCATGCCTAGCATGCACAAGGTCCCAGTTCAATCCCGAAGTGCCTCCATTAAAAATAAACAAATAAACCTAATTACCTCCCCGCCAAAACAAACAAACAAAATAGCCAAGACATGGAAGCAACCCAATAATAGACAATTGGCTTAAGATGTCACACACACACACAGTGGAATATTACTTAGCCATAAAAATGAATTATTGCCATTTGCAGCAACATGAACCTAGAGAATATTATATTTAGCGAAGTCAGGCAGAGAGACAAATATTATGTATCACTTACATGTGGAATCTAAAAAATACAAGTGAATCTATATACAAAACAGAAACATACTCAGAGATACAGAAAGCAAATTTATGGTCACCAAAGGCAGGGGGAACATATTAGGCACAGAGGATTAACAGATACAAACACTACACAGAAAATAGATAACAAGGATTTAGTGTATGGCACAGGGAATTATATTCAACATCTTATAATTGCCTATAATGGAAAATCATCTGAAATATATATATATATTGTTATATATATATATATTCAGTTATATATATAACTGAATCACTTTGCTGTACCTCTGAAACACAATATTGAAAATCAACTGTATTTCAATTAAAAAAAAGAAACTGAGGAGATAGGTGATATATGCAGCCACACACTGGAATATTATTCAGCCTTAATAAAGAAGGAAATCCTGCCAGTGTGAATGGTGGTGGAAGACAATACACTAACCAAAGTAAGACACAGAAATACTGCATGATCTCACTTATATGTAAAATCTAAAATAGTCAAACTCACAGAAGCAGAGTCCAATGGTGATTTTCCAGGGGCTGCACAGGGGGAGAAATAAAGTGATATTAGCCAAAGGGTACCAAGTTCCAGTTATGCAAGATGAATAATTTCTGGAGATCTGATGTACAGCACAGGGACAACAGTTAATTTTATATTGTACACTTATAGGGGATTGAATCCCCTTCCCACCCACCCCTACACACAAAATGGTAACTACATAGACATAATATATATATATATGTTGACTGAAGAAAAACACACAACCTAGAAGTTGCAAATTTTATTTTATTCTTGGACCCTACAGAGAACTATAGTCCAGGAGACAGCCTCAACTTGAGGAACTGTTCCAAAGGGAGGAGCCAGGATATATAGGAGTTTTTGTTGGGGAAAAAAATATGTAGTCCAACATCAAGAGATCACAGCTAACTATTAAAAGTGAATCTCAAGAATTTGGGTAATTTTTTATGTATGGAAAGAAGCAAGAATCTAGGCTCACTGAAATTATTCCTTAGACATACACCTTAACTCTCTAGGGCCAGTATCCTAATTTTCTCCATCCTGAATTCCCCTCAGGGTGCGCTGTCAGAGGCAGCTGCAATGGCTGATGACAGGGAACATTTGTTGTTTACTGGAATGGTAGGTAATGGTCTTTGTTCACTGAAATGTCAGGCAATATTTTTCTTGTTCATAATTAGCATGATTGTGATCACTTCATAATATATATGTATATCAAGATATCAAGTTGTGTATCTTAAATATTTATAATTTTTATGTCAGTGATATCTCAATCATTGGCACACAAATCTGTAATTACTTCCAGTCGAGGAACCATTTGGAAAATGAAAATGTCATCAATAGCCTTGCTCAGGAATGAGACTTAGAAATATGAAATACCCGTTAAACTACCCTCTTATTAGCATCCTCACCTCCACTACCTTAGTTCAGGCTCTGATTATCTCAATGCTTCACTCTCCTAAATTGTCCCCATTTGTATCAGATTAGAAAAGCTACCTTTTATCTAATTTGAAAAAGGATCATTTCTGAAATATGGCAATAAATTTTTTAAATAGTCAAACTTTTTTCCATGGCAAGTACATTATGTGCTTTCATGTTTCAAGTAATACCAATCCCATCCTCAGCCTTTGCTGCATCTTCATGGTGTGGAAGTGAAAAAAAAAAATCAGTGAAAGGTGTGAAACCTCTTGAGGTCTGGAAAATCTCACATCCTTTCTTCTACAGGGTAACATAGACAATTTAAATGAAAGCAATGAGGAAATAGACCTACCTCTTGAAGGCAGGAGCTCCAGTGAATTTTTGCCCATTTTTAATGGACTACATTATGTGATAGATCTTACATACATTAAAAAGTAAGGAAGCCACATTCTTGGCTACCCAGACAACCTCCAACAATGACCCAATAATAGTTTTATTAACTCTTATTGTTCCTCAGAGGCATTCATCTGGTGATCTCTCCCCTCTAACCTTGCCCAGTTCCTGGAGATCTGGTTCTCATTATCTATATCGTCCCTTTTACTTCCTAGCACAGCCTAAGAGAGAGTTCTGATTAGGTTGGGTAGTCTCGATCTATGTAGATCATCCCTATCAGGCAGAGTTCTCCCCCTAGATCACCTCTAGAGGGCGCTGGCCCATATACAATTTCCTGATTCTCAAGGGGGAGAGGAAGAGTCAGCAAGAACTCCCTGCAAAGAGGGCAAGGGAGAATCACCTGTTGACATCTTTTTAATTATTCAACATAAAAAACTCTTACCATCCTTCAACAATAGGCTCAACCCTACAAGAATTACCTGCACTGTAAAACCTTCCCCAGCATCCACATGCAGAACTGGGGGCTCCCACCTCCAGGGTCTTGTGTTATCTCAACTTTTGGACTAGTTACATGTTATAGTAATACAGTAGACAGAGCACTGGGGAGGGTAGACAAGGTCATAGGAACATTTCCAGTACACAAAATGGGCTCAGACTGAAATTTCCTGGAAGGTTGTCTCACATAGTATTTACCTCTATTAAAAAAAAAAAAAAAATTCAACTGAGTTAATTTTAAAGGTCTATTGGCTTTATTCCATCATTCACAAATCAGACAGTATCCAATCTAGCAAACAGAAAGGAGCACCGAGGAGCCATACAAAATCAATGACCAATCACTAAAAATGAAATAGAATCAGCAATAAAAAACCTCCCTGCAAACAAAAGTCCAGGACCAGATGGCTTCACTGGGAAATTCTATCAAAACATACAGAGAAGAGCTCGTACCAATCCTTCTCAAACTTCCATATTGGTTGATAATCCTGAGATTTATTTGTGGTGTGTAACAGGTACCTGTACCTGGTGCCTCAGTTGAAAGAGACTGGGATGGGGGGTGGTGCCCACTCAATTGAAAGATAGGAGGAGGAACTCTGAAAGACACTGGGCTGTCTGGGCTGAGTGGTTAGGTTGGAGGCTGATCTGACAAAAGAATCGGCAAGGTAGCAGAATACAAGATTAACATTCAGAAATCAGTGGCATTTCTTTACATTAACAATGAAATATCAGAAAAGGAAAGAAAAGAAATAATCCCTTTTAAAATTGCATCCAAAAAAATAAAATACTTAAAAATAAATCTGACCAAGGAAATGGAAGGCTTATATGGAGAGAACTACAAAACACTGACAAAGGAAATTAAAGATGACTTAAAGAAATGGAAAGCTATCCCATGTTCGTGGATTAGAAGAATTACTATTAAAATAACCATACTACCCAAAAGCAATCTACAGATTTAATGCAATCCCTATCAAATTACCCAGAACATTTTCCACAGAATTAGAACAAATAATCCTAAAATTTATACAGAATCACAAAAGACCCAGAATTGCCAAAGCCTTATTGAAGAAAAAGAATGAAGCTGGAGAAATAACCCTCCCAGAATAACCTTCAGACAATACTACAGAGTTACAGTAATCAAGACAGCATGGTATTGCTATAAAAACAGACATATGGATCAATGGAACAGAGCAGAGCCCAGAAATAAACCCACAAACTTTTGGTCAATTAATATTTGACAAAGGAGGCAAGAACATACAATGGAGAAGACAGTCTCTTCATTAAATGATGTTGGGAAAACTGGACAGCTGCATGTAAATCAATGAAGTTAGAATACTCCTGCACACCATATACAAAAATAAACTCAAAATGGCTTAAAGATTTAAACATAAGACAAGACACCATAAACCTCTTAGAAGAAAACATAGGCAAAACATTATCTGAAATAAATCTCAGCAATGTTCTCCTAGGGCAATCTACACTAGCAATAGAAATAAAAGCAAAAATAAACAAATGGGACATAATTAAACTTCAAAGCTTTTGCACAGCAAAGGAAACAATAAGCAAAACAAAAAGACAACCTACAGAATGGGAGAAAATATTTGCAAAAGGTGAGGCTGACAAGGGCTTAATTTCCAGAATGTATAAACAGCTCATACAACTTAAAAAAAAAAAAAAAAAAAAAAAACCACAACCCAATCCAAAAATGGGCAGAAGACCTAAAAAAGCAGTTCTCCAATGAAGACATACAGATGGCCAATAGGCACATGAAATAAATGCTCAAAATTATTAATTATCAGAAAAATGCAAATCAAAACTACAATGAAGGATCACTTCACACCAGTCAGAATGGCCATCATTAAAAAATTCACAAACAATAAATGCTAGAGAGGGTATGGAGAAAAGGGAAAACCTACACTGTTGGTGGGAATGTAGTTTGGTGTAGCCATTATGAAAAACAGTATGGAGATTCCTCAAAAAAATGACTTACCATATGATCCAGCAATCCCACTCATGGGCATATATCCAGAGGGAACTTAAATTTGAAAAGAAACATGCACCCCAATGTTCACAGCAGCACAATATACAGTAGCCAAGACACGGAAACAACCTGAATATCCATCAACAGAGGACTGGATAAAGAAGTTGTGGTATATTTATACAACAGAATACTACTCAGCCATAAAAAAAATAATAAAATGCCCTTTGCAGCAACATGGATGGACCTGGAGCACGTCATTCTATGTGAAGTCAGAAAGAGAAAGAAAAAATATATGATATCACTTATATGTGGAATGTAATAAAAAGACAAACTTATTTACAAAACAGAAATAGACTCACAGAGAAAACAAACTTACGGCTACTGGGGAGGGGGGCGGGGAAAGGATAAATTGGGAGTTCAAAATTTGTAGATACTAACTACTATACCTAAAATAGATAAACAACAAAATTTACACTGTATAGCACAAGGAACTATATTCAATATCCTGTAGTAACTTATGGTTAAAAAGAATATGAAAATGCATATATGTATGTTATGATATAACTGAATTATTGTGCTGTATACCAGAAATTGACACATTGTAAACTGACTATACTTTAATAAAAATATATTTTTTAAAATTATGCATAATAAAAGCCTAAGAAAATAAAGACATATCTATATTAATTATAACTGACAAACTTAAATGAACTTGAATACCAAATATTTCCCAGTTCATGTGAACCTGGAATTCATTCTGGCCTGTTTTTTTTATATTTCTGAGAATTCATATATGCTCTTAATTTCCTTTAAGCCAACTAAGTAGAGCTCATTTACAAATTAGTTTTGATATTACCATCCAAAGGTAAAGACATATTTATAATGCACACATAGAGACATACAGAAGGCACAACCAGGTCTCATAGCTTCATTTTAAAACTTAGTCATGAATCAGGCATTACAATACAAAACTCACTAGTTTATAAATAACAGTTGGAATAAGTTCAATTTTAAAAGCCCTCTCTCTTTTTCTCAGTCTCAGGAATTACAGATAAAATAGATGTTCCTGAGAGCCCTTGTCTCAAGGCACTGGGAGAGAAAAGCAAGTTCTCCAGGAAGGACTTGTTCCCTCAGGGTCACAACGTGAAGAGATGTTTTATCAACCCACCTTTCTCTAACAACTCTATATGCAATAAAGAGCCCATTTGGGCCACTTTCAGGGCAACATTTTCCTTTAATTACTAATTAAGTTAAGTACTTGTAAGTTTTGTACATACATAAACCTGGCTGGGGTGTTAGTCCAAGGCTGGTTTCCTGATGCCCCCTCATTTCTCTGTTTGACAGGCTCTATTTCCCATTTTAAAGTTGAATTTGTGGGGGATAAAATTCACTAATAAAATTACATGGTGGGCCAGTGTGCTGCTTGTAAGCTTAACTCCTCTAGGCATAACCCCAGTCATTGCATCCCTCTCGTGTCTTAGAGTCTCCTGTCATAGTCTAACTAGACCACTGTGGGTACTCAGATGATCCCTGGATGAGCAAGTTTTTAAATTAATGAGTTTCCCTATGGGACCACTACACAGTATGAGGACTCTTGCCTTCATCACTTCTGTAAATTTCTCAGTTGCCAGAGAAAGCCATAACCAACCAGAAGGAGTCTTGTCCCTCTTCTTCAGAGGGAAACTCTCATGTAATATCTTTACTTTTATCCCAACAAATTCAGTAAGGCAGTCAAATTGAGGAAAGGTGTCAGATCAGCCTCCAACCTAACCACTCAGCCCAGACAGCCCAGTGTCTTTCAGAGTTCCTCCTCCTATCTTTCAATTGAGTGGGCACCACCCCCCATCCCAGTCTCTTTCAACTGAGGCACCAGGTACAGGTACCTGTTACACACCACAAATAAATCTCAGGATTATCAACCAATATGGAAGATCCAAGAACCAGAAGAGACTCAGCCATATTCATCTGGTCTCTCCAAGAAAGCAGATGGTGTGAACAAAAATACTCCATTGTGAGTGAAAATACTGCAACCATATCACTAAACAAAGAATGTTGACACCAAGTCCTCAGCAGCTGCCACCACCCCCAAGTGGGGACAGGCCTGCAGCCCAGCCTCTGCAGCCACTCACAGTGGTGCACTCTGAGGGGACTCAGAACAAGAAAGGAAAGATAATGGCCTTAGATAGCCAGGTGCTTGTCAAAGGAATGAATTCAGTGAACCCAAATGTTTGCTTCCTCCCACACATAGAAATGCACTAAATTCTTGAACTTGAGATGCCTGGTTTTCCTTAGATAACAAGTAATCTTTTATTGTTCCACCTACCTGGTCTTTGTTGTAAAGCTCCTAAATATTCTGGCTCCTCCCCTACCTCTTCGGAGCAGTCCCTCAGAGCCATCTGAGAGGCTGTCATCCCGGCTCGAGTCCTCCCACCAGGTAAAACATAACTCTTAACTTTTAGGCTGTGCATTTATTTCAGTCGACACCTACTAGCGATTTTATTCTGACAACCAGACCTTAGAATGGGAAACAGAACTTACGAAACAAAAGAAAAAGAAATGACAGATTGCCGGCCTCCAACTAATACCCCAGCCTGGTTTATGTACGTACAAAACATACAACTTTAATTGGGAAATTAAAAAAACTCACTCTGAACATAACTATCCAGGCCTGATAAAAACTTTTCCTTTTTTTTTGGAATTCTGACCTTATAAAAACAAAAGCCCCTTTAGGGGGAACTTGGATTTCTCTTCCTGTGTCCTTGAAATGTAAATGTTTTATCTTTCTCCAGGTGTTTTATGTGTGTGTGTGTGTGTGTATGTATATATGTGTTTCCTTTCTTTTTCAAAGGAAAACTTGGACTCTGACATGCAAAGGTACAAGTATTGTGCACATATGGTAGCCAAGGAAATAAATTGGGATTCTCAGCAATTCTTTGATTGTACCAATTCTCAGGCATTTTGCCATTTTAACCTTTGTTGCATCAGTCTGGACCACAAAGGCCTTTACCTTTTGGGGAGTAAACTTTTGAATTTTATTTAGGCAACACCCCCCACTCTCATGTGGAAAAGCCTCTTCATCTTATTGGTTTAAAATCACTATATATATATATATATATATATATATAAATTGATGGCCATATAATGGATCCTTTAATTTGGAAAAACTTCTAAATTGGTGAAAGTTAAGAGAGCTCTCATTATAAACAGCTATTTTATTGGTACCTATTAAAATCAACCAAGTTTATCAATCAAGTTTAAAGGTGGAAAAATATATCTAATGGTTAACCTACGAACTTAGATTTAAAAAAAAAAGGTTAGAAAAGCTACATTTGTGTTTTTCCTTTCTCCTCAATGGTTTTAGAGATGCTAATAAAAACATTAGAATCATTAATGTTAATTAGGTTGAGTAACTGGAAAAAGGAATGTAAAAATGTCGGGTTTTTTCTTAAAGAGAAAAAATAAAAAAGGGACTTATCCCAAATGGATAAATGTTTTTAAATGGTTATTTTGAATGGGATAAATAAAATGGACATTTTTGGATTTAGATACAAGGTTTTGATACTACACTACGTAAAGTTAAAAAGTGAAAAGGCCAAAGGGATCACATACTGGTCCCCAACATTAAAGTTCAAACAAGTCCGCTTTATTTACCCCAGTTAAAAATGTATGTATTTATAGGGCTGGAAAAAATATATATAGACTGAAATATTTGATCAATGATTGGGGCAACAGACCAATTAATCAAATTAAAAATTGACAAGGGCCTAAGTCCTTTGGCTCAAACTTGGGGATCCCAGAGACTTTTATATAAAATTAGATAAAGTGGACAAGAAATAAAAGAAAAAGGCTTCTGGCACTCCTTCTAGAAATAAAAATTATTAAACTTAATGAATATTAAAATTAAAGGTATAAGAGTTAATAAAATTGAGATAATTTGTAAAATTGGTATATTTAAATGGGCTTTATATAAACCTCTTTTGCTTAATTATGTTGTGGGATAGATATGTTTCAATGGAAAAATGCTTCCCTTCTTGGTGTTATAAGGGTGGGCACATATCTGTCCCTCAGAAAATATTAATTAAACAAACTAAAGGAAGCCAATAGAGTTACCTGAGCCATCCAATATAAAGTAAAACAAAAAAACTAATATTCAGGGGTTAATAAAATAGTAAGAGATTTACCCTGGGTTTAACTTATAACTCAAGGAAAAGAGATCTTACTAAACACCTTCTGCAAGCTTTTAAGACATGATAAAGTAAACCTTAAAGTTTTAAAACATGGAATTCTTTGTTTACAGCTCTTCTCACTGATACAGAAAAGCAAATTAAGGAGATACAATTCGGCCTAGGTGACAGACCAGTTCTTTGGGGAACTGGAAGCAACTGTCTTTGTCTTGCAGATCAGAAATGTAAATACAGCAAACAATGACCTAGGAATGAGCCTAATTAGCTCAATGAGATAAAACTTGAGGCCAAAGAAATTTTTGGCATTTTAGAACTCAGAACTCTGACGGCTCCTTCAGACTTTGTCAAGAAATCTTAAATGTCTTTTTCATAAAGAGTAAGCCTTAGTGATTTGAGCTAGCAAATTCAGCTTACTCCAACTGTTATTTATAAGCAGTAAATTTATACTGTAATACTTAACTCATAAGTTTTAAAGTGAAGCTATGAGATCTCTAGCTTTTGTTTATAAGTCTCTGTATATATTATAGATATATTTCTACTGCTAAAAAAAATAATAGTAATGTGGTGTGATAAAATTCTAAGTAAATTAAAATGAGATGACAGCTTTTGGGTAAATTCTTTAAAATACATTTTTTAAAATATATGCTTAAGATAATCTCTAAATATTTGGTATCTTTAAATTCTAAAGTTGTGCTAAATTAAGTTAAATGATGGGAGTTTATTAAATAGCTATGCCATTTTCAGATAAAGTAAGATTGAAACATTAATTATTTAACATTTGACTTCCTCTTACTGTGAAGGAAAAACCGGGCTGGTCTGACAAGATAACTCAGGTCTAGGAATGCGAAGGAGAGGCTGGGCTGGTCTAACAAGATAACTCACAAATCTAAGTATTGGAATACTGATCTGAGTTCTGCTAGACTAACTTGTAAATCTAAGTTAATTAGTGTTGGTTTGCTGTTTATGTTTTTTTGCTAGCCAGCTGGATTTTCAAAGATACATATCTGGCTTTGGAATGTTGGTTTGCTGCCTCCCCACCTCCACCTTTGTGATGATGCTGCTGCTAAAGCTGTTCCATGCCTATTGGCCAAATACCCCAAGCTTGTACTTTACCCTATAAAACCTCATGCGCACATCTTGGAGGTGCTCAGAGCTTTGGAGCAGAAGCCCCTCTGAGCCCGCCGGTGTAATACATCTGAGTACTCCAACCCTCCGAGTGGTGCTTGTTTCTTGACTGGCCTGTTGTTTCTGTAACATTACAGCGAAACTAAAGGTGTTTAGAAATATTAATAAATGGTTGGTGCCACCCTGAAAAATTCTCTATTATTAAGAAAAACATCTCAGTATCCTAGGAAAGTAAGGTGAATGTGTAAAGGAAGATATAAGGAATGGAATTGTATTTTGTTAATGGAAAATAGTAACTTTATCCTGAAGCTGGTTACTTCTGAATGAAAGAGAAAATAAGGGACAAAATAATGATATAAAAAGTTGTGGAAGGTTTGTGGCAGAGGAACCCTGAGGAAAGAGTTTTGTATATTGTCGGGATTGACTAAGTTTAGAATAAATTTGGTCAAAGTAAATGAATCTTAGAAGTAACCCAGTACAAGACCAGATTTGGTTTTCTCTCTGTTAAGAGGACAAAGTTTTCTTAAAATGTTAATCTGCCTTCAGTAACAGATTGTAAAGCTACTCATACTCCTTAAGTGATCTGTTCTGCCTTTACCTTTAAAATATTTTCTTGTTAATGAGTAAGTACTACTTTACAGTGATCTGTACTTTTATCTGACCAAGTGTTTTGAAAACTTTTAACAAGCTTCCCAAATATCAATTTCTGATTATAAAGTTCTTTTGCTCTCCAGTTAACTTTGGGATGCTACAGAGGGCCCCTGATACATCCCAAAGAGATTTTAAAGTAGTCAGCTTCATTTGGTATGTTAAATAACATGGAAAGTATTGTCAAATGAATAATAAATCTTCCTAGGTTATATTGTATGAGAAAATATTATTAATACAGATATTCTAGAATTTACGTGGATTCCCTAAAATTCTGGTATATCTGAAATGTTACCAGTCATAATTCTGGTTATTGTGACCAGGTTTATTTATCAATTACAGTGTAATGGTGTTTAACCATGCTTTTAAATCTTTTGTCATTTATAGACAGTTATTGTTTTATTCTGATGATTTTACAAAATGCTTTTTCTTCAAGGAGATTTACTGGTTTCTAATAAATTTCAAACTATAGCATTAAACTAAACTGAGTAAAAATTTTAAAGGTCTAATAAAACTGATTTCATAAAACTGTTAACAAAAGGATTAGTTATATGGGACTAAGTAAACTGATGAATATGGTTATAATTTTTGATTTTGTCTGAAATATTACTGGCTTTTAATCTGTTTCCCAGACATAAAGAAACTCTTCTCCTTAAGCTACTTATGACTCACAGCAATTTGATGAATTATACCTACGTAAGCAAACTTGGAACAGTTATCTTTTCTATGTGATCCCTCCAGAGACTGAAAACTCTTATGTCCCCAGTGGCTCTCTCAGATAAGTTAGAAAGATCATCTAACAGATATAGGAATCTCAAGGTATTTTAAGGACCTTAAAGAGAAAGCAATTTACCGAAATCTGTAAGGCAAAAATATATGACAACCCTTGACGTGGCTTTCCTGGCCTTGGGAAACCTTATTAAAATTCTAGTCTGAGACTCCTTATTAAAAGTTCCAACACAGCCAATTTAAAAGAGCCTATATGATCAAATAATCAGACTTAACTTGTAAACAAATTAATCTTGATTTGGCTATATTTGATAAAAATGAGGGTAACTTTAGAGAGAAAAAGATTATATTTTAGTGGATATTAAATTCTAGTTTTGTTGATTGAGGTCTATATTTACTAAGACACTTCCCAGATCTTTCCTTGCTGTTATATTACATTGCTGTAAAGTTTAATTAAATTATTAAAAGGACATTCTAGGTTTGTTTCTGAAGCTCAGTAACCTATCCTTGGGTAAAGATCTGATGCTCCATGACCTGCAACCAGGGGATTATACATACTGGAACAGACATGACTTAAAGAACTGTCTCCAACCTGAATGGAAGGACCCTTTACTGGGTACACTTAACTATGCCATACACAGTGAAAGCTAAAGGAAATTGACTTTTAGATTAGTTTCCAGTCAGAAAGAGCCCCTTCAGTGCACTGGCCTATAGAGTACTGCTCGCCTTAAAACAATGCTCAAATGGAGAAGAAGCTACCAGGCCAGGATGAGAAGATGACAGTTGAGGTAGACAGCTGACCCAAGACACTAGACCAGGCCTGTTTACCAATTACTTTGATAATTGTTCATACTTTTGATTATGAACTAATCCAATTGTTAGGTTTATGGTAAATTACCTACATCTAGTACTTCTGTGTTACTTTGGTGGGTTTCCCTACTCCAAGGCTCTAACTAGATAGCTGCAGAAAATTTATTCTAAAAAGAAATGATAGTTCTGTTTAGGCCACTGTTGACGTTACAAGGTGGGAGACCTCACCTGGCCAATTAATAATACCTGCTCTGAGCCTGACCATAAATATGAATTTTCTTATAAAATCACTCAAGCTCAATCAGAAACACAAGCAAAATTTTAACCCAAAAAATGTAACTCCTCAACGGTTAAATCCTTACTCATGACTTTATTAATGTTATTAGCTGTATTACTTATATCCTGTCTATTTGATAAGATTGTTGTCTACATTGTATAACTAGGCCTCCAACAAGATTGATGATGGCTAAACATCTTGAAGAAATAGATAAAATTTATAACCCTGCATAAAATAATTATAATAGTGTGATTCCAGGTATGGGAATGAGCAACAAGGGGTAAAAATTTCCTGGATCATAATAGACTAGTAAGACAGGTGATCCAGAGAATTTTTAGTATCACCAGGGCCTGATCCAAAAACTAGCACTTTGAGTGGCATGTCAACAGATTCTTCACCTGATCTAGGAATGAGCCTTCCTAGCACCGTGGGACAAAATTGGTCACGAAATTGTTAGAGCAGGCAGATAGCTAGATATGAGCAGAGAAAGGGGGACACAGACCAAATGGCAGGAATTAGGCAGAAAGGAGGGGCACATGCCAAATGCAGGAAACCACACATCACGTGAGCAGCAGGGATCCTTGGGCAGAGAAAGAAAAGCTGGAATCTTTGGGCTGATAAGGGACCACACCTTTTGGCCTGGAGACCAACAAAGAAAGGTCAGAAAAGGCAGGAATTTCCAGTGTCCAAATGTAACCTGTTACTCATTATGCCCTCATTTCAATAAAATTAGCCTTGCAGATCAGAAATACCCATCATGCACCGACACCATGACAATTCCGATCCAGACTAAATAAGAACAAAAATCCCTCCTCCCTTTGGGAAGGTGGAGTTGGGATGATAATCAGGGAATACGACCCCAAACCCTTCCCTCCCCAATGAATATTCCGCCCATTCATTTTTACCCCTATGTAACTAACTTGCCAAAGAAACTCAGGGCAGCTGCTCTCCCCTGAGAGTGTACTATCCATCCTTTAATAAATCCTCACTTTACCTTTTTAACCTCTAAGTCTTGTCTCTGAATTCTTTCTGGAACGGGACAAGAACCTGGAAAACTGGTTGCATCTATCAGCGACAAAATGTCTCCCAAAATATTGGTTGAACTTAGGACCAAGGGGGAGCACTGTGAACAAAAATACTGCAACCATATCAGTAAACAAAGAATGCTGACACCAAGTCCTCAGCGGCTGCCACCACCCCCCAGTGAGGACAGGCCTGCAGCCCAGCCTCTGCAGCCACTCACAATGGTGCACTCTTAGCGGACTCAGAATAAAAAAGGACAGGATACTGGCCCTAGATAGCTAGGTGCTTGTCAAAGGAATGAATTCAGTGAACCCAAATGTTTGCTTCCTCCCACACATAGAAATGCACTAAATTCTTGAACTTGAGATGCCTGGTTTTCTTTAGATAACAAGTAATCTTTTATTGTTCCACCTACCTGGTCTTTGTTGTAAAGCTCCTAAATATTCTGGCTCCTCCCCTACCTCTTCGGAGCAGTCCCTCAGAGCCATCTGAGAGGCTGTCATCCCGGCTCGAGTCCTCCCACCAGGTAAAACATAACTCTTAACTTTTAGGTTGTGCATTTATTTCAGTTGACAATGGTCACAAGATACTGTTACCAAGCTCTAGTTCCTTGTAGAGTTCAGGCAAAGGAAAGAAGTCTGCTCTGGGCCCCTTCATTGGTTGTCAAAACTGTCGACTAAAAAAAAACTCACAACGTGAGTTTTGAGTTAAGTTTTATTTGGGGCAAAATGAGAACTATAGCCTGGGAGACAGCATCTCAGATAGCTCTGAAGAACTGCTTCTAAGAGGGAGAGGAGATCAGTATGTGCATGATTGTAGCAAAGGAGGACATGTGCAATCAAGCACACATTTTGGCAGTGTTATGGAAACGACAGGCCAGTCAAGAAACAAGCACCACTCGGAGGGTTGGAGTACTCAGATGTATTACACCGGCGGGCTCAGAGGGGCTTCTGCTCCAAAGCTCTGAGCACCTCCAAGATGTGCGCATGAGGTTTTATAGGGTAAAGTACAAGCTTGGGGTATTTGGCCAATAGGCATGGAACAGCTTTAGCAGCAGCATCATCACAAAGGTGGAGGTGGGGAGGCAGCAAACCAACATTCCAAAGCCAGATATGTATCTTTGAAAATCCAGCTGGCTAGCAAAAAAACATAAACAGCAAACCAACACTAATTAACTTAGATTTACAAGTTAGTCTAGCAGAACTCAGATCAGTATTCCAATACTTAGATTTGTGAGTTATCTTGTTAGCCCAGCCCAGCCTCTCCTTCACATTCCTAGACCTGTGAGTTATCTTGTTAGCCCAGCCCAGCCTCTCCTTCACATTCCTAGACCTGTGAGTTATCTTGTTAGACCAGCCCAGCTTTTCCTTCACAGCAGAAGTTTTGCTGCTAGTCATGAGGAGCAAATGTCTCCATTAATGATTTTAGTGCTTTTCTAGATATAAGATGCAAGAAATTGGGCACATAAAAATTTCTCCTGAAAATACCTATCCGAAGGCCTGTTCTGCCCGTTTTTCCCAGAGCACACAGTGCCTCATGCCTGATCCCCACCCTGAACTCCTTTCAGGGTGTGTTGAAGTTCAGCAGCTGCAGCAGCTAGTGACTTCATTCTTGAAGAACCAGTTGGCCAGTGACAATTTTTAGTTAGCAGCACATTTAAAGTAGACTAAGCTAAACTATTGATGTTCAATAGATGTGTTAAATGCATTCCAACTTAGGGTTAAATACATTTCAACCTAGGATATTTTCAACTTAAAATGGGTTTGCTGGGCGATAACCATACCATAAGTCAAAGAAGATCTACACTTCCTTTTAGACCAGTATCAGAAATATAACTCATTGACTTGTACATGACTCCTTACAATTTCAGTTTTTATAAATATGGTACCTTTGCTAGAGTCAGAAAAGCCATTTTTAGGCTGTTAACATTGTAATGTGAACAAAAAATACTGCAAACCGTATCAGTAAACAAAGAATGTTGAAACCAAGTCATCAGCAGCTGCTGACACCCCCCAGGGAAGACAAGCCTGCAGCCCAGCCTCTGCAGCCACTCACAATGGTGCACTCTGAGGGGACTCAGAATAAGAAAGGAAAGATAATGGGCCTAGATAGTTAGATGCTTCTCAAAGGAATGAATTCAATGAGCCCAAATGTTTGCTTCCTCTCATACATATAAAAGCACTAAATTCTTGAACTTGAGATGCCTGGTTTTCTTTAGATAACAAGTAATCTTTTATTGTTTCAACTACCGGGTCTTTGTTGTAAAGCTCCTATATATCCTAGCTCCTCCCCTACCTCTTAGTAGCCTCAGAGCAATCTGAGAGGCTGTCATCCCGGCTCGAGTCCTCCCGCTAGGTAAAACATAACTCTTAACTTTTAGGCTGTGCATTTATTTCAGTCAAAAAACTAAATGGGCTGACTGCATATGATGGTCCTTCTTGGTGGTCAGAAACAATGAACTAGATGATAATGGTGAATATTTAATGAACTAGCAAACATTTAATGAGTTACTAGGCAATAATAATACTAGCTAACATTGACTGAACACTTACTATTAGATAGGCCCTTTGCTTACCTGCACCACCTTCATTCTACCCAACGTTACCTCCATTGTATTCCTAAATGTGGAAGCTGAGGTATGGAGAGGTGAAGTAATTTGCTCAAATCACCAAGTAATATGAGGGCATGCCTTTTATTTCCCATGTTTACCACCCCTAAGCCCAGTATAGCATGTATTTGGCAGTCAATAATATTAAGGAAGTAAGTTCGAGTTGTAGTTTATAAAAATAGCCACAAAAAAATTTTTTTAACACTTATCCCATTGAGAGACAGAAATCTATGTTTTCTATCCTTTGAATCCGGTGGATTTGTGACTTCTTCAACCAATTATGTGACAGAAGTGATACTGTATGATTTTGAACACAAAGTCACAAAAGGTGATACACCTTCCTCCTGGCTCTCCTGGGACACCCCTTCTGGAAAAAGCCAGCACCACATAAGAATTCTGCCAACACTGAGAGCACTGTGCTGCAGACACCATGTGCAGGCACTCTGGACAATAGCCCCAGCTGACCCCAGCCTTCCAGCCACCCCTGCCAAGACACCAGAAGAGCAGGGACATCCTCCTGTGCCCTGCACACCAGCCCATCCACCAGTTGAGTACACAGAATGCCTTCATTTGAAGGCACAAAAAAAATTGCTCAGCAAAAGCCTTGTCCAAACTTCTGATCCAAATATGTGACCTATCCTAAAAGGGTTGTGACTGTCGCTAAGTTTGGGGGTAGTTTGTTCTGCAGCCACAGCAACTGGAACATCCAGAGACTAGAGAAGAGAGATCTGTCTTTTGGTCTCTTTATCCTGAATATTGAGAGACCAAGTGTGTACCAGGTGAAACAAGATTACACATACACAATACAGCTACACATTCTGGTAAAATTCAAATTTTAAGGACAAAGAATCCTACAGTTATCCAGGATTTCAGGTATAAGTCTGTCTCCTGCATTAATAGGAACTTTAGTTTCCAGATACTAATTCTAATAAGGTCTCCAGTCATTGTACCAACCCAAAAACTTTCTTGCGTTTGAAAATGCATCAATAGAACTCATTTCTCACTGACTCATCACAAATTAAAGTACATTTCCCTCCATCACCACAAACACTTGAAAAAGAAATCACAAGAGCATCACAAGATTGAGTTTGCAGAACCATATAAATCAAAAGATTTTGGCAGTTTTGAAAAATTTCAAACTTTGTTTCTAAAACTTCTTAGAAAAACTTTAAAATTATACCAGTGAAGTTGGGTTTGTCAATGTATGGGTTCAGCTCCCTCTGGAAGATGTAGAGGGAAAAAGAAGTCTCCACCATTCAGGATTTTTTTGTTTGTTTCTTGAGGTTTCAAATTCTGGTAATTCACCTTTCAAGAGCTTTGTATCCTAAACGTGTGAGATTCCAAAGCCAAGCAGAGTGTTCTGTAAAGAAAGTCTCATTGCCACAAGAAACTCAATTACAGTAGAATTTAACAAAACTTTTTACCCCAAACTTGAAGAAATAAGCAATTTTGATAGAGCTCTATACGCAGCACTATGCACAGTGTGATGCCTTACATTATCACAGATCTTATCAGGACTCTTACATAGACGTCTGTCTCAGCCATATTCTAATTATGGCCTTATTTAAAGAGTTTGTCGGACAATGTTTAATTTTGCTTGATAATTTCAAAAATTATAATAGACTAGATTTAAAGGTGTGGCTGCACATGGTGAAGTCAAAAGGATAAATATCTTGATTTGTTACTGTCTTACTATGTAGAATGGAGGGTCCCTCCCCAAGAACCCACCAACAGTTTTAATGGCTGATTTGTCCTTCCTTCCGTACTCCCTACATCAAAGAATGTCATCAGCATTCATGATGATCTAAATTACATAATATCTAAGCCCCAAATAGCCACTCCTTGATTTCCAAATACCCAATCCATCACCAAAGTTCAACTTCCACAAAACAGAACCCCAGTACGTTGCTAGTGGGAACGTAAACTGGTGCAGCCACTATGGAAAACAGTATAGAGGTTCCTCAAAGGATTAAAAATAGAACTACCATGTGATCCAGCCATTTCACTCCTGGGAATCTATTTGAAAATAAAGACACCTATTTGAAAAGATACATGTACCCTAACGTTCATAGCAGTATTGTTTACAACAGCCAAGATATGGAAGCAACCTACGTGTCCATCAGATGACTAGATAAAGTATATATACACAATGGAATATTACTCAGCCATATAATAGAATGAAATTTTGCCATTTGAAGCAACATTGACAGACCTGGAGGGCATCATACTTAGTGGAGGGTACCATGCTTCGTGAACTAAGTCAGACAGACAAATACTGTATGTTATCACTTACATATGGAATCTAAAAAGATACAACAAATGAATGTATGTAACAAAACAGAAGCAGACTCACAGATCTAGAAGACAAACTAGTGGTTACCACTGGGGAGAGGGAAGGAGGCAGGGGCAATATAGGGGTAGAGGATTAAGAGGTACAAATTACTATGTATAAAATAAGCTATAAGGATATATTGCACAGCACAGAAAATACAGCCAATATTTTATAATAGCTTTAGAGTATAATCTATAAAAATTTTGAGTTACTATTTTGTACACCTGAAACTAACATTGTAAGTCAACTATACTTCAATAAACAAGTAATAAATAAAAAATTCAACTTCTACGTGTCCCTTTTTTTTTTTTTTTTTTAAAGAAACCTCAGACTTTTGTCTGATTTCCCAGCTTCCCCTTTCATAAGTTCTGGCTGCACCAGACCTATTTTTCTAAAATATAGATGCCACCATGCCAAGCCTTTGGGTAAGACATATGGATGCCATTCAACAGCCAGCGTTTATGCTCCTTATTAGCCTAATATTCAAGGCCCATCACAAGTCTGTCCTGTGCCTCTAGCCGGTCACAGAATTTCAGGTTAGGCACTTCTAATTCCTATCTCAAACTAGACCCAACCTTAATCAAAACTAAGCTTGAACTTTGGCTGAAGCTTTTGTTAGCCCACGTGCTTTTCATCAATTGACTTAATGGTCTTAACCCTGCCTTGTGTCCTGACTCTCCCTGACTCCATCATATCCAACCAACAGAAAGAGCCAAGCCTCCTTCCCTGAGCCTAACAAACAAATCTAATAATCAAATTCACCTGTATCCTTTCGAGGAGCTCACTGACAGTATTTTCTGAGCTCATTTGAAAATATTGTTTACACCAGTCCATGGCTGTAAGTGACAAAGCTCAAGAGGGAACATGGGAGATTCCCAGAAGGTTGTGCGATGCTATGGGGAAGTCACCAGGCGGACGGCACCTCCTTCCACCCCTGCATCTCAAGCATTCCCAGCACACAACTACAGACCCTAAACTCCCAGAACATTAACAGGGGAGCTAGAAAAACATAGAAAGCAGCGGGGTGAGAAGGCGGGAGTGAAAGGCAGGCCACCTGCATGGGTGTGTGACCTGTCTAGCACAGGGCTCCGCATACAGAAGGGCCTGTACTTGGTTTAATGCTCATTTCTGTCTTGAGATTCTCTGTCATTGTATCAGATTTATTGTATAATTTATGTAGCCAGTTCTGGTCAGAGGGTTTGAAGCCTGGCACTTCCAGCCATCTTTAACCTTCCCTAAGGGAAGACTTGATGTTGGATTTTCTTCAACTTTCTACAACCCAGATCCGGCCATAAAATCTTGCAGTCCCATCTCCCCCTAAAATTGGTTACAAGGTCTTGTTGGGCTGCACCTCCAGAGGCCTGCAAGCCTTATAACTGCCCGGGCTTGTGACCAAAGAAAGCCCAGAAGCAGCGACGGAGACAGTGACAGAAACATCAGCTTACTGGGCATCTTACCAGTCTGCAGCAAAGGTCCTGGAGTGACACCCCACCGTGTGCGCAGACAGCAGGCAGGACGAGGCGGCAATCCTCGCTACTCCTTGAGGCAGAAGGCGGCTTCCACTTACAGGGGGATTGACAGCAGGAGGGAACTGATGTCAGGTTGGCTCATCAGTTACCAGGGAAACCAGCGGCTGGGGCAGAGGGCAAGCACGCAGCCAGTTACAAATTAAGCCCTATAATTAAGACAATTGGAGAGTTATGTGAGTGAAGCAGGGCCTGGTGGAGCAGGGCATGTACGGAGAGCAAGAGAACAGCCATCCTGAGTGGCCTGACCGTACACTCCCCCCGAGGAGCCCTGCACGACCCTTACAACCCTCACAATCCTCGTCTGCCCCTCTTCCCGAGATCCCTTGCGTCAGGTATGTAAGGTGCACTGCAACCAGATACCACAAATGCGATACAGACCACGCCTAAGGGTATCAAGAGCAAGAAACCTAGTCTGCTAAAAAGAGTGACTTCCAATAAGTGGGCAAGTTGAGCCAGGCGCTTGGCAGGCAGGACAGGAGGAAGGTGAGAGTCTTCAGCCGTCTTCACATGGTCACATTAGCCAGGTCAGTTTTCCATGGCATCTTGCTGCAGACACTGAAATCAGACTCATTTCTTAGGGAGACCACGGTTGTTGCTCAGTCTTCGAACAGATTCCCTCTGCTCAGACTAGGGACAAAGTGTGAGATGTGAGATGTTTATAACAGGCACGATACAGGGAAGATCATGACCGTTAAGCAACATACAAGCAGTAAGTGCATTCTGAGATACCACCCCTGCCTGTGGTTTTGGTCCTGGCCTGCAGTACCATATCTCCTGTGTACCCGCAGTGCCCACAGCCAGTCCCGAACACTCGAGAGGTGGTGTCACAGACCTCAAGGTTAATACAGTGGTACCTTTCTCCAGTAGGAGGCCCAAATTAATTACTGCAGCAGTTGTAGATAGGGCCTGGTAGAAGGCAGGTGGAATTGACAAGGTCCTGTCTAAGCCTATTCCTCCCCAACCACAGGGACTTACCTGCCAGTTCCAGGGCTATTTTATAATATGTTCCCCAGGGGGGAGATCCTATGGTTATTGTCCTGATCGACAGTTGGCAATGGTCCTTCGGTGGTCAACAGTTGAACTCGGATTGTGTTGACTAGTGCCTCCGGGTTAACACAGCAGGGGCACTGGTGTGATTATTCCTGGGATGCTCAGCTACAGCTCACAGGCCTTGAGTTAGCCCCTTAGTTCACATGTTGGAGAGTGGGTTTCCCATCCTAGCTGTTGTTTAAGTAGTTCATTCACCCTTTCCATTAGCCCAGCTTCAGTGCGGTTGTAGGGCAGGTGGGAAAGCCAGTGTATATGATTTTTATTGGTCCATTCCTGAACTTCATAGCCAGTGAAGTGGGTTCCTTGGTCACTATGTCCATGGGGTTCCCATATGTCATGCACAGCTTTTCTAGACTCTGAATGGGGGTGGGGGTTGCATTGCTCGATGACTCGGGTAGGCCTTCTACAATGTCTTCCACGGGTTGTAAAGCACTGTAGACTGCATACAGCTGTTGCTGTCCCCTTCCTTAGCTGGGACCAGAAGCCCAAGGTACTCATTATTTTGCCATTGCCACAGGCCCCAATCAAACCCTTCCAGGTAACTGGCCAGGTCCAATTCACAAGCCTGTCCCTAAATTAATATTCCTAAAGCCTGTGTCTATAATTGTTTACGGGTGGTGGGTTAGGGGTATGTTTGTCTTATCTGATTAGACAACATGCAAGTATATGATGGATAATCCAGGTCCTTGCATTTTTGTCTGTATTCACCAGCCATCCCTGTGCAGTCAGATGAACCACGAGTGTGGAGCTGTTACCTTTTTTTGGGAGTGGGGGTAATTAGGGTTATTGATTTTTTTTTTTAGAGGAGACTGGGGATCCAGGACCTCATGCATGTTAAGCATGCACTCTACTACTTGAGCTATCCCCTCCCTCCGAGGCTGCTACTTTCAAACTGGAAAGAGACTCTGAGGTTAATAGGGTATCATGAACATAATGGAAGAGAAAGACATCTCTCATGCTAGTTGGCTGCCTCCCCTCTGCGGGAGGGAGCTGCTCTTCACCTATATCCCGTGGGGCATGCACCTCTATGGCCTCGCCCCAATCTTCTTCTTCCTCAGTGGGGTCCCATACCTTAACCATAACCATCCAGACTCTCTCATTAGTCCCCATTCTTCAAGGGCAGCTGCCACAGGCACCCACATGCTAGTGGATAGCCACCTCAGGTTACCCCCCTCAACTTCCCATTCCCTCTCCTTATTTCCGACATCTCAGCACTCACAAGAGTTTCCTTGACATTCTGGCTGGCTAGCCGCTTGTTGGGCTGCATCCCAAAGGCCTGCAAATCTTGTGGTTGCCCAGCCTCAAAACCAGAGAAAGAGCCCAGAAACAGTGGCAGAGGCATCAACAGTCTACTGGATAGGAAATCTTACCAGCCTGAAGCCAAAAGTCCTGGAGCTACACCCCACCTCGAACAGACGGCAGGCAGGAGGAAGCGGCAATCTCGCCCCGCAGGGGAGGAGGCTACCATTTATAGGGGGAAGTGACGTCAGGTTGGCTCATCAGTTACCGTGGAAACCAGCAGCTGGGGGAGGGGGCAGGTAGGTAGGCAATTAAGCCCTATAATTATGACAATTGGAAAGTCCTGAGGGTGAAGCAGGGCCTAAGGAGCAGGGCATGTACAGAGAGCAAGAGAACCATACAGCTATTTTGCCTGAGTTCATTTTACTTTACCACTTGCTAACCTTGGGCAGCTGATTTTCCGTGATTTTTCTGATTCCTTCAGTGAGCAAAAGGATCCAGGTGGAATTTTTTTTTTTGAGGGGTGGCCATATTATTTCCCAGTGTTTTCCAATAGTGATGATAGAATCAGTTGCATTGTTGGGAGCTGATTTTGCATATTTTTGGCCTGAAGATTCAGATGGAGAGATTGGTGCCTTCAGCCCAGCAGCTTAGAGGTGCAGAACGCTTCAGCTGAGTGCACAAGACCATTGTAACTTAGGTTTTTCTGGTATTTCTGATTCCTTGAAGCTGAGATGAGTCTTGTTGGTTCCCAGTGGTATTTTATTTCCTGTTGTTGTCTTATTTGTCCCAGGACAAGTCTTTGACAGGGTTCAATATATTATGCAGATAAACAAAGCAGCTCCTGATGGAGACCTGATTGTAAAGTCACACAGTGGGGTCTGGAGCAGCCGATAGAGGGGTCAAGGGACAGGGTGTCACTTCTTGCTGTTTGACCTAGATTCTCTGGTTAAAATCCTAACATAAACTCTGGAGGGATTATGAAATCAGCCAAAATGGACCTGGAAATCACCTTTCTGCAGCAATGCCAATTAAGAAGTGAACACAAAGTATTCTTAATTCATGCCACGTAGCCGAGGGGACAGTGACAAAGCAAATTGAGAACACGCAGTGTCACAGGAAGCCAATGGATAAACTATTTCATAGGAGTTATAATGAGATTAAAATACTATTTCTCTCCTTAAATCTTTTCAAATTATACACACAATTGCTTTACAATCAAACTGTTATTGATGCTTCTTGGTAAAGAAGAGAAATAACAGATCACAAAAATATCACTATACTTTACCCTAGCAAGAGGAACAGAAAGTAGACGAACACAGTCAAAAAGTCCAACAACAAGCACAACCAGACAAGGTAAAAGCCATGACCTTATGTCATAAATTTAAAAGCTGACAAGCAAGAGAAGAAACAGCGGAGGGTTAGTGAGGGCTCTTCTTCCCACCCCACCCCCACTCCTGCTAGCATCATTATTGAGTCAGAAAAGTCCAGAGACTTCTGCTTATACCGTCTAACTATGGAGAGAAATAGACTAGATAAATATTGTTACTTTCTGGTGATTAGGGAAGGGTTGGGGAGTGGGAAGAGCGGTGGGGTGAGACGGAGGAAGGGAAAATCCTGGACTGACTCTCTGGTAGAACACAGGCTCCCAGATCTGCAGGTCCAGGTTGAGAAAGAATCTATGTCATGAAGACATTCTCCCATGAAGTAGAGTAAGCTCTTATTAAAGAGGTAAACTCCATTAGTGAAGATTTAACACAATCTCAGAGGAGATAGCATAGTCTGTTTTTCCAGGAAAGGCTGCAAACAGCTTTATCTGCATTGTTCTCACATTTGAGATACAGGAAAGTGGTTAGACCTCAGTCCCCAGTCTTGAAGTACAATTCCGAGGCAAGACAGATTAATGAAAACAAGGCACAATATGAAATTTATATTTGGATTTCTAATAATAGATATTAATAGAAATTACATTTCCTCCATCTCCACAGAGCCGAAAGCCTCCCTCTCAACCTGGTCATGAGATTCAAAGAGTGAAAAGTGCCCTAAAACCCAGGAGGACAAACACCAACTCCCTTCTCAGTGGTGAGCACCTTGAGACATTCTGATGGGAGACCCAGAGGCCACTAAGAGAGACTAGTGAAAAATAAAACGTAAGAAGATGAAATTGGATCAGGGAGCGTGAGCATTAAGAAGAAAGTGGGCAGAGAAGGAGTGAAGGGAGTAAAATCTCCAAGGAGCTCCACCAAAGGTGGGCTGGGTCTGCCCGGACCACCGCCACATGGCCAAGTTAAGGGGAACCACCTGGGGCAGAGTTTGAGTGCCAGTCTAACAGGAAACATAACAAGATGAGGAAAACCACCCAGAACTCCTCCCTATGGTTGGAAGAAATGTTTTGATAACTTATGTTAAAAGGTAAATTGAGGCATATTAAACATTTTAAGGGTTTATTTGAGCAAAAATAGATTCCAACCAAGCAGCACCAGAGTGATTACAAGTGCTGCACCAACAGGAACCAAGAGAAAGACTTATCAGAAAGAGTATGGATGCAAGGGAAATAAATTATTTGATTGGCCATAGCTTAAAGCCTAGTCAGCTCTTTGTGATCGGTTGTCCTCAGCATTTTGATTTCATAACCTTGAGGATTTTACAGGCTTAAATTTTAGTTTGCTTACATAGGCCACCATGGCATTATAGCCACAACAGTCTAATGACGTCCTTGTTTAATTAATTTAACGCTTGTTTGGGATGGGGTCTGAGAACTCCTAAAAGATGGTCCCAAGGGTAAGGAGATGAGGGTAGGAGAGCGACTGAAAATTTGGGGCCGGTCTGGGAGTGCTCAGGACATGGAGGAAGGGCAGGGAACTTTCAAGCTAAGAAGTGGCTTTTCACTTTCTCAGCTTGAAAGTGAGGTTCCAAAGCTCCAGCTAGAATTGCAAATCCTGCCTGAACTGCATCAAGACCACGGAATGCCACAGAAAATTAGGTGAGGAGGGAATTTATGACATACAAATAAAGAAAAATAACTCCCAACCTGTATGAAAACATCAGCTCCATGTTGAAGTATGACTCCCACAAGGAGATGGCTGAAGACCTGGAAAAAGAATGAGGAAGACTGATTTCTTTCCATCCAGGGCAGATTATCTCCAGTGAGCACAAACTCAAGAAAGAAGGCTGGCAGATCTGTCAACCGAAAGAAAGCTCAAAAAGCTAAGAAAAAGAGGTCATATAGACAAAATTGGTAGAAACAGAGTTTAAATTCCAGGTTTTTCCAAGTTGCCCTTCTGCCCTCACTATTCCACACAGAGTCCTGGGCAGAGGCCTGAGAGGATCAGGAGAGCCTTGGGATGATCAAACGGTAACACTGTGAGGACCAGGGATCCAGGGTGACGTGCAGGTGATTCAGCTTTCCCAGCAGCTGACCTCTTAGCATCCACAACCATGGCATCTAACTGTGTTTTCTCTCTTCAAAAATAACTACTTCTTTTTAGTTCAACTGCAGTTATTTAACTGATGCTCCATTTGCTCTTATGGAAGTTTGATTGAATTGTTTTTCCCCAAAAAAATATTTAGTGAATACACAATGCTTATGAACATATTATTTCAACTACCTTGAACACACTAGAATTTAACAGCATAATAATGGTATTTTGATTGAATAAACAGTCTACTATTACTTAAACCATAATTGATGTTTCACATGACCAGGTGGAGTCATTTTAACAATAAAGACCATTTTTATAGGCTCTAAGGATGTTATTTAAAGTGTGTAAAAGTAATTAAATTTACCTCAATACGTTTCACTGGTTTTAAAAGCAACACAGACAATAACTGCAATATTGGAGCTAAACTATTTTTAATGGTTTAGCCCTAAATTTATAGATTAATTTAGAGGAGTTGATATTTTGTAACCATTTGTTTTTTATTTTGCAATTTCTTTCTAATCTTTGTTATGTTGTTTGGCATATTCTATGTTGCTTAAATGCTTATAAATTTTATGCAGTCAATATGAAAGTTTTCTCTTTAAAAAATTAAGCCAGAGAGGGGAGGTATAGCTCAGTGGTGGATTGCGTGCTTAGTATGCACAAGGTCCTGGGTTCAATCCCCAGTACCTCCAACTGAAATAAATAAATAAACCTAATTACCTCCCCCTCCCAAAAAAACAATAAATAATTTTCTTTAAAAACTTACACCAGTTTACTCATTTTATATAGCATATAAAATAATGTGTTCTAGAATTTCATATTTAATTCAATTGTTAAGTATTCCGAATGCATTTTTCTATAGAAACTCTGTCAGATTCTATAATAAGCATGCCTAAAGAAGTCTATTTAAACCTCCATGCCACTGAAATGAGATGAAATTGTAGCTTCTGTGCACTACTTGATTAAGAAACAATTTTTAAAGTATCCATTTCATGTTTGAGAACATTGAACTAGCAGAGGATGAAGAGGCAGAGGGAGGCTTCTGTGAGAGGATGAGGAGGACTCACACATTTTGGAGGGCTTCAGAGTTGATGATACTGGTTCCAGAACTTATATTTTCTTTTACATGGGTCACTGCATTTATTAGCCAGGACTAATTTTATTTTGGTAACAGGTGAATGGAGAGAGAGAAAGAGAAAGATTTCTCAAATTTATGGGGCACAAATTTGAATATAGTAGGAAGAAGTTGATAAAGAGAATGTGGGGATGCTTGTGAGAAGGCAATGATCTGAGTGGAATTTATTAAAAAATGGCACAGAAAATGGTACAGAAAAGAGGAGGACTTTCACTGAATGTCTAGACTCATAAAATAAAATCTTGATTTTTTTTCTGATTGATTAAGCTGCTTTTCAAGAAGAATGTAACATCTCCAATGTTTATAGTCCCCCTGCTACATCCTACATTGCCTATTTATACATCTAGCTTCAATTTGTTAGTTCTTCATTTGTTTGTTTTTTTACTCATAAATCCTTTCTGGAGCTCCTAATAACAAGGCTGCTAATGACTCCCTTGGTGGAAGGCAGAGGGCAGAGGACACCCAAATTAGCCCTGCCTCTTCATTTTCTCCATTTCTTTTTAATATTGCTTGATTATTTACAACTGCGTGAGAGGATACATACGCCCCCTTACAAGGATGATTAAAACTGGTTCTCTCAAAAACATTTCATTCTGCGATCTAACCATTAGAACTGATGACCAAATTTCAATTTTTCTTACACGAAAATCAGTTGGCAGATGATGTCCTCCTAGTTTTATTAGGTTTACATTAAACAATTGTATACAACAGGCCATTTTTCCCCTTTACTCAGATATGCATTCTGCAACGATTCTATTTTGACGGGAAGGCGTACCTAAAGATAGTTATTGGTAGGTTTATTGGGGTTTTGTTTTTTGGTTTTTTGTTTTGCAAAATGGCTGCAATTGTCACCTTCCCAGTTTTCACCTGTTTGCAATGTGAGTTTGCAACTCCTGCCAAACAGGTGGAGTCTGATCCTTCACCACTTGAATTTGGGTGGCTTTGTAATGCACTTTGGCCGACAGAATGGTATAGAAGTGGCTGGGGCCAGCGTTGAGCCTAGCCTTCTAGAGAGCCTTGTATATACCTTTGCTTTCTCTCTTGAAACCCTGACACCGCTGGGGACCAGTCTGGCTGAGCCTGCCTGAGGATGAGAGACCAAGTGGCAGAGTGCCGTCATCCCAGCCAAGGCTCCCAAGATGTGAGAGCCCAGCCAAGACCAGCCACTTATCCCACTTCACTTGATCCACAGCTGACCACAGGGACATAAGAAAACCCAGACAAGGCTAGAAAAATTACTCACCTGAGCTCAGTCTAAATTTCTGACCTGAAATAGCATTAGCTAAATAAATGGTTGTTTCAAACCACTAGGTTTTAGAGTAGTTCATTATGCCACAATAGCTTCCTGACACAGGAAGAACATTGTTCACTGGTTCCTTCATTCATTCCACAAATACTTATTTTTAGCCTACTCTGAGCCAGCCCTGATAAGATATAGTATCTCATCTTATCCCCACCACAATCTTCAGAAGTCTGTTCCCATTTGAAAATGATGAAACTAAGGGGCAGAGGGAGAAACTGACTTGCCTAGAATCACACTGCTCACAGAAGCAGAGCCAAGATTTAAAGCTAGGTGTGTCTAAAAGTCTATTTACCTCCCCTACCCACAACCAAGTTATCACTAAGAAGCTAGGTTATGAAAAAGTTGATGTTCTCTGGGAGCAAAGGAATATTTTAGACCCAAATCATTCAACTCATGCTACATTATGCAATCAAAGCCATCACAGATCACTTGTTTAATGTATCTGTACAGACTTAAAACTATTTTTGAGAAGTTTGATTTCTCCTGAGAGTACCCCATGACCACCTCCCAAGTAACTATGGAATGCCACGCCACTAACAGTTGGTTAGATTCCTTAATTTTCTCAAAAATATATCACCCTTGTCACACGGTTATTGTCTAACATATATTGATTTCTTCTCAATAAATTAAATAGAATAGTTGCACTTTCTGTCCTCAGCCAAAAATACAAATTCTATCCAGTTAGCGATATGATTCTACTTTTAACTGAAGCCTGTTGAGAGATGGAATATTTACATATCTAAGGATTATTCCTTCAAGAAAAGTAATTCAAGTATCCCATGGTTTAGGATTTATCCTGGGATCATGTCCAAATTCCTTTGTCTGCACAGGAAAGGATGGAGGTGATGCCAACCAACACAGTTTCATAGGGTTACAGGCCTGGTGCACAGAGGGTCTTTTATGCAATTATTGCAAGTAATGCTGAGAACCAGGGAGCCACAGAACTGGGACCTGAAGTTGCAGTTGAAGCCAAGACAATATGGTTCAGTAGCAGATATTGAAAGATGAGAATCAGATAAACACAGAGACAAGGAGCTTGGATAAGTGTGCCAAGAGAGCAAGCAGGAGGAAAAAAAAAAAAAAATGACAACCCTGGTACTGATCTGCTGCCCACAACTAAAATTTTGGTGTACTATTCAGGTCTCGCTTTATCTTATCTGCTCCAAGACTTTCCCTGACCACCATATTTAAAGTAAATACCATTTACTTTTTAAGTCAGTATCATGGGTTTGCATTTCTTTGCACTTATTATAACTTTTATTTATCATCTATTTACTTGTTTATCTATTTCCCTCTCTAAGCTGTAAGTCCCCTGGGGTCAGAGACCATGTCTGTTTTGTTTACTCCTAGTGTTCTCGCAGATCCCAGAACATGGTTGGTGCTCAACATGTATTTCTTGAATAAACAGATGGGTAAAGGCTGATGGTCTTAAGAAGGCAGTCTTATGAGACTATAAGCTCCAAAACGGAAGGAGGGTGTCTTATTTGTCTTGCTCTCCTTAGAGCCTAGACCCGCAGTAACTGATACCTTGTAAGTACTTAACAAACATTTTAGAATAAATTAATAAATGAAGTTGTTGTAACCTAGAAAAACATCAATGTGTCGTTCATCTTAAGATCCTTACGTACATAAATCAGTAGCTTCAGATTTTTCTCAATTGTGTGAGTGCATGTGCATTTATTTTCAAATCAAGGTACTTTTTAAAGGATTCTAACATTACTTTCTTTATACTCCCTTTCTTAGTATGGCATAATAACATAAGTTATTTCTCTCTTACAGTTTTCCATGCAGTTTCTGAGCAAATATTCAGTGAGTTCTTTCTGTTTCTCAAACAGATGGTTTTTGACGAACAAAACTATGAATACAGCTGTGAAAGGCATTTTTTTCCTTTTTAAAGATGAAATCATGGGAAGCTCATATAGTTTCTCATTGATGGACATATTTTGAACTCAGTAGGATTCTTTCCAAAAAATGATAATGTCTATGAACTGGAAGAGGAGCTTGTGCCTCATTTCAAATTAGAAAAATCAAACTAAATTTTTATGATTTGTTTCTGTTATGTCAGTTCATTTCTATTTATTCTGATTAAGCTGGCACTATGTATATATATTAGAGTTGCTTTCCCCAAGGAGCAGATAATACAGCCAGAGAGAAAAGACATCAATTCAAACAGCCCTAACAAATGCCACAAGAAAGCCAGCATGGTCCAAAGTGTAACAGAAGCAAATAGTAAGGAAAAATAGTAAGCAAATAGTAAGGAAAAGTAGCTGGTTGATAAGATTAGTGAATGCCTCATGGAGAAGGTAGCATTTTAGGTGGGTCTTTAAAGGGGCTTGTTTCAGTATCTATTAGTGTTAGGCAGTTAGATAGAAATGAGCACCAGGCAGGGGAGAGGAAGGGGGAGGCAGCAACCCAGAAAATAACAGTACACCTGTGCTCAGGATAAGGTGCTCCAAAAACTTTTACTTTCTCTAAATGAGGGCCAGCAAAGAAGCTGGCTAAAATCGAACACTGCGACTGCACAGTAGAGAGAAGGACCCGGCTTAACTTGACCCAATGTTTGTTATAATGTAATGAACATTGCAATTTGAGCCCCCTCCCATAGGTTTCTCTGTGTGCATCATGGGTAAAACATGCATAAAAGACATGGACGTGCCTGAGTACTCATAGAATGTAAGCCGTCAATCAGTCATGAAAAGGTCCCCTAAGCCAGGATAAAAACAAGAAAAACAAATGAGCAGGACCACTTTTCCTCTCTTGGATTGGACCACCCCCAATTCTCAGGGGTGTACTATATTTTACTACCTTTTTACTTCACTAATAAAATCTTCTGTTTATATCACACTTTCTGTCTCTCATTAAGAATTCATTTTTTTCGGGTGACTAAGAACGGAAGTAACTTTTATTCCCCTCCTCCCAGTAACATTAGGATATAAGTGACATAGAACATTTTATATATATTAATTGGATAGAACGAGCAATTCAAAAGGCCATTTTCAATGTCCCTATGTGTTGTTACTAATGTCAAGAAAAACCTTCTTGGGTAGCCAGAAGTTTCCAGTTTCATTTCTTGAAAGATCTTTAAAAATTAAATTAGGGGTGTGTATGTGTGTGTGTGAATTTTTTTTTTTTTGAAATTAATAAGGTAAGGAAAACGAGAAAATAACATTTCCAAAACATTTTTATGAGCAATGTTTTATCATAAGACCAGTTTAAAATCTTGAAATTTTATCTCTATTATTTAGTCTGCTTCTATTATTTTAAAAATGAAAAAAAAAGAAAAAGACTTGGGAAGATTAACCCACCTTCCCAAGATTCCTAACTGGTTGGCAACAGAAAGAGGACTCCACCCCCATTTCCCACTTTGATCTAGTTCTCCCACACATGCTACAATTCCTTTCCAGTAATAAAGGATGAAGTATCCTATTACAGTTTACATTTTTCTGCTTGCCAAATTTTGGGTTATTAGAAAAATAAAATTGATCAAAATAAATCTCCCAACTCCCACTCAAAAAAAAAAAGTACATAGAGCAAAGTTGGCAGTAGATACACTTTCAGTTATTGAACAAAATTTTTTAATTATAATATTTTTAACACTTACCTTATGCCAGAAAGTGTATTAAGCACTTTTAAAATGTATCATTTAATTTGAACATCGAAATAGCCCTAGACATAAGCATTATTAATGTCTATTTTTACTGGCAAAGAAGCTGAGACAGGTATAATTAAGAACTTGCCCACCATCACCCAGTTGGTAAATAGAAGAGTTGGGACTTGAACCCACACAGAACCCTTGCCCTTTACCACTAAGCTGCCAAGACAAAACTGTAGAAGGGAAGCATATCCATGGACTGACTCTGGACTGCACAGACTGCATTATATCCATGCTTTCATCTCTGTCACCTAACACAGTGTCTGGTGTTTTATAAGCCTTCTTTATGTTACTAGAATAAATATGGATTATTATTTATTCAATAGTGCTGACTCATTAATGAAAACAACCCTATGTGATTTATTCTTTGCTTTGAATCACATTCTAGAAACTACACGAAAATACCTAAGAAGCCCAAGGAGGTAAGGCTGGAGGCGGGGTCCTAGGGCATGGCACAGGTGGGGCCGGGAGAAGGCGGGCCCATTGCTGGGGGAACCCGCTTCCCCGGGAGGGGACGGCAGTCAGGGGCGGACCGCACCAGGAAGGGGATGCGGGGGAGACTGTGAGGAACCATGAGCGACAGCAGGTACGCCCAGACCTTTTGTCGGCGAGTTGGAAATTCCCGCCTTTTCTGTGGATATTCTTTACGTCACACCTCTGCATGGTCTCCTGGTTCGGAACAGGGTTTGGACGCAGCTCCTCCTCGCACGCCCCAGGATGCGGGTCCCGCCGTAGAGCTGGACTCCTGTGGGCCCTGGGATGCGGGAGGAGGGAACCAGGACCGGGCCTGGGGACTGAGGGTGAATTCGCCGGGGGCGGCCGGCCAGGGCGGAGGGAGGGAACGCGAGCCCGTCCTGGGGCGGGGCCCGGAGCGCCGGGCTGAGCCGGGTCCGGGAGAGGGCATCCCGGACGCAGGGGACGGGAGAGCGCGGAAGGCAATGCGGCTGCTGCGCACTGTGGGGACGTTGAATTGGGGGCCGTGAAGGTCACAAATCAGTCTCTGCTTCTCGCCCAGAATTTGACAAGCACTGAGTCACTCACTAGCTTGTAACCTGGTTCACTGGGCAAGAAAACCATACCGGCTGAAGAGATCCTGACCCTGTCCCTTGTACATTGGGGAAGGGGCCATGAAGTCACCTAAAAATAATCTTACGGCTCGGCCAGTGTGACCAAAGGAATATCATACGATAACGGCCAGTGGAGTATTAGTGATGGTTTTATAAGGAAAAACACCTCAAAGTCTCATTAGGGAGAAGGAGTTGGAAGTAGTCAAGCTCAAAGTAAAATGAATTTAGTTCACGAGCCAGGTTCTGAGAGGAAACCCTCTAGTAAAATTTTTTTATCTAAAATGTTAGGAACTAAAACGAAAAAAAAAAAAGGATTTTTCTATTAACTACTTCAGATTTCCTATAGGTCTAGTAAACAATAACAGTATATAAAATAGTGATGATTTATAAGCTTTACGTCAAAAGGAATTTTACACTGTATTATTATGGGATCCCATTACAGTTAGTCTCCTGTCTTAAGGATCAAGTTTTAACTATTTAAGAGCTTTACTGGTATATATGATACAGAGGATAATAATTCAATAAACTGAAAACACATAGCAAAAATTCTCTCAGATTTAAAAACATTATATTTATAAATATAAATTATATTTAATGCAATATAATACAAAAAGAGAAAGGAAATAGGATTTCTTTATGAAGTAACAAATTATCAAGCAATGGCTGTATTTTGGTGTACCTCATTTTAAACTGTAATATGTCCCCAAAATTACTTTGAGTAATTACTTTAGGAATTTGACTTACCTTTTACTTTGAACTACTTGTCACTACCACTTTCACACACGAGGCATTGGCACATGCTCTTTCCTCAATCTAGAATGCCTGAATTTCAAATTTGTATTTTCTCCTTACCCTTTGCTGGAGAAGAGTCTGAAGACAAGTGTCTCATACTTACAGATTTTATTAATCCTGATTCTTCTAGACACTCTCCCACCCTAAAATGTAAATGCTTGCTGTTTTGCAAAAGTCAGTTTCCCCATCCTAACTAGATGAGTTTACCTTTGAAATTCTTCAGAATGTCTTATGATTGGTTCTATAGAACTAAAACTGAAACACTTATTCTTCACTTCAACAGTTAGTTGGCTATACCCAAAGGTACTCTTGCACAAAATAAGAGAATCAAAATATGAAGTGATTGTTTTGAGCATATTAATTTCCATATGTCCCTTATTTACTAACCAGATTATCAAACAAAATGTGCAAAATAATTGTATTTGTCTCCAGCCTGCTGTAACAAAATACTATACACAGGGTGGCTTAAACAACAGGAATTTGTTTTCTCACAGGTCTAAAAGCTGGGAAGTTCAAAATTAAGGTGCCAACAAGACTGATACCTGGTTAGGGCTCTCTCCTGGGGTTTCAGACAGCCACCTTCTCACTGTGTGCTCACAAGGCCTAGCCTCAATGTGAGCATATGGAGAGAGAACAAGACCACTCTCTCTCTTCCTCTTCTTGTAAGTCCACCGTCCTCTTGGATTAGGGCTCAAACCATTATGACTTCATTCAACCTTAATTAACTCCTACAGACTCTATCTGCAAATACAGTCACATTGTGGTTTAGAGCTTCAACATAAGAATTTGGGGGGAGCCACAATTCAATTCCTAGCAATAAGCAAACTACCAAGAAATACAGCAAATAAATATTTGTGGCATGATAGTTAAATATTTTAAACATCTTAAGTTGAAAATACCTATATTTAAAAGTCATGCATCAGATTTAGTAATACATTAGATTTTAAGTCCAGCCATAGTGATGGCAAAGAGGTGAGTGTTGAACAGTGGCATAATTAGTTTTGTGTATAACAGAGACAAATAATTTCTACATTTGCACATATAATTGCACTAGTTTTAGATTTGTTTAGAGAAAACTTGGCTGGGGTGGGGGTGGAGAGGAGTAGAGAAACCTTAACTCATTTGATCATTGTTAATAACGGGGGTAGAACAAAAATTCTCTGAGTGCAATGGAGCTCAAGTAGGTGCTCCATGAGCACAGTACAGAAACTTCAGTATTTGAGCTATCACCACTATTAGAATGCTTTAGATTTTGTTTGTTTATTTATTTTAACGCTATCTGCTCTTTACTAGTTTAAATATGAATCAAAGCAGCGAAGGATGTATGAAAAAGATTAGCAGTGTGAATCTTGACAAACTTATAAATGACTTCTCACAGATAGAAAAGGTATGTAAAGGTATCAAACAATTGTAGAATATAAGGAAAAGTGGAACAAATTTTGCCAGTGGAAGGAGTTGGGGAGAAAGAACAATGTACCCAAAAAATGAGCAAGGTAAAAATAATGGAAATGTATTTTACTAAGCCCCTTCTCTCTCATTTTTTAAATCTGTTTTTAAAATATATGTAGTTTTTGCTCACTTATACTAACACATCAAAATGCTTTGGGGGCAAAGGAACAAATAATTGTGATATACTTTTGCTAAAGTAAAAGAGAAAATACATATGTAAATGTCCAGGATGTCTATAAACCCAAGAATGGTTCAGTAAAAACTGAAGTAGACTCAGTTCTCCATCTCTTACCATTATGGCTAACTAATTTTTTTTAATCTTTTCTATTCTGTCTGTTCCCTTTTTCTTCTCTTTCACCTAAAAGCAGACCCATTTGAAGACCTCCTCCCCATCTCTGGGCATATTACATGGTAGACCGTACCCACAAATATTTATTAGTTTTTTTCCTCCCCTCCTCTGCCTGTGAGAGGAGTAGGAATAGCTGTTGAGAAATGTAGGACAAAGATTTGGGAAGTGGGTTTGTGAAATAAGAACAGAAGGGGGAATAATATCTACCTCTATTTTTCTGTCCTTATCGTTCTTCTCTATTTCTTCTTTTCCTCTGTACCATGTAGTATTGACATAATAAAATAATTTTCATGATGATGGGTATTCTGAGATAACATGAGCTTTTTTTTAAACAGTGAACTTGGGTTTTCTTAACCAAGTGATTCTTACCAAAATAAGAGGAGAAGGGAATAAAAATCACTTTGGTAGGAGAGGAATTGGTACAAAGTTTTTGGAGATTAATTTGGAAATATCTCATATTCTTATACACTTTAAATAAGAACTATTGTTCATTTCTTATATGATAATGGCATTATGATTGAATTCTTAAGAGTTTTATCTCTTGGAGATGTGTATAAATGATAATATTTATGGATGAAATAATATAATGTCAAGGAGTTACTTTGAGATAAATTCAGAACAGATGAAAATAGGGAAATTGAGAATGGTGAGAGGTATAGATGATACAAGACAGGTCATGAATTGATTTTTTTAAAGTGTTTTAAAGGTATGTGGCAGCTATTACATCACTCACAAAGATACCATAGAGATGTGTTCAAGACTACTTATTTTTTGTCTATAATGGCAAAGAACTGGGAACAACACAAATTTTCCTCAATAGGGAACTATTTAAATAAATTATATTCATGAATGAAACACAATGCAGCTATTAAAAAGAAAAAGGTAGACTTTTATGTACTTATATGACCGCAAGAAAATAGTACTCAGTGGAATATCCAAGGTGCAGAACAGAGTATAATATAACCCTTTCCTGTAGTTGTATAGTCATAAAATATTTTGGAAACATATATAAGAAATTGTTAACCGTAGGACTGAGGGTTGAATAGTTGCAAAGAAGGAGGTTCAAGTTAGTCTGATTTTTACTTTTCATAACTATTAGTCTGTTTTAACTTTTTACGAAATTACTGATTAAATTAAAAATTAATTTGGAAGTTGGCTTGTTTAAAAATATATGCCAGACTTAATTATTAGACTTTCAGGTATTAAATGGTTTGTATTTTCATTAGTCTTCATGTCCTTAGGTACAAAAATCAAAATAGCAGCATTGATGTGGTAATAATGTATATTCTGTTTCTTCTACAGAAAATAATAGAAACCAGTGGAAAGAACAATATACTGGATATGCAGTTGGAAAAAGCTAACTGTTTATTAAAAGTAATGCAGACAAAGGAGGTCGCAATTAAAGAAGGTTAGTTCTTTGCTGCCTGTAGAAATAGTAATTCCAATGAGTGTGCTTTTTGGTACAACAGTGATTTTACATTTGTGAAATATTTTAAGTTCACATAGAAAGTTCCAGACTATCATCTCATTTTATCCTTGATATGGCCCTGAACGACAGCTAGGACAGGTGTTATTACTCCACCTTGGCAATGAAGAAACATGCATGAAAGAAGATAACCTGTCTGAGCCCACTCAGCTGAGAAATGGCAAATCCAAGGCTCAGTCCAGGTCTTCAGATACATGGAAAAAGTACAGTTGACTTCCTGCCTTGTAATTACACCAGAAGAAATTTCAGAGGGGTCAAAATGTTAGTGTTAAAATGGGCTGTCCTAGGCTGAAGCTCTCCCCTCACTTTTCAGACATCCATGCCATGTGCTCTTCTCAGCTCCCAGCAGCCACCCTCCCCACTGCGGCTCCTTGCGCTGCAGATTTTCTGTGCACCCCTTGGCCCACAGGGAACCTGGGCGTCCAGCCTGGTAAGGTGCTGCCCATTGAGAAAGTAGCACTGTTCTGAGGCACAAAGGTCTAAAAGGACCCTCAGATGAACACACTGGCACCTCTGCCCCAGGCCTAGTAGTGCTGGGCTTCTTATGCAACCAGTTCTGGGCATCAGGAGAATGCCAGGTACAAAGAGAGCCTAAATTCTCTCAAGTTCATCAGAGATGGGCATGCTTTTCCAGAAGCATGTGTTGAATAGCATTGCCCTGGACCACTGACAACTGCCATGTTGGACCGATTCCATGCTCGGCACCTGGTCTGCGCTGTGCTGCAACGATGTTGCCTAGAACTAGGAGAAGTTCCCTGAAGGTGCACCTATGCCCGACATGGAAGCCCTGCTGCTCCAAGGGCCCCGCTGTATGTAGGGCACACCTCCTACTCCACTGCTTGTCCATCACAGCACTGCCCTCTGTGGGTTTCATCCATGAGGGTGTTTCCTCTAAACCTGCATGGAGGAACCGCCTGATGGCCAGGAAAATCCCCCTAGATGGATGCTAGTCCTGTCCATCCCAGCCTCCCCTTTCTTAGACCAAGGATGTTTACTAATAAAGTGCTGGGTATCAGAAAAAGAAAAAAAGAAGCCACATACATACAGCTCCTTGCTATGTCAACTGAGAGGGCATAGACTCAACAATACCCCGGTAGCAACAAGTGCACCTAGCATTGAGATCTTGGTTTCTAATACCACTTAATAATAAAAAGGAACTGATTGGCTGATTCTAAGACTAGGGCAAGAAATATATGAGATGAGCCTGAAGCATCTTGTAGGCTCAGAAAGTAAGAAAGTGCTCAAAAAGTAAAAAACTCCACAATGATGGGGGTTTGTCAAAGGGACACAGGAGGCAACTGAAAGAGTTCTCAGTGGCCAAAGCTGAAACAATCTGAGCAACAAAATAAAGTAGTATTAGATTGTAACCCAAAGTATGTAATAAATATCCAAGAGTCCATACTGATAAAAATAAATGAATAAATAAAGAAGTGAGGGCAAAGAGATCTATCTCTGCAGAATTCCAAATAACTTATTGATTTGCCCTCAAGGAAGTGTATCAGAACATCCCACTCATCAAGTGTGGGCTGTGTGTAGTGACTTTCTTCACTACAATGAAATGTACAATATGGAAAATGGGGTGGTGGAGAGCAGACAGTGGGGAAATCTGACTTACATGACCTAAGGCAGGTAATCAAGGCAACTTGATGTCATGTTGCAGGTAAGTACCCGTGGTATGATATGATGAAAATGGCACTTTACCTCTATAGTCTTCCTCCCCATGACCTCATCTAATGAAAGCATCAGACAAATTCACATAGAAGGATGTGCTACAAAATACCCAGCCAGTACACTGCAAAACTTTCAAGGTCATCAAAAATAAGAAAACTCTGAAAGGGGGACTCAAAGAAGACATGACAACTAAATGTAGTGTAGTATTGTGGATGGAATCAGAACTGAAAAAGGACATTAGGTAAAAATTAAGAAAATCAAAATATAGATTTTAGTTAATAATCATGTATCAACATTGGTTCGTTAATTGTAACAAACGTACCGTGCTAATGTAAGATGTTAATAATAGAGGAAACCAGATATAGGATATTTGGCAACTCTCTAATATCTTCCCAATTCTTCTGAACATCTAAAACTTCTAAAAACTAAAGTTAATTAAAGGTCAAAAAATAAAGCCACACATACACATAAAAACTAGAAGCGAATATAGAGCTTTTTGTTTTTATGTTTTTGAGAATGGATAAAGCCTTCCCAAGTATGACATCTATCAGTGGATAGCTGGTTAAATAAATTATGGTATATTTATTTAATGAAATACTATATAGCTGATTAAAAGTGATGTAGGTTTATATGATATAGGACAGTCACCAACATATAATAAAGGAAAACAACAATGTACACAATAGTATGTTATTTTGCACACACACAAACACCCTCTGCCCTATATATTTATGTATCTCTGGAAAGATAAACAGCATCCTGGTAACAGTTGCTTTGGTGGGAGGAAAACTGGTTAGTTTGAGGGCAGAGATTGGTGAGATACTCACTTTTCACTAAACTTGTGTCTCATGGGTATGTATTATTTGAAAAACATAAATCAAATACTTTTTTAAAATCCAATCATACTTATGCTAAATCTAATGGCCTTTTGCTGAGTAATACATACCAGAAATAAAAGAACAAGTGAGAATGATAACTTAGAAAGCAAAGTATGTACTAATTCACTTAGAGTGGAAGAACAACAATATATGATTGGACTCGTTCAACCTCAAAGAATGAGATCTTGATATTTTCTACACTTAATACCAATAAAGAATTTCTTTGCCACTTCAAGGTAGTAATAATATTGATATCAAGGACCAAATACTATTAAAAAAAATCCTTTTCATAATTGTATTTAATATTTCCAACTGCTTTATGAAATAAATGTTAATGTCCAAATTGCTAGTTAATGATAGAGCCTAAATTTGACCTCAAAATAATCACTGATTTACTAAATTATATCGTATAAGTGGTAGCTTAATATTCCTAGCTCTAGTTTTTAAGAACTGGATAGGATAGTATTCTTCAAATTACACTGTAAAGTCCAAAAGAAATGATAATGTAGGTAATGGCTTACAAAGAGAATTAAAAGCTATTATTCTAAAATAATGAATGGTATTTTACTTTATGAAGAATTAATTCCTAATTGAGCCAGTTTCCTTTGTTAAAAAATGCATTGAGAGAGCCACCTTGTGGTCTAATTGTGAAAATACATGTTTTTGAAACTTTTTATACTTTCAGTTTCAGGGTTCTGTTTTCAATTTGCCAATTCCTAAGGTACCATATTTCATAAATTTCTGAATTCATACCTCTAAAGGCACAAAGACAAGTGATGGCAGGGTCTATGCCTCCATTTTTAATTGTAGCAGCTAATTCAATAACATACATCAAGTAGGTGACGCCAAATATAATTTAACCATCATTCTGTTACTGGGAAATAGCAAAAGAAAAAAAAATGAATGGTGCGAACTTTGTCTGCATAGGTGGCAGGGAAGATAGAGAGGGAATGGGAAGGAGGAGAACTTTATACTTCAATAAAGCAAACTTCTGCAAAATACTTCCATTTCTATTAGTGTAGTTGAAAAAAATACATGGAGACTGAATGCAGGACCTCTACCTGAAAGGTGAAGTTTTGCCCTCTCCTCTCACAGTATTGTTTCTTCCATTTAGTCAATAAATACAAAAACTATTAAACATCTTTGAAATAGCCACCATATTAGATGCAAGGAATATAAAAAAAAATAAATAAAATAAAGATATCTTTACCTGAAAGATTTCACTGTCTAGTGTCAGAAACCACAGATAACTAAAATGCAATGTGAAAATAGGGAAAAGTGATGTATATGAATTATTACGGGACACAGAGGCAAGAAATAACAACAACAATAACAATGTTAAATATTTGTAAGTGAATTTAGAAAGTATATTTTTTCATTTGGTTGTCAGAACAGTCTAATATATGAGAATGGCAGCTTACCCAGAGTGTCATAGCTACAAAGTGAAAAAGAGAAAACTCTAATCCAGTTTCTCTTATTTCCTATTTCGTGGTTTCATCAGCATATCGTACAATTCCTGAGGAAGTATTAAGAATAGCAGGTTAAGAGCACAAGATTTGAAGTGTGAAAAACCAATGTTCAAGTCCATATCTTCCATATACTGTGGAATCTTTGGCAAGTAACCAGACCTCCGTGGGTGACTTTCTCCCTTTGTAAAATCACGGTAATGATACCAACTTGTCAGTATTAGTTTGAATGCTAATTGGGGTAGTATTTATAATGCACTTAGTGTAATACATGTATTATTCAGAATAAATATTCAATAATAGTGCTTTATTAGACCTAGACAACTTTTATTGTTAGATACAAATGTGGTATTTAATATTTAACCATCAAAACGGACGCCCAACTAGAATAGAAACTAGTCAGTATGTCACACTAGCGCATACTAGCTGAATATTGGCCATGGGCCTCTAAAACTGAAAGAAAGATAACAAGGTTCAGTATTTATTAGCTTTTAAGCCAGGCACATAAAAGTGAAATTGCCCTCAAACTTTAAAGTTATCTTTCTTTTTAAAAATATCAAGTTACTCTTTCAGGAAGTTCTCATCATTATATATTTAGCTAGTAACTTGTTTCTTAACCTTATAGTAAAAATGTGATAGCAATAATTATCACAGAGTCTCTGCAGTTCTGTTCTTGCCCTCTTTTCAGGGCTTTCAACCCACTCAACTTACTCTGAAGAAGTGCTCCTGCAATGGTCGTCTTGGTGGTAGTAAAGTAGTTAAAATCATAGATTTAGTGCTAGATTGCTGGGGTTCATGTTGTGCTCTACCACTTACTACTTATAAGTGTGACTTTGGACAATTTACTAAACTTCTGCATATCAAGTTCTTATGTAAAATGAGGCAAATACCAGAACCAATGTCATATGATTAAGAGGGTTAAATGATTTAATATTTGCCAAGCACTTAGAATAGCAATATAATACATTATTTTCACACCACAGTTTCTTACTTACCCCTTTTTTTTACTATGATATTGCCTATCAATCAATCACTCAACAAATATTTATGGAACGCCTGTTGGGGCCCACAAGTCTTCTAAGTACTAGGGAGAAATGATAAACAAGACAGAAAACAGTCCCCGCTACCCTGAAGCTTACAGTCACGTGGACTGCTTACAGTTATAGAAGTTTCCACCACTGTTGCTACCCATCAAAGGTGTAGCTGCTGGTGGTGATACCCAAGGGTATACTGAAAGCTTATAGGCTTATGTCAGGGCACTAATGCTTGCAAAGAAGACTCCATCTCCCATTATGTAATAAGTCATTGGCACCAAAGTTGCTGATGCCTTGTAACAAGACACACTTGAGTTTTTACTCCTCCTATTGCTACTCCCTTGCCTTGGACTCAGGCATGAGAACTAAGAGGACAGCTTGGAGGACAGAGGAAGAAAAGCACCATTTTCTCCCAAATGATACCTTCTCACCAGCTCTGGCTCGCTGTCTTGAAACAGAACTTAATGCATCTTGACCCTCTTTCCTTGGGATGTTCTTATATGGAAAATTCACTTGGATACATATCTCATACTTTTCCAGACATGTTCAAATAAGCCTTACTTTTAGGGCAGTGGTTGCTAAGGCACATGGGGGAGACCCCACCATACTGGAGTTATTGAGCCTTAGAAAACTCATTACTCAATCCTGGAATGCATTTGACTTAAAAAGTGATTAAGAAGTATTTATTATATAATTTACTTTGAGATACCTGGCTGTTTTATCATCTCATAATTGTCAATTAAACATTATTTTAAGTCTATTAACTTTGAGAGAATAATTCCAAAAAGAAAGCAAGTAATATTCAAATAAATTTATCTTTTATGTTTTAGAATGTGCTACTCTTCATAATATGATAAAAGGGCTACAACAGACCATTGAATATCAACATAACTTGAAAGGTAAGTTAGGGGAAAAAGTAAAATTAAAAAATATGATATATTTGAGCACCTTTAAGACTAGAGCGTTTTTACATCATCGACAGTAAATTTCTTTTAATCTGATCTTGTTGAATTCATTAGTTAAGGGCAGGACTCCTTACTGCTTAATAATACCTTCTGAGATTATTATGAAATAAGAAATGCCATGCTGAACAGAACATTCAGTCATATTCTGACAGGGACATCAGTCTTATAATTGATTAAAATAGCTGTTTTTAGTACTTTCAAAAGTTTAGAAGTATATTTATCTTCAGTAGTATTCTTGGTCTTTAATAACCCTGTGTTTAGTTTTGAAGGATGGATACTAGTAGTAGTTACATGATGAGTTTTCTGTTCAAACTTCAGTGATAGTTTATATTTAATTTTTGTCATAAACTAAGGCTATGTTTGTGTAAATGAAGCCAGTACATTCAGCTTATCTTATTTTTGCTAGTCATGCTAGCCCAGTAGGCCTACCATTGACAAAACTGACAAAGCAACCAAGTGTTTTCTCCTGCTGCTTTAGCTACCGTGCAGTGTTTGTGGGATTTTTCGCTGCTATATTGGAATTTAGACTAAATTGCCTTCAAGTCCTCTCCCAACATAAAACTCATAACAAGAATTTTCCATCTTAGTCCTCTACTTTTATCATAAAGAATCTACGTTACATATGTAGGTGAGATATAATAATGATTTTCTATGCTATTTAGTTGGTTTGTCATATTATTCCTTATTGTCTTTATAATGTTCTAATTGAGATTTATCTTTTTTTAAGAATTACTATTAGTTCTTAGTTTTTTCCCATTGCTTTACCTGAAAATATTTCCTCAAGTGTTGATAAAACAAATGTAGAAATTGTATCAGAAGACTTCACATTTACACTGTCAAACAACATCTGCAGTACCGAAGGGATTCATTTCCATATTAATACACCACTAAAAGCTGTTCTGGAGATCAAGAAGGGTAATAGATAGGGAACCATACCACCTCCAGTGTCTTTCCTTTTGGCTAATTCCTGTAGACGTCTGATCGCCATGTGCCATAGATTTTCACCTCGCTTGGTTCTAGCATTCTACTCATTTCTTCCCAGCATTCGATCCCCATCCCACACCTTGTCTTTCACTTTTCCATCTCGATGATGTCTCAGAACAACTTTTCCCTTCTCTGACTAAATACTAGCTGCATTTTTTTAAATGTATATGTTCATAACCCTTAACAGTCCTCATATTCTAGGATTCAAGTGATATTTAATTTCACTCTCTCCGGGATTTTGTTCAAATAAAACATCTATCAGAAACGTAATACTTTGAAATCCCAGGAAGTCAATTATAATTCAGTAATGAGTATATGAAGCATTGTTTCTTTGTAAAAGGATATCAAATGTTGACCAATAGTCAAGAATACCATCTTTTCACAGATATGGTTGTACACTTTTTTTTTTAATAAACCATTCCTAAAAATGGATATTCTATGTGCCTCTCAGGAAGGAAGCGTGACTCACTGATTTCGTTTTTCCCACGCTTCTGTAGGCCTTGGTTTGGGCAAAGTAATAGATGTGAACTACCTGTCTTTCACCCCCTTTCATCCGTTTGATTGTCGAAATTGTATGGTTAATTTGCTTATCGAGGCTGCACAGTGGTTACAAATGTCTGCCTCCCCAGCAACAATTTCCTCTTCTTAATAGAAATCTGATTTTTTTCTGATATTCATTCTTCATCCACGCAACTGTACACCTCAGGGAAAGCTAATTACACTCCAGCTCTGGAATAATTTTCCTTTCTTCCAAAAAAGCTGTGTTCCTCTGGTTGTTGATTAAGTCTGCATGTAATACCTGAAATTACAGACTTTTTGCTTCCAGCCTAAAAATTATGACAGCATTAAGGGCAGCAGGAAGAAGAGACTAAAAGGACATGGTTTCTTAACAGTATTATTGATCCAGTGAATCAGTTACCCTCTAGGCTCAAGAACTTCTTCAACCACTGTGAGAGAAATGACACCTCCCTTTACTCTCATCCATCAGTCGTTTCAGTAGAGGCTTATGAGCTTTGTAAAAGATGAGCCACTGAGATGGAGAAAGAAAACAATGGAATTCCTACTTGTGTTTATTTTTATCTAAAAATCAAGGCAAATAATTTGATTAAAATTTAATAATGAAATGTTATTCCTCACTCTTTCTGTATGTCAGTTATGCATCATTTATGATACACCAGGTTCCTCTTCTCCCAAGGAGAGTGGGAGTTATAAAACTGAACAGTTACATCTTTATTTTTCTCTCCAGTCACAGTATATTGACATGTGGTACAGTTTACATGTACCTGATTAAGAGAGTTTATATATTATATTATCTACTTAAAAATAAACTAATCCTTTCAAAATACAGTAACTTTAATAAATAAAACATGATTGACAATAATATTAATAGTACAAGCACAAGTCAACAATAAGAAAGTAGCAGAGCTGTCAATTCTACCCTTATACAAGTTCATCAGACATATTAAAAAGTTAAAAAGAATGAAAATCTATCATACCTAATGAAATGTTAGCCCATGGTGGCCAAGTAACTGCTTTGGGCCGAAAATTAATCTATAGCAAGACTATTTTCAAATGAATGTTTAGAAATGATTCCATCATTAAGTGATTTGGGGGCTGAAATGTGTCAACTTTAAGAATTCTCATCTGCACATTAAACTGGGCATAGGCATAGAAACACTAAGTTCAATAAAAATTCTTCAAACAATGATCAGTGATTCTGTGATTTTGAACCCTTTTGTTAAATGTTTGTTTGCTCAAAAATAAAAAAAAAACCCTTTGTTCAATTTATTATTGATAATTGATTGAACTATTCTTTAGATATAGGGGCATTTACTTAGACATACACTTAAATTTTCAAATTTTTGCTATCCTAAGTAATCTGTGATAAACATCCTTTAATATAAATTCCTGGGGTTTTTTGGCTGATGTCTTAGTAGAATTGCTTATTCAAAGTAGGAAATCACAACTTTGATGAAGTAAATCAAAGAACAGAATAAATAAAGAGATAGTCCATGATCATGGGTAGGAAGAGTCAATATGGTCAAGATGTCAGTTTTTCCCAATCTCACCTATAGATTCAGTGTGATCCCAATCAATATCCCAGCAAGTTATTTTGTGAACATTGACAGGGTCTGAATAATAGAACTTGGAATTATTGTTATCTAGGTCTAGTGCCATTCAACTCTGTACCTGGTCCCAGATGGGCACTGAACTCAAATCCTGACCTCTATCTCACGCTGGTTTCCAATTCCAGGCCTGACTCCATGCCTACTCCTGGTCTAATTTTAGCTCTGATCACCTTTAATGTCTGGCTTAGGTACAGATCCTGGCTCTATCTTGAATCCTCACCACACACTATACCAGGATTGGCTCTTTCCTGATCTAAGTATATACGATTTTCCTTAAAAAACTTAGAAGTTAGTAAGAGTGAGTGTAGAAAACTGTCAAGCACCACTCCTCTATCACCCCTTGTCAGGATAAGAGTTTTGGTTATATACAAAAAAATGTCAGTTATGTTAGGTGTGAAACAGTAGGGCAAAGTAAAGATGCAAAACTATATTTTAATTAATTTTACTTTTTAATTTAACTTGTACATGAAAAGGTATTATATAATTGCAACTATGGTTCTCAATAATGTTGCTGAAAGAGTAACCCCCCCCCTTTCTTTCTAGCTTAGGATAACACTCATCTCTTTAGACACCATTTTTGTTTCCCTCACCAATTCTGCAATAAAAAGTATACTAATCCTCAAATATAGATCAACCAAACCATATATTTGTTTTACATAAGTGCTACAGCTACTGAAGGCTATTGGAGAAAAATCATACACTGCAGACTCATATTAGTTTATGAGTCCCAGTTTCACCTATACCCTTAATTCATCCTGGCTTTTCAAATTTTCACTCTTTAATCTCTAACTTTAAATGTTTCTTTCTCTTTCAACCAACTTTGCTTTCTAGTTCATGGAAAAAATAAAAGCTGTCAGACATAAACTATCTCATTTCTTGTCGTCTACAACCCCTTTGGCCCACTGCACTTCCTCCAGTGTATTCATACCCAGACATAGCTTTACTTCCTTCCTCTTTAGCTTAGAAAAAAGAAAATCCTTCTTCATATCCAGAGTTAATTCCTCTACTTGGGTTTAAGTCTTGTCTCTCTTCCCTTCTCTATTCTGGGATGATGCATCTTCAATTGTACCTTCTTTTCTCTCTTCATTTCCCTCTTTCCTCTCAACATTTAAACAACTTGGATCTCTTCCGCCTTTTAAACAAACAAGAAGACAAAGTTTCCTTGATTTTGGATTTATCCTTTTCAATTACCCTCACTCTTCCCTTTTACAATCAAATCTCAAGAAAATAGGCTGCATTTACTATTTCCAGTTCCCCACCTTCACCTAGTATTCAACTTAGAACAATTGGGCATCTCCCAACATTTTCAGATTCAAATTTATTTCATTTGATCTTTTTATTGCATTTATTGCCATTGATTATAACGCCCCTTAACCTCTCTTCTTAGTAACACCCTCTTCTGCCTCTCTGGACATTTCTTAGTCTCCTTTATAGGGTAGGCTTCCTTTGGCCACCTCTAAATGTTTCTCAGGCTATGAGAAATGTTCTCCTAGACATTGCAGACATTTCAAATTTGGCATAATAAAGATCTAGGTACATCACTTCACTCCTAAAAGTTTTCCCTTTTTAATTTTTTCCCAAACTGATGAACATTTTTCAACTACCTAAATCAGAAACCTAGAAGGCAAAGGTTCCCCTTTCTCTTTTGCCTCTGCTATCCAATCAGTCACTAAGTCTCCTGGTAATTCTATCATCTAAATAGTTATCTTCATTTTCCTTGTGTCTTCTATTGTAACTGACCTAATTTTGGCTCCTGTTATTTCTTATTTGATCTATCATTACTAATATCCATTCCTCTAGGGTCAAAACCCTCCCATTCATCCTCTACACTGCCAGATAATATTTTTAACATATAAGTAATCATTTCACTTCACTGTTAAAATTCTTTGGTGACTCTGTAACCTATAAAACAAAATTCAAAGTCATCCACATAGAATATGTATACCTCCTATTAAGGTATGTCCCCAACCTATTTAACACATTCTCATCACAGTTTACACTCCAACAATACTGAGCTTGAATTGCAATTTTCCGAAACGTGCTATATTCTCTCAAGCCCAAAGTCTTCTGTGCAGTTTTTTATATCTGGAATGCACTCCTCCAACTTATTTAAGTCTCAACTCAAGTGGTTCCTCTTCTATAAAACCTTTCCTGACTTCAAGTTGACCTAAGCTTTTCCTTCATAGCTCCCACCATATTTCAGACACACTGCCATTACTAAGGAATTATCATAGCGTATCATAACTCACACATCTATCTCACCACTAGGCTGTAAGTTCTTTGAAGAGCAATAATTTTTTTTATTTCAGCATTCTGAATGTCATGCACAGAGCCTAGTGTGTAGTAGATGCTGTATGCATGTGTTGAATACTTACATGAATGGAAACTTGGAATGTTAAACATATTGCCATATTAATTAAAAAGCACTATATATTGGGATACTCTTTGATGATTTTTACACAGGTGAAAATGAACAACTAAAAAGAAATGCTGATCTTATGAAAGAAAAGTTAAAATCTCAAGAAAAGGTGAGTTTATGGGTCTTTATATTCAATCAATTCCTTGTGGAGCATTTGTCTTCTCAAATTAGAAAAAAAAAGTACTTTTTCCATTAATAAAGACAGACAACATTTTTAGAATAAATATATATGGGGGGGTGCCAGAATTTTTAGAAATAAATTTTTTTTAGAAAATACAAGTTTTGAGGATCCTAGGCGTTTTGCAGACTATAATACACTAATATATCACTTGCATTACCTTTTCTTTCCAACAAAGAGGGATGCCACTATTTTGCTACATATTTTTGAATTATGTTAATAGAGTTTTCACTGTAGTGTATACTCTATTAATTAGCACTTAAATTTTTTTTTTACAATAAAGTGAATGAGTCTTCAATTTTTATGATTTGAGTAATCTATTGCAATTTTATGGCACCATCCAAATGAAGAGAGCATTTTATGTGGATCACCAATTAATTTTCTCCCAAGGGCCAACATACCCTCTGCTACTTTTTTCTTTTCTTCTGTAAAAACAGTGTAGTGATGGCAATTATAGAACATAAAACATAGTGCCTAGAACATAAAAGGTACTCAATAAATGTAAGTTCCCATCCCTCTGCCCTTTGGGAGGTTTATTATGCTAATTTTTCTCACCTCCCAAGAGCCAATATGTCAAACTCTGACAGACCTAAGATATCCAAAACTCAACTTGGATCTGTATTCAGCTTAGAACTTCAGCTTGAAGGATTATCTCTAAATTCAGTCTGGTTCTTCACTAGAGGACCCTCTGAAGAAACACAATTTAATTCTGTAACCCTGCCAGGGCTTCTGGGTAATACTCAGGAGTAATGAATAGCATCTGACTGTGCTTTCAGAAAATTTAGCTTCTCTTCACCAATTCTGAGATAATTTAAATGTCTCTGGATTATATCCCATCCTTTATTTTTCCATCCTTTTCATATCTTGCCTCTAGAGTTTAACAGTAGATGGTGAAGTCAGGGTATAATTGGGACAGAAAGAAAGGGGAAATTTTTGCCTCCTTTCTCTTCTAAAATGTCAAGCTATAGAATACTGCTTTGTCTAGAATGTAAGAATTTTCAGAGGGATGGAAATTAAAAATACCATAACGCAAGATTCTGAACTTCTTAAGTAACTGCTGTCCAAAGCAAACTAAAGATTATCTCAATCCAATGAAAATTCTCTAGTACAAACCCTCCATGCACGTCCAAAATAAATGAAGAACCACTCCCTAAAAACAAACTTAGGAGTTACTTAATGGCTGTATATATGGGCCTGGGAGAAGTTTTGTAACTTGTATACAAAGAATTCTTAAGTTTTATAGAAACAAAAATATAATCAATGCTGTCCCTTAGAATTTAAAATTCCCAGAAGGCAAATGAAAAGAAGGCAACCAAGAATAACTTGTTGGGAACTTGTCCTCTTAGAATGAAAGGATTGGACTCCTAGGGGCTGGCACAGGCTAAACTGTGGGGAGAAGGACCTAGTGAGATACATCCTGGACCCAGCTCAGACACTTAGGATAGCCTTCATGCCTGGAGGCTGGGGTGAAAATCCTGGGTCCTACCAAGTTAATGGAAACATTCCACTTTAGTGGTGGCATCTTCAAGTGGCAAAGTCATCGGGGAGCAAAAAGATACATAGATTTGTCTCTTGTGGTTTCCCAGAGCAGCAACGGCTTTGTGAACCCATCTGAATCAGAAGTAGTTTATGAAAGTCACTCTGCAGTTTCCCATCTAGAAATCTAGATACATGTGTATGAAAAATAGCAATTTATGAAATTCACCCTCTTTAGTTACCTGCCCAGTTTTAATCAACGGTGATTGTTGGATAGTTTCAGCCATTCCTGCAAGTTTCCTGGCAAAATAAGTAGCACAAGTGGGAATCCTGACTATATCCCCTTGAATTTATGATAATCTAGAGGAATGGACCTTTATTTTTCATTATAGCTGCCTAAACCAGTGAATCTTGATTTTTTTTAACTCCTCAATACCTGAATATACTAAATATATATATTAAAAGCTGTGAACCCTCTCAGAAAAATGCTCAAAAGCACACACACATGCTCACACATGTGTGTGTGTATATATAATGTTGCATACAACATTCAGGAGTTTAATGGACACTGGAAAACTCATTCACTGGGTTTAGGCTAAGAACCTTTGATTTGTATAATTCTTATTGGTACTCTCATTCATTCAAAAAAATATATATCAAGAGATACACACTAAGAGTTAGGAATACAATAGTGAGTAAAAACAAAGTCCCTGCTTTTACAGTGTTTAGAAAATTTTCTGGACCTCTTGCCTTCATCATTGTCTCTTTTTTCCTGCTATCCTACTTCACTTTTATTCTTCCTGCTTTCCTTTTCTCCTACCTACATCTTAGTTCTGTGAGTGGTTTCTCTATGTAGAAACACTCCTCCGGAAAAATTATAAGTTTTATCTTTGGAGCATTTCTCTTTCAACGCCTCTCTCAATGCCCTCTCCATATTAGTGTAATAAATCACTTCTATGATTCAGCAACCTAAGAAACTCATCTCAGGCAGCTGTTAAGCAAGTCTCAAATCCCAAATCCATCCTTCCTTAGCTTCCTTCTCATAAAGCTAACTCTTATCATGGGTAATGCTTAACCTTCTGGGAATCAGGGATATTTATATAATTTTCAAAAAGAGTGATTCAGGCCATATTCAAAGGAATTCATCCTACATTAGGGTAAGCTTGCTGGCTATCAAACAGTAACTAAAATTGGCTCTGAAGTATAGTTTCGGCTTTTTTTTTTTTTTGACATGTTTTAATGCTGTCATAGCATTTATTCATACAATTAAACAAAATATTTTGAGTATCTATGATATGCTATGACATGGTGTTGAGTGTTCAGGAGGCAAAGATTTAAAAAACCATTGTCTCTAGATGGTCTCTATCTACTTGAACCAGAAATTAGCCCTTCTCAAAGCTGGTCATTCAAACAATGAACACTATCTTTCTGCTCTACATATGATTACATATCAAAAATTAATATAACCTTTGAAAATTTCATTTCACTAATAAAAGTCATGTATACACATTTAAATTGAATAATGAATATATATTTTAATCTTTAGGAATATAAGAATAATATTACCAAACTTATGAGTGAAATGAAAATCAAAGAGGAGGGATATAAGATAGAAATAGCAAAACTTTATCAAGATATGCAGAAAAAAGGTAAGCTTTTTATTTTTAACTTACTGAATTCTAAGATATCATAAAATAATTTACATGCATATATAAACTTTTTTTCAGTAATTGCCAGTATTCATGAATAAACATTGCCATGACACACTTGAATTTAGGTTTTGTACCTTTCTATAAATTTATAGAAATAAAGTGATATATATATTTATAGTGATATAAATTCTAATATTTATAAGTTGGATTCATGGAGTTTGCACTTAATATTATTTAATGTGAAACAGTTAATATCCTTGTAAAATTAATATGAACTGTATCATTAATAACTTTGATATTTATATACTCAGCATATTGAATATGATTCACTAATGAAATTCTCCCTTCAGGGAAGTAGGTCTCATGAACTTACATTATCTGGTTTCATAAAGGTATTAAAAACCTTTCCTAATGAGCCTAGATGCACACTTTATACAAAAATTAACTTGAAATAGATGATAGGTCTGAATGTAAACCTACATCTATAAAACTGCTAGAAGAAATCATAGAAGATAATCTTTGTGACCTTGAGATAGATACAACTTCTTAGAAAGAAACAAAAAACAAACAATAAAGGAAAAAATTCTACATTGAATTTCATCAAAATTATTAACTTCTGTCCTTCAACACTGTTAAAGTGAAAAGACAGGCCACAGACCAGGAGATACTACTAATAAATGCATAGCTGATAAAAGGCTCATATCCAATATCTATGAAGAACTCTTACAACTCAACAATAAGAAGTCAATCCAATAAAGAAATGGGCAAAACATTTGGACTCTCCCCCAGAGATCTACAGATGGAAAATAAGCACATGAAAACATGTTCAACATAAGTGGTTAGTAGGGAACTACAAATTAAAACTGCAATGAGATACCACTTTGCACCTTTGAAAACTGCTAATATCTTTAAAAACTATCAATACTAAGTGTTGGTGAGGGTGTGGAGCAATTGGAATTTTCATACATTACTGACGGGACTAAAAATTATGCAGTCACTTTAGAAAAGAGTTTTGTAATTTCTTTGGGTCCTCTGAGAAGCAGATGCTTATACAGAATTAGACATTCAAGGGATTTGCTAAAGAAAACATTTGTGAGGGTACATAGGGAGGGAAATGGGAGAGACTAGGTAAGCTGCCAGCCTATGATACAGGTCTAATCTCTGAAGAAGAGAACAAAGCAAGGTGTGTTGGGCAGAAATCTTAGACTGTGATACATTTATAAGAAGGTTTAAGCAAAGGTGAGCCAAATTTGGCCATCAATTGACTTCTGCAACCCTCAGGAATAAGACCACCTTAGTATTACTGCCAGGTCCTGTCATTGGCTACGAGCAGCTCTTGGAAATCATGACCTCAGCTTAAATATGGTCATAAAGACAGTGAGTCAATTATGTTCCCTGAAGTTGGAGATCTGAAAGATGCATTTTCATGGCCACAACAGTCCACTGTTTGTTTATACTTCACTTACCTTCTTCTCCATATGAGTTCAGGTAGCAAGTTCCCCATGGTTCCTGTGGATGTTTCTTCCTCAGGAGAAACACAGAAGAGGGATTGTTGAAGTGTTCTTCCTCCTAGGGACCTAATCATGTATTTTCAGCCAACAGGCTCTAGACCAAAAACTTGGTTCAGGTTTGGGAACTGAGTGAAGGATAATAATGTACCCTCAGCCTCCTATTCCTCCATTCTTGATTTTTTTGTAGTAGGTGTTAAGCAACATTGGCTGCTAACCTATTATCTCTACAACTCTCGAAAGTTAAGCCCCTTTGGCTGTGCTCTGACTTTCCTGGTCTTCTGATAATTGTGGCCTGAGGGCTTTTGGCAGTTAAGCACCATCACCTGGCTTCTATAACTTGGTGGGGGTGGGGCACCATTCCCAGGATATTAATGAACCCAACTTTATAAGTACCTCTTGTCAGCCCTAGCTTGCTGGTACTGGTTTGCCTCTACCAGCACACTCCTGGTGGCTTTGGTTAGTAGTGTTGTCAGCCGAGGGAGGCTGAAGAGGGATTTGAGGAGGTGAGCTGCCCAGCTGGAAGAAGGCGCGAGGAGCTGACATAATGTGCGAGGAGCCGACATGGGGCAAAACAGTACTTTATTGCAGTACAAGCGGGTGGCGCACGTGCCTCAGGTGTACGCACTTGTCCTTTTATAACGTTAGTGGAGCATGCGTAGTGTTCATAATGCTGACTCACGCTACTGGCGCATGCGTAGTGTTCATAATGCGTAGCCATGCTACTGGCGCATGTGTACACTTAGCTCTTAGAAGGTGCAAGCTATTGTGAACTTTGGCCTGGGCCCCACGGCCTACTTAAGGCTGCTGACAAGTGTCTTCTGAGCCCTCCTAGGGAACATAATTTTTTGGTGCATTTTCTTGCCTCACGTAATATATCTGCTCAAACATGCTAAATTTCCAGAGCCTCCTTACGCCTTTCTCTGTTAGCTGCCAGGGCTTCTTGGGTGTTCCCACTTCACTCACCTTTGGCCATTGCTTTCTCTAGAGGTCTAGGTCCACTCTAATAGTTTGTTTCATCTCCTGGGTCTTTGTGAGGGTGTTATGTCCCCTTTCCCTAAAGTGTATCTTCAAGGCAATGAATTCTTGCTTACCTAGTCTTACTTTCAGTCTTCTTTCATCCAGCACCCTCAAAGTCCATTCTTAAGGGTATTCACATGGCTCTTTCCAGTACAACCTGGCTGCTACATGCAGCTCCTTGGGGTATTATAACTTCCCCCCTTTTATCAGCCCCAGCACTCCCCCAGCCAGGATTAACCCAGGGATTTAACCCTAATTATAAGCCTAGCAGCCCAAGAGGAGGTAGGGACAGCTTCTGAGAGGAGCCTCTGTAGCATCTTTTATCACAGGGTAAGTACTAGCTCTTACTAGAAAAGAGTAGGTCCCCTCTGCAAATTTTGAGCATTTAGGAGAGTTGTCAAAGCCAGCATCCTCACAAGCGTTCCTGTCCTATTTTTCAGGATCTTAGGCGGTCCCAGGCAGGACCCTGATTTTAGAATAGCAGACCTGTTTTGGCTGAGCATTTAAACATCTCTGGAGTTCTGCAACTTTAACGATTAGATTCTCTGTTGCTCAGCTGTATCTGCTCTTCCACTAGAGTTGGTAAGAGCCTGTTTGTAAGCTACCAAAGAGTCCCTCTGGCTCTCACACCCATTCTGTAAATCTGTAACTTCTTGTTAACAGTTCTCAGTTTCTCATTATTCCTCAGTAGAACGTCAGTTTAATTTAGCAGTAACTAAACCAACTCTACTGTCTTTGTGGGTGTTGTTTCCCTTTATCTTTCGAATGCCTGAATTATTGTACCTGCAAAGCATTCACCTCCACCAGAACATTTCCCCCAGATTACTTCTGATAAAATCTTTAGCAATCAGACCCCCACTGTGTACTAGGAACTACCAGTAATCCACATACTAAGGATGGTGTCCTTATTTCTCACAAAATGGGAAGTGCCCCAATCATATCTGTTTTCTTGTGCTAGTTCAGGTCCTCTATAGAGACACCAGATGGGAGTAGACATTCAAGAAATTTATTGGACAAAATGCTTATGAAGGGAAATGGTAAGGAAGCCAGAGAAAGCTGGGTTAACCTTCACCCCGCATGCAAGTCCAACACCTGTGAAGGCAAGGAAAGAAGGTTGGGTAGAAAAACCTTAGACTGCAATGCAGTTCTAAGAAAATTTAAGCACAACTAGTGATTAGCCTTGATACAAATTGTCCTGTGAAGAGTTCCACGTGTCCCAGGACATGCGGTCCTCCTCAGTATTCCAGCCCCACCCTGTCATAGACTGGTTGTAGCCCATGGAAGCAAGGCATCATCTCCAAAGCAGTAATGAATTTCAGTGTGCAGCAGCTGGACACACTGGTCAGTTAGGCTCTCTGCAGTCAGAGATCTGAGAGTTTTCTTTTCATGACCACCTCATAACACATACCATATGACCCAGCAATCCCACTCCTAGGTATTTGCTCAAGAGAAATGAAAATATACATCTACACAGAGAGCTGCACATGTATGTTTATTGCAACCTTATTCATAATGGTCCCAAACTGGAATCAAGCAAATCCATTAACTGGTTAATAAACAAAGCATGATATATGTATAAGAATAGTAAATCACTCAGCAATAAAAGGAAACAAACAGATACATGAACAATGTGATCATTTCAAAAGCATTGTATTAAAAGAAGCCAGACCCAAAAGGCCACATACTATTTGATTCTGATTATATGACATTCGAGAAAAGGAAAAATTATGACAAAAATCAAATAAATATTTTCCAGTGCATGGGGTTAGGAACTGATGGGGAAAGGGCATAAGGGCTCTTGGAGATGCTGAAAAAATTCTATTCCTTGCTTGTGGTGATGGTTAAGTGATTGTATACAGTTAGATGATTGTATATGTTTGTCAGAACTCATCTAACTGTATACCTCAGATGGGATTTTGGTGTATATAGATAATACCTGGGTAAACATGACTTTAAAAATAAAATAGCCTAAACAAGGTCAACTATAAAAATTTTAAAAGAAAATAAATACAAATCCAGTTATGAACCAAATAATGGTATTATCAAATATGGAATTTATTATTGTGATTAATATAATCAATGAATAATAGGACTTGTTGGGGATTTTTGATGAAGAAATGAGGGAATCTGGTGGGAGCTGAAGAAGCTGTGAAATTAAATGCTTCTCTATATCAATAAGAAGATACAGTGATCAGTGACAACTTATGTGAACTGCAACATTGTCTCATGTCTCACTATACACAAGGATCTTCAGAACAGAAAATAATAGCTCCTGGTTTGGTGAGCCAGAAGGCCAGCATGTGTGAGCTCGCAACATTACCTAACATCTCACACTGACCTTCAGAACAAATTCGTTGCTGCTTTACTTCTACTTCTCAAATCTTATACAGATTTCTCTTACGGCCAGCTCTAACCTGGAACCATACAGGTTCTGAGAAATGTAGTCCTAATGTAATTAAGTTAACATAACACAAAGCCATCAAAGATAGGAAGACTAAATGGAGTTAAAATGTAAGATTTTCATGATGTCTGTAAAGTGGTAAAATTATTAGTTTTATTACATTCTAACAAGTCAAGTATGCATGTTTAATCACTAAGGTAATCATTAAAGAAAGAATAAGGGAATATTTATCAAACTAATAACTATCAAGGTAATGAAAAGAAAAAAGAATAAAAATAGATATGCGGTCCAAATTAAGGCAAGAAAAAGAGAGGGAAAAATGGAATAGAACGAAAAAATAAGTAAATAATAAACTGGTAGACTTAACCCCAAATATATTAATAAATGCATTAAATGTAATGACTAAATGTTCCAATTAAAAGATTGTCATAATGGATAAAAATTAAAATCTTATAATAAGCTACTTTCAAAAAACATATCTAAAATATAAAGATACAGAAAAATTTAAAAGATGGAAAAGATATACCACGCAAATGGTAACCAACACAAAGCTGGCATAACTATGCTAATGTGGAGCAAAGTATACTTCAGTTCAAGAAGCAACGCTAAAGATAAAGATGGAATTTCAGTAATGATAAAATGTTCAATTCACCAGGTAGATATAACAACAATTCTAAATTTATATGTACCAAATAACAGAGCTTTAAATATATGAAGCAAAATTGGCAGAACTAGTAGGAGAAACAGACAAATCTACAATCATACTGAAAAAAATTAATATATATTTTTATCGTGGAAAAAAAAGTATGCACAAACAAAATCACTAATAACATAGACTTTTAAACAACAAAATTAACAAACTGGTACTATTTGATATAAATAAACCATTATACCCTATAAATGAATGCAGAATGCACATTATTTTTAAGAGTTCATGAATCATTCAAGAAAGTTGACTATATTTTGAAAAAGGCAAATCTCAACATAATTTCAAAGGTCTGAAATTATAGACTAAGTTCTTTGACCACACTGCAATTAAGATAAAGTTGGTAAAATACAGATAACTGGAAAATGCCTGTATGTTTAAAAATTATTGATCAAAGTAGAGATCCCAAAGAAAGTTAGAAAGTATTTTGAACTTAATTACACAGAAAACATTACATATCAAAACTTGTGAGGCACAAATAAGGCTATATTTATGGGTAAATTTATAACCTTATATACAAATATTGGAAAATGTTAAAAATCAATTATTTAAATATTGTATTAAGAAGTTAGGAGTTATCTAGTAATTTGAGGCCCTCTGTACCTAGAAGTGCAGGCTCTGTGTCCTTCTTTAACCATTAAATATCGTATTTATTTTCTAGGCATTTAAAGAATATTATTCTCTAGATGTTTGAGTACAAATTAGTTTATTCATTCAAAAGCATTCAATGGGCGACCTTTGTGTTTCAAGCATGTTCCAGGAGCTTGTCAAAAAATATATAAAAGCTACCCTGTGTGTAAAGTTTCTAAAATACATGTTTTTATTAATAAAATGCACTGTCTTGTAGATTGTTTAAAATATTAAAAAACATAAGTCTATAAGATTTTTGAAATGTTAAAATGAATTTATTTTTTTATTCAGCTGAATTAAGTGAAGAAAAGAATAAAGAACTGATAGAGAAAAAGGAGGTGGAAATATCAGAGTTAAATGCAAAGTTAAGAACTCAAGAAAAGGAAAAACAAAGTGAAATAATCAAACTACAGCTAGAAGTAAGTGTTTAAGCCTCTGCTAAATTTGAGGATGCATCCTTTACTCTAGGCCATACTTTGCCTACTTGTCATCAGAGTGAGATAAATTTCAGGATTAGACACAATCCTGTGAGAGGGCTTCACACACACTCATTCCTCATCACATGCAACACTCAGGCCCTGTACAACTGTTAGCTACTCTGCCCTTCAGCACTTGGCCTCAAGGTGGGACTCTTCAGTCGTTCAAAATGTCCTGGTTTCCAGAGAGGGTATTGTTTCCTCTGAGAGCGAAAACGGATAACTCAGGGGTTACCTGCATTTCCAGCTGAGTCTACTGTTCCAGCAGTGGGGAGAGTATTCCTTATCCTTAACATTACTCTCTCCTCAGCAGAAATTGTGGAACCCCAGTGAACCAATTGGAAATTTATTTTTTCTTTATTTGAAATAAAAGAGACAAAGTTGTTGCTAATAAATTTTAAATATATATCATAGAGGCAGACAAACAAGATTTTTTTAAGGGACTTTCAATAGGGCATCCCAAAGGCTGAAGTTCTTGGGTCCAAAGCCTTTTCAGTTGGTTGCTTAATCAGATGTCAGAATCTCAAAGACATTGATATTTTGACAATATATTTGTCCTTTAAATTTTTTTTCTAGATTCTCCCAATCTCCCTGTCCGTCATTCTTTCATCACTTCAGTTTGACTCCCACTTTACCTTATGTTGTCAGGATTTACCTACTTGGTTAACTTACCTTTCCTGTCCTTTAAAGTTTGATCTCCCTGGGGTGTTTGATGAGGCACCATGTTGAAGATTGTATAATCAATGAGCAAAAGGGAACTGATGTTGACTTTCGAGGCTCTTTGCTGTTGTTACTGCCTTCTGGTCAAGGGTACCCACAAACCACAGAGAGGGCTAGATGGCCAACTAAAGATACAATACGCTGTGTTTCAAGATTGACCATCAACTTCTAATCCATGGCCTGGGAGTGTGCATTTGTTTATCATCCTTGCCCCTCACTGGTTTAACCCAAGTTTGTTGTTTGGTAAACAAAACTCTTCTTGCTCTTTATTTTCATTGTATCTATTTCTCTCCCCACACCAGAACACAATCTCACAGTTTATTTTTAGTCCACAATGAGGCTACACTAAACACAAAAGAATAAATTATAATGGAGGATTTTGCAAAAAAAAAAAAAAAAAGACCTTTAAGAATGGCCTATGAGAATTTTTAAACCTGATTCAGTTTAATGTCAAACCAAGAAGAGTTCAAATTAAATCAAGAAAATCATATCCAAATTCTACTATTTAGCCTCAAAGTTTCTGCAGAAGGGTATGTAAGTTTTCTCCCATGACTGTTGATTACACTTACTTTCTTTACAAAGTACACTCAGTAACATGAAAATATTTGTATCTATTTTCAAGTTAACTAGATTCTCAACCCTAGTTAACTAGATTCTTAACCCTGCATGAGGAAATCAGCTGAGGTCTTGAGAAAAACATGATGCTGACCCCACCCCAGAATCTCTCTGTAGTGTCTGGGTGTTTGGTCCTTTTAAAAAGCTTCCCATGTAGTTTTAAATGTAGCTACAGTTAATCTTGTTTGGGTGTGCTTTATTCTTTAAGACTTTTCTGTCTTCTGTTTTACAGTGAATGCACTTAAATTATAGATTATATGTCTGAGGATATAATGGATTATATTTACAGAAACAGTTGTTTCTAATTGTTTAGCTAGAATGTTCGCAATAACTTTCTTTTTAAACTTGATTCAGTTTGATGCCAAACTAGCAAGAGTTCAAACTACATCAAAATCATATGCAGCTTCTACTGTTCTGCCACACAGCATCTACAGGAGGGTATGTGAGTTTTTCTTCCATGGGTATTGTTTAAAAAATAAATTCTTAGTGTGTTTCCATAAAAGTTATCTAATATTTACTAATATACTTAACAGTTTTCCTTAAAATATGTCTGTCACATAACCAGAAAGCTATTCGATTTTCAATAATCTTTAAAAGTCACTTTCAGTTTAAACTAGTAAATCTTAGTAGTAAATTAAAATATTACAGAAGTTCTGACTTTTTGGGTCATCTTAGGAATTCCATAATATATTTTGAATTAAGGCTGACTTACTATTCTGAAGTTACTTAAGCACCCAAATAGATTTCTTTTTGTTCATCTCCTTTATTTATGGTTTATAATTTCAAGCTAATAGGGAGAAGGGAACAAACTAAAACAAATGGTGCTAATGTGTATTTTTGTATCCTTATACCAGTTTTACCCTATTGAGTCCTACAAAACTAAAATTATACACCTTTCAAAAGAAGGTGTCTTTTTTAATACCTGCTTCTACTTTAAAAAGCATAGTTTTTGCTGTTGTTTTCTGAACTGCAATAACAACATTTTTCTGCTCCATTTAGAAGCTTCAACATCTTCAAGAAGAAAAAAACAAGGAGATTGCGACTCTTCGTAATACCATTCATGATTTAGAACAACGCCTCTCTGTCAGCAAAGATTCTCAACTTAAATTTGTTGGCAAAGATTCTCAGTTTAAGCGTAGACGGTTTTGAGCACAGAAGTAAATTCACTAGTTGCTATTTAATTTCTTTAAAAGCAGCTGGAAATTAATTTCTATTGTCAATATAACATACTACTTAAGTAATAACAATGAAAACAAAAAGACAGCTTTAAACTTTTTTATTGAGTTTATTTAAACAAATCCACACTCTTGCCAATTGTGTATCGCATGCTTGCTTAGCAGTATTAACCATAAAGGAGTTCGGGTTTATAGGACTAAGTTTACCTACTGAACCATCATTGACTATGGAAATACTTTCTAAGCAATCAAGAGATAGACAACATTCTTTTATCTTTTTCCTTCTAGCTTTCAAGACTGGCAATCTCAAATTTTAAAGAGTATGATAAAATGCTAGATAAAGAAACCAAGATATATAAAGGCTTCATTCATATGTGATAGTAAAAATCAAGACATGAGTCTGAGATATAAAAAAGTATAAATGGATATCTAAAATGTAATAGCAAAATATTCATGTGTAAGTACTTTGGGATCTGAAAAGTCAGAATTCACTTCTTTCTTTAAAGATTTAATCTGTTAAAAATGTAAGATTAAAAAAGACAAAAGATAATATTGTTTTGAGAAACAAGTAAAGAAAATGGAAAACATGTCTTGGTTGTTCTTCCTCCATTCTAAGTTGCTAACTATCTAACAGAAACCCCTAGGTCATAGTTTATGTTCCTGTTTTCATTAATGCAAGTAGAATGCTGGAGAAAGAAAAAGAAAAACATATTAACCAAATGCTGCAATCACCTTTCAGTTGCCCTGTAATAAAACTATGGCTTGGGTCAAAATTTCTTTGACTTAAAGTTTAAAATGTAGAAACCAATATAGTGGATTTCTCTGCATTTGCACAAATCCAAGTCCTATTTTTGGATCACTATTAATTAGGTAGTTTACAAAAATGCTGGAAATGTAATTGCCTAGACTGACTTGGGAAGTATGTCCAATTTCAAATATTTAATTTGAAGGTCATTCTCACATTTCTGCCTTATTTTTTCAGCTTCATTTGGTGCTGGCTTCTGTGGGCTTGAGCTGCTGACTTGCCTGTCAGGCAGCTGGAGGCATACGTCATTGTCAAGATTCAATGACGGTCTCCTCTGCCAGAAGGCCCTGTCAGCTGCATAAAGAGGGGAGGTTTTCTTCACACTGTCAGGTGATTGCAGACCCTGTTTTTTCAAATACCAGATGTCGACAGTGTCAGCATCAGCTACTCAGAGCCAACTCTGAATCTTTGGGGAATTTACAGAATAACTGATTTATGCATCCCTTTCGTCAGAGCTTCTTTTGTGGAAGAGAAAGTTGTAAACTTTCACTTCCTACTGGCATATCTCAGTTCCCTGAGTATCCCTGTCTTTGGGGACCCTTGTGCCTATGGTGGTGACGAAGATCTGAAGGAGGGGGGTTCTCAGAAGCATCTGGTGCTTCTGGTTTTGGATACTCTGAAGGATGACTGTTCTCAAGATGCTGATGCCCATGATGGTGATGGTGATGGTGACGGTGATGGGGATGAGGATGAGGCTGTGGAGCCTCGGTTGTTTGCTCCTCTGTAGCCAAAGAGACACTTTTACAGAAGTCTTCATGTTCCTGGGTCTGAAATAACAAAAATCAACAAAACTATAGATTTAGCAAGAATGAATGAAAAATGATTTGTAGAGCTAACATATATGAAATTCAAACCAATTAATTAGTAGTAAACTGGCTTTGTTTTTCCAGCATCATATTGATGAGGAAAAAATCTGATGTCAGTCTCAACACCTACACTTTTTATTAAAATTTGGTTCCCAACTATATCTCATAGTAAAGTACTTCTTGTGCAAAGTTTGCCTTTTAACCAAAGAATCCTCAAGCATCTTACAAACAAATCAACATTAATGTTTTGAAAGTAGATTAAAAAAGATTTAATACAATTAAAGTTTTAACAATCCACCTAAGCTGTACTAGTCAGAATTCAAATTTTCCTTTTCTTATCAAGAGCATTTCCTAAATTTTCAAGAATTCTGAGGAAATACATAGGCTTAAAAAGAAAGCCAAGCCACTATATTTATATCTGCAAAAACAAAACTAAATAAACTAGTTATAAGAACTTAGATTGACTGCAGTAAAGTCAAACAGATACCAAATCCTAAAATCAGTTTACCTACATGGAACCTTTCACACCTGTGTCAACAACTGAATCTAATATTATATTCTGAAACAAACTGATTCCTAATAATTCAAAAATGCCAACAAACTCTGCTCAAAATCAAGTTTTTTATACCTCAGCTTTTGCCAGGAAATGTTTTGAACTTCACCAAAGCTTTGTTAATGTGTTCCTAGTATACTGCTGTCAGCTAAAAGTAGCAAATTACTTCCCATTTTGGACTAAGCATAATGTTCCACTCTGCATAAATCTAGTTCTTTCATTTGCTGAAAGTCTTTCTTTATTGTTTTATGTGCCTAAAATCATAGGCTCAAAGCTTATAGATACGGCAATGTAATATTAAACCTCAACCTAAAATTATTTGTAAGTAAAGTTATAAAATCAACTTGAGCGATCAAAGACTCACTAAGTGGTATGGTTTGGTGTTTTGAAGGTTTTGAAAGGTTATAAATTCCATTGGATTTTAATGACAACTATGAAGTGGTACATTTTTTTGGTTGTTTCTGAATTACTTTTGAGAACTTAATAGTGTTTAATTAAAAACTTATAAACAATTTGATAAATGTTTATATTGTGTAATGTTCTAAATCTTCAAAGATTAAACAAAGAAAATAACTACAGTAGTAATCTAATTAGTTCCCAGAAACCAATTACTATATTTCACTGATTTTACAATGTATTTTTTTCACATTTTAGTATCTTTAAAATTAGAATGCATCCTACAATTGACAGTGTTATAGTATTGTGTCCTACCTTAACAGCATTTTTAATAGCGCATGAATAATGTGTCAGATAATTGGTGGCATCAAGGATGCAATGAAATAGAAAAACTCCAATTTGATTTGGCATGTCAGATACATATGGTATATTTACAGATAGCTTGTAAACTTTAAGCATGTTATGGAAATTGTTTCTGCCTTTGTTTCAATGTACCTAGGTATATTTACAACTCTTAGATATTTGCAAAAATCCAAAATGCTGAAAAAAATCCCCAAATATGAGGAATCAATATAGCTAACATTCATTAAGCACTTAGTGTAAGTTAGACATTGAGTTAGTCCTTTATTTGCATTACGTCAGTCTCTTCATCTGTAAAAGCAGTAAAATAACCCCCACAGGGTTATTATGAAGATTAAAATGTGAAAAATGACATAACTAGAGTAATTAACCTGTTGAGTTTCTTAACAGCTTAATTAAATGATTCATTAAAATTTGAATGGCTTTCTTTAGAGTTGGAAAAATCTAAAGGAAATATAGCTCACAGATAAAATTCAAAATTGTTTTTAAACCTGAGTTCCCATTTTGCCAACTTGCTCCATCAAGGAAACATTGTTTGGAATTATTTTCCTTCTCAATATGGGTGGAGGGAAGAAATCTAGTTAATATAAGTTAAAACCAATTCCTTGAGTATCTTTTTTATAAACAATATGTAAATATAGTGTTTCTCGTAACAAGGAATAAATATTCTCATGGTTGTTAGGAAAGAAATAACAGTAATGAGTAAAAAAAAAGTATTCCATTGTGAAATAAATGCAGTAGATCTAACTGCATTGTATAGCTGCTTCACAGAAAAGCTGACAGTCTAACATTCTTGGTAAATTAAGTCGTTATCTGGGCCCCAGCTTCATTGCAGGCGATGCCATGGATAATCTTTGTTATCACCATGCTCGTGTATGAATCTACAATAATGTATTCCACGTTAGCTGAATTCTTTAAGCACTAATACTCATGCACCACCATTTGACGGTAATTGAAATATGTAATCTACACTGATTTTTGTTTTCTAAACTCCTAGATAGAAGCAGCAATATGGATCTTGACAAAATGTTTTAAAGTGTATGTTAAATAACAGGAAGTGTGTGTAATTGTTAAAATTACTGTTGTGGTTTATTTTTAGTACACCAGCAGAAACGTTGATTAGCTAATTAGTTGTGAAACACTAATTTATTTAGATAGTTCTTAAAAGATATCCTCTTTTCTCTCTGTAAAAATAATTAAGAAAAATACCTTGAGAGAGCAGTTTCCACATTTATTTTCACAGTAAACAATCTTAATGGATTCTTCTACATATGGGAAAGTTAGGAAGGAGAAAGGCAAACCAAGATGATACACAAGGCGGCCACATCTAAAAAACAAGAATACAATGTCATTACAACACTTTTTGTACCATAATCCTACTCATGCACCATCTGCGATACGTATTACAGGTTGAATGATCTTATAACTAAGATAAGACCCTTTCATACCTTCAGGAAATTTCCTTGAATGGGGTCTCAAACCAGCTCCTGGCACTACATACCAGATCAAGTCATGACGACTACAGTGAGTCTAATATTAGCATTTTGAAATGTGAAATAGATACGTCACATTAATGTCGAAACTGTAGTGCAGTTATTGTGACTTGGTCAAATACAATTTTGTAATTGACTTATAAATTCTACCAATGCTCAAACCACTAACATCATAAATTGGGCTCTGCAAATCACACGATCTTTTCATGACAGCTAAGGCAGCACAAATTCCACACAATAAGAAATCACAGCATAACACAAAGAGTCTTAAGGCTTGGCCAGTAACCCAGTGATTTATAAAAATACTGATGCAACAAACATTTCAGTGCAATGAAAGAAAAGGAATTATAACACTTGGCATTCTCAGAAGTGGTAGAGGTGAAATACCCTTCTTGCCCACGTTTAACCCTGTACAGACAGTTTTATATGAATTCCAAAAGGTTACACTCTGAAACAGAATAAATTAGAAGTTTGTGATCCTAAAAGAAGGACATGTAATATTAAAAATATTTAGAGTAAGACCAAGTAGGGCTTAGGCCTAACAGAGTCTGGTTCTCTATCCCTGAAAAAAAGAAAGAAAACAAACCAGCACCAACTAGAAATGTTGGTGATATCATATAATACGCACTGAGGTTCCTTCAAAATACAAACGTTTTATTCATAGAATCAAAAGGTGATTCATGCAGATTATATCTAAATGATCAACATACTTTATAGCTCAGAAATGCGGGTTTAGTAATTAAATTAGAGATAAGCAAATGGCCTGCAAAGTATGGTTATTCACCTGCAAAAATTTTAAGTTAGAATTGTATGTGATGTACAAATTGATCCTTCTTTTTATTTAATCAGAATGCTAATTTACAGGGGAAAATAGTATAGTCAGTTTTCTTTATTTCCCTACTGGAATGGTGAATTCTGTGTGAAAGGAAGCCATTAAAACCAAACATTTTAATGGGCTCACTTTGAAACTGAGTATATGGTAATAGAACAAAAGCAGATGTCTTATTTTAAATTGTTTATTATTAAATTAAATACAAAGCAAGCATCTTTTAACTTGGGGGGGGGGTACATGCATGTGTGTACACACCTGTCGTATATGAGGAAGTCATCTTTATTTCCATTTAAAAGAGTCCAGACATCTGTTTGGTTTTCCTCTTGTTGATAAACAGGAATATGCTCTGACACCTTATTTTTAAGATGCATATATTTTAATCGAGAAGAGAGACCTTGATGATTAACAACAACAAAGGAGATGTTAGAGTATCCTTTTTTCTCCAGTTTTACTCGCAGGTCTTCCAATCTAAAATATTTGGAAAAAATACAAAAAAAAAAAGGAATAACCTCATTTAGTTTTATTAGCGACTTCTCGCTTTCTCCTCACTCTCTGTATTTTTCTACATGAAACACTTGTTATTTGTTACTTACTCATACCTCTTCTTCATATTGTCGTAAAAGACTAAAACTTTTGATTTTCTAATTACTTAATGAGCACTTACTGAGCCCAGCTGAAACCATATGCCAGTGCCTGTATGAACATTAGCCCATTTTTCCTCAGATTAATCCCATGCAGTGTATTTTTTTAAATCCATCTCACAGTTATAGAGAATTGTACCCAATAAATATTTGGCAAATAACCCAACAAATATATATTTACAAATTTGTTAAATGACTCAAGACTTTTGGTGACAAGTCTGGTGTTCATTCTACTCTGGCAAAGCTCTGGTCTCTGCTTCCTATATTGAAATAACTAATCCATTTGCAAGAGTATATTTTAGAACGTTTTCATTACACAAGTAATGCATATTTAGTAGAGTATTAAAAAATATAGGTACACAAAAAGAAGAAAAACATTTCCATAGCTCCAGAAAAACCACTGTTAAACATTTTGGTGTCTATCCTCCTAGTCTTCTTTCTTCTAACATGTTCTGTGCAAACATACAGTTTTTCAAAAGGTGTGATTTAATAAATATATCTTTTCTATTTTTATTGTATCTATGTATGTATTAGTAGCTATCCCTTAAGAAATCAGGTCTAGACCACAGAAAGACTGCCTCACCTGGATGCCTGCAGAATGCACAGGTATCAGCTGGCCTGAAGAAGAGCAACCACGGTCACTGAGCCATATGAGTCCAGCATCGGGTCTTGATCATTGATGTGCCAGGCTGGAGGTTTCTCACAAAAGGAGCTTTGCTCCTGGCTCTCTGTTCCTCCGCCAGGGAGAAGACAGAGAGCCAGGGCCAGCCCCAGGCCTCTCCACATTGCTGGGGTTGTCCTGTAAAAATAATCTTCTGTCATCTTCAGAGGCGACTTCACATTCATAACTAGGAATTTCTATTAAATCCAGCAGATATAATTCTACTTTCTACAAATACCTAGCCAGTAGACTCTGTCTCCATGTTGTTGGGCTCATTATGTTGGGCCTCTCTGCACCAAATCTCCCTATAAAGGGGGAAGGATTAGCCAGAGGCAGAGACGTTGCCAAAGCACCTCTCAGCTATCCGACTTAGCAGGATCCTTTAGTAAGCGTGCTATGGGGGTCTGCCTGAGCAGGCAGCCCAGCACCTCTCTAGCAGCTATACAGAGTATCTTGACAAAAGCCTAACTAACTAAAGGAAGAGAAATAAAGGGGAAGGGGGTGATTTAAGAGATGATAAATTAAGTGATTTATTAAGGCCATCCCAAATATTCTAACATCTTTAAAATTCTAATATTTAAAAAAGGAGAGGCTATATCTGGACTAAATCTAGGGTATTTCTGTAGGATAGTATTTATATTGATTATATAACTATCCTTAGCATAGCTATCATTTATTGAGCATTTATAGAACTATATGCAGGGGGCACTAAGCACTTTTTTATACCATGTCAGTTAATCCTTACAACTATGTGACCACTGCCCTTTTGCAGTTGAGAAAACTATGGCTAACAGAGAGTTTAGGCATCTTGCACAAGTCAACACAGGTAGTAAGTCACAAGGGAAATTGAATTCAAACTAGTTCTGCTAATTCCAAAACACGACCTCTTAGCTACTGCTGTATATTGACTGTTTTTAGACCAGGTCACCTTTAATAACTCTAGTAGCCAGGATTTGGGGCTTTTTATGCCCTAGGATGGCAAAGAAAACACTAAATTATTCAAACTGTTTTGTTTCTTGCTAGAATAGCTAGGCTTTCCCTACTTTCTAGAACAAAAATTCAATAGTTATAGACCCTTCAGCATAAACTCAGCACCTGGCACCCTCACCATACATGCAGCACACATTCCAAAGGGCTAAATAGTGAATATAAACGAAAAAGGTATTTCACTCATTTCTCTCAGTTTTCTTGTGTGTGTATTTTTTATTGAAGTCAGTTTACAATGTTGTGTCAATTTCTGGTGTGCAGCATAATGCTTCAGTCACACACTTATTCACTTTCATATTCTTCATTATTTTTCGATTAAAAAAATAACCAAAGCCATTGGTAGAAGGTAGCAGATTAGAGTTCACACTTCCAGATTTTCCTCTGTCACTATAATCAAAAGCTGTTCAACTTGGTTTTAAGATTATTTTTTACATAACAAACTTTGATTATAATTACAGCTGTCAGACAGCTATCTAAAATAATGAAAATAAATAACAAAATTAGATTTATTGGAAGCTGATGTGATAACAAAACGTAGTTGTGAATTTCACTCGTCCCATCACGATTCAGTCACAAAACCCAGATTTGTTGGCCCCGTACAGACCTACATTTGTTTAAAATTCTCCATGAAAAGGCAAAAAACACAAAAACTTTTTCCACCCTCTTCCCCTGAACTTCAGACCTGCATCTGAGGGCCCTTCCTCTTTCATGTAAGGGTATCCACTCACCCCTTAAACTGCAAAACCTTGCATTAAATCACAGATCACCTGATTTTGACCTGGGTTTTAACACTTTCAGGGGTGACCATTTCCACACAGTGGATCGAACCTGATCTTCTTTTTTTTAGCCCTGAAACTGCTCACAACATCCCTGGATGTTTCCACAGCATTGTAGAATGTCTAAAATTTCAGTCTCTGCTCTTCAAACCCACAGGCTGTTTTTGCCCTCAGGGCTCTCACCCCGCATTTCAGTGGGCAACATTTACGCTTGAGCATACAATATTGCCTATATAAGATCACAACTTTTTGCAGAGTGAAAGTATTTGACTTCTCCAGCCTCCCCTGCCTCCATCCCCACCCTCGGCCACGCAGAAGGCAGGGCAGAAATCAGAAGGAACTGCCAAGTCCCCCCGCACCCACCACACTGAAGTTTAGATCCTTCTGCTTTCTTTTGCATTACTTTCATTTTCTTTGCTTTACCCATTTCTTTTTTTAAAGTCTATTCTAAGGAGAGAAACATTTAATCAGACTCAAAAATCAAATCATTTACCAAACTTTCAGAGTCAAGTTTGGGAAACACAAAGCTCCTACTTACACAACCCCTTCTGACTGGCCTGCTCCCTTTGTCTTTGCTCAGCTGGGCGGCTCCACAAAGCCACAGCCAGAAACTCGGATATTTATAGTCCTGTTGTTTACCTCATCCCTCAGCTACAGTCCAAAGTTCAGTGTCCACTCAGGCTGTGACCTTGCAAGCAGGGCAAACCCCTGAACTGATTACTGCAATCAACTTTAAAAAAAAAAGTAGAAACCACTGCCACACATAAAATGGATGGGGGGCAGTTTTTTGTCAATTACTGATTTATTCCCCACCCATTTTAGTCACCCCAGTGTCTAGGATTTAATGGTACAGTCGGGGGCGGGAGGAAGGGCTAAGTCATGCTCTTTTCCAAACTATAATAGGGGAAAATATTTGCTGAGCCAGCGACTTGAGCTGCTGCTTTAAACAAAATTTAAAAAACATTTTTTTTTTCTTCCTTTTGCTTTGTAGTGGCAAGGTGCTAGCCTAATCCAAACTATGTGAGTTTTGTTAGAAAAGTCACCTGCTGTTTCAAATCTTTCCGGTCTCCTCCTGTTACAGACCTGCTTGCAGTATTTCACAACCTTTAAAACCTGAATCTCTATCGGATCAACCAGGACCTCTGCTCCTTTTTCGTTTAAGGCGAAAAAAATAAGAAAATAAGCCTCCTATCTGCAGGAGAGCAGGCCTCATTTTTCTCACTAAAGAAGTCCTACTCCCTGGAAGACCTATGCATCCCACAGACATGTTAAGAATCTAATGTAAAATCTTTACAAATTTAAGTACCATCCAAATAAAAGTTAGCTGTGATAGTAGCTGGACATGGAAAAGGGTATGGAAATTTCAAAATGTTCAAAGAAAATAGAAGGTGCCTACTGTTTCAGAGAGGGATAAGTTCTTCCCACCAACTGCTACAAATGAACACAGCAGTGATGGGTAAGGCAAGGAGCAAATGTCAAACAATTCAGCCCTGGCGAGTGATGGTTTTCAAGCAAGCCTTGTTTTCACTACCAAAGCATTTTGTCCAAACAAACTGCTATTGATTGCTGTGTGCTGGGTATTGTCGTACAAGGTGCAGGAAGTACAGAAAGGCCCAGCTGTTATCTCTCCAGTAAAGAAACATATTATCAAAGTAGAAGCCTGACATTTGAAAGCCAAATTCTATTTACTCACTCTAGGCAGGAGGTATTAACCTTTTGCGGTCCAGACCCTTTTGAGAATCCAGTAAATGCTCAGTTTCTCCCCAGGGGGGAAAAATGCACATATACCTACTTGCTTCTTAAAAGAACCTTGTGAAAAAGTTTCATACAAAACAGATAGTGCTCCCTCTGGTTCATTTTCTTGACAAATCTAAATAGGCTGAGTCTGTCTGCAGCAGGAAATTGAGTATTTCAACATCACCTCCTTTCTTTACATGTGGCTTAGCAGCTGCCTCCTGTGCCAAAGAATTCCCTCTAAGCATGCAGCTAGCTCCAAAGCAAAGTACATAGGACTGTGTGTGTCCAGGCCAGTGTGTGTCCAAAACCCTCAGATGACAAATGAGATGACAGAGAGCTTGCAATGTTGGAAGGGAATCCATTCTTTTCTTTTTAATTGAAGTACAGTTGATCTACAATATAATTTCAGGTGTACCTCAAAGTGATGCAGACATATATCTTGTAGATTATTTTCCATTATAGGTTATTACAAGATACTGAATACAGTTCCCTGTTATACAGTAAATCCTTGCTGCTTATCTATTTTATATATAGTAGTTTGTATCTTTTAATCCCATATGCCTAATTTATCCCTCCCCTCCCTTTCCCCTTTGGTAACAATAAGTTTGTTTTCTGTCTGTGAGTTTCTTTCTGTTTTGTAAACAAATTCATTTGTATTATTTTTTAGATTTCACATATAAGTGATATCATATGATATTTGTCTTTCTCTGTCGACTTATTTCACTTAGTATGATCATCATGATATTTGTCTTTGTCTGACTTACTTCACTTAGTATGATCACCTAGTAGGTCCATCCATGTTGATGCAAATGGCAATATTTCATTCTTTTTTATGGCTGAGTAATTGTCCATTGTGTGTATGTGTGTGTGCATCACATCTTTTTAAACCAATCATCTGTTGATGGACACTTAGGTTGCTTCCATGTCTTGGCTATTGTAAGCACTGCTACGATCACTGGGGTGCATATATCTGTTCAAATTAGAGTTTCCTCTGGATATATGCCCAGGAGTGGGATTGCTGGATCACATGGTAAATCTATTTTTAGCTTTTTAAGGAGCCTCCATACTGTTCTCCATAGTGGCTGCACCAATTTATATTCCCACCAACCATGTAGGAGGGTTTGAAGGGAATTCATTCTTAATAGCCTTTTCTGTGCTGGGCAATCTGGGTCTTGTCAGCATTTTTAAGAAAGCAGAATTTTCAAGCAAACCTTTATTGGGTATTAAATCAAATTACAAACAAAATCAAACAAACATTTATTAGGTGCTCAGGCTGGGCACAATGCTGAGGTCCCTTGTTCTAAAGGACCTCAAAATCTAACAGAATAAACAGACATGTAAGCATGAAAACACACTGGAAAATGTGACAATGTCTAGGATGCTATAAGCACAAGGTTCTGTTGGAAACTTGGAAATGAAAAAAGAAGCCTTTTAATCCAGCCTGGATAGGACCAGCACGGTAGTTCAGCATGCTCTCAAACAAGTTCAACAGTCACTTTATCTTAGGTTTTGCACTCTACCTCCAAAGTCCCCAGCAAATCTGACCACAGCACTGTCTAGAATGTTATTTTGTTTCAAGTTTTATGAATGATTAAAATCTCCTCATAGGTTGTCCAGCCCCACCATACAGTGAACGTTAAGATTGCTGTCCTCTTGGGTTGAACTTTATCCTAATGATCTCATCCCTCACAACTTCCAGCCCTGGAGCCAAGAATCCATCTTTCTTCATACTGTCTCATTCTTCCACATCCTTATCATTTTCCCGTACGTTTATTTAATCCATGGTTTTAATAAGCATTCTCAACTTTTTATGGTGGTGGTTGATTTCCATGGGGAATAGGGCCCTAAGAATCTGTGAGTTCATGATATATTTGGAAGAGAGAAGGGCTGTGAACTGTGATTTTACAAATCAGTTTATTAGCTAACGCAGGTGATAGTATGACAGTGATCCATTAATATTTATAAAACACTGATGTCTCAAATTATTAAAAAGTGAGTTTTATTACCATGTGAAGGGCCTATATAAAATATTAACTCCTTTAGCTTGGTTGTTAGGTGGTGTTTTACATGCAACGAGAAATGAAGGCTTTTCCAATATTTTGAGAAATGGAACCTTTTGACCTAAATTACTCTTCCTCCCCTTTCATATACAAGAAGGTGCCCTAGATCTCATCCTATGCCTTGTTATCAAACATGATATTGTTTGAGCATTTATGTTGAAATGTAAGCTACTGAGTACGCAAAGGGTACCCAGGAAAAAGCAAGATGTTTGCAAAGTAAACAAGCAAAAGAATAATGGCCGAGGAAGTCATGGAACAGCAGCTTGGATTAGATAAGGACTAATTGGATCCTTTGCGATTCGTACGAAACTGCAATATGCTTTGAAGGGAGCTCTTCCTCAAGCACACAAGTTTACAGATCTGAGAACTGTTCTATATACCAAACATGACGGCAATTAAGGGGGTAACTACATAGAGTGCCAAATCCCATGCGGGACTGAGCACAGAGAGGACCAAACATCAGAAGAATTTTTTTTATTTGAAATGGGATGTTATTAATTTAAAAAAAATTTTTTTAACTACTCTAAACCAGAGCCAGCTCCTGCAGCTCCCCATGGGACATGGTATTGGCATCAACATGCAAGGAGCACAGGGGCATCAAATAGCCTCCAGACCACATGTAGGGCAGGAAAAATAATTTTCTCTCTATCCTTCTAGGCTCTTGGCTGAGACTCTCCCTGGAATACAAGATAGAGTAACAGGAGGAAAACAAACAAGTTTAATAACATGTAGTCCTCCTGTAGAGTTGGGAGATATCTAGGAAAACTGAGTAACTCCCAGAATTGGCCCAAGCCACCCCCTTAAAAATCATTTCCAGCTAAAGACAAAAGAAGATGTTGGGAGGTAGGGGAGTCAGTTATGGGCGGTCTTAAATTATATCATATACTGGTGGAAAGCATATATTGCTGGGTAGAAATAAATATAGTTATTCTCTGCATACTGTTTCACAACTATTTTTAATTTAATAATATATTATGGACATCTTTCCAAGGCATAGACATCTTTCTATGTCAATATGATAGTTATCTCATTCTTTTTTAAAACTGCACATTATTTCATTCTATAAACGGTCATTAATATATACACCCTTCTTAATGGAAGTTGTTTCCAATTTTCAAAATGTAATTGGCTACATCTATATCTGTCTATCTGTATCTTTGTGAGTGACATATAATTTCTACTTGAAATAACATTGGTGGACAAAGGAAATGCATATTTCAAATTTTAAATGTTACTACCAAATTGCCCTTCCAAGTGTACCAAATTATACTCCACCCAAAAGTATATGGCAGTACTTATTTCCATCATCAGATTATTGTTTGAGTTTATTATATGTAAGTTTACTGACTATTAGTTCACTAGGGCTGCCATCACAAAGTACCACACACTGGGCAGCTTAACAAAAGAAATTTATTTCCTCTCAGTTCTGGAGGCTAGAAGTCCAAGATCAAGGGGTTGGCAGGGTTGGTTTCGTTTGAAGCCTCTCTCCTTGGTTCACAGAGGACCATTTTCTCCCTGCGCCTTCGTATGGTCTTCCTCTATGCATGCCTATATCCTAATCTCTTCTCAAGAGGACACCAGCCATGTTGGATTAGGACCCATCCATATGACCTCATTTTACCTTAATCACCTCTTTTGATGCCCTGTCTCCAAATACAGTCACATTCTGATGTATTGCAAGTTAGGATATCAACATACAAATTTGGGGGAACACAATTCAGCCCATAGCACTGACCATTTGTACTCTCTTTTCTATGAAATGCTAGTTAATTATTTGTATATTAAGGAAAGTATGTTTTCTCTGTATGTCTTTCTTTGCTATTTTATGCATCAACTTACATGAATGCATCTTTTAAATTCTGGTGCATTAGCAATGTAAGGCTAAATGCAGAAGGGATTTTGCTATTCATACATCCTTAGAACACCAGCTAGAAGCATGACACCTCAATTTCTCTTGGGGTTTTCAGACTAGGTTTTACTATAACTTAGGTTCAATGTAATGCTGATAGTATGGGGACTTTCTGGCTGTTAAATATATAAAACCAGCACTTAGCTTTAAATTCTCCCCTTTTATTGCCCTATTATTAACCCTCCAGTACTGGCACAAGTGGTCGTGTCATTCCAGAAAGAAATTTTTTTTTAAAGCAGCTGTTTGTAGAACCAGCTCTAGGCAGGTAAATAATTATCTCTATGGTTTAGTTTGAGGAGCACAAAATAACTTCCTCTGTGCCTTAAGTAAAATCTTCCTTGTCTCTAAAAAGCCCTAGGATAAAGCAAATGGTTATGTGAGAGGGAAGGGGGCCATTCCCAGTAGCCCAGACAGTGCTTCTGGGGAAAGATCTGCACTAGGAGGAAGGAGGCCCTGCAAAGTCCTCCAGCTGTTGGCTGCCACCTGACTCATCACAGCAAACTTCTCGGATTACTACTTGGAGCCTAAAGAGCAGATTCATTTCAGATGGGCATGCTGTGCAGTTATGAAAATGCAGATTTGAAATCCTCAAACTTCATGCTTACACTCTATGCAGGGAATGATTCCAAAACCGCTCTCCTCAACAGTCTCGCAGCCTTTTCATAAACACCTCCAGCTGGAAAAGCTCACCACTCTGCGAGGCAGTGAGTTCTCTCACTGAGCCTCTCGCATTGTAAGTCTCCCTACTGGGACCTGAAGTCTCGGGGGCTAAGCTCTGCACTCAGGAACCGCACAGAAGAGCACATAACCTAAAGCTGATGAGGTAGCCATTGTGCATAGCTCCCTCCTGATGAATTCTACTTCTCTTTGTGTTCCCACTGCAGTTACCCTGGGAGATAACACAGGTGAAGCTAATATTTGCAAGTAGTAAATTCCAGCGGAAAACATTTCCCTCTACGGTGCTTTGGTGCCCGGACAGTCTGTGGTAACCACATCCTCTTAAATGTCAAGTGTTTAACTACAGGGGCTGAAAGCTAGGCTGAGTAATGTACCAATCATGTTGCAAAAGTGCAAAAAGAGACAAGCATTGCTATAAAACAAATGAGGTCTTAGTTATGTAATATGCTAGGTTTCCAGTTCTTCAACTCCCTGATCACATACCATCAGACCCAGACTCTGGCATCCAGCTCCTGGATCTTGAAGACCTTGGAGGCATCTGAATCTTCAGAATATCCCTGGACCTGACCTTGGCTGCAGCTTCTCTTGGTGTTTCTGCTTCAACCTTGGACTCGCCACAGACCGACTTGGCATCTCCCAATGTACCGCCCCTGGTCGTATCTGCTGACCTGGACTTTGCCTTCTAGACCAGGTTTTCACTTCTGGCCAACATATGCCTATTTATGTCATCATTAGTTCAATCTCAGGACTGACAAGGCTCATGACCCTCAAGGCTTAACCAGGCAGATGGAATGAAGCCAAACCACCTCTCCGACTTTATTTGCTGCAACTCCTCATTGTGGCTCTCCTATCCTGCCTCACAGGCCCCAGAGCACAGAGTCCTCCCCACTTTGTCAACACCATCCCCCACCCCAGCATGCCTTTCCCTCTACTCTCCAGTTCAAATCCTAGCACGGGCTTAAAAACTCAAGCTCTAGAATCAGATTGCCTGGGTTTGGGTCCAGTTTTTCTACTTATTAACTACATGACCTTGGGCAAATGTGACCTAACTCTCAATACTTAGGCTTTCTCATGTGTAAAAGGAGAATTATAGCAGTGCCACCCCTCGAGGCACCGCCAACACCCATCAACATGCACTTCCTTCCTCCTCCAGTACACGGCTCAGAAGGTTTTAGGCAGCTCTGTGCTCAGATTAAAAAATAAAAACAAAAAAGTCCCCATTTTATGGAGCCAACTGACACTCTCTGGAGTCATAAAACCCCCACTTCTGTGCCCGAAGCCATCTACGCATTAACCCCCACTCCCACTGCAGGACCCTCCGCATACCTACATTTCTGCAAGGTAAAAAACATCCTCTCTTTTATTTTTTTTTTAATTGAAGTATAGTCAATTACAATGTGTCAATCTCTGGTGTACAGCACAATGTCCCAGTGTCATGCATTTACATACATATATTCATTTTCATATTATAATGCCATTTGCAGCAACATGTATGGGCCTAGAGATTGTCATTCTAAATGAAGTTAGCCAGAAAGAGAAAGAAAAAATACCATATGATATCACTCATATGTGGAATCTTAAAAAAAAAAAAAAAAAAACTTCTCTTAATGTGTTTACCCTAACAAAACTCATCACCCCAAGAGATAGCCTGTCTCACACTACCCTAGGCAACAGGCCTCACATCCTGCCCTTATCAAAGTGGTCAAATCCACTGTTCATAGAAGTCCCTGACAGATCTTACAACCAATCAGGTACCTGTGCACGAACTGATCATGCAGCCCCTACTCCTGGTGTGCATATCCCCCCTCCCCAATAAAAGACCCCGCATGCCCACCCTCGGGGTTCACGCAGGCCCCTCTCATCTGTGTGGCCTGCTGTTGCCTATAGCAGTGTACCTAGTAAACTTTCCTTGGTCTCTGGTAAATTCTTTTACCAACCACGTCACTGGCCCATCACTGCATTGTGTCCCACAACACATCTCTCAGCCAATTCTGCAGCTGGAGTGTCTCTATGACACATTCCAACCAATGTGATGGAGGGGAAGTCTGAAGTCAGCTGGGGACCCCTAGGGAAGTTCTTCTTTCCATTTATTAGCACTCACTGTTTCCTTTATCCATCTGCTGAGATGCCCACGCAAAGCCTGGAGTGGGTCAGCCCTTCTGTACTGTGGGGATAACCACATCCAGAACCTGTTGGGGCAGACAGCTGGAAGGAGCTGGAAACTTGAGGATTTCTCAAGCACCTGTATCATCACACTGCCTACTCCTGGACTCCTTATCTGTGAGCAAAAATAAGCCTCTACTTGATTATGCCACTACGGTCAGTTTTCAGTTACCCAACAGCTTTGCTGTTGAGAAATGAAGAAGAAAATGCATATAAGCACCTCTCGTGATGCCTGATGTAGTTAAGGTGCTGGCAAAGTGTTAGCTGTTGTTATTTCAAACTCCAATTTATATCCCAATAGCTCCAAAGCTGTGAGCTTTCCCTTCTTGAAGGGTCCTTGAGGCTTACACTTTGTACCACTCACTGGGCATGTCTCAAGCCTGATGTCTCTTCTACTGCTCTGTAATTTTTGTACTGTTGTGATAAAACTTGCATTTCCTAACTCCACAGATGGATAATAAGCTACAGGGGTAGCAATGCCTCAAGGTCTCCCCACAACACTTAGCCCATGTTCTATGCACATAGGTGCTACTCAGTGAATAAACAATTGTTTGTTCCAGACCTCGAGAACTGCTGAAGCATTTAAAAGGCTGTTTTCTGCAGCCACTGTGGAAAACAGTATGGAGATTCCTCAAAAGACTAGGAATAGACTTACCGTACGACCCAGGAATCCCACTCCTGGGCATATATCCAGAAGGAACCCTACTTCAGGATGACACCTGCACCCCAATGTTCATAGCAGCACTATTTACAATAGCCAAGACATGGAGACAGCCTAAATGTCCATCAACGGATGACTGGATAAAGAAGAGGTGGTATATTTATACAATGGAATACTACTCAGCCATGAAAACCGACAACATAACACCATTTGCAGCAACATGGATGCTGCTAGAGAATGTCATTCTAAGTGAAGTAAGCCAGAAAGAGAAAGAAAAATACCATATGAGATCGCTCATATGTGGAATGTAAAACAAAAACAGAAACAAAAACAAAAACAAAAACAAAAAAACAGCATAAATACAAAACAGAAATAGACTCATAGACATAGAATACAAACTTGTGGTTGCCAAGGGGGCGGAGGGTGGGAAGGGATAGATGGGATTTCAAAATTGTAGAATAGATAAACAAGATTATGCTGTATAGCACAGGGAAATATACACAAGATTTTATGGTAGCTCACAGAGAAAAAAATGTGACAATGAATATATGTATGTTCATGGATAACTGAAAAATTGTGCTCTACACTGGAATTTGACACAACATTGTAAAATGATTATAAATCAATAAAAAATGTTAAAAAAATTAAATAAAAACACTTTTGCTCTTTTTGGACTTAAAAAAAAAAAAAAAAAGAAAGAAAGAAAGGCTGCTTTCTCACACTTCCTGTTGTACTTTGTGGCCAGATTCCTTAAAACTAAAGAATCCTCTAGATGAATGAAACATCTGATAGGTTTTTTTTTATGAAATTATCTATGGAATAAACTTGTTTGTAGCTTTTCAAGACTGTAGAACTGACGCTCTATCAACAGCAAGTTTTGAAAGGCTGCTCATTCAACATAGATTTTAACAGTAACATTAGCTATAAACACAAACTGTCTTACTTATCAAACATTTTAACAAGCTACCCTCACCCAAAGAACTGGACAATAAACCGACCTAAGGCTGGGAGAGAAAATGCACTGTCCACAGTGACCTCTTCACCTCGTGCCTGGATTGCTCTGCATGGCCCTGGAAGGCTCCATCCTGCCCCTCCATCCTGGGGCTGATGTGGGAATTGGCAGGCCAGGAAATTCTTCCCTCCTTGGATCCTTTGTCGCACTCTTTTGACACTTTCTCCTCTTGGTGTTAATCCCATTTCGCCTCTGCTCTTGCTGTTTGTGTATTTTTGCAAGACTCTTCCAAATTATGAACTCCTAAGGGCCAAGAGTGTCCCCCACTCAGTTGGTATCCTCTGCAGCCACCATCACAACACCTGGCACATACAAATTCCTCAGTAAGTATCTGCTGTTTCATTCCACTAAGTTGCTCTGAAACCAGTCGGTAACAAGGACCAGAAATAATTAGTCAGAGACCTGGTTTCCTGTCACTTGCTGATTGTGTGCAATTTGCTTTCTTTATAGCTCTGCTCTCCTAAATAAGATGTTTCCCCCTATTATCCAGGAGTGATTTTTTTTTAAAAAAAACAGTATGTCAAAAAAATCCCAGGGAATCTCAAGGGAAGAGTCGGTGTTTACAGTATCTCGGTCACTGTCCTTAGGATGTCTTTTTTTTCTTAAATCAACAAATAGTTATCCTGTATCCAAGTGCTGACATTATTCCTAAGTGCTGGATACACAAGCAAGAAAAAGGGGAAAAAAGTAGAAGGAAACCCATTCCTACTCTTACAGAGCATATAGTCTGATGGTGGAACACAGTCAAGTGCTGAGGAGCAGAGAGCAGAAAACAGGGAAAGGAGCTGGCTTACGGGGTTGGCGAAGGCATCCCTGAGGAGGCAGTAACCGAGCTGCAATCCAAATGAGGTGTTGGCGTTGAGCAGAGGGAGCTGGAGGAAGACAGGAAAGCATGTGCAAAGACCTGTGCTGGGAGGGACCACGGCCAGGAGAAGGAACTCAATCTGTGTAGCTGGAGCGAAGGGTAAGAGATGAAACAGGAGACACGCTCAGGGACCAGACCATGCAGACCTGGTGGGAGTCTGTCTGTGACATGATCAGACTTGTATTTTCAAAGATCCCTTTTGTGCACAGTGATTGGAAGGCAGCAAGAGCGGCAGCAAGGAGAAGTGCATATGGAGAGTGGGACTGCAGTAGGCAGCTTCTAAGAAGGCCCCCAATGATCCCTTCCTCTGGTTCTCACATCCTTGCGTAATCACCTCTCCTTGAGTGTAGCTGGGACATAGTGACTCACTGACAGAATAAAACACAGCAAAAGTGATGGGCTGTCACTTCCAGTGCTAGGCTACAAAACACTGGTTTCCATCTTTCTTCCCTCTCCCATGGGCTCACTGGCTCTGAAGGGAGCCAGCTGCTATGTTGTGAGTTTTCCTATACAGAAGCTCACATGGCAGGGAACTGAGTGAGACCCTCCATGCAACAGCCAGAAAAATAAATAAATAAACCCTGCCAACAACTGCAGGAGCCAGCTTGGAACAAGATCCTCCCCCGTTGCGCCTTCAGATGACGCTGCAGCCCCAGCTGCCACTTTGACTGCAATCTTGTGAGAGACCATGAGGCAAAGATAGTCACATAAGCGATTCCCAGATTCCAGGAACTGCGAAATAATAAATGTTGTGATGCTATGTGACTAAATTTCAGGGTCACTTGTTATACAACAATGGATAATTAATACAGAAACTGTGGCAAAAGCGAGGGACCATTATCTAAAACTCATACATTTATTCATTCACTTAGCACCTATTTATGAGCATTAATTACTAACATAAAACCATCTTAGGGACAAGAAGAGTTCCCTGTCTTCTGGGAGTTTCATTCTAGACAGGTCTACAAACATCTACGGAAGGCAGCAGTGTTGCAGGTCCAGTCCAGGAAGACATTCCAGAGGAGGTGAGCTAGGCTCCTGGCCGGACCTCACTGAATAGACAGTGTTCAACTGGCAGGCAGAGAAGAGGGTAGGACAAGCCAAGGAGTGAAGTGGATGGTGGCAAGTGAGAAACAGGTCTAGACCTCTGAGGGTCTACAAGTTAGTGGAAAAGGCATAAGGAAAAGCCACAGGGGAGAAAGAACAAGGTTCCTTCAGGGTTTCCTTCCTAGCCAGTCACCATCAGTATCAGGGACTCTAGAGGAAAACGCCATCCTCTGCCTGGCCCTAAAACTGTATACACAATGTTGATCTTGTCAAAGACGGGGGGCAGGGAGCAGAATGTCTTCTCTTCAGTTTATTGTACCATCTCTGAGGTCACTGTTTCACTGCCCCATTGTTCCTGAGCTCGAGAGGACCATTTATCACCGAAAGTGACTAGAGGAAAACAAAACAATCGAAAGGCATTTTCAGATACAGCAGTCTGGGGCCTTGTGTCTCATCAGTTGGACTCTAGAAATTTAGCTAAAATGATGCATATGTCTCGTGAAATATGGAAGAGAGATTTTTGAGTCACAAATGCAGACCACTGATAAACATGGCTTAATGGTCATTGTCATAGGGTTTTGAAGTCCTTTTGTATGACAATTGCAGATCTGTATTATCAGCATCAGACCTTTCTTTGGCTCTTTCGGGAGTCTTTGGAAAAGTCTTTTAAGGTTTACTCTAAAAATATTCTTTATTTGAGGAGAAGAGATAAGATATTCTCAAACTTCTGTTAAGATTGTTTTCAACACTGGGATTAATTTTTAACCTCCTGAATGTTTTAGGTTGGACATTTCTATGATGGAAGTTGTTACAAGCTGAGCTCTGTTTCCCCAAAATTCATTTGTTGAAGTCTTAACCCCTAGGACCACAGAATGTGGCTGTGTTTGGAGGCGGTGCCTTTTAAGGGGTAACTAAAGTGAAATGAGGTAATGAGGGTGGGCACTAATTCAATATGACCCGTGTCCTTATCAGAAGAGGAGGTTATGATACATCTGCCCACAGGGGAAAGGCTATGTGAAGACACAAGAAGAAGACTGCCATCTGTTAGCCAAAGACAATGATCCTCAGAAGAAACCAACCCTGCCAGTACCTTGATCTTGGACTTCTAGCTTCCAGAACTGTGGGAAAATAAATTTCTATTGTTTAAGCCACCCAGCTGGTGCAGTATGTTGTTATAGAGGCCCTAGCAACTAATACAGAAGCCTTTATGGTTCCACAAAAGGAATAAAGAGAATTCTTGCATAACTTTTAAATCAGTCTTTCACAGTAAATATACTTATCTATAAATTGTTTGGTATTTGGTATAAATGTTTCATTTAAAAGATAACTTTCTACTAAGAAAAGATGTTCATTAGAGATAAATTAGAAAATATACATAAGTAAAATGAAGAAAATAAAAATCATTCATCCTTTATCACTAATATTATGATTTATCGCCAGTGATTTATCCTTGAAGATATACATAGCAACAGTTCAAAACAGTCTAAAAGAGCATGGACTTCTCTCACATATTATCAGCATGACTTTGGTCAAGTTTGGGCAAGGTGGAACTTCCATGAGCTTCCATCTCTCATCTGTTAAATGAGCACAGTAAGAACTGCCTTCCTGGGTTTTTGTCAATCATATGTAACAAAGTACGGTATACAAGCGCTCAACAAAGTGCCGGCACGCAGTAAGCAAACAGGAAGTGGTCTGTGTATGTGCATGCAGCCTATGTTTTACCAAAGCTGCACATGTCACCCTGCATATGCGATTTCTGCAGTCTGTTGTCCACCCCCCCCCCACCCCCGCCATGTTTGGTGTCGTTTCATTGCCAGCTGTTTAGGAAGTTCTGTTTCTCAGTATGTAAGTGCCCCGCACATAAGAATATCATTTTCTGGTCTCATGGTGTTTTCATTTGAACAGCCTTTCTTCAAGCCTCTTGGGGTAGAATTACACACTATGTTAAGACTCTTGGTCTTGTAGCAGCCTTGTATTTAGGAAAACGTCCAAAAGCACAGATGGAATTGAGAATTCATTCAAATCTGAGACGTTTGCCAAGCAGCAAAGAGAAAACAGAACTGCTCCTGCTGACTCCGCACCGCAGCGGCCAAATGCCTTGGTTAACTTGCGGAAAGGGCTGCAAAAGGGAATCGTGAAATGAAGTGCTTTGGGGACCACAGAACGGTGGTGGCAGAAGGGGGGCTGCTTCTCTGGTGCTCTCAGCAGTGGTCCTGAAGGTCAGCTATGCCCTGGGCCCACGTGTCTGAGCAGAGCCAGGCCCCACAGGATGCGGTGAGCCTCGAGGAGGAGACTCCAGCCGGGGTGCCAAGGATACCAGGAAGTCACCCCCTCTGTGCCCCTGTACTACCATTACCCCCTGAAAGCAACCTCCTTCACCTGAAGCTTTTCATTGAGCTTTCTTGAAAAGCAGAAACTCACAACAGTATTTAAGCCTGAAGCTCTCAGGATGAGTAAGTTTCAAGCCCTTTTCTAAAGCAGATTTTGATGGGGGAAGAGGAACAGCTTGATTGAATACAGGGCACATGTGAGGAAGAGAGCCAGCAATTCCAAAGGGGAGGCTGGAGGCTGAAGTTAAGTCCTGTTTATCCCAGGTGTCAGGGTATCTCCCGAGGACACGCAGACCAAGGCTGCTTGCATGTAGGAAAGAAGGGCTTCTATCCAAGGGCGCTTTATGGAGTAGCCTTGGGCTCCACAGAGAACACAGGCCAGGAGGGCAGTGAGCTCCTGCTGGTCAGCAGCTGTTCTTTCTCTAGTACTTCCATCACCACCTCAAGTCAACTCAACAAGTATTTGCCAGGCGTCCACTGTGAGCAGAACATTGCATTAAGGCAGATCTACCAAATGAAGGCTGCTCCAGAGAGCTGGAGTCTGTTCATGCAGCGAACGACGGGGAGACTGGCGGAGGAACCCACCCAGCCACACCCCAAGGTCAACTGCTGTGCCCCCTGCACTGAAAGGGACGGGTCACCATGATACCACCAGACGGCCCAGGGGGATTTCCTGCCAACCAGCTTTTCTAAATACAAAGTGAGACTCTCTCCAATCAGGGTGAAAAACTGAACGTGGATCTCTGAATCACCCTGAGAAACAGATGTGACTTTATTTCATAAGGGAGAGATTTTGTGGAACAACATGTTCTGGAATGTGTGTTAACAGCACAATACTGCTGCAGCTGGCTATCTATATTTTAATGCTTTTTTTTCCTGCTTGTTTTCCTACTAGAGTTAGTTTGGAAGCACAGAAAGTCGTCAGCATAAATTTTACGCTATGAAGATGGCCTCAGTAGAACCCCTAAAATGACACAATTCCCAGAGTATTGCTTACAAGTACAACTAAGCAAGCTCATCCTTCTTTTTTTTGTTTTTAAGGATGCCTGAAGACCTGGTTCTTCATTCTTTCATGTGAAAAATGTGCCCTGTACAGGCCAGATGAATCACAATGCCTCCCAAGCCTACAGTCACCTTCTGAAGGAAACTGCCACTTAGAGCCCCATTGAGGAAAATTGCTCCAGACCATTGGTCCCAACTCTCGCTGCTCTTGCTGTACATGAGAATCACTGGAGAGCTTTTTTTTTTTATAACGGAAGTATAGTCAGTTACAATGTCAATTTCTGGTGTACAGCACAATGTCCCAGTCATACATACACATACATATATTCGTTTTAATATTCTTTTTCATTAAAGGTTACTACAAGATATTGAATACAGTTCCCTGTGCTATACAGAAGAAATTTGTTTTTTATCTATTTTTATACATAGTGGTTAACCTTTTAAAATATGTCACTATCCAGGCCCTATCCCCACAGATTCTAATTTCAAGGTTCCAATTAATCTTGAATGGGGTCTAATTTTTAAAGGCACCACAGAAGATTCTGTTTTGCAGCCTGTTGAGAACCACCACTTCAGACCATTCCATAAGCTGGAGAAGCCAAGCACGACTCCACCCTCCCTCCCCCATATGCAATTGATAGGACCAGAGTTGAACTCTTGGTCCTAGGACAGCCAATACCTAAGTTGGCCTGGGTCCTTTGAGGCAGTCTCTGTTGTGATCCCCAAAACAATCCCCATATTCAGAGATTTGCTACAGGGACTCATGAGACTCAACATGTAATTGGACTCATGGCTAAGATTCATTACCATGATGGAGTAAGGATACACAGTCAGGTCCTAATGGAAAAAGAATCCAGAGAAATCCACACACAGGCTTCCTATGCTCTCTCTTTCTGTGAAGGAATACACCTGGACATACTATTTTCTCAAGCAGTGAAAAATGCAGTAGCATGCATGTGATGTTTCTGTCCAGGAAAGCCTACTAGAGATGCAGCGTACTACATTTTTATTGGGGGCTGGTCACATCTGCCCTCTCTGCATAGCATGCACTAAAATTCCAGGCTCCCAGAAGGAAAACAGGTGCTCAGCATAAATATTATTATTTGCACAATCTAGGCACAGAGAACCACCCTTACCAGCTTTGAGAACGGCAGAAAGAAACATCCAAACACCAGCCAAGCGCCAATCTTGTAAGCAGGCCCTTCTAAAGATAGCCATCTCAGGCCTGCTGTGTTACCTCTCTGCTGGGCACAACCCAAAACAGAGATGAGGATTATCAGTTGGATGGATAAATTCTGTCTCAGGAATTTGACTTGGGAAATAACAGCCTCAAGTGTTTTGAGAGGAGAAGCGACCACACACAAAGAGAAACAGAGATAAGAGCATGACTGAGTCACGTGATGGTGATGCTCCTGGGAGGAAAACAAACCCCAGTGCTAAGGATTCCGCAAGGTAACTCAGCTGTTAGATCTCTGTTGGCTCTTCTGCCTCCCAAATCCTGTCTCCCAAGTTCCTCTTTCCCTGAAACCTATCACACCAGCCGTTCCCGGGTTTCCATGAATTTTCTGAGTCCCTTAGAGCCACTTCATAAGTTTATACTCCCTATGTGTGGCTTATCTTTGAAATAAACCTCAATCACTCAGCCAGAGTAAGTCTTAATATCTTTTAACTAAAAGAGCTAACAAGCCCACTCATCACATGCTACTGGCCCAGGACCACTCCAGAGGTAGAGAAAGAACCACCACCAACAAACTCAAACAGGGAAAAAAGGCAGGTGAGCTAGTCACCCAGAATAGGCTTCACAAGGCCACAGCTGCCATTCTGAGCAACATGCTGCCTTCCACATCAAGTGGACTTTTGGCTGAATAGGGTGATACTTTTGCAGAAATGACAGCAAAGTTTTGGTCATGGAGACCATGAAGATTTGGTCTTCATGATCCCAGAATACAAAACAACTGATTGAGAATTGCGGAAAAGTTCCCAGCTCTATGAAACTCATCTAGTTGTATTTAATATGTAGCTGGACATATCTACGGACATGAAAGTCTTAAACAGTGAAATAATCACATCACTATTAAGTTGGGATGCTGTGAAATACAAGCTTTTAGGATGAAGGATTACGTCCTCCCTCTCTCAAAAGATCACTAGTTTATTCCTCTCCATCCTATACCCCATCTTTCCAGTGCTGACACCATCTGTCACCATCACATATTCCTCCCATCATGGTGGTGGTTGATTCAAATCAATAGGAGAATCTTAGAACTGAAAAAGATATTACCAATCACCAGAAATTCAATCCTCTGATTTTAAAGATGAGAAGCTATAGCAAGACTGATAGGCTTATCCAAGGTCTCACAGCTGGCTTGAACCAGAGCAGAACGAGAACTCTAACCCCCTCACTCCCAGGCTAGTGTACTGCCACTCTGGGCTCTTTGTCGTGGTCTGTTCCTGTGCAACAGAACTCAGGCTCCAGAACTGTGGATACCTTCTGACTATTTTTGTAGCTTCTATCCTTCCAAAGTTCTGTTATCAGTCCCAGAAAATATTAACATTCACTAGGCTGTGGATTTGCAATTGTGCAATAAGTAAATGATACATTGTTCTCAAATGTGCTCATCTTTGCAGACTAAGATCACATGCTTCCTAGAAAACAGGAAGCTATTCTCAAAATATGTACTTTTGAGTCTCTGAAAATAAGTCAGCACAATGTGCTTTTTGCTATAATTACACTTAAAAAATAATTTAACCTTCACTCATTTACTTTTAAGACTACGTTTTAAAAGCATGACAGGAGTCAACTGAAAAAAGGTAAATATGACCTGTATGACACCTTTACTCAAAAGTTAGGCATCAGTTATCAGTAATCAATGAAGAACTCGGTTAACCATTATTAGAATCCCAACATTGTGGAAATGGACTCAAGCCTTCTGCAGCCCAGCAAAGGCTTTTAAAAATTATTCTATTTTGTGTTTCTCCTCCACTTCCTGTGATTTGGTCTCCTATCAACACTTTTGGAAAGAGTGTCTAAGAAGAGCTGTTTAAAGTTGTGAAAGCTGCCATCATTGCAACCACCTTCGTCAGACGGGGATGGAGGCAGCTCAAAGTGAAAAAGAAGCCTCGATGCCAGTCTCTCAGTTATCCTGGTCTCGGGGCTCCTAGAGCCCCAGTGAGTTACGAACTGATTCCCTGGAAGAACATCACTAGGCAAAGCTACTTTAATGTTAAACAAATAAAATTTGCATGTCAAATTCTTAAAAAAAAGAAAGAAAAGAATACCAAAAACTGTTCCGGGGCTGGGTGTAAGGGAGGGAGGCAAAACAACACAAACTAAAATGCTCTCAGAGCATTTCATGTGCACAAGACAAAGTGCAGGAAGAGATTTAAAATGTGCAGAAAAATACTTACAACTAGATAAGCACCAGATCACACAGTGTATCTTACAATGTCCCCCAAGAACTCAAGGATGAGAGAGAAGAGCAGAGTGAGGACAGGTCCAGTGAATATTTTTCTGGCTGTGTGTTTATGACTGGAAGTAGTCAGAACAGCATTTTTGCCCCTGAGGTGTAGCAGAAAAGCAGGCCAACTTTCGCGTCCATCTGATTTTTCTTTCTAATTTTTTCACCCATATAATGAGTATTGATTGCGCACATTTTTATGTGCCTAACATTTTGCTGGCCGTTGCAAAGGATTCAATCATAGGCATTGTTTAAATGAGGACTGTTTAAATTCTCAAGGCCTCAGTTTCCTCATCATGGAAATACGAAAACCACCAGATAATATTAGGTCTCTTCTAGTTCTTACTATGAATCTAACATCTCCAAGATAAAGAAAGAATTCCTGCTAAGTTCCTATAATCCTATAATCTGTTTGGGGCAAGAAAATTTGTGTGCATAGAATACTTAAGTAGGAATAGGCAATACCCGACTTTCAGAGGTTCTGGACTTTTTTATCCTCTTAACATACAGGAGGGTTATAATACATTTCCTTCCGTGGCTCAGTCAGTATGGCTGGAGAGCTGGAAGCCTGTCCCGCAGAGGAGAGTGTCAGAATAGCAACGGAGGACTATGTAGGTTTGAAAAGTTCTCCCAAGTGATTCAGATATGAGCCCCTTCTCCTCAGGGTGACTCTGCCACCTCTTTGCTCAGTGAAGAATCATTGGATTAAACATTCAAATGAATGGAATAGTTGAAGGAGGTTATAATGAGCAGAAATGGTTAAAAAAAAAAACAACTTTCTTCTTTCATTCAAGATAAATTCAAACACCTACTGTGTTCAGTGCTAGGTACCACAGATAGAAAACAAAATATACTAGAGACCCAGCCCTTAAGGGACTAAGAGCATTGTTGCCTAGATCACCCACAGGACACTACTGGCTACAAGTATCAGAAAATCTGAGGGGCTTAAACACTAAGGACCATGACTGGATATCGTCACTGGAATCCTAAAAGTAGCGCAGTCATCATAGTTGCTTAATCTAGAGACTCCAACTAGTTGGTTTCAAAGAACCTTGGATTTGAATCCCAGCTCCCTCACTTACTAGAGGTATGACTCGGACAAGTTGTTCAGTTTCCCTAAATCTCAAGTTCAACATCTGTTGAATAGGAATAGGAATAGTTTCTACCTCGTCCTGTTATTATGAGGATGAAATGGGACAATGGTAGTAAAGCACTTAGCCCAATGCCTGGCAAAAAGCAAGGGCTCAAAACAGTGACCACCATCATCATAATGAAAGTGACTGAGTGCAACAGGAAGATTTTTTTAAATGTAATATGGAATTTTACAACCCACAGCTGAGCTCGTAAAAGAAGACAGAAAGTTGGTTGAAAGTGACTTGGGAACAATAATTTGCAGAATGTAGCAGAAGCCCTTTCTGAGAAAGGAAGATAAAATAAAAGGGTGGTAGCTGGAGGGAGATCTCAGGCTACAGATAGAAACTTGTCGTTTTGGAAGAAAAAAGAACCTGGATATTTTTATAGTCTGCAAGGTCAGACTTGCAGGAGGAGATGTAGGAGATGTAGGAGAGATGAAGAAGCTGAAAATACTAGAGAAAAGGAGAATATTACAAATTGCAAAGGAGATGGACACTGAACACAAGTGCAGGAATTTTCCCTGAGCAGATGATATGATGACAATTATTTTAACTATTCCATTTTATTAAATGCTTACTATGCTGGTACTATGTATGTTATTTTATTCTTCACAACAAACTTAAGAAATGGATACTCTTTTTATCTCCACTGAGCACCTCTGTTCAAGTCTAAAACTGAGGTTTGGAAATTCTTAAGTAACATCAGATAAGAATGGAACACAAATATGAACTTGAGTCTCACACCAGAACTTGTGTCATGATACCTATGCTAACCTGAGGTGAAGAAATGAGAAAAGGCATATGTATTAAAATATCTGTAGGTTTAGGGTAGGAATCTGTGGGTGTCTGTGCTGGATAGAATCTGTATTCTCCATGAAGTATACAAAATTAACTATCGAGATAGAGGACAGCGATGTCTGAAAGTCACAAAGGAAGGAACAGAATGACTGAGGGAGAGGCAATAGTCAATGAGAATTTTCCAGAATCAATGAGAGCCTTAAATGTTCCGATTTAAGAATCACAATGAATACTGAGCTAAATAAGTAAAAATTAATCCACCCTGAGATTCATCCCAGTAAAACTGTAGAACACTGTTGATAATAAGAAAATTTTAGTCTTCAGAACAACAACAAAAAAACCCAACAGATTATGTACAAAGTAACAATTAGACTAAAGCAGACTTCTCAGCAGGAAAAAACAAAGACCACAAAACAACAGAAAGTGCTGAAGAAAAACACCAGCTAAATTGTCCTTCAAGAGGAGAGATCAAGCAAAGAAAGTCTGAGTGCCTGTGTTTTCAAATAGTCCCTGGAAGAACTACTAAAGAATGTACTTTAGAAAAAGGAAACCTAACTGAAAAGGGAAGAGTGGAGTGCAAAAGCCAGTATGAATCAAAGAATTTGGTAAGTAAACACTCATTGGCTATTTGGAAAAACAATAATAATGATGACTACTGAAAAGAGGAATTTAAATGATGTAAAACTAAAATACTAAAGAAAAAAATAGGTGGGAAAGATGATTTAAAGAATTCTACAGTCATTGTTTTGTTCAGATATAGTGTAGCCATATTAACTTTTGACTTTTTGGAGTATGTATTTTTTAATGTAAGAGTAACCATTATAGAAATAAAATTACAACGTCTAATTTCAAAGAGAGAACTTCAAAATCACGGTTTTTCTAGTGAACAGAAGAATGGGTATGACTAACTGTAGGTGGAATTAATTTCTATAGAGAAAAAGAATGATCTAAAGGAAATATTAGAAAATGTTAATATTTGTCAATTCAATAAGTATATCTATTATTTTCTGTATTTTTGAAATATTTTACAATTAACTTAAAAAAAGCTTCTGGTGCTTTTAATTGACAGGTTTTGCTTGATCACATATGCCACGACAGCTGAACTCTCGTTCAGTAAAGAAGCTGAACTAGCAAAGCTTGGATTTGTCTAGGGAGGGCCTTGTCTCCTGCAGAAGCAGAAGCAGAAGCAGATGACACGCTCCTTTCTGTTTCTGTAAGCGAAGGGCCCCTGTAAGGCAGCTGAACTTTGAGCACAAGGGTCAGGCTCATAGCTACAGTCATAGCTACCTCCCCAGGTCGCAGAGACCTCCGTGTTCCACTCTGTGATTATCACTTAGATTCTCCTGGGAGAGTAATCTTGGTCTGGAAAGGACTTTCCAAGACTCTGTCAGTCTATGTTTATCATTTTCATAGTCTAATTGGGCAGTTTTCATAAACTGATACAAAGTCTGTCTACATGATTACAGTCACGCTTTATAGCCGTTGTAAAGAGATTATCGCTCTGCCTGGCCACAGGTGTGTCTGTTCTGATGGGCTATCAGAGCCCTTTAATGGCCGCCTAATCCCTTCAATCTATAAAAAAGTGAGGGCCATAGAAATCAGTTTCCTTGCCCAGCATCTTACAACTAATAAATGACGAAGCTGAAAATCAAATTTTGGAGCCATCACTATCATTCTAGAAGATGACGTCTACATTCCTAAGCTATTACAGCGTGAAATACGTTATCTGTGAAGATCCTGAAAGTATTGATCACTAAGAGACCATGATCCACGGCCACCTGATTTAACTCCAGTGGAAGAGCATGAGTGTAAGGCCTCTGGCATTAAAGGCCACACCCCTAGCTGGGATCCAGGTCTGACCTGTGCGTGTCCTATGCAGCCAGGCTCTTGGGATCTTCAGAGATAAATACTCCTGCAAGACTCCAAGCTGTGAAGAGTTTGAGGCAGACATGCTTGTGGACATCAAACCTTAACAACAGCCATAACATTGCTAATGTGGTTAGACACACCTCAGTGGAATGGGCAAAACTGCCCAGATCATCTGCTGTTGGGTTAAAGAACCACTACACTGGAGAGGACTTTGAGAAGTCACAAAGGACACCTAGACCTAAGAATAGCACTTCTCAAACTTTACAGTGCACGTGAATCATGTGGGGATCTTGTGAAAATGCAGATTCTGATTAAGTGGGTTGGGGTGGAGCCTGAAATTCTGCATTTCTAACAAACTTGCAGGTGGTACCTACACTGTTGGTCCCATGTAGCAAGGTTTTTCCCCATCCATAAAACTCTCCTGGGGCCTGTGGTGAGAAGACTGTGCTTCTCTAAGGCAGGACTTTGGTGACTAGGGAGGGTTGAAGGCAGGTGGACTGTGTGAGCAGTACGCACAGAGCTAGTCAGGTGCTGTCTAATTGCTAGTCTGTGCCTGTCAGAAACAATGACTCTTCGGCAATGCCAAAGTGCTTGGCCTGAAGTTTGCATTGGAGCTTCCAGAGATTCAGGGTACTTCTAGCGAACAGCGAATTCCCCCACTCTTTCATTTAGGGAGAGTGTTTCATGGGCTATGACCCTAAAGAAGATTTACAGAAAAAAAATGTAACTCGGAATGAGAAGGTTCAGATCTGGAATCAAACTACAGCTCTTCCATTCACCTCCTGTGTGACTTTGGGTGATTTGGTTAAGGGATTTGAGAGTTTCCACTTGTTTAAAGTAGGAATGATATTAATAATAACTGAGTTACATTAAACAAGGCAATGATTTGAAAAGTGCTTTTGTATAGGATCTTGAAGAGATACCTGCACTCCCATGTTCATTGCAGTATTATTCATGACAGCCAAGATATGGAGACAACCTAAGTGTCTGTCTACAGATGAATGGATAGAGAAGATGTTTCATATATGCATATATTAAGTGGAATACTATTTAGTCATGAGAAAGGAAATCCTGTCATTTTTGACGACATGAATAGATGATGGCATTGTACAGCCGTCCTTCAGTATCCATGGAGGATTGGATCCAGGACTCCCCTCGGACACCAAAATCCAGAGACGCTCAAGTCTCTCATATAAAATGGTGTAGTATTTGCATATAACCTAGGCACACCCTCCCATATACTTTATTTTTTTATTGAAGTACAGTTGATTTACAATGTGTTGATTTCCTTATTATTTTATATATAGTAGTTAATATCTACGAATCCCAAACTCTGAATTTATCCCTCCCCACCCCATTTCCCCACCCTCCACAACCATAAGTTTGTTTTCTGTGTCTGCGTTTTGCAAATAAGTTCATGTCCTTTTATTTTCTTTTTTTAGAGTCCACATGTAAGTGATAGCATATGGTATTTTTCTTTCTCTTTCTGGCTTATTTCACTTATTACATCGATCTCCCATATACTTTAGATCATCTCTAAATTACTTATAATTTACAATGCAATGTAAATACTATGTAAATGTGGTGAAGATAATGTAAATGATATGTAAGTAATTGCCTATGCATGGCAAATTCAAGTTTTGCTTTTTGGAAATTTGGGGGGAATATTTTGGATCTACAGTTGGTTGAATCCATGGATGCAGAACCTGCAGAAATGGAGGGTCGACTGTACTGAGGTAAGTCAGACAGAGAAGGACAAATACTGTACAATATCACTTATATGTAGAATCCAAAAAAGCTGGACTCATGAAAAGAGAGAGCAGAATGGTGGCTACCAGGGCTTGGGGGGTGGGGGAGCTGGGGTCGTATTGTTTAAGGGCACAAACTTGCAAACAGTAGATAAATAAGTCCAGAAGATGTAATGCACAGTACAGCAATTGTAGACAACAAAACTATTATAAACTTCATAGTTGCTAGGAAGTTGTTCCCACTATAATAAAGAAATTATGTGACCGTGATAGAGGTGTTAGCTAACACTATAGTGGTAATCATATATAACACCATGGTAATACAGAAATGTACCAAAACTTTTGTACACCTTAAACTTACACAGTATGTCAACTATATCTCAATAGAAATAAGCTTTTTGCACAAGTGCTTTTGTAAACTAAGTGCTCTGCAAATAATTTTATTAAAGAGCAAAAGTTTAAAGGGAAAGAACAGATAGTTCTTTAAAAGCCTCAGCAACTGTGCTTTAGAAGATAACCAGCACTTCATTCTCTACCCATCCCAGGGAGTGTGGTATTAGAGAGGGCAAGTGAGCAAGGCCTCCCTGGCCTCAGCCACAATGCACCACACTTCATTTTCTCAGTGTCTCTGCCATGTACCTGTCTTTTTACCTCGGAGGACACCCCTATGCTGTGTAAGCACAATGTGACATGTTATAAAATAATGAAATTCCCCAAAATGGTCTCTCAGTGCCCCTAAACTTATTGGACACCCTGTTCACCACCATCTACCTAATCTACACAGGAAACAGAGTCCAGGTGTTGGCATGATACAGTAGTGAACTTCAAAATCTTATAAGATAAAAAAAAAAAGTACAGATTTGATCTAATGGTGTACAAATAATAGTACATGCACACCATGTGCTACAGGGTTTTATACTTCACATTGTGCCTTTGTGTATGTACCTAATTTGATTCTCTAACTTATCTGTAACTTGCTTATTATTAGTGTCTAAGAATTACACATTAGCCCTTGTATGTATCCAAATAATCTGTAAATCTATTTTGTTACAAAAAATGATGCTTGTCAGATTCAGATATAGAGAACAAACTAGTGGTTACCAGCAGGGGTGGGTAGGGGCAATAAGGGGTAGGAGACAGAGGTACAAACTACTGGGTGTAGGACAGGCTACAAGATGTGCTGTATAACAAGGGGAATATAGCCAATGTTTTGTAATAACTGTAAACGGGCTATAACTTCTAAAAGTTACCTAAAAAATTTTAATGGTGCTTATATACTATATGATGCACACTGTGGCTGCCTCCCCTTCTGTTGGTAACTTCCCCATACTTCATCTGGATCCACAGCACCTCATGGAGTCTCTATACTTAGAGCAGGAGGCCCCTCCCCCACCCTCGGGACCTTTGGTAACATCTGGTGATATTTTCAGTTTTCTCAGTTGGGATAGAGGTGCTTCTGCCCTCTCATGAGTAGAGGCCAGGAATGCTGCTAAACATTCTACAGTGCACAGGACAACCCCTCACATCAAAGAATTACCTGACACAAAATGTCACGATCACTGAGGGTGAGAAACTCTGACAGAGAGAGGTTAATTCCACTGCTGGTTCTAACAATGGAGCACGTGGCTCAAGTCCAGCTTAAAAATTGCAATGCTATCTCCTTTCAAGAGTTATGGCTTCAGGGTGAAAAAACATGACTGCTAGTGATTAATGTACCTGAGGAGGACATTTTCTGAAGCTTTCTGGGAAAGAGAAGTTCCCTTACTCTTTTGAGAGAGGTTTTGAAGACAACCCTGATAGGTTACCTTTCAGCCAAGATGGAGTAGCCGAGACCGGTGTTACCTTCCTGCTGGAAAGTGCTAGAAAACAGTGAAAAAATATATAAAACAATGGTTTCAAGACATTGTACCTTAGGTTGTACAGAACAGTAATCCCTGAGAAAGGGGGAAAACTGAAAAAATAAATAAACAGGATCAGTGAGCTGTGGAACACCTTCAAGCAACCTAATAATGTATGTTGCTGGATTAACTGGGGTGAGGGTGGGGATAGAAAAAATATTTGAAGAGATAATGGTTGAAATGTTTCCAAATTTGATTTAAAAAAAAACAAACAGAAACTTAAGATTTAAGAATCTCAATAAGCCCCAAGAACAAGAGAAAAAGAAGAAAAGAAAGGAAAGAGGGAGAGAGAAAAAGACCATATCCTTACAGTAAAAATAATTTAAGTCAGTGATGGAAATCTGTAAAGTATTTTCCCTTAAAAGAAGTCTGTATGTCAACCTGTTTTGAAAAACCTGTTTTAAATGAATTGCTGTTGTCCTCTAAGTCAGCACTGCCACGAGAATAGTTTGCTTTCTGTTTTAGCAGAACTCCAAACTAGCTCGGAGGTGTGAACAGAAGTCGCTGTTCTGCTAATGTCACCTTGGTCACATGTGCACACCAGACCAAGCTCAAAAGGTAGCCAAAAATGCTGCGCCCGTGAAATTATGTTTCACCACAGCTACAAATCCTATACTCCTTTCACGTCTGTATTTAGGGGCCTGATTCTTACCCCATTCTTCATTTAGATATATTGAAGGCTAGTATCATCTATTCTGAGTAAAAATACAGTGACAACTTTTTTTAACCCAATTGTTTCAAGTTTCACATACTCTTTTAATATCCAGAATGCCCTCTCAATCACTGCTTCCTCCCCATTCATAATTTCACAATCCACATCCCTTACTGTCCAAGCACACAGGGAGCCTCCAAGAATCAGATGATGAAAGAGGGAGAGGGAACTGGACACTGTCATCAGCCGACTAGCACCACTGCCACTCTAGGCCCTGCTCCGTCTATTGATTTCTTGCCCCTGATCTGGGTTCCAGCTCCAAGGTTTCAGCTCTTCCGTTTCACCAGGCACCAGTCCACCCTCTGATGCCCAGACATTTTTTCTGCAAAATCTTGAAATCATGCCAGGGTGAATGTGTCATCTAGGAGGGGTTCCTGCCTTCAACACATTCCTCCCTGACACCAGCCTTTACCCAAAATCCTTAGGCCCCTGCATTGAGTCTTCAATCCCCTGTCCTCCTGGCGAGGCCCACTCTAGGGTCCTCACTGTCCTTTCTTGTCAGCAGACTCCAGCTCAACCTAACAAGTTTCTCTAATCTGCCTTCCAGGGAGCAGTTAGGGAAACTCCCATTTCTTCCCCGTAGGAAGGCCTGACCTCTTTAGGCAGTTGGTCTCCCTTTCTCCAGAACTCTGGGTCCGAAGCAAAGGGCTTTCTTCATCACATGCAAATGTTCTTTCCCCTTTCCCAGGATATCGGTTCACTATAGTCTCATCTTTGATAGTTAAGAGGAGGCCACTCAGCCCCCTCTTAAGGAGGGCTTCATGCATAAAAGTGAAACAAATGCCTAAACAAAGTGGTTCTGTATCTCTTTCTATAAATGCAGAATGTGCTCACATGATGTGAGATTAAAATTCTACTTCAGTCCCTCACTCCGTTATTCAGAATCTCCCTCATACTAAGAAAACGGAAAGATTTCCAAAGATCATATATCTATAGGTGAGAAAAATCACATTGCTTTTGTGTGCTTATTTTAATACCAATGATCATTATTAGACATCAGGACCTTCTAACAGATTCCAATTCCAAGGAACCCCAAGCTCCCCATAAATAAGTCCTCCTGGATCCTATCTTGCGTGCCTTGACATGAATGAGTAAGCAGTCCTCTCCCGCCCACCTGACTTTGGTGCACAGGGATTTCCTTTTCGCCCCACTCCCAGCCCAGGGCCTCCCCTCTCAGCCAGGGAGTTGCCTGCACTTGTGCCACAAAGGGTGAGCCCAGATGCTCACAGTTGGGACCTCTTCCCTTGCCCTTCCTGGGTGTGACTGAGGAACAAGAACGAGGGAGAAGACACCCTAGAAAGTGGATGTTTCTCATTTAGATCTAAAAAATCTCCATCCCAATAAACAAGCCCTTCACCAACGACCAATCAGAAAAACCATCAGTCTCACCTCTAGCCCATTGCCTAGCACATAGTAGGCACTTGTTCAGTACTGAATGAATGAATGAATGATTCTATGCATTTCCACATGCAGTATATATCATGAATTTCAATTGCTTAATATATTATATTTCTATATTCACACTTTAACAAGAAACTCCCAAAATCTTAAGGTAAAAGAAATCATTATTGTTCTGAAACACCACGGTCACTCCAATAATAGGATTTCAACACTGGTCATTTTTGCTGTCTGAGGCTGCACCAGCCAGGGCGGCTAATGCTAGCGTCTACAACAAACCTGAAACTTCCTTCAGCCACAGCTGTTTTATTTCTGGTCCACTCACATTCTGATGTTGACTGGGCAGCTCTCCCAGGTGGAGATCTTCTAAGCCTCGACTCAGGGATCCCCACTCCTTCCCTCTGTGGCTCTGTCTCCTGGAAAGGAAAAAGAGGAGTAGAAAACCTAGGAAATGTTAGTGGCTGCGTCACTTCCACTAGCATTCTAGTGGCCAGAACTGGTCCCTGGTCACGGTCCCACCTAGCTGCAAGAGCCCTGGGAAGGGTGATGTATACAGTTTGGTGAAGACACTGCACTGTCTCTGCCACAGGGGCTGAAGAAGATTTTCACATTGGGGGGCCAAGACCTTCACGTGCAACCTTTACCGGATTCCTCCTACGCATTTCTCCTCAGTGAAGATTCATCAGGCATATTCACTCAGTCACTTAGAATATAAAAGCTTTCACTATGGTCTGGAAAACTGTGGTCAACACACTATACAGGTAGGGTTATTCCACGTAAACAGTCAGGTTTCAAAGTCCACGGGTGTGTTGCCTATGAGGCAAAAACTGTCTGGAGACTCAGCAAACATTTGCTATTGATGGTGAAAGTGACAACCTGACTCCTCTGCCCGATCTCTGGCCTTAACCCTTCCCACCTCAAAACTCTCCCTACAAAGTCCTGCTACTCTTCCCAGTTTCATTCTGCTCAGGTTCTACGGGGGGAGGTCAAGCCAAAACGAATTTCCTCAAGTCACGATTTATGGTGCTAACCTTCTATAGGTATTCCCTCACCTTCTACTCCTAGTCAATATATGTACTTCTCTGCATCTAGAGAATTTCTTTCTTACCCATCACCCACCACAGATCTGCGCGCTTGAAGACCACCTCCATGTGGCACAATCGACAGCAGACACTGAAGCAAGCAAGGGTCCTTTATCACTAATCTCCTAACCAGCTGTTGTCATCAGCCTTCTTGCCAGACCCAGGAATTTCCAGAAAGAAGAGGATTCTGTAGACAAATTCTCCTTCCCCACTTCCTAGTTAGCTACCCGTACCCAGGGCCTCCTTCACCCCCAAATCAGTGATCCAAGGGCGTCAGGGGAAATCACAAGGGTTATCAGCAGAAAGAGTGCTGATTTTATCAGCATTTGCTGAGAATCTGCTCTTTCCCACCCAGTTCTAAGAGCTTTAAAAGGATGGCCTCAAAGAATCCTCACAATAACTAAAGACTATTATGATTTCTGTTTTACAGATAAGGAAGCAGAAAGCTAAGTAACTTGCCCCAAGCACACACTAATAGTTGATGGAGGTGGAGCGGGCATCCAGGCCCAACGCCCTTCACGGTGTGTGTGGAGAGAAACAGGAAAAGAAGAGGCTACTGCCTCCTCTGTGCTACGGCCAGGCTGCTGTGGGAAGAAACCTGCAGGGGACGTGCCCCGCCTCCCAGCTCCTGGCGGGCCCTCCCTTCCTCCTCCCGCCCCTCCCTGCAGACCCAGGAGCTCCGGACTGGCCCCCCCACCCCCCGCCCCCAGCCCTGTAGGGCAGGCCCAGCTGCGCTTCCACTGCCTCTTTTTTTCAACTCAGGAGCTAAATGGGTTAAGTCAGTACAAAGCGGGAAGGAGTAGGAAGCTGTGTTTTGGCATTTGGTCCAAAAAGCATTCTTCCAACCAGTTTTTCCATGAATAAAACTGGCCCTTTAAAACCTCCAATTTTTTAAAAGCATGTACCGTGTACCCAGTCACGGAAAAGGCAATCAGCCAGCCTTATGCTGTCACGTGCTGACCGTGATGACCCCTCGGAAGACAGGCTAGAGACGGGTCGGTGAACTGTCCTCGGGAACATGGAGTCCCTCATCCTGTCACACCCCTGGTGACAGGAGGAAGCTACAGCTCTCCACACACAGAGCGGCCGGAACTGGGGGTGAGCAGAGCCCCACCTCTGCCCTCGTATTCCTGCCTGTCTGCTGAACAGCGTGCAGCCTGTTTGCCAGTTCCTGGGGCTCCTGTCCCCTCCCTCCCAGCTGGATCACTCTTCTCTTGTGCACATTTACAAAGCACAGTCAAGCGAACGGAAACACAGCAGCTTCCGAAAACAGTCAGACTAGATCAGTCTGTGTCCAAACAGGCCTTTCTGATCTGTGTGTCTTACTTGCTGTTCAGGAAGGAACTCGGCGGCTCTCTGTCAGGTCATGCTTTGCAGAGGGAGCCAACAAAGCTCCTTAAACCACCACCCACACCCGCCCAGGGCCTCAGCAGCAGGAGGGACGTTGCCAAAATTGGTGTCAGCTCCCCCTTTTCCTTTTCCAAGTACTGACATTCAGAAGGGGTCAGTTCTCCACCTTTCTATCACAAGGAAATGATCTAGATTCAGGTTCTTCGAAAAATCTGGTCAGGATCATAGACTCTCAGACTTTTTTGGATGTTTTATCCCTATGTTTGCTGGCTTTTAAAAGAAATCAACACACCTTTTCTGACCAGAAACAATTCTTTTCAGATGTCTATTTGACTGAGAATGTATTTCAATTCTTCCTAATGATCACAGTGGAGTTTCAACTTGAGATTGAGCTACAATATTTAGGGTGAAACTTCTGGTCCATTCCTGCTGGGCAGGTGCCCCCACAGGGGGTCAGGGAGCCAGCAAACCCCCCCTGGCCTTCCTGGGACCTGCCTTCTGACAGTCACTGCAGGACTGGGGCCACGAGTGTTCAGGTGACAGGTGCCCTGCCACACCCACCTCCACATCTACTCCCAGCATGACAGAGATGTGCTGAGATGAGAAGGGAATCATCCAATGCAGGAGTGAGTCCCTCCAACCACATCATTTATCTTCACTTCCAGCGTTCATAATCACACACACATGCACATACACACACACACACGCACACACACAGAGGATACTTGCCAAACCCACAGAGCTGCAGCCTGGGTTTCAGTTTAAGTAGCAGATGTCACATACTATCTAGTTTCGTGGTTTATCACGTTTTGCACAGTTGCAGCTGTTCTGCCCCCTCTGCCAGGACATCATGGGAGCACATGGGTGGGGAGCAGTGGGCGGAGGATATCCCTCCTCCTTACTATGTTAATGAGGACACCTTTTAATGCTGTTAGTACAACAGTGCATACTGACAAGGAGACCAGATTGCTGAATATCTAAGGATCAGGAACCTGTCCAAAAAAACACAAGAAAAGTACTGCATATCAATGCAGGTTTTTGGTTCAGAGGCTATGATGGCGTAGAAGCCATATTATGTGTGAGGATTCCAACTTCCAGACTGTTTCTGAACTGTCATTTGATGTCTGTGATAAGACGTCACCACCCAGACCACGATTCTAAGCCAGCACTGGTTTGTCACACCCTCCTGGAGTTATGGACCGGTGTTCCTCTGGGACAGGGCTATGGCTCACCCATTCTGTATCTGTGGCACCCCGCCCAGTACCTGGCACAGCACAATACACCGTCATGGGTATTTTCCGTTCACCCCGCAGATCCACCCTTTCCCACCCTTCCCCAGCCTGCCCAGTGCCTCCATCAGGAGGGGTTCCTCGCCTTCAGCTAATGGTTGGATTCCACCAGTGGAGCACAATGGCAGGAGACTGCAAGGAGGAGCGAGCGATCAGAGCCCCTTCTGACCAGGCTTCATTTGGCAGCAGCTACATGCCTCTGCTGAAGTCATGATGGCCAGCAGGCAGTCTCCCCTTTGGCTGTGGCTCTCACCAAGTCTCACCAATGGTCACTTTCTCCCTTTGCCCTCCAGGTCAAGGGTGAAGGCTCCCCTCTGGTGCCAGTCTTAGCCAGGACAGGGGGCCTGGGTGGTCACCAGCAGCATCTACCACACAGTATCTGCAGAGCTGGGAGTCACTAAGTTCTCCATCTGTAGCTCTTGCATGTGAAGAAATTTCTAGTAGTTCTCACACAGTATTCCCAAAGTTCACTGGGAAACTGGGGCTGGGAGAAGCAAGCAGAACTTCAGTCTCTGCTCTTATTCCCTTTTTATTTATTTTACATAATAGATTTCCATGTAAGATTATAACTGAACCTAACTTTTACTTAAAAAAAAAAAATCTTTGGGAAACCAAAGATGCATTATGGAATGTAAGTGGTCTGACATCAGGGTCCTTGTCTTATCTTGTTCAGTGAGAGCCCCCAAAGCTTGCAGGATCGTGGGCACAGAGTAGGCCTTTGCTAATTATCTGCTTTAAAAAAGCATGAATGAAAATCTGTTAACCCATTTAATTCTCACAACAGCCTTATAAGAAAAACAAGGTTAATATTTTCTTCCACACTTTCATAGAAGGAAACCCAACTTCAGAGACTTGACCAAACACAGGTCGCCTGTGCCTACCATGAGTCTGGTCTCAGTGGTTTATTAAGAGTAATATGCCTGCTCATGGGAGCTGTGAGGTGTTCACATCCTTTCTCCCACCCATGATAAAAGATGACCAGTGAACTGATGATTCAAAGAAATGGAAAGAATCCCATGCTCTTGGATTGGAAGAATTAATATTGTTAAAATGGCGACACTACCCAAAGCAATCTACAGATTTAATGTGATCCCTATCCAATTACCCAAGACATTTTTCACAGAACTAGAACAAATAATCCTAAAATTTATATGGAATCACAAAAGGCCCAGAATTGCCAAAGCAATACTAAAGAAAAGAACAGAGCTGGAGGAATAACCCTCCCAGACTTCAGACGACACTACAGAGCTACACTAATCAAAACAGCATGGTACTGGCACAAAAACAGACATATGGATCAGTGGAACAGAACAGACAGCCCAGAAATAAGCCCACACACCTACAGTCAATTAATCCTTGACTAAAGAGGCAAGAATATACAACGGTGTATTCTTCAGCAAGTGGTGTTGGGAAAGCTGGACAGCCACATGTAAATCAATGAAGTTAGAACTCTCTCTCACACCATTCACAAAAATAAACTCAAAATGGCTTCGAGACTTAAATATAAGACATGACACCATAAAACTCCTAGAAGAGAACATAGGCAAAACATTTTCTTACATAAACCATAGCAATATTTTCTTAGGTCAATCTCCCAAGGCAATAGAAATAAAAGCAAAAATAAACAAATGGGACCCAATCAAACTTATAAGCTTTTGCACAGCAAAGGAAACCATAAACAAAATGAAAAGACAACCTATGGAATGAGAGAAAATATTTGCAAATGATGCAACCAACAAGGGCTTAAATTCCAAAATATACAAATGGCTTGTGTAACTCAATAACAAAAATGAACAACCCAATCCAAAAATGGGCAGAAGACCTAAATAAACATTTCTCCAAAGATATACAGATGGCCAACAGGCACATGAAAAGATGCTCAACATCACAAGTTATTAGAGAAATGCAAATCAAAACTACAATGAAGTATCACCTCACACCGTCAGAATGGCCATCATCAAAAAGTCTACGAACAATAAATGCTGGAGAGGGTGTGGAGAAAAGGGAACCCTCCAACATTGTTCATGGGAATATAAATTGGTACAGCCACTATGGAGAACAGCATGGAAGTTCCTTAAAACTAAAAACAGAGTTACCATATGATCCATCAATCCCACTCCTAGGCATATATCCAGAGAAAATTCTAATCTGAAAATATTCATGCACCCCAGTGCTCACAGCAGTACTATTTACAATAGCCAAGACAGGCAAGCAACCTAAATATCCATCAACAGATGACTGGATAAAGAAGTTGTGAGTGTGCATGTGTGCACGTGTGTGTGTGTGTGTGTGTGTGTGTATGTGTGTGTGTGTGTGTATGTATATACACAATGGAATATTACTCAGCCATTAAAAAGAATGAAATAATGCCATTTTCAGCAACATGGATGGACCCAGAGATTATCATATTAAGTGAAGTAAATCAGACAGAGAAAGACAAATATAATGTTATCACCTTTATGTGGAATCTAAAAAATGATACAAACTTATCTACAAAACAGAAACAGATTCACAGAAATAAAAAACAAACTATGGTTACCAAAGGGGAAAGGGAGGGTAGGGATAAGTTAGGAGTTTGGGATTAGCAGATACCTATTACTATGCATAAAATAAATAAACAACGGCCTACTGCATAGTACAGGGAACTATATTCAGTATCTTGTAATAAACCATAATGGAAAAGAATATAAAAAGGAACTACGTATATAAATGAAATCACTATGCTGTACGCCAGGAACCAACACAACAGTGTAAATCAACTATACTTCAATTAAAAAATAACTAAAGTAAAAAATTGTTAATTTAAAAAAATAAAAATAAAAGGTGCTCAGAAATGATTAAACAACAAAAAATGACTTAGAAAATTCAAATATTTCACACATTATAAGATTAAGAAGTCTAAAGTTAGTAACTTGGTATAAAGCTAAAATTAGAAAAGCTTTCATGTGACTTGAGGACTGGTGTCCCAGGACAGATGCCACCCCCTTCACCCCTTTCATTGGGTCTGGGACACAGGTCCCCTAACTGCAGTGCTGTAACCTCTTTAACCTCAGAGGGAGAGAGAGAGAAGAGGAAGAAAATTAACCCTGGAAATTATTCAATATCAAGTTACAGCAACTGATTCTTTGGCAACAGCCATAAAGTTAACAAAACAAAACAAAGCTGATGAAATAAGACGGTCTCTGCCCTACTGACAGGTTTTATGCTGGAGTCCCAGCTGCTGTGCTAGGAACCAAGGTACATATTCACATGTGTTTCAAATTATTGTCCTAAATTTCACTACCCAAAATGCAAAAAGAAGTTTCCTGGGATGTTTCTTAAAGGGAGGATTTAGAGGAGGGGAAAAAAATTCAAATCTTATTTTTAAGGACCAAAGCCAACTACTTAAAAATCTGAGTGTTTGGTCTCAAGAAAGATAACCTGGCTTCACTCTAAAAACTGTGAATGCAGCATCTAGTCATTTCAATGAGAAAGAAGAGAAGATGGGAAAGAGAAGAGAGTATGTTTGTTCTGATATTTAGCTCTTCCCAAGCTCAACCCACACCCAGAATCATTAGATGTCAAAAACGAGAAAGCACTTTGCAGACCTGTGCTTAAGGAACTGTGTCCTCCAGTCCACTCCTGCTTCTAAGTACAGTGAGTGAGTGAGTGAGTGAGAGAGAGAGAGAGAGAGAGAGAGAGAGAGTGTGTGTGTGTGTGTGTGTGTGTGTGTGTGTGTGTGTGTGTGTGTGTGTGTGTGTGTGTGTGTCTTGAGAAAGAGAAGCTGAGAAAGACTGCATTCAGGGCTCTCTGATGTGTTACTTCCCTCTACTGGAGAGAGACCAGCGTGTGTGTGGTGTGTACATGGTGGGGCCGGAGCAGGGGGTGGGAGTGTGGGAAGCTGGGGGCAGGACAGGGAAAGATGGAACAGAAAGCAGAAAGACTAAAACTTTTCCATCTCAAGCTTGAAGTAAAGCTTTCTTACGATCTACTGCCAGCTTGCGATGAGGCCCCAGCACAGGCAGGAGCAGCAGACAGGCCAACCCTAACTTCACAAAGGGAAACTTCTGTCTAGAAATGCTAATCAAACATTTTCTCTGCAGAGTTTTCTGGTAAAGAGTTACCTCCGGGGTGGATCTGAACTCATCTCCCACCGGTCAAGGCCCTCTCTCTGGGACTATTTTATGATCTTTAGGTTACCAGACAGTCAGGCATTAGAAAGGTGATCATTTTGAATTGCCAGGGCCCTAGTTTTGACTGGTACCAAATGACCCAGACTTCCAAGAAGGAGAAGAGTGAGTCAGTCTAGGGTCTTCAGATACAAAGCTTCCTTGAAAGCAGTAATAAAAGCCTGAAAAGTTTAACACTGTATTTCAAAAAAGCTAAATCTTCATTTGCCTACACGAATGCTGCAAATAATACTAGATTTCCAAGGTTCTTTTGCATTTTGTGAAAATTATGTCAATTCATTTTATTAGCATAGATACTTTGTGATTCACCAGAAAATCCAGTATTTTAAGAATCCAAACATAAGTTTAGAGTGGTTCCTTACATGACAGAAGTATTTTTTAACATCACCAAAATATTCAGTGTTTAAATATTAGCATTTTCAGATACAATTCACTTTAACTTTTTAATATACATTAAGTCACAGTAAATTTAGAGTTAGTTTTACCAAGTGCCTTGGGAATTGTATTTTCAGTTAAGTTTTGACACAAAGGTTTTAACAGACAGCTGTTCTAGGAGACTGGCTAGCATCCTTTCTAATGTTGAGAATTTCAATGAGGGTAAAGTCTAAATCTGAAATCTGCATGAGTAAATGGACATCCTCTTCCTCTATTTTTATAGTGATTTTTATTTTTAAAAAATGTCTTACATACAAAAATCTACCTAATCTGTACAATATGACGAGTTTAGAGATAAACAGTGATTTCAAATAGTGATAATACGTTGATGTTCTCAGAATTTTTCCATGTAGATTTCTATTGCATAAAGTAAGGTATAGCTATAATTTGCAAAAATATGTACAAAGAGGATGAAGGGCATTGATGGAACAAATGCCTCTCATCCCCTCCTCCCATACGCCCAGGGCAATTTGATTTGTTGTGAAGCCACTTGGCAAGCAACTGGATTCTGCATGAAGTGGTGGGGCTTGGTACATGGCCAGCCCAGGAGACACCAAATTGTTCTTTGTACTTTGTTTATTAGAATCGATACCACAGCAAGCTGAAAATTGTCCTGAGCAGCAGCTTTAGTGTGTTCCACGTCTGGGCCAAAGGGGACTGCAGTCAGGGTAAACCCTTTGTGTTTACACAGCATCATCTCATTCCCTAATAACCTTGCGTGCAGAAGGAGCCAGAGGCCCTGAGTTCCCAGGAGAGAAGATGCTACAAACGGTGGATCTAAACTACTCTTCTTCTTGGAGGAAAAACTCTAGTGATATTTTGAAATATACAGCTTGAATGTATACAATGTCCCACATACTTCATAGGATAGCAAAGAATCCTTGGTCTTTTCTGGGACTTCACAGTTTAATTTAACAGGATGATTGCTATGTTAATTATAAAAGCCTGATGATGTATTAAGTATTTCCTTGACATTAGAACTTGAATTAAGCACTTGATGCAAAGAGTGTATCTGAGAAGCTATACCAGGAAGCAGGAGCTAGTGAGCTTGGAGAACGAGACACGGGAAGAAGGGAGAGTTCGTCAGGCCCACGTGGGGAGGCACTGAGCCCTCCAGCCAACAGCCACATGAGTGAGCTTGGAAGAGGCTCCTCCAGCCCCAGTCAAGCCTTCAAAGGCTGACAGCTTAACTGCAATCTCATGACAGACTCTGGGCCAGAGCTACCCAACTAAGCCACTCTAAGGTTCCTGACATCCAGAAACTGTGTGAGATAATAAATTTGTTGTTTTAAGCTGCTAAATTTTGGTATAATTTGTACTGCAGCAATAGATAACTAATACAGTGTTTGTATAAAGTAGACTAGTAAATGGTAATAAAATACCAGATTTTGGTATACAATTTAGGTGGAAACAGCAGGAAGCAGAACTCTCAGTGTAGCATGTGCTGCATAAATGTTGTTTTCATCTGATTAGCACATGTCCTTCCCCTCTTCCTTCTGCTAATTTATTTTTCTCATAGGAAGACAACTCCATGTGTTTCAAGTGGCGCTGACTCCAACCCACACAGGCCAAAGAAGTGAGTCAGATCAGATTTAAGTTCCCCATTCCCTTGGCACATCATGAAAGACACGCTAATGAGAATAATTCCTGGACCTTTTCTCCCTAGAGTTGTTAAGGGAGGGAAAGGCCTTAAATTCCAAATAAAGTTAAAGATGGTAAAGGTATCTGATGCCCTGGATTGAGTAGTTCAAGTCAGAAACAATCTTAGAATTTTCAGTTTTATGGGTCAACAAACTCTTTTTTTCTGGGTTGTAGTATATTTATAAAATGGAATACTACTCAGCCATAAAAAATAAAATAATGCCATTTGCAGCATTTGCAACATGGATGGATCTGGACTAAGTGAAATAAGTCAGAAAGAGAAAGAAAAATACCATATGATATCATTCATATATGCAATCTAAAAAGAAAATAATGAAGACACTAATGAACTTATCTAAAAAACAGAAGCAGATTCAGACATAGTAAACAAACTTATGGTTACTGGGGGAAAGGGACTGGATGGGATAAATTGGGAGTTTGAGATATGTAAATATTAACTACTGCATATAAAATAGATAAAAAACAAATTTCTTCTGTATAACACAGGGAATTATATTCAGTATCTTGTAGTAACCTATAATAAAAAAGAATATGAAAACAAACATATGTATGGATATGACTGAAACTTTATGCTGTACACCAGAAATTGACACATTTAAACTGACTATACTTCAAATAAAAAATTATTTTACTACAATAAAAAATAATAGAACTGTTTTCTTTCTCGTCTTCCTTTTTGGAGAGGTTTTCTAGCTTGGAAGAAAACTGTTTTTAATTACATTTCCTTAACAGCAGTTACATCTGTACATGTGAGCAGGAATTACTTGGCCTCCCTCATAGAATCACCTAACACAAGATACCCGCTGCTGTGAACCGCCAAGGCAGAATTTGATCTGAAGAGAACTGAACTGGTGACATGTGTCTCACAGAGCCACGAAAACAAGCTGTAAATGTTATCATGTAGCCATCAAGTCCTATGATGGTGTTTCCCTTCATCAGATTTCTGTGAAACTTCAGGATAATGGGCAGGAGATTAAAATGCTTCAGTAAGTGTGTTGAGGACAGTTCTTGAAGACCACAGGACAGGAGGTTTTCTTTTTTTTAAGGTACAAATTCTGGGGTGTTCAGGGGGACTGATTAAATTATAAAATATATTTATTTTGGAAACATTTTGAAAATAATGGAATAGTTTCTACTACTCATGGACAACTATTATTAACATTTAGATACATATCTTTTCAATCTTTTCTCCTTACATAGTTTTGGGCTTGGTTTTTTTTGTTTGTTTGTTTATTATATTGTTGTCATCGGACTGTGCATACGAGTGTATACCTTGTTTTTTTTTTCTTAACTCATTGACATGAGTCTTTTTTCATGTTTCCAAAACATTGTATCTGCTTGAAAATCTATTGAGTGGGTGTAGCAATCATTTGTTTAACCAACCCCTTATTCAGAACACTTAAGCTATTTTAAAATTCTGGTTATTTTGCAATAAAAGAAATTAAACTAAAAAGAAAATCTGCATGCAAAAAGCTAACTCTTAGTATATACTTACAGAAGTCAGGTGCTTTCACCAGCAATTTTCATTCTTTTCTGGTAAAGGGAGTAAGTTTAGCATGTTTCTTGTATTCACTCTACATTCTTGAGAAATGTATGATCATTCCCTTGGATATTGTTCTCAGGGTTCACAAAGCAGATTCTTCACAAATGTGACTTCCTACAGTGACATCTGGTGTTTCCATTTGATTTAACAACTCATTCCAGGGAATGCTTAAAATTTGCTGACCCCAGTAGATGTCAGGAAAGCTCTAAAGCAGCCTCTCCAACTCTCAGGCACAAGCGAACCACTTGGGAATCTTGTTAAAATGCAAATTCTAATTCAGTAGGTCCATGTGTCGAATCAGCTGCCAAGTGATGCCTATGCTGGTGGTCCACGAAGCACACGCGGAGCAGCCGGGCTCAAAAAGCCGTCCTGCTACCTTGGCTGCTGCACATTAGAATCACCTGGGAGACCTTTTTAACAGAGGATGTGATGCCTGCATCCTGGCCTCAGAAATTTTTAATGCCTCCCTGGATGATTCTAATGTGCAGCCAAGGCTGAGAACCACAGCTCAACGAACACTGCAACACCCAAATGTCTACCCCATAGAGCTGCAGTCTGAGGAGCAAGCGAGACTTTAGATACTGTCTTGTCCTCCCCAAAATGTCATTAGTAGGTGAAGAAACTTAAGCCCAGAGATGATAAGACACTTAATCAAGGTCACACCATGGTTCTAGTTTAGTACAATGTCCACTAAAATATACGGTAACTGGGAGACTCTATTCTCATCCGTATGCTTTCATCACACTCTCTAATGGGATTCTTAAAGGCTAGTACCTCCTGTTAATTTACTTTTCTTGTGGGATTGGGATATAGGGGACCTGCTTAAGACTCTTCTCCTTCACAAACAGGGCAGAGAAGGTAAAGAGACGGAGAGGTAACTTCACTAGGTCCTCCCTGATTTTCCCCGTCTTGAGAAGGAAGCCCGTGGATGTGCCCTTAGCCCTTGCACGCTCCCCCAGCACACAGCCCCACTGCCCGTACAGCCCACAGACCTCAAACCACACATCAGCTGCTTAGACTTAGTTCCACCAGTGACAGGGGAACAACACGTGGAATCACTGGAGGCTGCACAACTGGGCCACCCAATTAGAAATTCATGGTGAAACTTCAGGACAAAATGGAGATCTGAAGACCAGCGCGGTAAGCCCAGCAGAGTTGTTTATGCTGGCCCCAGCCAGTGGGCCCCAGCCCTCCTATCCAGGCTAAGTTCTCAGGCAAAAGCATCCTGAGTGCCCCTGCTGGGAGCAGGGAGCAAGCTCTGTCCTCCAAGCCCTGCATCTTTGCCCTCAAAAATGAACCCTGGAAACAGAACCAAGCTGCACAATCTCTCATCGTAAGCAAACAAAGATGCCTCCTTAGGCCCTTCATCCCCATCCATGTGCTGCTCCATTTTTCAGCTCCCTTTTATAGCAAAACTCCTAAACAGAGTTGTACACATACTTGCATCTTCATTTCTTTACTTCTCGCTATGGTTTCAGCTCACACTGACAAAGTGTTCACTGCCCTGAATTTGATCTTGTCCAGACACCAGTGATCTCCATCTTAACCGACCACTGAAGCAATGCTCAAGTAGATAATCATCCCCCTTCCCTTGAAAACTCCAGACATCACTGGAAGTCACTTCTGCATCTCTAGTGATGACCCCTCCTCCTCCTTCCAGCATCACAGGCTCAGTCTTCAACCCTCTCGTCTATCTACTTCTCTCCCCTTGGAAGGTCTCACTCAGATCCCGGACTTTAAATACATCTAGATACTCAAGAATCTCAAACCCACATCTTTATCCCTGATCTGTCCCCTAAATTCCCAGCCCGTACCTCTAGCTGCTCTGCTTGGTGAACCCCTCACCCCAGGCAGCCTCCCTCCAGCCCTTCCTTACTGAAAAATAAACATTTACCCAATTTGTCAGATTCAAAATACAGGAGACTCTTTTTCTCACAGTCCACATCCAATTCATCAAATCAGAATCAAAATTTATTTCAAACCCTTCACCTTTCACCATGCCCACTGCTACCATCTAGACCAAAGCCACCACCATTGTCCACCTACAACATGCAACAGTTCTGTTAGGTAGTTAGGTAGGTGGCGGCACCGGGCAGACACGTGAAGGAGAGGGAGGATGGCCCGGAAGATGGTGTTATGCCTGCTTCCAGCATAGACTTTACTTCTCAATGAGTGCCAGCAGCAAAGCAGTTAGAACCTGACAGCCACGACTGCAGAGAGGACTTAACCGGACACACCCAATGTTCACTGTATTATAATTAACACTGCGGTTTAGGTCCCCCACCCCATGGGTTTTATGTGTACACCCTGGGTAAGGACATGTGCAAAGGGGCCAGACATGGCAGCATTCCAGGGACAAGAGCCGTCAAGCAAGAGACCAGCTCTAAGAGAGGGTATAAGAGAAGGGGACACAAACCCACAGCTTTTCCTCTCTGGGATCAGCCGCCTCCCATCCTCGAGGGTGTACTTTTCCTTTTCTAAATAAATCTTTTAAAATCTTCTGTTACACAACGCACTGTCTCCTGACTGTAAACCTGTCTTTTGGGAAGACAAGAACCGGGGTCTTTAGCTTTTGGGGTAACGGTCCTGCACCTGGGCTCTCTGATTCTTTTTCCTCTCCTCAGTGGTCAGGCCTCCGGAGAGCAGCCAGAACACTCTCCCTAACACATAAATCAGATCTGTCTCGCCCCTGCTGCAATGGCCTCTCATAGTACTTTGACTGAAGCCCAAACTCCTTACCATTATCCCGTGAGGTCCAAACATCTGGCTCTTTCCTCCTCCAGCTGCATCTCCTTTCACTCTCTGCCTCACTCCCTTCCGTTGGGCCAGACTGTCCTGCTTGCTTTGCCTACAATGGGCCAGGCTCACTCTTGTTGGCCATTCTGTCTGGAACAGCCTTCTCCCCAGACGGTCACAGGTTTGTGGTCTCCCATCGTCCCAATCTGCTCAAATGTCACCTTCTCTGCTTCCTCTATCTTAAATCACTGCCCCCTCGGTCTCTTTCCTCTCTAACCCATTTACATGTGCTGTATTCCTTCTTACTTTTCCTGGCATATTACATATGTATTAATTTACTGTTCTTTCTCCCCTGCTAGAATTTGAGCTCCATGAGGGCAGAGAGATTTAATTGTAAAATTCTACATGTCCAGCCCGGGAACTGGGCCTGGCACCTAGTATGTGATTGACAAATGTCTGTGGGTGAATGAATGAATGAATGAATGAACGGAGGGCAGAAAGCAGGGCTGTCAGAGGCAAAGGTGGGGACTTGCAAGGTGGGTCCCAGAGAGAAATGAACTCCCAGGCAACAAGTCTCCTTTTCAGAAACTGAATTCCTCCTCTGATTTTCAGACATATTAAGTCCTTTTCCTGAAACTGGGGATTTCCAGCAACATATGCTTTAAGCCAGTCTCTGAATAATGGCCGAAAGCCAAGACTTCTCATGCTGTTTTCAGAGAATAACAGGAAGCAGAAGCAGCAGTCAGGCAACCAGCTCACTAGCAAAGGGCAGGCAGGAAAGGGGACCCCGTATGTTTCAATTTGAGTTCATCTGAGGATTTAACAAAGCAAAGGGAAACTAGCAGTGGATCACAGGGAGAAAATGAAAGCCCACTCAACACAGAGGGCCAGAGGGTGATAAATAAAAACAAACCCACGTCTAATTATTTAAATTTTAGTTTAAAATTTTTAATTTGCATTCATATTTTGGCAGCCATGTTATATGCTGATGTATGCTGTCCATGTGGAGGTCAGATTGTTACTGAGCAAAATATGAGGGCACAGAATGGTGTCTCTGCCACTGGACAGTCACAGGTGACCTGCTGGCTGCTGTCAATAGGACCACAAGACACATGGCTGTCACCACAGTGTCTTTGCAGACAACGTGACTAACCCAAATGGAGACTGGACCACCATGAGGTGCTGACCTGACTCCCAATGCTGCATCAGCTGTTTCACCTCCAGCCCCAGTGACCTCTCCTCATCACGCATCCCCTGCCTCTCCGGCCCCTTAGGAAATACCTAGCCCGTATCTTCCAACCCAATGCTCTGATTCCCCACACAAAGGCACAAGATTTTTTTTGCTGATTCTTTTAAAGTAATGAATCATAAAGTAATCCATAAAGTAATGAATCCCTCCTGGTCTAGATCTCGGCTTCCCAGTACAGCAAACACTAGCCACACATGGCTATTTAAATCTGACTTAAAGTTAAATAGAATTTACAACTTAGTTTTTCTGTCACACTACCTACACTTCAAGTGCTCACTATCCACATGTGGCTGGTGGCTACCATAACTGCACGGGACAAACAGAGTATCTCCACCATCTCAGAAAGTTCTACGAGACAGCATTGGTCCAGATTAGACAGCAGTAAATGTACAGAGTAAAAAGGACAAAAATTAGTAAATTAAAATGTTATTCTGCTACAGTGAGGGATAAAAAGAATGGAAGACATTCTCCTGAAGAATGCCAGAATGTTAAGAAGCAGACCCAGAAACCCGAAATCAGTAAATGACAAGGAATAGCTAGTGGGGCAGGAAGCACAAGAATATGACGTCACAGACGGTAGGGAAAGAAGACATTTCAGGGAAAGGAGCATGCTCAATCATTCCAATGCTGCTGAGAAGTCAAGCGAGATGACTGAAAAGGATGCACCGATAGAGTGACTAGGAAAAGATGTTGGTGATACTGGACAGAGAACTTCCTGAGGCGTGGGAAAGGGTAAAAGCCAGAAATGGCTAGAAATGTGACTATGAAGAGGGGGAAAAGATGAGGGCAAATGTAGGCAATTCTTTCAAAAAGCTGGTTAAGAATTACAGGAGAAATGGAAAACTTAAGAGGGTGATGTGAAGTCCAGGGTAATTTTTTTTAACCCATGTGAAATATTTCACATTTTGTATTAAAGTACAGTTGATTTACACTGTTGTATGTTTCAAGTGTACAGCAAAGTGATTCAGTTATATACACACACACACATATATATTTTCAGATTCTTTTCCATTATAGATTATTACAAGATGCTAAATATAGTTCCCTATGCTGAACAGTAGGTCCTTGTTGGAGAAACAAGAGGACTAAAATGACAAATTGAAAACTTGATGTGCCTCAAATACAGAGCCTTTTCTTATTGGTGACAGGGGCTCAGTCCCGCGGCTGTAGGAGAGGCTGGGAGTGAGACAGAGAGCTTCTAAGGAGTGATTCATGCCAATCAGCAATCAAGACCCACAAGCAGGGAAGATTGTCTCAAGCCCACGGCCACTCTCTCCCTCGGACATCTGACAGGAGCAGGAGGCTCTGGAGCTGGGGTGCGAACTTCCAAAGAATAGAACTGGATCTCCTTCAGTCTTCAGGGCTGCACATGGAGACCAGCCTGGCTCTAAATGAAAGGGACAGAACGGGGCAGAGACAGACTGCAACCCAGATTCAACTTTCCTCAGACCCTGATAGGCCCTCATTCCCTCTGCCTAAGGCAGGACAACCTCTCCCTACCTTTTTTTCATGCTACTTGGCACACAATCAGTTGATATGTAGTAAGTTAAGAAAATATCCTTAATAAAGTGGAAAAAACCAGATAGGAACTAAACCCACAGATGATCCAGATACTGATGTTAATAGAAAAAGGGAAAACAGTAAAATCAATAATACCTATCCAACTAAATAAGTCGATTTTGAATGTTTTTATCCCTCGTGTAATCACTAAAAATACATATATAAATAATGCATGTAATAACCAATATATAATATACTGTAAAATAATGTATAACCTAATGAGTCAATAGAAGAAAATAGTGGAAGAATAAAAATATTTGGATATTCCAAAAGAAGGTAAGAAATGAAGAGAAATGGAACATAAAACCTATGGGCTAAACAGAAAGCAAACAGTAAGACAGTAGATATAAAACCAACTACATCAACACCACGGCCTGACCGTTATGTGCTATATAAGCCTGTGGCTGCTTCTCGACTCCCATCACTGTTGCCCAAACTCAAGTCTGTGTAGATTCGTCACCGAGACTAATTCAATAAGCCCCTAACAATTTTCCATGCTTCTCCTTTGGCCTCTTCCAATCCACCCTCCTTAGAAACGCCACCGTAATTTTTTTGATGTGAATCTGACCACATTCCCCCTCTGCTTAAAATATTTCAGTGGTTCCTATTAACTTAAGAAAGACATCACAAATTGAAGACTCCCTGAATATTCTGTCTTTCTGGAAAGAAATAAAAGGGTCTAAGAATACTTATGTTGAGTGATCTCATGACAACAATTTCCCAAAGAACGTGTTTTCAGGCAGAGCAGGGGCTTCCAGTCGGCCCTTCCCCGTTAGTGCCTGTTCCCCGCCTGGCTCCGGAGCCAGTATCAGTTGCTTTCTGGCATCACTCTCATACAGTTTTTTAGAGCCTATGAATGAGGGAAGAAATATTGCTCTGGGTTTCCATTTCTAATAAAAGTGATCAAAAGAGAGACAGAGAAGGCAGTGTGTTTTCTTTTTTTTTTTTTTAAATATGGAACGCTTCACGAATTTGCGTGTCATCCTTGCGCAGGGGCCATGCTAATCTTCTCTGTATCGTTCCAATTTTAGTATATGTGCTGCCGAAGCGAGCACAAGGCAGTGTGTTTTGACAACAAATGGGAGAGAGCCTATGCCTTCAAAGACCCTTTCTACAAGGACAGTGTGTAAGCTGGCAGCCAGCTTTCCTCCCTGCTAACACTGTGGGCGTGGCCCCTTAACACAGCACACAGGTGCTTCGGGATTGGACCCTGGCCTCCGTCCTCATCTTGTCCTCTGCCATTCCTAGCCTGGGTCCTTATGCTCCCTCAAATGATGCCCTTTTCACAGGAGGTCACCTACCCATCCATGTTGTTCTGGCCCTTTGTGCCATTCCTATGCTGTTCTCCTTAAGTAAATGACAATTCAAATGTCATCTGCTCTGAGAATCTTCCCTGAGTGTTCACCCTGAAGCTGGGTCCTTCTCCATCTTCCCCAAGATCTATTTAAAATCTTCACCTTTATACTTAGCACACTACACTGTAATCACCTTTGCATGGGTTCTCTTCCCTGCGGGCTTCTGAGTGCCTTGGTGTCTTACTTGTCTTTGTGGCTCCAAGGACCAGCACAGGGAAGGACATGTAATCTTGTAAGCGTTGGTGAAATGATATGAAATCATGTGTACTCAATAAAATGTATATTGTCCCTGTCTCACCCCACCACAAAACCTAAAGATCTTGAAAGTAGATACTTATTTAATAGCACTTTACTAACTAGTACACTTTCAACTGGAAACATTTTTCCAACGTTTTCATGTACGGATGATCTCATAACTTAACTCCTGCTATGTAGCCACCATTCTTACTCAGGACATGAGGAATCCAGTCTGGTCCAATGGCTCCACCTGGTGGCCACATCGAGGAATTGTATGCCTCAAAACCAGCCACAGAGGTGTCACTTGTTTTAACTCTTGTCTTCTTCGTCTAGGAGATCATGATTAGCTGACTGCCTTGAAGAAGAATCTGTGGATGGTTGGACCTGAGCCTCTCCCGACAGGTAAAGAGTGAGGACAGTTTTGTCCTAAAGGAATAAAAGGGAAGCCCCAAATTGTGGTTTGGGAGCTGGATATATTGGGAAGATGTGAGTGGATCTGAGAGGGGAAAGGGATAAACAGTTTTAGACACAAAATTATGCATCTTCTTAGATACTGTCAACTACTTTCTTTTATCTTTCTTGGTTAGCCTGCTGCTTTGTGTCTTGGATGAAACACCAGCCCAACCAAGTATGGGATCTCATATCCCACAAAGCCTGGACTCGTATGAAACCACCCAAAGTGCAAGAGAGTTAGCTCCCTGTAAGGGAAAATCTGACCAGTGAATGGAGACATCAGGCAAATAAACTACCTTTTCATTCATTCTTCAGCAGACCATCTCCAGCTGGAGAAGTCCTGAGCCAAGTCCCCCAGGCTGCTCAGTCATCTGCTGTGTCTTCCTGGCTTGTGATGAAGGCAGAGGCAGCATGAGAACATTCCACCGTTGTTTACTGTCTTCCCTTTCTTCCCTCATAATCACCAGAGCTTGTACAATTACCCCTCCCTGGCAAAAAAAAAAAAAAAATTAAACATAAATTTTAAGCTGGGTAAAGACATGAGGGAAAAAGTGAAAAGGAGTTAAAGGCTTTGGGGGGGTTCACAACTGTAGGAGTTCAGGTACTTGAGAAAATTAGCTGAAAAAACAGGAGATGGCCAGAGGGTAGAAGTTTGGAAAGTGAGAGTATGGACGAGTTGAAGCTGTTGAGAGCGAAAGAAACAGCCAAGGGTGTGACTGATACACAGTTACGGGAGAAGAGGAAGTTAAGGAACAGACCAGGGTAGATTAGTTTCCTATTGCTGCTGTGACCAAACATCATAAATTTCATGATTTAAAAACTACATGAATTTATTATCTTACAGTTCTAGAGGCCAGAAGTCTTAAATCAAGGTGTCTACAGGGCTGTGTCCCTCCCAGATGCTCTAGGGGAGAATCCATCTCCTTGCCTTTTCCAGTTTCTAGAGGTCACCTGCATCCTTTAGCTCACCACCACTTCCTTCAACTTCAAGGCCAGCAGCACAGCATCTTCAAATCTCTCTGATCCTCTTGACTTCCTCTTACAAGGACCCTTGTGATTACACTGGGCCTCCCAGATAATCCAGGATAATCTTCTAGTCTCGGGATCTTTAATGTAATCGTACCTACAAAGTCCCTTTTTGCCATGTAAAGTAACATTCACGGGCTCTAGGACATGGACATCTTTGTGCCACATGGGGTGTCACAACTCATGACACATGAATACAGGTAAGACTGCTAAACTAGTACTTGTGGAGATAATTCTCTCTCCTGCCCTCCTCCCAAAAGATGCTGCCTGGGGCTAGAATTCTAGGTCCTTACATTAAGATTGAATGCAATTTGTCCGAGAAAAATTGAAGTCCTTTAGTAAAGTTTCTAAAAAAGTTTTACTAACACGGTCTCTGAATTTTCACTTCTGCCAATATAACTACATTTTAAATGGTTGATACAGGAAGAGTTATTAGACCAGTGACTGTAGCTTTTCTAGAAACCATTTTATTGAGGCATGAATGACATACAAAAAGCATACCTACTTAATGTAAGCAACTTGATCAGTTTGGAGACAGGTATACATTGGTAAAAACCACAATCTATGTCACAAATATATCTATCACCTCCAAAAGTTTCCTTGACAAGTACACTTAAGGTAAGATTTCACTTAGCAAAATTTTTAAGTATAAATCAGTATTGTTAATTACAAGCACAAAGGAGGACCTGAAACAGGCGAGAGAGAAAGGAAAGTGGGCGGCACACGGGCTTCTCCGGGTCATCCTGAGCTTTGCGTTTAGTCTAAAGTGACCCCCTTCCCCATCAGGACACTGCAGTTCCTTCTCGCTCTCCAGCATCTCTATTACACGTGCATCTTTTAAAATTCCCCAACACACTCTTACCTCCAACGACTCCAGCCAAGGGCGCATCAAGGTTTTGTGGAGCAGGTTTATATAAGTTGGCGGGGGTCGGGGGGTATCTTTAAAAAAAGAAAATTTTGCAAATTTTACACTGCCTGAAGGCTCAAGTCTCAATAGCTTCAAGGTGAACTTTCCTCAGACTCCAACTTATGAATGTTAAACAACCTGAACGTTCCTTTCCCGCAGCATCCTTTTCCAGGGAGGATGGAAAATGCCAAGGAGAGCGATCCGAGAAAGGAACATGCTCATTGGAAGAGAATAAAGGAGGCGGTGGGGAAGGAAGAAAGTAAATATCCCAAGCTCCCGCAGAGATTTACTTCGGCCAGAAGCTGCCCGCGCAAGGAGCTGCCCCTTTCTCGGGAAGTCTCGTGTGCGTTGGATTCACCCGGGTCACCCTCCCTCAGGCCTCCTCGTGCTCTGACACTCGCTGTCCACTAGGTGGCTCCGGGTGGCCGCAAATCCGCGGCGATCTGGGGGAAATGGCTAGCGCGGAGCCCACCCCTGCACCCAGGGCCAGCGCAGCCCCCGGGCTGCCGCAAAAAAGCGGGCCCCCTCCCTCTCTCCTGCGGCGCTGCTGTCGCTCTGTGGGCCCCTGGGGAGGACAGGCTGGCGGCTGCAGGCATCTGGGTGGTGATGAAAGGAAGGGGAGGAAGTGGGGGCGGACGAGGAGCGGGAAAAACCGGAGGAAGGGGTTGCGCTGGGGTCCTGAGCACGCTGGGACCAGGCGGCGGGGACCTAGCCGGCTCCACTGCCCTCTCGCCCTGCCCCAGCCCCCAACCCCCCGATCCTGGACGTGGCTCTGCCACCCGCCGGTTCCAGGTGCTCTTGGCTGGAGCCCTTTGAGAATGAAGGAACTTCCTGGGCCCTTCTAGATCTATTAGCGTCGCCCCCCACCCCACCCCGAGGCTTCCTGCTCTGGTTTCAGGCCGCCCACCCTGTGCCCTCCACCCCCGCCTTGCGAGCCAACCCCCAAGCCTACCTGGAAGAATGGAGGTCGCCATCTGGTTCCTAGTTACCCGCTACGACCCCCGTCTCCCCACTGTACCCACAGAGAACTCGCGGAGCCTGGGGAAGAGATGGAACTTCATCCTTCCGAGGCCAGAGGGGAGAGGATGTCACCCAACAACCGAGGTGCGGAGGCGAAAGGAGGCGGCGGCTCGGTTCCGGGGAGAAGACGCCGGAGCCCTGGCCAGGCCCGCGCCTGCGCCTGCGCCTGCGCCCACGCCTCTCCCGCGCCGGGAGCCCGGCAGGAGGCGCGTGTATATCGACACCACCTTGGATTAAGGGTTGGACTCGGCTGGTTTCTCTCGCTAGCAAAGAATCACTACCGAATATACGCAAGTCCCTCCATGTGGTATCATTTAAGCCTCACTAGGAAGAAATGTATCATACACGTGTATCAAGTGAGAAAGCCTGCTAGGAGACGTTGGATCGTTTTAATTTACCCAAAATCAACAGCTGGCGAGAGGCACAGTTGGAATTTGCAGGTCTATTTCCAAAAGTTATTTGTTATATATTTAATGCATATTAATTAATCCCTGTGGTAACCCTTTTTAATATTACAGAAATAATATGCAGTCATGAAAAACATGGAAAATGAAAACAATAAAAGTAAACCACCTATAATTTCAACAGGCGCCACTGTTAACATTTTCACATATTTTTCTCATGTATATGTGTATTTGTGGAAATGCATGTAATACATATATTTACAAAATTAAGCTCATTCTCTGCATTTTGTACCATCAGCATTTAACATTACGTAAAGGGTCAGGCTTGATCTTTTGTATTTTTCTAGGAATTTTTTATTTCAAATTTACTGGCAGCAGCAGAAAAACAGTTGAGACAGACACAAATACAGCATTCTTTAAAATGTTGATAAGAACTGTCAGTGAAAACTGCTCAGTAAACGAAAGGATCGGAAGAAGTAAAAATGGTAAATTGGCTTCCAGCAACCTATTTAGAAGATTCACTGTTTAGTGATTTGTCTATCACTAGGCAAACTGATCTAGAGGAAAATAACAAGTAAAAATGGAGAGTTTTAAATGAGTGTTCTTCAGATATATAAAGTGTAATGGAGACAAGACTTGGACAGTGTAATCCACATTTTTATTTTTAATTTTCTGCTTTTGGTTTTCCCTATGAAAGCAACTCCAGGAATTGCAACTAGTAACAATGTTTCCATAATGGAATGTTCCAATTTTCCCCTAGATTCCATCAATTCTGGCATTTTAAATCAATGTCACTGAAGATCAATGCCAACACCCATTCTGACAGCCCTCAAAGACAGTGGAGTAAGTCCAAGGAGCATTCAGAGCTGTGGCTGAAAGGGGGTAATAAGGTAGTGCCAACTGGCCTGAAAGATTCCTGGAATAGGGCTCATGACGCCTGTGGCTCTGCCTCCTCCACTGCAGAATTCCAAGCCTGATTCCTACAGGAAAAGCATGGCTGTGTCATAGCTTCATCTCTAGACCTGAAGAAGCAGTGTGTCTGAGCTAAGTGATAAGCGAAGTTTGTTCCAGGCCTCTTAGGGTATCAGAAATCCAAAAAGGGGGGGGGGCAGAATAGTGGGAAATTAGACTATCTTAGATGATACTTTTCAAAGTTGAATTGACTGTAGTATGGGCTGGAGGAGAAGCAGAGTTGGAAAAACTTCAGGAGAGGACCTGATATAGAAAGATCATTTGGGAGCAGTTATTCACAGCTTCTACCCATCAGGGAAAGTCTGCTCTAGAATGTTCATGGTATCTACTCATCGTCATCTCTTCCAGGTAGGAATTGTCTGATTTTTGCGGGAAGTTTAGTTCACAGTAGTAGTGAGTGGGGCAGGAGTAGAATTCAGATCTCCAAGCAGCCTTATGCTAGGAAGAGGCTGCAACCTGGTGTCTGGGCTGGGCAGTGGAGAGGACAGGCTGGTGAAAAAACACTAATCCCTCTCTGTCTATGATCAACTTACATCCATCTATTTTCATATTCTACTTTTGAACATCCCAATAAAAGGACACAGATTTTTTTGTAAGTGCAAATGAGCAAAATTACAAGATCCTGAGTTCTGGGATTTGAACTGTCTGGGTGCAGATATGAGTCCCAACACTTACTTTGTGTCAATAGGTTTTTCACCTGCAAAGCGAGAACAGTATGAGCACAGATCTTCCTCAACTTATAATGGGGTTATATCCTAATAACCCATTGTAAGTTGAAAATACTGTAAGTCAAAAATGCATTTAATACATCTCATCTACCAAACATCATAGCCTAGCCTAGCCTACCTTAAATGTGCTCGGAACACTTACACTGACCTACAGTTGGGCAAAATCATCTAACACGAAGCCTATTTTAGAATAAAATGTTCAACAACTTGTGCAATGTATTGCCTGCTTCACTGAAAGTGAAAAACAGAATGGTTGTAGGGGTTCAGGATGGTTGTAAGTGTATCAGTTGTTTACCCCCATGATCACATGCCCTGGAGCTGGAGCTGCCACTGCCCAGCAGTGGCATATCGCTAGCCCAGGAAAATACCAAAATTCAAAGTGTGATTTCTCAAGCAATTCTCCAGTGAAGACATACAAATGGCCAATAGGCACATGAAATAATTCTCAACATCACTAATTATTAGAGAAATGCAAATCAAAACTACAATGAGGTATCTCCTCACGCCAGTCAGAATGGCCATCATTCAAAGGTCCATAAATGATAAATGCTGGAGAAGATGTGGGAAGGAAACCCTCCTACACTGTTGGTGGGAATGTATTTTGATGCAGCCATTAGGGAAAACAGTACGGAGATTCCTCAAAAAACTAAAAATAGACTTACTATATGATCCAGCAATCCCACTCCTGGGCATATATTCTGGAGGGAACTCTACTTCGAAAAGATACGTGCACCCCAATGTTCATAGAAGCACCATTTGCAATAGCGAAGATTTGGAAGCAACATAAATGTCTATCGACAGATGACTGGATTAAGAAGTTGTATATTTATACAATGGAATACTATTCGGCCATAAAAAAGAATAAAATAATGCCATTTGCTGCAACATAAATGGACCTGGAGGTTGTCATTCTAAGTGAAGTAAGCCAGAAAGAAAAAGAAAAATACAATATGATATCCTTGGTGAAATTTTAAAAAGAGACACAAATGAGCTTATTTATAAAACAGAAACAGACTCACAGACATAGAAAACAAGCTTGTGGTTTGGGAGTTCAGTATTTGCAGATACTAACTACTGTATATAAAACAGATAGATAACAAGTTTATACTGTGTAGCACAGGAAACTATGTTCAATATCTTGTAATAACCTATAATGAAAAAGACTATGAAAATGAATATATGTTTTTATATGTATAACTGAACTATTATGCTCCACTCCAGAAATGGACACAATATTGTAAACTGACTATACTTCAATTAAGAAATAACTAAATAAAACAAAGTGTGGTTTCTAATGAACGTGTATGGCTTTTGCATCACCATAAAGTTGAAAATTTGTGTCAGACAATCGTAAATCAGAGACCATCTGTGCCTGCAATTGGTAAAGTTCTCCCCAAAGTGCCTACTACAAATAAAGTCCTCAGTAAGTTTCTAGTGTTATTTCTTAAGGTAGAAACTTCAACAATGAAGAATAAATGCAAAAAAAAAAAAAGTGGCTGTTAAAGAGTTTAGTGTGTCCTTGCTGAGAAAGGATAATTTTGACTTTTTAAATTAAATGTACCATGAAATTATTTTAATTTTTATACCCATAGTTAATTTCTGATCCTCTGTTTCCAGAAACATTGATGGAAATAAATGTAGTTTTCCTCCATCTAGCATATAGTTTGATCACATCATTTTTCTATGTTTAATGGACTAATTTTGCCCAGTAAACATAGTCAAATTCAATTAACAGACATAGAGAGTCTGCTTTGTGCTGGGCACCCAAAACATGAATGAGGGCTGCTTCCCATCCTCCTTATACTCTCAGTTTAGTTGAAGAGCCAGACAAGAAACACCAGGACTCCACAGGGCTGTCTTGAAGACCAAAAAGAACATGCTGAATGCTCATGACATCGTCTATCATGGCTCATTTTTTAGAATGATGTACTAAGAATGAAATAATAAAAGATTTTTTAACCTAAGAATTTAGAAAACAGAGGGAACCGGAGAAAGTAGTTTAGACCCCACAAACTGGCAGTGATTACAAGCTTAGGCAATAGAAGGGGGAGGTGGCCACGACAGTGGAGTGGGGACTCCCTGAACTCACCTAATCCCATGGACACACCAAAATTGTATCTACTTAGAGAGCAACCTAAAGACTAATGGAAAAAACTTTCCACAACTAAAGACATATAGAAGGAACCACAATAGGAAGGGTAGAAGGGGCAAAGACAAGGGCCAGCAACCCACAAGTAGAAGGATAATCACAATCATAGAAGTCCTCCCCAAGGAGTGAGGGGTCTGAGCCCCACATTGGGCTCCCCAGCCCAGGGGTTCTGCACCAGCAAGACAAATCCCCAGAAATTCTGGCTTTGAAAACCAGCAGGGCTTACTCTCAGGAGAACCAGAGAGTTAAAGAAACAGATACTACCTATTAAAGGGCTTGCACAAAATCTCACATGCTTCAAGTCCCAGAGCAAAGGCAGCAGTTTGAAAGGTGCCTGGGTCAGACCCACTTAGCTGATCCTGAAGAGCCTCCTGGAGAGGCAGGAGACAGCTAGGACTCCCTCTATGGATGGAGATGCTGGCGGCGGCCGTTGTGGGGGAGCTTGTTCTGTGGTGATAACACCAGAGCTGGCAAGCACCATTTGGAATCCACCCTCTAGCTTACTGGCAATACACTCTTTGACATCAGCCTTGGCAGTATGTTTTAGGATCTGTCTCCTCAGACAAAGGAAATAACAGCAAAATTAAACAAACAGAATTATATCAAACTAAAAAGCTTTTGTAAAGTGAAGGAAACTGTCAACAAAATGAAAAGATTACCTATGAATGGGAGAAGATATTTGCAAGTGATATAGCTGATAAGGAGTTAATATCCAAAATATACAAAGAACTCATACTATTCAACATTAGAAAAACAACCTGGTTTAAAAATGGGCAGAGGCCCTGAATAGACATTTTTCCAAAGATATATAGATGGCCAACAAACACGTGAATAAATGCTCAGCATCGCTCATCATCAGGGAAATGCAAATCAAAACCACAATGAGATACCACCTCACATCTGTCAGAATGGCTATCACCAAAGAGACAAGAAATAACGAGTGTTGGCAAGGATGTAGAGAAAAGGGAACCCTTGTGCACTGCTGGTGGGTTTGTAAATTAGTGCAACCACTGTGGAGAACAGTATGGAGGCTCCTCAAAAAATTAAAAATAGAACTACCATATGATCTAGCAATTTTACTTCTGAGTATTTACCTGAAGAAAACAAAAGATAAAAGCACACCAATGTTCATTGCAGTGTTATTTACAGTAGCCAAGATATGGAAGCAACCTAATTGTCCATTGATAGGTGAATGGTTAAAGAAGATGTGGTATGTATGTATGTATGTGTATATATATGTATATATATACACACACACACACACATGGAATTTTACTCAGCCATGAAAAATGAAATCTTGCCATTTTCAACAACATGGATGGATCTAGAGGGTGTTACACTAAGTAAAATAAGTCAGACAGGGAAAGACAAATATTGCATGATCACTTATATATGGAATTTAAAACACAAAACAAAAACTGACTCAGACTCATAGATACAGAGAATAAACAGCTGGTTGCCAGAAAGGACAAAAGGGGGAGTAAAATAGGTGAAAAGAATTAAGAGGAATAAACCTCCAGTTATAAAATAAACAAACCATGGGACCAAGCATGAGGAATATGGTAAATAATATTGTTATAAATTTGTATGGGGACAGATGGTTACTAGACTTATTGTGGTGATCATTTCATAATATATGCAAGTGTCAAATCACTATGCAGTCTACCTGAAACTAACATAGTATTGTACATCAACTGTATTCCAATAAAAAGAAAAAATACAAACATCTGTACACATGTAAGAAATAAGAGAAACCATTTGTTGCCAATTAAATTAGGAAAAAATAATCTGTCAGTACCTTACTACTATTGAGTGCTGCCCAAGCCTGAGGTGAGGTAAGTATTATCACATACTGTCTTTGAGATTATAACCTAATAGATCCTTTCTGGAGAACAATTTGGAAAGATGTATCAGGAGCTCTAAAAAAATGTTCATATCCAGTAATTTCAATAATTTCAACTGTAGGAAATGATTTGAAATGTGAAAAGATCCTTGTACAAACATTCCTCAAAGTTTGCTGTGATTAAGAAACAACTTAAGTTTATAATCCATAAAATGGTGTATTATGCAGCCATTAAAAATATTTGAACCAACCAAATCCCATGTTTAAGCCTGGATTGGATCCTGGATTAAATAAATAAATATAGGTATATATGTGTACATGTACATGTAGAAAGAGGGGAGAGAGAGAAAGAATTGGGGATAACAAAGAAGCTCAGGCAACAGCAGCAGATGGTGGAGCTGAAGGAAATGGGAGCCACAGGCTAGTCTCACGGCTGAGTTGAGGCTGAGGATGAGATACTTGAGCAGAACAGCTATGCTGGGGTGGGAGGGAATCACAGAGACCCATGGACAGAGAAATGTAGTCTTGGTGTCACGGCCATAGAGGTCCTCTCCCCTGGGTAGGTGTGGATACCAAAGGGCAGGGTTTGTCCCATTATTGCTATATCACTCATCAGAATTCAATGCCAGGAAGAAGCCAGGGGACCAGAAAGGGATGGCTACAAACAGAGCAAAGTGGCATATCTATCAAATGGTTCAAAGACTGTGGAAGAGGAGTATTAAGAGGAGGGGAAGGTGATGAAGTTAAAAGGAATCATTAATGAAAAAGGGAAGACAGGCGAGGCCTCTAAGGGGAGGCACTCCTAGCCCCATCTCCAGCTAGTCTCCATTTGCCTAAAGATCATTTTCTTTGGGGCAGTGTTTTTCAAACTTAGTGGGCACACATCACTTAAGGATGTTAAAATGCAGACTGTGACCCAGTAGGTCTGGCACTAAAGATTCTGCATTTCTAATTAGCTGCAGGTGGTGGCAATGCTGTTTGTCCTCAACTGTGGCTGCTCATTAGAACAACCTGTGAAGTTTTAAAGGCCACTACTAGTGCTCAGACCTCACAGCAACCAATGATTGAATCTTGGAGCATGGTGCCTGGGTGTTTTTAAATCCCCCCAGATGATTCTGGCCCCAGCTAGGGCTGAGAACCACCACTTCAGGGAAATATAGTGATTCCCGAGTCTCATTACTTCCAGTATAAATCGCCATCAACCTCCTTTCTGTTTCTTCACGATTGCCTTCTATGCTAGTTCTCCTAGACGCCCCTCCACCTCCCCTGCAAGATTAACCTCTCTCCCTCTGTTCTCAAGCCATCAAGGTTGGAGACAGGCTGGGAGCCAAAACAGCCCAGTTCCTTATTGCCTCCTCCATCCAAGGCCCACCCAACTTCCATGGTTTTAATTAGGCCCCCCACAGTCACCTGAGGTGTCCCCTTATTCAGGAGGCGACTTTGGCTTCATGGGGCCCCGAGTTACACGGGCAGTTTGGCAGCTGTCCAGCAGGAGGCGGCACCGCTGCTCGCAGGAACAGTGGCTCTAGGCTGACCCGCAAGCGCACCAGCCGCGTTCCAGCGGGTGACCGAGGATGGGACCACCGCATCTGTCTCTGCATTCCCAGGTCCTCTACAAGGAGCTGGTTCCCAAACTCTCAGAACCCAATCTTGATGAGCGCTTTCCAACTCCAGTTGGAACACGAATCACCTGCCGGTGACTTTAAAACGAGGTTCGGATTCAGTACATCTGGGGTGGAGCCTGGGACGCTGCGATTCAAACGAGCTCCCAGGTGATGCCCGCGCTCCTTCTGCGGACCACACCTTGAGCAGAAAAGTAGACTACAAATCCCAGCTTACATCCAGCCCCACTGAGGGGGAAAGGTGGAAAGAGGGAAGAAGCCTTTTCTGTTTTCCATTAACCAATCAGGCCCTCCTGTTGGCTGTCGCAGCAGCACCGACTAGCCTGTGCACAGCAAGAAAGGACAGGTCTTTGCCTGGGGAGGTATGAGATGGCCGTGTTTTGAGTGTGGCAGTTGGGCCTGGGGAGGTGGGTAATATCTAAGCTCTGCACTGTTTCTGCTATGAATCAGGCAGAAACACTCATAGTCCAGAGATAGCAGTCAGACTGCGGTTTCAAATTTCTGAGTGACTCAGGTTTTAATGATGTCAGAGAATAAAGAGTTTCATTTTAGACAGTGAAAGCCATTTTTAAATCTCAGTAAAGAAGTTCCCAGTTCAATGATCTCTAGAGTGATTAATAATAAATAGAATTTATTTTTTATGAATTATCACTATTTCCTACCCTAGCCATGTTTTGAATATTTTCCTCTATTTTCTAAAACATCTTTTCACAAATCTCAAAATAACCATGAACAGTGGGAGATCAAGAGAATCTTTATCTTTTCACATTTATTAATAGGAAACCAGAAGAGTAGAATCCATGGATTCAATTGCTGTCAATTATGAATCAAGATTAAGTTACTTCATTCTTGAGAGGGAATCCTTTTCCTCCTGTTTCACCCTCTAACTTTAGTTTTCTCACACTAAATCAGTAAGACAGGTGGGGGGGAGGAGGGTGAAATCTCACTCTTTCATCACAAATTATGTTCTTTTCCAATAAGAAGATTAGTGAGGGGGGCAGGGTATAGCTCAAGTGGTAGAGTCCACGCTTAACATGTAAGAGGTCCTGGGTTCAATTCCCAGTACTGCCTCTAAGCATAAATAAATAATCTAATTTCCTCCCCCCAAAACAATAAAAATAAATAAATTTTAAAAAAAGAGAGAAGATTGGTGAGAACTCCTTTATGGGATCTTGTAGAATGGGGGAAGGATTGTAGCCAAGGGAGAAGACAGTCTCTCTCTCTTTAAATATATACTTTTATATATATTTATTTATATATATTTACATATAAATATATGTAACAGAGTGGAGGACACTTGGATAGAAGCTAAACTCCTCTAAATATAATTGTAGAACTGGTTTGGGAAAATTTTTAATACTTTTAAAAATTGTTTTATAATTATGTAAAATAATTCTTTAAAACTAAAACAAGCAAAAAAGATCCTAAATGCGTAACAAGTTGGTATCATAACCACACAAAGAGGAACTAGCTCAAGTGACTTTAAAAGACAGTAGTTTTACAATTTCTCTCTAGTGAGATAGACCTAAGATTTTTTAAATTGCCCCCAATTATAATGGTTATCGTTTTACTGGTGTTAGAATTGTTATCCTGACATGGCTGTGTGTGCCGTGTGAGATAAAAGAATTAGTTAAGTGTGTTTGTGTTGTCAGAAATGATTGAGTGACTGGAGGGGAGAGAACAGAGTGGAAACTTGATTCTCTTATCTGGAGGAAAACTCTCTCTGGTTCAAACTTCTTTCTATGCTCCCACTCTTTTTTTAACTTGGAGATGTACAACATAATTATTTAACAGGCTGTATACATTGTGAAATGATGACAATCGAATTGACATGTCCACCATTTCACATAGTTGTGTATTGGGGGGGTGTGTGTGTTGAAAACAGTTAAGATCTACTCTGTCTATCTTCCCCATTCTTGTGTCAGGCTTAAACTTTGTTCCTTTAATGGTTCTGTATGCCAATTTTTAATGTGAATGTCTTTTGTTTCTTACCATTAGCTAATAATACTGTACAATTGGGCCACTAGCCTTATTTAAAGCAAACGTAGATTTGAAATGCAAGCTAATACTTTCAAATACATGTTATGGCTTCACCTGGAAGGCAAAAGGTGAGTGCAAAGGACTTGCGTTTTCCCATTAACTAAGTGTTTTTGCTCTCCTGCTTGACATCTAAACAAATAAATCAATGAAATGACTTACTTTGGAGATGGGGAGTAAAGTTTCATTAAAAAACACTCCCTCACAATCTATAAAACCAGTAAGGACAAATCTCCTTACATTATTATTGAACAAATGCAGTGGTGTGATTCGGAAAACTTTTTAAATGCGTAGAAATGAAGGGTACCGAAAAGAAATGGCCCCACGCTGAAGCCCTGGAATTGCTGTGTATCTTATGTTCACGACCTCGGTCTGCGCTGCACCCACCTTCCTCTCTGTTCTGAGCTCTTTCAGAAAGCGGTTTCCCATGTGGAGAAACCCGGCAGCCCCTGAGCCCTTTCAGGCTGGAGCTCTGGGACTGCAGAATTCTGCCCCTGCTTCAGGCAGGAGAGGAAGAATGAGCCTCCATTGTCCTTATACGTGTAGCTCTTTTCATAACACCTGACAAAAAGCAGGCTCTCAATATATGTTTGTTAAATCAATCGTGCAAAGTTTATGACATCGGAGAATTAGTCATGGAAGATGCTAAATGGAGGGTAGCAGTACTTGTTACAGTTTAACTGTGGATCCAATATACTTACAGCAGGGATGTTTTTAAAAGCCACATTTTCTATTTGTTCTTCACCGGGATTATCTTTCTATTGTACAGTGTTGATCAAATAATAATTATTATACCCTCACAAAGGTTATTCATTATATTGTGTGAGAAGCTGTCACCTTACCTATATTATTTTTTAAATACTCAAAGCTACTTTTTGAAATTAGTGGGGGTTTTGTCCTCACTTCATAGATGTTTTTTTAACTGCAGCTTAGAAAGTTTAAATGATAATCACATATATTTAGTAAAGGAGGAAACAAGATTGGAACCCAAACCATTTAATCGTTTGATATCTAAAGCTCCTCTTTCCCTTCCCTCCCTGCCTTCTCTCCTCTCAATCCTTGGAATTTAGGAGTTCAAAGTAGAGGACCCAGACAGGAAGTTGGGAGCCCACGTGAAGAGTAGAGAATTGGTCAATTACTTCGGTCCCCATCTCCTCTCCAAACAGTCCTCCCCACTGAAACCTTCTCCTCTCACATTTCCATCTCAGCTCCGGCATAACTTGTGCTTTGATTTTGGTAATGATTTAAGCCTTTGGACAAGCAGAGGACACTTGCCTGACAGAGGTGCTGTGAACATCAGACATTACATAAAGGAAACAAAGCATCTGGCTTTTCTTAATCAGTAACCGCATATGTAGCCTTTCTTATTTTTAACTTTAATCCAATTAATAACTGAACTGATTCCAATTCAATTTTATGAAATTGCACCCGATAGGATTACACTTTGGACTTAACATCATCACTCTCAGCCATCTGAAGCAATTTGTCTCAAAAAGCAATGCCACCACCCTACCTAATGCACTCTAATTTGGGATTGCCCAAGAGCCTGAACAGTATAAATTCCCATGCTGAATGAGTGCTCAGTCCTTTGCCTCCTCTTTCAGCCCAGATTCTCCAGTCTCCAGATCTAGAGGCTGAAGACATGCCCCAGCTTTTTTGCCTCTGTGTGAAGCAGGCTTGGAATTCTGTGGAAATAGCTCTGGAACCCCAGGTGTCTTTGTCTCTGAGTTCAGAAGATTTGGGGCCATGGCCACTCCTTTTCTACCCCAGACTGGGGGAGCCCTGGTGGGGCAATCCACATTTCAACTGGGAACTGCTTTCCACACCATGTGGGCTATTGAGCTGGGCCTGCCCTGGGCACAGACACTTGTATAGAGCCCAGACCAATTTAGAACCAGATCTAAACCTGTCTGCCTAGGAGTCAACACCCAAGAGCGAGCAGGAGTCAGAGTCCACCCCAGGAGAGCAGAGCGCTGCAGAGCACATGGACAGATGCCTGCCCTGGCAGCCTCTCTTGGCCAGATCCACTCAGCTCTGGCCACACACAGCTGGGGACTGAGATCTTCAGCAGCGAGGACTTCAGGAATGGTGCCCTCGTCCCCGACCCCAGGCACATGCTGCTTTTGAACCCCTGAGCTATGACCACTGGGTCTTAAAAGTACTGAAATTTTAGACTGGGAACTTTTATTTGTTCATCTTCTAGAGACACTTAAGACTTTTCACTTATAAATGTCTCTTCATTTACTAAGACAATAAATGTTGGTTTTAATAGGACTGTGTAGACGTCTTGTTCTCTTTCTCCACAGCAGAGTTAGGAGAAAAGAGGGAGAAAAGGACAGAGTACATGCGTGAGAAGGTGCCTTTTCTTACTTTACCGTGAATTAAAGTATTGAGCTGGGACAAACTGATTCTGAGCTATACTGTGGCCCTGCCAGCAGGTCCTCTCCTCCTGGTCCTAGGCATGGCAGTGGAAGATGTTCAACCTGGCCAGTGGCAAAGTAGTGCCAATTGTCAGCCTCAAAGTTACCCTTAAAATCTGGGCAACTCTGGGAGTGGTTATGCAGTGAGGCAGGAATCTAGTTAAGTGGGAAATATTTCTGCTTGGAATTTTTTCCTTGTGGATTTAGTTACGGAACAGCTCTTAGGTCTTCAGTTTCTCTGCCCTGTCCACCTGACCCCATCACCACCATCACCACTCCCAGACCCTGGCCACATTCAGACTCTCATCTCTCTGGTCTAGAGCAGCAGGCACCCAACCAGAATCAGAGGAGGTCCAGGGATGCAGCCCTCCTGGCTCCTGTCCTAAGATATGTGTTAAGATACATGTTTATGAAATTACCACATATATAAAGGATCAAAATGTCTTTATTTAAATAACATTTAATTCTTAATGGAAGGGCTTCTAAGAAAGGAAAACTAAATTTTAAAGATGAAATAGATGAATTTGGGAGTTTTTTCTTTTATGTTTACCTTTTTCTCATCTAAAAACTATGAATAATGTCAAAATAACATTCCCAAAATATCCTGAAGAAAAAAAAGACCTTTAAATTTTTGAATATTTTCTGAAAAAAAAATCTAGATTCATTCTATCAAGTTTGTTAAAAAGTAAAGGGACTGCAATAAGCTTTAAAAAGTATGAAGCTGTATGTTTTGTCACTGTTGCTTCTTTTCCTGGTTTTTAGCAACAGAAATTGAATACACTTAATAGTTTAAGCATAAAGGGATTTATTAGGAGATAAAGAAAACTTAAAATCCAATAGTAAGGTGAACACAGATTTTAGACTGACCATCAGAGAATAACTCTCAGAAGAAACAGGCAAACTGACTCACCAAGAGAGATTGTCAGAAATCAGAAAACCCTGAAACTTGCGCCACCACCACAGTTGCTCTCTAAAGAACCATGCGGTCCCTGGCAAATGTTAGAATTTGGGATCATTCCAAGTTTGTGGGAAATGTATCGAGTAATCCTCATGTGCTATTATTAGAAGGTAGATGCTGCATTCATCCTAAGGAACAACCTGGCAAAACTCAGTAAAGTTAGGTTTGTGCCTTTTCCATGGCAAATTCTGTTCATGGGTACATGTCCTAGAGAAATTCTCTCTCAGGTCCTGTAACGGACTATCATATATGGTGATGGTGACTAAGTGGCAATCTGAGCATCCACTGGGGACAGCAGGTAGGTAAGGTGGCAGAGATGCACCAAATGCTAACATGCTAGACTTCGAAGCAGCAGATCAAACATCCATGTAAAGATCTTAGAAATTTGCAAGAAATTTGAACTAATAAATAAAATAACATTTATAACCCAATACTTTTTACATAAATTGAAAATATAAGCACACAAAAGAAAAAATCACATATTACAAGTCTGACACAAGAATATAATTTTAAAATATTCATGGGAAGAATTGCAGTGGAAGAGGGAAAGCAAATAAGGGGAATAACTAAGAATAGAATACACATAATTACCTAAAAGAGGATAGGGGTCAGCAAAACCACTATAGAAAATGTGACATTAACTCAACCCAGTTGCCTTTAGGTATGAAAGTCATAGCAATTTTGAATGTTCCTTTGATTCAGGTAATCTAGCATCAACAAACGTAGAAAAATTACGATTCTAGGTAGGCACAAGTCTTTGCTATTCCCAATCCAGCCTAATTATTCCTGTGCTAATTCCCCTACCTGACATATGCTTGAGGACCTATGTTCTCAGTCCAGCAGGAACTATCTGTGTGATCTTGGGTTATGATCTAATCTCATGGAATTCAATCTCTACAATCAGGCAATGCCTCTCTGATATGAGAAATACTGAGTGTAATTTGTCCAGGCTTGTCTGAAGCACAGAGAGGCTTTCTATATCCTATGGAAATTGTCAGTAACTAGACCCTTCTCACCCCACAACCCTACCTGCTTGATACAATCATCAAAACCCATGGAGTTTCAATAGTGCCTTCCAGAAGTGAGCTGATCCCTTCTGCTTCATTTTCCTCATTAAGAAAATGTAGTTCAATTACAGTACCCACCATATCAGTCTTTAATGGCCCGCTCCCTTAGGCATACATTTAACACAATGTGAACTCCGAAAATAGTAACTGCCCTTTCGCTTCTCAATAAAGTTGACGACAAACGGTGTCACAGTCCGTTATTCTTCCCGAGAGCCCCTGGTTTGCCTGTTGGGAAGACGAGGCTCCCGAGCGGCGGTGGCTGGTGCCGGCTCTTCGGTCTCTGGGCTTTGCTGGGTGCGGGGTCTCCCGTGCACACCGGCTGAGGAGGATGGGTTGGGGAAGGGAATGGGGTGGAGCGTGGCCTTTACATCTGACTTTCCGACACGCGCTGGGCCTCCCAGAACAGCAGGCACGCCCTTTGAGCATCTGCACGCGGCTCTGCGGCTGCATCCGCCGCATTCCTCCCACCCCTCCCTGAACTCATCCAGTTTACCCTCAGGCGATAATTAATCCCAACAAGTGTCCCTTACTCCTCCGACTCTCCGCAACCTTCTTGCCCAACGCCTGCCAGGGACTGGCTGAACTGACCTGCTGCCAGATAGCTGGTGTAGAAGCTAAGGGGATAATGACCCTGGACTGGCCCGGAAACCAACCTCCCCTGCCGTGAGAGGATGCTCCGAGCGCTCCTGGGTTCGGAATGGTGGTGCTCCTTGAAATTCCTACTCCATAACTGGGTGACTTTGCCTAGGAGTGCCTCCCAAGTAGCGAGGCTTTTTCCAATAAATTGAAACGACCAGGAATCTACCTCTCTCCCAAGGGACCGTGCTCTCTTTCCAACCCCCTCCATTAACTTAATCACCGGAACTTTTCGTAATTTCTCCTAGCACCTCCCAGAAAGATGCAATTTCCTGCTCAACCCCAAGAGGCTCCGAGGCAATTTGCAATGCAAATGAGTGTCTATCCCCACCTATTTGGATTTGGGTTTCCAACGCCCTGTTCAAGACAGACACTATAAAATGTGCACTAAGTACCGGACTGAATCATTCCTCCCTTTGCTTGGACAGGCAACTCGTCCTGGCCTGGTGAGAAGACTGAAGCAATGGAACCTCACTCATCCACCTTGGAAGAGCTGTCTTGGAGGTGGGCACATCCAGAGCCCCAAATGCCACGGGGCCTGAACCCAGAACAGGCCTGGGCCTGGGCTCTGGATAACTTCCCGGCGCTGAGCCGCCCCTCCTGCCAATGCCCCCAGTTCTACGGCGACGGTCACTATGGTGCATGTGAGAGGCCGCTTCGTGCTTGCACCGAACATGCAAACGGTCCGCAAGTTGAGAGCAGCCAGAAACGCTGTCGAGACCCAGAAGTCCAGGAGCCAGTGGCTCATCCAGGATGGAGCGACAGTCCCACCAAGAAGAAGCCAAAGCTACAGGCCGCGCAGCTCAACAGGGCTTGAACCAGCCAGGAAATGCCAGCAGCACCGGAGGTGGACAGACTTGTGGCCAGATCACCTCCCAGGAGTCCAAGACAGGCCACCTCCCACCCCAACCCCGAAGCTGCTGAAAACTGAGGCTGGAACTCAACAAGGAAAAGATCACAGCCTTGTGCTCACCCCAAGGCGACCCTTCAACCCATGCCCTGGACTGGAGTCACTGAGTCACCCCAATGGAGGCCCTCATTCTACCTGGCTGGACTTATCCCCTGGCCCCAGCCTTGCTAGGGGTTGAGCCTTGAAGTCTCTGGTGCAGAACATTCCTTACTTGTCCTTTTCTTCCTGGATTATGGACAGGTTTTTCAATTAGAAATCTCTCTTTGTGGAATCTATACTATCTTAAGGACCTTTCTAGTAGATTTACTCTGAATTGTCATGCTTCTTGTGTATTCCAGTTGTGAACAATGATTAAAGCCTGTTTCCTTATCCTCTGTCTGTGCAATTGATTGAGTGGGTGGAGCCAGGATTCGAAGTGGGTGGGGTGGGGAGGTGGGCCCGTGCCTTAAAGGGGAGCTAGGACCCAGGTCAGGGCTCAATAAGATTAAACAAATGCAAAGTGAAGCAATGACATATAACTTTGACTACTAGAGTGGCCAGGACACGGTGACCCTAATAGTTCACTGCTGTCTCTCAGCAGGGGAAGCCCATCCCTGCCTACATGTATCCTTGTGACCTCTCCTCACAAATCTATATTCTCCTATGCCACCCTTTTCCCTAAAAACTGATGAAAACTTATTGTTGGTATAGAAATGGACTGATTTTATTCAAATCCATCTACATCATTGCACATCAATTTCAATGATCACTTGTGGAATCCTCGAAATACTCTTTCTTCCTTCCCATCTTGAAATCCCCTCATTCTTGTCCTGAGAAAGCAGCTACCTGGTAGACACCTTGCTGTTTCACATGCCCAAAAGTGAAGAATGAGTTTGCTCCCTGCTGGCTCACAGTGTCAGTGGAATGGTCCTATTCTTGATACTCAGAAAAGTATTTTTTTAAAAAAAATAGGTAGGACATTGTGCTTATTATACCATTTTCTGTGAAAAAAATGAAAGGGAAAAATAAAAGAGATGGGGAAATTTTGCAGATTAAAAGAGATATTAAGACATCACAACTACATGTAATAATGGGTAGACCTTGTCTGAAATCAGGTGATCCCCACTTTGTTGGTGACTGGTGTCATCTGCAGTCTGACCACATTGCTGGTTCTCACTGTAGGGGCTTCTTTCTGGTGCAGCTATAACACAGGCTAGCTGCCCCTGACCCTCTGGGGGAAATTAGTGGTGTTCAAACAACTCTCTGAGAAGGTTCTGCAGCACCAGAGCCAATAAGCTCACTGCTGAGACTTCAAAGGGAACAGAGTCATTGTCTTTCCCTTAAACCTGGCCCAGCAGAGCTTTCTGCCTTGAATTATTTCATACCCCCAAGTCAGCTGCAAAGATTCAAGTTGCTCCAATGAACCCCTTCAACCTCCCTCTATTGGCTGTCTTGACCAGAGTTTCCAACCCTCTGCCTTTTGTGTAGTCCATACTTGCATCCACTTTCTTTATTTACTTATTTCTCATTTTTTGGTTTTGATTGTCTTCTTTATTTCTGTTTCCTTTTTTCTCACTTTTATCCCTACCATTGTCTTTTCTCCTCACCTTGTGCAAAAAGACTGGCTTTTTGGGAGTCCTCTAAAACATCTTAAACTTTAGAGTTTTCATTCCTGCCATCAAGTCAACCACCATAGGAAACAACATTTGGCTGTGTCTTCATGGTCTCTTAACTGGGACTCTGCTCTCCCCTTAGAAGTGAGACCTTCCAAAGCAGGAGCCAGTTCTACAGCTCTGTGTATGTAGCACCCATCACAGCACCCTGCTCGTGGCAGACTGTCAAAATGTGCTCATTTAAAACTCTTCGAATTAAACTGACTTTGTTTAGATAGATAAATGACTGATGAAGGAAATCTAGGCTTGGATGCACTGACATGTTTGCCAACAGAGTAGAGTGTTTGAACATCTGAGGAAGGATGTAAAGGAATGCAATTTCACTATCGATTTGACACAAGAAGGCAAAAGCGGTCCACTAAGATTAAACACACACAAAAAGACAGCATTTGGGGTTTGTTATTCATTGATGTTATGTTTATGTCCATGATCATCTCACTAAGAATGATAATGAAAATAATAATTGTAATTGAACAACTTCTTTTCTGCCTGGGGTATCTAATTATTTGGCCTTTGTTATCCAATTTAATCATGAAAGCTACCTTGTAAAACATTAAATTTTAGCTGTCATCCAGGTAAAAATGTGAAGGCAAGAGAGGCCAGATGACTAGCTGAGTCTTACAGAAATGATAGAACTTGTACCCAAACGGTCTGTGTCTGGCTCCCTCGAGACCTTGATCCCTCCCCTCCTACATGTTGACTGAAATTCTGAAAATGTTTTGACTTAGAAATCCACAACAGAAGCCCAGGGTGTGAGTCTGACTTGTCTCACTGACAGCAGTGTGATTTCATGCAAAGATGGCCAAAGTCTCATTCTGATCATCTCGGTAAAATCTGACAGTACTTTCCAAACAGAAGGGCCCTGAGAATCAGTGGGTATACAGTTCCCCTAAAAGCATCAGGCATTTAGGATACTTTTCATAAAAGACTAACCTTCCAAATAACTTGTCTTGACAGAGCCCCTCTACCTGTCATTCTTTTAAAAACAAACAACAACAGCACAAAAACTTTAATTCTCTGAATCAACAAAATCAATTCAACTTGGAAAAGTCCCATCCAAGATGATTGGATTTTCCTTTAATCTCCGCAGGTCCCGCCTTTTGAAGCAATTACCAAGCTGAGGAAAACCGCACCATCCACCCTAATACCCTCTAGTTGGAAGCATAAGAGCCCAGAATAATAATTCAAAAGGAAGGGAATCCCTGAAAACTTTCCCCCTTCTCGGTGGCGGAAGGGATGGAGCAGAACTTTCCTCAATGCGTGCGGGAGGCCTGGGATTCTGCAGAGAAGTCCCAGGAACCAGAGATGCTGCAAATCTTGAGCTTAGCGGACCCTGAGGAATGGCAGCTCCCTTTCTATCCTAAGCTGGGCCACCTCTCTTGGGACAACCAGAACTTCAATCGGGAACTACTTTCTACCCCCTGCGGGCTTCTGCGCGCTTACTGCCCCAAACACGGACCCAGAGCGCAGAGAACCTCGCCGCCCGCCCCGGACCCAATGACCACGACACGCCAGGAGCCACAGGCGCCCCCAGGAGAGGCGGCCGCCGCCCGCCCCCAAAGCTTCTCTGGGCTCGTCTTCCAACATCGAGGACCCAAAATCTGGAACCCGAGACCTCTGACCTCAAAGACCCATCTGGAGCATCGCCCTCCTCCTGGCCTGGGGAGACACAACTCGAAGTCTCAAGACAAGTGGCAGCGGACCAATGCGCTGTCGCCAAGAACTTGGGCTGCCTCCCCTGCAGCGTTTCGGCCCAAGAGCCCTCATCTCCGCTGAGATCCTTCATTAGATGATCCCCTGCGACAGATGTTACAATAACACCTCTCAGTTTGGCAATCATATAAGAATTTGTCTTCATAGACATTTGTGAGTTTTTCTTTCGCTTACTTAATAAATTATACGAAATTCCAACGTTTCCCTCTCTCATGTGTTTCCACTTTAGCTTTGGGGGAAGCAAGGAGGCGCAGCGGAGGGAGTGTCTGGTGCCGTCCTAGCGCGGGACCCTCTGTCTCCTGATTTGCTGGGCGGGGAAAAGTCGGTGGGGTCTCCTGGGCATACCCGGCGATCAGGGGTCCAGCAGAGCCGTTGTCAGAGTCACAATTGCTGGGCTCCAAGAGATCCAGCAAAGAGTAGCCAGCATTCCTGAGAACTCCACTTAGCCCGAGAAACACTCCTGCTCCCTTGCCCTGGCCCTTTTCCCTCCCAGTCCACCTGCGGCACCAACCAGTTGCTCCCAGTCTTCCAGAGACTGTTGCTGCCCAAAGGCATCTAGAAGCATTGGCCTCCAGCAGTGCAGAGCTTCTGTTTCCCTTAGGCACTTTCCTGGGCGCGTCCTTCCTTCCTCTAACTCGACAGAAACCTGATTTCCAGCTGGCACCTCCGAGCTGACCTGGAGGCAATGAGCTGGGGTGGAGTGGGAAGGCCTTGGTACCTGGACACCGGAAAGCCAGCAATTGTCCTTTGTAGTGTGGGGTTTCTGCGGCCAGATTCTGGAGAGATCAGGCTTGCTTCATATCCCACTTTCAAACTGGCGGCTCCCCAAGGCCCTTGCCTTCTCTTTCCTGGATGGTGTTGAACTATAGCATCCACCAAATTCGGGGTTGAAAAGGGGCGCTGACAGAATGTCAGGCAAAGTGTAAGTGCTGAATAATGTTAACTACAATTATCTGAGACTCTCTCAGCTGCTGTGCTTTCTCTGGGGGCAAAACCCTGCACTGGGATTAAGCTCACAAGTCCCTGAAAGCGGGGGCTTCCTCCCTCGGGAATTATTTCCCACAATCCCTCCGCCTCATCTCTCCAGTTTCTGTCATCCCCACCCACCTTTCCCTGCCAGGATTCCATATGCCACCTCTGCAGACTGGATATTGTGCCTCAATCAGTATGTAACCCAGTTTTACGGTTCCTTTAGCAATTCTAAAATTCAGAGTTTTATGCACTCTACCCTTTTGTGTGCAAATTTCTTTGCAAAACTTATTTGACACCAAAATATGCCACAGTGTACTCTATCCAAAGTAGCAGTAGTAGGAATGATTGATTACTGGGACTGTTATAGACCAAGCAGACAGTGTTACACTCTATCAGGCAAGCTCTTATTGTCACTTTATAATTCCCTACATTTTAAATTATAATATACATCTAGACACCAGTCTTTTATTAAATATTGTAGAATAAGTTTGGTACTAAACAGTGTACTAGCAATATGTAAAATTATGGTCTTAGGTTGTTTTTGGCTATGAAGCTGACTAGCAATGCTGAATACCATAGAAGTGCTCTTTGCTGGTAGAAAGCTGGGGTCTTTGCAGTATTTCACTATCCATTTCATTGTTAGAGAAAAAGCTTTTCTAGCATAGATTGCTGCTGCCATTACCTATAACTATTTCTAGTAATGGGGGTGTGTGCTCCATTTTTCAGTTTTCTTTTTCTTTCTTTCCTTTTTTTTTTTTTTTTCTGCCTTGAACCTGCATGGCACCAGCCACCCCTGCCTCAGCTCCTTGTCCTTCCACAACAGCCAAAGCAGGAACCCAGGGTATATTAAAAAAAAAAAAAAAAAGAAGGATGTTGGAATTTTTGTAGAATCTATCAAGCAAGCAAAAGGAGTTTTCATACGTCTATGATGGCAAAATTTCTTACACAATTGCTAATTTATGTAATTCAGTATTGAGACTGTGAAACAGCAAGGTATCTAGCAGGCAGCTATTTTCTCAAGTCTAGAAACAGCAGGGGAAACAAAAGCAAAAATAAATTAATGGGACTACATCAAACTAAAAAGCTTCTACACTGTGAAAGAAACTACCATCAAAATGAGAAGGCAAAGTACTGAATGAGAGAAAATATTTGCAAATCACATATCCATCAAGGGTTAATATTCAAAATATATGAAGAACTCGTACAACTTGAAAACAACAAAAATGCCAAAGGATTTAAAAAATGGGCAGAGGACCTCAATAGACACATGGAAGATGTTCAACATCTCTATTAGGGAAATGCAAATCAAAACCACAATAAAACATTGCTGCATACCTGTTAGAATGGTTATCCTTAAAAAGACAAAAAAAAAAATATAGGTTTTGCTGAGGATGTGACAAAAAAGGTACTTTCATACACTGTTGGTGGGAGTGTAACTTGGATCAGCCACTTTGGAAAATAGTATGAAGAGTCCTCAAGAAGTTAAGATAGAACTATCACACAATTCAGTTATTCCACTTCGGGATGTTTATCTGAAGAATATAAGAGCACTAACTTGAAAAGTTAGATGCACCCCGATGTTCATAGCAGCGTTATTGACAACAATCAAGATATGAAAATAACATAAGTGTCCGCTCATGGATGAGTTGATTTAAAAAAAAAAAAAGACCTGGTGTATATATACACATGCAATGAAACTCTATTCACCCATAAAAAGAATGAAATCTTGCCCTTTGTAACATGTTTGGAACTTGAAGGTATTATGCTGAGAGAAATAAGTCAGGAGGTAAGAGACCAAAAAAAAAAAAATAATATGCTTTTATTTCCATGTAGAATATCAAACACACAAACAAACAAACAACCTTGAACAAACTAACAGAAACAAACTCAGACAGAGAGCACATTGGAGGTTATCAAAGGGGAAAGGGCTTGGAGGGCGGTTGAAATGGATGAAAGGGGTCAAGTGCGTGATGACGGATGGTAACTAGACTTTCAGGGATGATCACTCTGTAATGAAAACAGATGTGGAATCATAATGTTGTACACCTGAAATTTACATGCCAATTTTACCCCAATAAAAAAAGAAGGAAAGGCAAAAAGAATATTTTATAGATTTCACGCTGAAAATCGCATTCCCAGGCACACCCCGATTCGTAGGCGAGTGAAATGGGAACCATCGCTAAGGCGGAACTCGCTAAATCGAACCGGCTCTAAGCGAGCGCGTTGCTGCCAGCCACCCACTGCGGGGGTTTGGGGAAGGCGGCGAGGCTGCGACCCCGGGAAAGCACCACTGTGACTCTAGTGGAAAATTCTAAGAAAATGCCGGTCTGGTGCAGTTGGTGGGGTGGTGACCGCGACAGAAAGTGCTGACACAAAGCACCTTAACGGTGCCCGGACCAGCAAGACACGCCTGGCACAGAGTCCTGTTGTGGTCAAAAGCAAATATCCGTTTTGGTCCTTTCAAGGGTGCTACCACCTAAGAACTGCGGACAGTGAGAACTCAGCGAGGCTAGCGCCCAGAAGGATCAGAGTTGAAATGAATGAAGTGAGATGAAATGAAATAAAATATAGACCAGGCTTGAAAACTCCCCTAGCAAACAAAAGTTTTGTTTTTGCAATCCAGTTCATTGCAAAACACAGGGGAAATTTAACTCAAGCTATTCTTGTAAATGCCTTTGAAAATCATTAAAATTAATAAAACCTTAAGTCATCGTCCTAAAATGGAATAAGATAATCACTTTAGCCAATCCCCTGCTCTCTGAAATGCCTATTGTAATAACCAATTATTGTAAAGGTTAAACAACTTCCTCCTGTTCACTTTACAAGCTGTCCTGAAAAGTCAAGCCTCTGAGCTTCATACTAGCTTTCCGTTTGAAATCTTCTTTGGGAACAGTTTGTTTCTCCCTCAATAAAATATTTCTATTCAGTAAAGTTCTCTGAATTTTCTTTTAAAAATGTTTGTCATCAGAAGTAAGATGGGGAAAAACAAACAAAACCTGAAGAACCTGGAGACCGGTGAGTCACTGGTGCCTGCACCCAGGGCCCCATTGGGCTCCCTGATTTCTGGCCAATCTGGGATCCCAGCTCTCCCTGCTTTGTGTGGAGCTCACTGATCTTGCTGAGGGACCTTTGTGGAAGCTTCTTGGTAAGTCACCCTACTCTGTTCAAAGGGGTGATCCCTTGTGTTCTGCAACAGCTGTTGAAAAATGGGCTGACAGAGTTAAGACGCCTTAGAGAATCCAAAGGCAAAGAAAGATAGGTTCGACTTGGTCCAAAACTGGAACCAGAATCTTGTGCCTTTTGGAGAAAATGGGTAAATGATTAGATAATTTGTAATGAAATAAAATGTATATTTTATGGTAGCACAAGAAAATTTAAACAAAATTCTCTTTCTTCCCTCCCCCTAATTCAGTCTCCTCCTTTCCTCCCTAATGTGCAGTGTGCATCTGCATCACACATTAACCAGACCTCCTCAAAGATGGGAGTGCCTGAATCACAGGAAAGATGTTTCTTCTCCTTTTTCTTCCTGAAGCTAGCAATATAACTTCTTAAATATTAGCATTCTTTCCCAACTCTATAGGGGTCAAAGTGACTTACAGCTTGCTTTGTATGTGTTTCCCTGGACACTATCTTTGGTGAACTTTTTGTAAATTGTCAGCATGTCATTTTTATCTATAAAACTGCATATCTGGTTCTTGACAGGTGGAACAGACCTCAGAGCTTCTGAGGGTCTGCCTCCTGGGTTATAATCCTCAGTTTGACTTGAATAAAATTCCTTTTTGCTCATTAACTTAATTGTCAGTTGAATTTCCTGTAAACATTTTCTTGGTTGGCGTAGTTAGCAGGATATCAGAGACACCCACCAGAAGAGACCTGGAATCGACCCCAAACCGCTGCTTGCTGCCAGCCTGGGCCCTTTGAGCACCACTAGCTTCTCGGTATTCCTCAGGTGCTTTGGTGAGTTCTCCTGATATCCAGACATCGACAGTTTAAATAATGTCACAAATTTTATTCAAACTGTGTTTCTTGGGACTTGGAGTCCTAGGGGAGTACTGATATTTCCTAGGCAGGGACCTAGGGGGAATTTTAGAGTGAACTGGGTTACCTGGCTTTTTTAAAATGGGCTTAAATTGGAAATATCGTGTATACATGGTCTGAATAAACTGTTTGCTCATGAAATGAGAGACTGAGGCTGCTCAGCTCTGAAGAAAAGGGACACTTGCTCCTTCTGGCCACAAGGCATTCTCAGGCTGCTGAGAACCTTGTGGAAGTGTGTGAGGATCAATCCTCACGACAGGCAGCAGTCCCACAGGGGATCCCACTAGAACAATTAAGTAAATTCTGCTTGCTGGGAATGCACAATACAAAGGCTGATCACCTAGTGCTCCAAGCACCCACAGCAGTTTTAGACTGCTGAAGGGAGAAACCAACATGTTAGAGAGTCAAACCTACCCAAGGGTGGCTCCTTGGGGAGCTAGACTCAGAGCGGCACACATTCGGTCTGCCCCTCAGAAATTTGTCCAGATCATATCAGAGTTAGGCTACCGAATTAATAATGGGAAACCATGCCTCAAAGTCTGTACAACTCCCCGATGTACAGCCACCCACTGGAACTCCAGCTGGCTTCCTGTACACTTGGAATGAAGCCAACATTCCCAAGTACTTAACTCTTAAATGGCCAGGATGGGGCTCTTTTGACACTCCAAAGTTTGTTTGTTTTTTTTCCATAAGCAGTTAGAGGAAAGCCAGCTTGATACAACATGTTTTCAAAATTCTGACTCTGAGAGAATAAATTATTCCTAGGAGAAAGCTTGAAGTTAAAACTCTTACTATGTTCTTGAAATTTAAACACAGCCCACATAGCCTGAGAATACGACTTTGGCTCAGTTAGCAGAACCTGAGAAAGGAAAAAGGGAAAAGAAGCTTTTTCAAACTCAAGCAGGAAAACTATGAGGTCTCTGTGTCTTTCTAGATATGCTGATGTTTGTGTGTACATTATAAATATGATCTGTCTCTACCTTCATATGATGTTATCAAAATTAATTTATGAAACAGCCTTATTAATTGACTTAAAAGTAAGCATTTATAAATAAAATATTTCTAAACATAGCATAAACTAGCCCAAAATGTTTAAAGTACCATGTGACCTAGGGTTAATTTTTAATTATTAAAATAAGATTAAATTGATGATTTAATTAATATAGATATGTCCTTAGAATCATCAACATTAAGTATAATACTTTTATTGTACCTAGATTTACTGAAAATCGGTAAGGTCGTGTTATCTGTTATAAAATTTGTCAACAAGAAAATTGACTTGGTATGAGGATTTTTTCAAAAGTAGTGAAATAGAGATAAATGAGATAAAAGTTTTTGGGTGAACTCTTTAGAAATAATTATGTTTTATGTTCTATCTGCCTGTAAACAGTTTCTCCAGGTTTTTGGTAACTTGAAACTTTAGAGTTCTGCTAAATTAAATTAAATGATGAAAATTCATTGAATGTCTAGATCATTTTTGATAAGATAAAATACTCAAACATTAATTGCTAAAGGAATCCATTTTTACCTACTTTTGACCTCTTACTGATGAGAGACAAAATATATTTGAGACTATTAATAAATACATTTTGTGCTTTATTGGAAGATTGTGTTATGAAGGAGCATATTTTCTAGAAATTAATTTAAATCTAAAAAAGGAAGTCTGAACAAAAGTTTTGTGCATGATCAGGACTAAGAATAGACTGAATTTAGTCAAATAAATGAGTTTTACTATTAAAAGTAAAGTGGGGCAAAACTGGAATTTCTTTTTTTTTCCTCTTTTAGTTGGACAAAGTTTTCTTGAAATATTGATCTGCTTTTGATAAAAACGATTATAAAGTTTCTTTACTAACTCTTATCTGTTGTAGTTTTCTCTGTTTACCTTTGAAATCTTTTATTGTTACTTTGGTTAAATGACTAAGTATTGTTTCACAGTGACTTATGATCCTACTTAGCCAAATGTCTAAAACCTTTTGATATCTTTGACAACCTTCCTCAAATCAAATTCTAAATGAAGTTCTGTTGCCCCTCGCTAGCTTAAGAATGCTTCAGAGGGCCCCTGAACATCTCAAAGAGATACTGACTTATTTGGTATGTTAAATTACATGGGAAGCATTGTCAAGTGCGTAATGACACAACTTCTTAGGTTATAAATGTTCTAGAAATTATATCAACTTCTTCAAATTTGAAATGTCCTCATATGTTGTCAGTCATAATTCTAGTTATTATTTTAAAATTTTGTCACAGACATGGCCAATGTTCCCTAACAGTTGCATTGTAATCAGGTCTTTAACCATGTTTTTAAGTCTTTTGTTATTTATTGACAGTTATTGTCTTACTCTGATGCTTTTGCAAAAAATGCTTGTAGATGACTTGCTTTTATGCTCTAAAACTAAATTAGGTTCAGTAGCAAAAGAACTTGCACTTTGTATAGGGGCTATTTCAGCAACGGCTCTCTTATCTACCGAAGACAGAGTAATGTTACCTTGGTATGCTGTAATAACCTTAACCCTGCAAGAACTACAAGAAGGAAACAACCATGATTGCCTCTTAATAACAGATTATCTTTTTGTTCCCAGGAATGACTGACAAGAAGCTCCTGTTGATAAGGCTGATCTAATTTGATTTACACATGGGTCCTACTTAAAGGATGAGCAGGGGCATTATCAACCTGGGCATGAAATAACATCCACAGTAAACGTAAGAGAAAGCTCTTATTACCAGAAACAAAGTCAGCAGAACGAGCTGAATTAATTGCCTTAACCTGAGCTTTTCAAATGGCTAAAGATCAGTTTGCAAATATTTATACTGACTGTCACAATGCCTTTGGAGTGGCACACAGTTTTGGAATGCTATGAAAACAATGAGGTTTTTAACCTCTTTAGGACAACCTAAAAAAAGGAAGGATGGAAGGAAGGATGGAAGGAAGGAAGGAAGGAAGGAAGGAAGGGAGGGAGGGAGGGAGGGAGGGAGGGAGGAAGGAAGGAAGGAAGGAAGGAAGGAAGGAAGGAAGGAAGGAAGGAAGAAAGAAAGAAAGAAAGAAAGAAAGAAAGAAAGAAAGAAAGAAAGAAAGAAAGAAAGAAAGAAAGAAAGAAAGAAAGAAAGAAAGAAAGAAAGAAAGAAAGAAAGAAAGAAAGAAAGAAAGAAAAAAGAAAGGAAGGAAGAAAGAAAGAAAAACAAGTTGCAGAGTTACTATTACACAACTGCCAAAAAACAGTTAGCAATTATTAAAACACCAGGGCATCCCAAATCTAACACTATGGAAGCTAATGGAAACCAGCTTGCTGACACTGTAGCCAAATGAGCAGCTTTAAAGACTCACCACGTTCAGCCTAGAGAATGTCCACTGCTCTCTGTTCACCCTGCTAATCCAGTAAAAGATGTCAATCTGCAGGTGCAAGAAATTGCTACTAAAGAAGAGAAACAGATATGGCAACCAAAAGAGGGAATTTTGACCCCACCACACAAGTATGGTTTGAACCTGATTTAAAAAAAAATAATAATCTAAGTGTCTGTTGACCCACAACTGTCTATCAGTCCTTAACAAGTATTCTACTGCTGAAACTCTGTAAAAGGAAGGAAAGAACTGAGTTATTAAGACTGAGGGAAATAATGGATCCAGGGTAGGTAAGTAACCACCCTATCACTGGGGGACCAAATACTTGCTCACCTAAGGCTTTCTATCTAAATATTAATGATCAAAACGGGAAAATGAAATAAAATTTATATTTTAAGACAGGTAAAGACAATTTAAGCATAAAATTTTCTCTTCTGTCTCCGTTTGGGCCTCCTCCCTTCCTTCCTAATGCATCTGCATCACACACTAACCAGACCTCCCCAAAGATGGGAATGCCTGCTCCCCAAAGTTCTTTTTCCCTTTCTTCCAATGCTAGCAATATAACTTCTTAAAGATTAGGCATTCTTTCCAATTCTGTAGGTAGTCATAGTGACTTACTGCTTGCTTCGTATGTGCTTACCTAGACGATGTATCTCTGGTAAACTTTGTGTAAAATGTCAGCATATCATTTTGATGTAGGATCCTTGTCAAGAAAATGTATATGACTCTGCCTTTGACTACTAACAGGAGAAATAGTTCTCAGCACTTCCAAGAGTTTGTCTCCCAAGTTATATTCCTCAGTTTGGCTCAAATAAAATTCATTTTTTTCTTCTTAACTAGATTGTTAATTGAATTTTCATCAATATTTGTACTTACTGTGGCCACTTTGGGGAACCTTTACCTTACACAAGATAGACCAGTCTAAGGGTGTCCTTAAAAAGAGAGAATCTCAGACAATCTGAAAGGCAATAGAATTTATTCTTTAATTTCTATGCGGAAGGTTCTAAAAGACAAAATGACTCCAGAAATAGCTTCACCAAAAAGAATCTTTATAGTGGAGCAAATAAAAAACCATTAGTAGAAAGTTTTAGCCATCTGAGCAGGTAACCTTAACTTATTCCATCTCCCAACAGCACAATTTTGAACGAGCTAATCTTTTGAGTTTTGTATCTTGCACCTGACACATGGCTAAAAATTTTAAATGAAAGCTACAATATCTCTGTGTATATCTGTTTGTGTATGTGTTTCTGTATATCTAAAGGTTTATGTATAACTATATTATATATATGTGATGATTTTTAAAGATATCTATTTAATTGTCTAGAGAAAAATTAGTAATTATATGAATTAAGTATGTCATAAACTCTCAGAAATATAGAAACTAACCCAAAAGTTTTTTCAAGTTCACATGACTTGTAATACCCTTTGGTAAAATTAAGCTACTTTAAGTTTTTGGGTTTCGTTAAAATAGAGATGTTTTCAGAGTTGTGAAGGTTACTATAAAGCAAACATAAAATTTTATCTATGTGGACTTACTGGTCACATAAGCTCATGTTATCTCTAATGAAATTTGTCAGCAAGAAGGATAACCTGAGATCACTGATAACTATCTAATACCAAATCCAAATGTATGTGTAACACACAAGTAATGTAAGGAGCTACAAGTGAGATTAAAGTTTATACAAAGTTAAATAATGAATGTTCCTGGAATATCTAAATCATTTCCAAGTAAGCTAATATGCTAAAACATTAATTGCTAAGCATAACTATTAAAAGATGCACATAAAACAATACAAAATTTTTCATTTAAAATATGTAAAAATGAAGTATGATAAGTGAAAATACAACACACCACGCTTGAAAATCACCTAAGCCCACTAAAGCATTTAAGCTGCCTAAGCAAAATTAAATCCACCTTATTTCAAAAACATAAGCAAAAGGTAAATTTAGGGTTTTTTTTTTTTTTGTAAATGTATCTGATATGTAATAAAAGAAATGTAATCCTTTGGAAAAGGTACAAGATAATCCGTTTAAACCAAACCCTGCGTCTGGACAAGCCCATTGTAATTGCCAAACTAGACCTAAGGTTTTAAAAAAGTCCTTATTTTTCATTTTAAAACCACCATGAAACATCACGCCTTTGAGCTTTCTACTAGAAGTAGAGCAAGTGTGTTGTGACAGAAAAAGCCCGAACTCATGACACTAAGGGGATGGAAAAGGGGTAGGGTGGCTCGGGGGTACCCTCACCGTCCCGCCACCGTCAGAGGGCATCAGGCGGACACTAACTGTGCTACAGCCCGGAAAGCGATGGCACAGGGGAGTGGTCCCGCCCTGCCAAGGGCACGCTTTGGCCCTTCGGCAGGCGTGGCATCTCAGGAGCTGCTGAGATTTGCTGTTCCAAAACAGAAATTTGCTAGGACAAAGAATCACAGGCCAGAATAAATCACCACTTGTTACCCTAAGGAGTCTCTCCAGCGGGACTTCTTCAGACTAAGAAATCTCGAGCTCACGGTAAAACGCCAGATTCCTAAGGCTGAGAAATTGCAGGCGGGGCTGAAGCGCTACTAGTCCGGAATCCGGACTTGCTTTGCTAGAGAAATCTCGTTGACCAGTGCTTTATCCAAGCCGCCACTCACGAAACGCTGACCCGGAGCACCTGGAGTAGTTCTGCCTCAAAGCAACGCCGGCAAGGAGCAATTAACAGTGCGCGGACCGAGAAAAAGCCGATTTGGAGGAATGTACGCTGCGTGCGGCCACCGAGAAAACAAGTCGATGCAAACGTGTTCTGTGAGGGAAGAGCCGGGGACTCCTCACAACCAGGGCAAGTGCAGACCTCAACAGCGGCTCCGTGCCAGCCCAGGGACTGCGACTGTGAGACCGGCGGGGCGTGGAGCGATCCAGCGGTGCTAGGACCCAGTTACCTCTGGGGAGAATTGAGGGGCCCTACTGCTGAGAGCCCAGCCACGCCCCGCACTAGCGTCGCACTGGAGGACGAGAAACCCAAGGGCGATTTCGGCGCAACTACCGCTGTGCCAAGGGAAGCTTAAGGAGTACCTGTGTTGCCAATAAAAAAAACGCCAAACCTGTGTGGCCCTTTCAGGCAAGATTTGGCGCTCTCTTGGGAAACACTTCCTGATGGATGAAGAACCCGCCTTCCCGTTCCACCAATCAGAGACCCAGAAAACGGAGACCCTGGCTCTTACGAGCTAGCGCCTGTACTAGGGAAGAACTACAACGTTAGAGATGTTTTAGCTCTAACCCTGTGCTGTTTCCTATGCTTAGTCATGTTGGTTCTGCACCTTTCCTAAAAGAATGTCTCCTGTAACCTGAAATATACATTCTCAAGGCTCTGACCTTTAATGGTAAAGCACTTTTCCATTCATATAGAGATGAAAGGTTTCAGAGCAGAGAATAACATTTGTCTTGTTGGAGGTTTACAGGAACACCATGACCTGACCTACCTGGACAGCTCCAAGAACAAAGGATTCCAATACCAAGAAGTTTGCAATCAACTATACACTCTTGCCTTTTCGGTATAAAAGGAACCTGAATTCTGACTTGGGTAAAATGGTTCTCTAGAATATTAGTCCCTCATCTTCTCAGTCTGCTGGCTTTCCAAATAAAGCTGTTATTCCTTGCCCCAACACCTCATCTCCCGACTTATTGGCCTGTCCCAGTGTGGAGCAGAACGAATCCGGACTCGGTACCAACCCCACAGGGAGTGACTGCCGCTGCTGCTAGCCAGCCAGAAACATCCCACTCAGCAGAACCAACGCTACTGCCATAGACAAACAACCGGCTGGGCGAAAATATGAATATACTTTTGTTCCCTGGGTTGGCTGTCCAGTAAGGAAGCTGCCAAGTGCTAAGTGACCAGAACTGCAACGAGAAACTCAAAGGGAACAAGAACTAAACATGGACAACGAACTCTGATATTGTGTCGCAATGCATTTTTATTTCCTGAGGAGGCAGATTTTGTAACCTAGACTCCTTTCCTGGGTCAAGTGCCCAAAAGACTCCCGCTGCCATCTCAGGGCTCCTTAGCGCCAAAAATGAACCTGCAGCAGCCACAGGTCAAGGCATGCAGGGAGCGACCAATCCACTCTAAACAGCCGGAGACCAGCGGATTCTGGCTCCACCAAGCGGCGACGGGAGGAAGGTGAAGCTCCGAAGGTGGCCTGCTGTCCTGCTCTCTGTCACCAGGTCCCGTTGGGGGCTGGTCGGGTTCCTCTGCCGGGTCCCTCTCTCCTCTGGCTGTGAACTGGGCTGCACTTGCTTCCAAAGTGCTCCAGGCTCTGGGACAGGGTCTGTTTGGCAAGAAGACAAAGGGCAGGCGCCGACAAGTACTGGAAAGCAGTTCGTAATTGAAATCGCCGCGATGGCCTGAGGACTCTCCCAGTACCGGGTAGAAAGGAAGCGGCCACGGCCCAGAATCTGCCGGGCTCCCGCCAGGAGGCTGCAGCTCTGGCTCCAACTCTGCGCAATCCCAAGCCTCCTTCTTGGGCTGGAGAAAATGCTGCTCCATCGCAATTGACCTCTCGGACCAGCAGCAGGACACGAGCCTTTGCTCTGATGGAGGAGGCAAAGCCTTCAGAAGGGCCATGAGCCTTGGTATTTATGCACCGTGGGCGGAGGCAAGTCAGACATCAAAAAAATCGTGGTAGGAAATATGAGAAAAATCAATAGACTGAATGGAATACGAATAAATCGTACTGAGCACGGCGAGCTGAAATAAATCGTTCTGATGGGAAAAAAAAATCGTAACCAGAGCTACATTAAGTCGAAAGGAAACAGAAGAATCGAAAGCAGGTCGGACTGAATAAAACACGACATGAACTGACTATACGTCAATTAAAAGGAATGCAAAAACCGCAACAAACCCTACAGAGCACAGCGAACCGAAATAAACAGTTCTGATGAAAAAATCGTAACCAGAGCTACACAAGCCGAAAACAAATGGAAAAGCCAAAAGCAAATCAGACGGAATAAAATACGACATAAACTCACTATACTTAAATAAAAAAAGAAACAGAGAAACCGAAAGCAAACCCGACCAAACAGAACAGTGACAAGCCCTACAAGGGCACGGCCAACGGACGGTAATAGATCGTCCCGATGAAAAACCGTAGCCAGAGGAAAACAGCCGAAAGGAAACGGAGATGCCGAAAGGAAACCGGACACAATGGAGTTCAGACAAATCCTAGACAGCACAGCGAACCAGAATAAGTCATTCTGATGAAAAAACATAGCCATGAAAACAACCGAAAGGGAACAACGATAAGCAAACCCGACAGAGAAGGAGCCCTGCAAAACGCAGGGAGCTGTCGGCGCCCCTGCAGAGACCAGAAGCCACCGCTCTGGGCAAAAGGAGCGGTGCCGCCTCTGGCCGCTGGGGCTCCGCGCTGCTGGCCGCCTCGCGGACGAGAAACCGCAGACACGATTGGCACTGGCAGCAGCCGACAGTGGTGCTGTGGCCCAAGACAAATTACCCGTTAGAGAGCGATCCGCTGTGCAGACAAAGAGAAACTGCCGGCTTTCAGAAAGGAGCAGCCTGAGACCCCGAAAACGCCCTGCGTGGAGGAATGACCGGTGCCGCCTTAGAGCAAAACACCGTCTCAGTGTGAGGATAATTTATTTTCGATTTCTCTTCATTCTTTTATTTTTAATTTAAAAGTATCGTTACATTTTACTACCTTCCATTTTATTTATTTAAAATTTTTACTTGTCTTGCTATTTAATGTACTTGATATTCAACTTATTTTATGTTATTTTATGGGTTGAAATTTTTAACTTTATTAAAATAATGAAAATCCCTTTAATCAAACCCTTCAGTCTGGGCACCCCTGTGGTAGTTATCGTTTCTACGGCTAAAAAAAAGTCCCTGTTTTCACTTTAAATCCACCGTATAACGTCATGACTTTGAGTTTCCTCCTAGACCTGGGGTAAATGTGTTGTGACAGAAAAAGTCCCATCTCTTGACACTAAGGGAATAGCCAAGGGGTACAGTGGCTCGGGGCTAATCTCACCGTCCCACCACCATCAGAGGGCATCAGGTGGACACTAGCTGTCCTCGGCCCAAAATGCGATGGCACATGGGCGGGGTAGGGTTCTGCCAAGGGCATACTTTGGCCTTGGCCCTTCCACTGGCGTGGCAAACCAGGAGCTGCTGGGACTCGCTGTTCGGAAACCACAATTTGCTACGATTTAAAAATTGCAGGCCCGAAGAAATCCAGATTTGCTACCCTAAAGAATCGCTTTGTTACCGGGAAAAGGGAAATAAGAATTACCTCGGTTCTTAGTCACCTGAAAAAAAAAAGAGTTTTTAATGAGAGACAGAAAGCGTGATACAGGCAAGATTTTTCATTAGTGAAGTAAAAAGGTAGTAAACGATAGTACACTCCTGAGAATTGGGAGCGGGCCAATCCAAGAGAGCAAAAATGGCAGGGCTCCTTTGTTTTTCCTATTTTTGTATCTTGGCTTGGGGGCATTTTTTTGGTGATTGATTAAGGGCTCAGGTTTTTTGAGTGATCGAGCTGATTGACAGCTCAGGTTCCTTGTGCTCTGGTTGATTGACAACTCAGATTCCTATGCTCTGGCACGCCCATCCCCTTTGGGGCAGGTTCATTGGTTCAAGTTGTGTCTGGTCCTCTTATGCACAGCTGCAGCATGTTGATTTTAACTGGCTTCTTTTGCTGGCCCTCATTTAAAGAAAGTAAAAATTTCTGGAGTCCCTTTTCCTGAATGCAGACACACTGTTATCTTCTGGGTTGTTCCTTTCCCCTTCTCTCCCTGCCCAGTGCTCATTTCTATCTAAACTGTCTAACGAGAACACATTTCCTTTTACATAAATTGAATATACAGGCATGCAAAACAATACTATATAGTACCACACTGAAAATTACCAAAATACTCATTAAAAGTACAATAGTTATTAACAGGAAAAATTATATGGAAGAAAGGAAGCAGAGAAATGAGAATCACTAATGATAGAATATTCACAGTCATATAAAATAGGGTAGGGGTCCTACCAACAAACAAGATAAAAAAAAAACATGGCATTCACTCAATTCAATTTGTTGTCTAGGTATGAAAATCAGGTCAAACTTGAGATCTCCCTTTGATTCCACTAAGCTACTGTAGACAAAAATAGAAATATTACAACTCTAAGTAAGCACTCTCCTTTTCCTACCCTTACCTAATCACTCCTTTACTTGTTTCCCTTCCTGATATGCCTGCATGAAAATCTGGAATCTCAATCCAGCTCCTGCTGAAACTAGCTTTGTATTCTGGCGAGGATCTGCCATCATGGAATCTCATCTCTAAAATCAGGCAGTCCTCTCTGAGCTGTTAAATTATTAGACGTTCAAGTGAAGTGTAATTTGGCAGCCTTGCCTGCTGAGTAGAGAGTTTTTTCTGCAGGAATAGAACTGACCAGGACTGAACTTCTTTCCCCAGGGAACTTCCTCTCCTCCCATCCCCCTCCTCTAACTCCATCAATGAAACCGCTCTTAATTTCCATATTGTCTCCCAGAAAGATGCAATTTTCTCCTCTATCCCATGAGGCTCCAAGACAATTTGAAAGGTAAATGAGTGTCTATCCCCACCTATCTGGAACTTAGGTTTCCTGATGTCCTATACAAGACAGACACACTCAGTAAATGACTGAATCACTTGCCCCTTTGCTTAGACAGGCAACTAGTCCCAGCCCAGTAAGAAGACTGAAGAGATGGAATCCCAAGCATCTACCCTGGAAGAGCTGTCTTGGAGGTGGGCACATCCAGAGCCCCACATGCCATGAGGCCTGAACCCAGAACCAGGCCTGGGCCTGGGTTCTGGAACTTCCCTGTGCTGAGCTGCCCCTCCTGCCAATGACCCCAGTCTTACGGGGGACTGGCACTATGGTACATGTGGGAGGCCGCTTCGTGCTTGCACCGAGCATGCAGATGGTTCCCAAGTTGAGAGCAGCCAAAAACGCTGTCAAGACATACAAGCCCAGGAGCCAATGGCTCATCCGGGATGGAGCAACAGTCCCACCAAGAAGAGGCCAAAGCTACAGACCGCGTAGCTCAACAGGGCCTGAACCAGTGAGGAGATGCCAGCAGCAGCGGAGGTGGACAGACAAGCGGCCAGATTGCCTCCCAGGATCCCAAGACAGCCCCACCCACTCCCATCCCCACCCCCTGAGACTGCTGAAAAATGAGGCTTGAAACCCAGGAACTCCGCAAAGGAAGGAAGGATGGCAGCCTTATGCCCTGCCTCACGGCGACCCTTCAACCCATGCCCTGGACTGGAGTCACGGAGTCACCCCAGTGGAGGCCCTCATTCTGCCTGTCTGGACTTCTCCCCTGGCCCCAGCCTTGCTCGGGGATGAGCCTCAGGGTCTTTGTAGTGCAGAACATCCTTATTGTCCTTTCATTCCTGAATTATTGACAGGTTTTTCAATAAGAAATGTCTTTTCAGGGAATCAATACTATCTTAAGGAAGTTTCTTGTACATGTACTCAGAATATTCGTGCTTTTTATGTTAATTCCAATTGTGCACAATGATTAAAGCCTGTTTCCTTATTCTCTGCCTGTGCAATTGATTTGTGTGGATGGAGCCAGGATTAAAAGGGATGGGAGGTGGGCTTGTGTCTGACAGGGGAGCAGGGACCCAGTTCAGGGTTCATTAAGGTCAATGAAATGCGAAGTGTCATTTTTTAAAATGACATAACTTTGACTACCATAGTGGCCTACATTAAAATTTTTCATTTGTTCTACTGTTGGTAAAGTAGTAACTTCCCAACAGGACTTTTGTGTATGAATTTGAAAGGATCTTTGGAAAGACAATGTGGCAATATGCATTAAAAATTTCAATATGAATGCTCTTAACCCAGAATTCCACTTCTATAAGCAAGAAATTATAAAGAACAGACATTTTTCCAATGTATGATTTTTAAAAAAAATGATGGTCATATTTGCACAATCCCAAACTATGCCCTGGGGACTGGAACACAGGGAAGCCAGTGACTGTAGCAACAGGGCTTGAATTCAAGGGGGTGTTTCTAATGAAGTTGGAGGAGAAAGCACTGAGGTAGCCACCCAGGTAGTCTTAGAGAGGGCAGAACTCCAGATCCTTGCCCTGTGGGCACCCATCACCACCTACACTAGGGTTGGTGACTTTTCCATGCAGACACCTGATCTGCAGTATTCCTCTTCCCTGGGGCTAAATTTGGACCAGAGAGGAGCACAAGTGTCAACTCCAGGCAGTTTTTTGGGGGACTCCCAAACTACTTACTGCGCAGAGACAGTCTCTGAGTCCTCAGTATTTCTCTCCCACCCAGTGAGTGGTTCCCATCTGCACAGAAATAGAGCATTCCCCTGAGCCTCAGATCAGTCCCTGGAGGTTGTCCAGACTCGGGCTTCTACCCAGTACAGGGAGGGGAGTAATCTGGCTCCCACTTCTTGCTTCCAGACCCCAACCTTGCAGCAAGACGGGTGAAGTTCCAAACTTTCACTCTCCTACACAGTGTAATAGCATGTCTGGGCCAAGAGGGAGGTGGAGGAGAGAGGGAAGGCAAATGCTGGACCTATAAGTCATCAAAAACAAGGTGCTGAAATCTAGATGTTGGTGTTAACCTTCAGTGTAAATTGCTTCAGGATGCCAGGCCCAGGAGAAGAAGCAGATTAATACCCTCTTCATCTAGTTGGGAGGATTCTAAGTCGTGGCCTGTGCTGAGCCTGATACAGTGATTCACATTGGGAAAGGCGTCTTACTCCAGAAAGAGCTGGCTTTCAACCCCAGGAAGGGGTGAACGCCCTAACTCAAGTCCCTTTTGGATGGAGAAGTCTGGCACCTTGGAAAAGACAGCCAGTTGGAGGAGGAATTGAACTGAGCATGTCCACTGCTGGATCCTGGCGCGCTCATCCCATCCTTTTGGGTCAGGGAAGGGGGCGCTGGTTTCCAGGCCACTAGTCCAGGATCATTATCCCCTTGACTTCCACGCTGGCTATCTGGAAGCAGGTCAGCTCAGCCAGTTCCTGACCGGTGCTGCTGACAAAAGTGTTGCGGAGATTCAGAGGGATTAGGGAGACTAGCTGGGCTTTAGCCCCTGAGGAGAGGGTGAACTTCTGGGTGAGTTCAGGGAGGAGTGGGGGAAATGCGGTGGAGGCGGCAGCAGAGCCGCGGGCAGATGCCTGGAGGGTCCCGAGAAGGACTCTAGGCCAAGAAGGGCCAGGGCCACGGAGCGGGGGCTGCGGGCGGCCTATCTGCTGTTCTGGGAGGCCCAGCGGGTGTCGCGGAGTCAGACGGAAGCCCACGCTCCACCCCAGCCCCCTCCCCACGTCACCCAGGATGCCTGTTTCCATCGGAAACCCCAGGGTCCAGCCCGTGCCGAGCAAAACCCGGCGACCGAGGATGCGGCGCGGGAACTGGTACTGGCCACCGCCGCCCGTGCGCCTAGTCTTCCCCAAAAGACAAACCAGGGCCTCTGGGGAAAGAAAAATGGACTGTTAACATCGTTTGTCGTCACCTTTATTAAGTATTAAGTACCGAGAAGGAATTTCACTAAGAATTCTAAAGACAAAGGACTTCCATCTCTGGAGCAAACGCAGAGATGTGGCTGGAACATCACTTGTCCGGGGCGGTGAGGGGCTCAGTTCAAATCTCGGGGCTCATTCGCAGCTCCGGGTCCTCCGGGCCACTGCGCGTCGGATCCGCTGCCCCCAGCCTCGAAATCTGCTTGGGATCCGCTGCCTCCCGGGGGCAGGAGCAGGGCGACGCTTGGAAGGGTCCCCGCCGGCAGCGTTCTCGGGCTTCACTAGGCGGCCCAGGAAGCGGCGCCACCTGCCAACCGAGGCTGCGGGAGCGGCGACCGCCTTTTCTTGGGGCGCCTGTGGCTCCGGACCGTAGCGGGTCGCGGGCGTCGGGCCCCTGGCGGGCCTCCCGGCGCTCCGCCTGCCGATGCTCGGCGCTCGGGCTCCATGTTTCGGGCAATAAGTGCACAGAAACCCGCAGGGACTGGAAAGGCATTCCCAATCCAAGTCTTCCTGGTAGCAAGAGAGGTGGCCCAGCTTAGGATAGAAAGGCAGTTGCCAGTCCGCAAGGTCCGCTAAGCTCAAGACTTGCAGCATCTCCGATTTCTGGGACTCCGCTGCAGAATCCCAGGCCTCGCGCACGCAGGGAGGAAAGTTCTGCGCCATCGCTTCGGCCGCAGAGAGGAGGATAGTTCTCAAGGACCCTTTCCTGGTGAATTTATACTCTCCTGGGAGCTTAGGTTTACAACAAAACGCTATCAAGGGGGGCGGTGCCTTTTTCTCAGCTTGCAAATTACTTCAGAAGCTGAGACTTGATGAGATCCAGGCCAAAATCCAATCATCTTGCTAGATCTCCGAAGTTGATGTGGTTTTGTTGACTGGATAGCATTAAAGTTGTCGTCGTCGTTTGTTCCTGCGTTTGTCTGTCTCTTTTTTGAAGAACTCCAGGTAGAGCGGCTGGAGCATAGCGTTTGCTATTTTGAAGGTTACTCTTTGATGGAAAGTATCCTTTGTGCCTGACCTTTTGGGGGAACTGTATGTCCATTGATACTCAGGGCCCTTCTGCTTGGAATGCACCATCAGATTTTAGGCAGATCATCAGAAGGAAAAGTTGGCCGTCTTCGCATAAAATCACACCGCTGGTCAGTGACACAAGTCACTTCTGGAGGCCAGAAGCCTGAAATTCAGGTGTCAGCAGTGTTGTACCCGCTCTGAATGCCCTGGGGGAGAAATCGTTCTTTGTCTCTCACAGTTTCTGGTAGATGTCAGGATTCCTTGACCCGTGGTTACACGACTCCAATTTCTGCCACCATGGTCCTTTGCCTCCTCCTCTATCTGTGTCAAAACCTCCACCTCACTCCTATAAGGGCACACTAGTCATTGGATTTGAGACCCACCCAGATAGTCCAGGACAATCTCCTCATCTCAAGATCCTTAATTTAGTTACATTTGCAAAGACTTTTTCCAAATGAGGTCACATTCACAGGCTCTGAGGATTAGGACATGGACATGTCTTTGGGGAGGCCACCATTCAACCCACTGCCAACACAATGGCATTTCTTTGTGTAGACAATTCCTTTCGTGTATTTTCTTTAAAAGGAGAAGAAAATATCAATCCCAGGCAAGAAAATTTTTGACAAGAGTTATGACAAATACATCTGTCTGTTCCCATAATCTTCAGAATCCAGGCAGGTGACAGAAACCACACTAGTCATTTGAACAGACAGAATTTAAAATACAGAATTAGAAACTAGGTAGAAAGTTATCAGATACATAACTTAAAGGGTAGGAAGAGAAATCTAAGATATCACAGAGAGCAACTACAGGAGCAGTTGGGGAAACAGGGAAGAGGCTGGATTATTAAACTTTGAAGTGTAAAGGGAAGGCATTGCTGAGCTGAAACCCAGATTGGAGAGGCAGGGGCAGTACTGAACTGGCACTACTTTCTCTGAGCTTGGAGGGGCTGTGGGGCTGGGACCAGATCTTTGATGAGAGAATGGGCTGATGCTGGTGTTTCTGGGAGGACGACATGAAGCTGGTTCTATACGTGTTAGGAAAAACAGCAAACTGGATTCAGTTGCTGCTATGAAAAGGTGAACTACCCTTCTAGAGGTAAAGATGCTGCTTCAGTGGGAAGCAACAGGAAATCCTCAGGAAGTAGCCAGGAGGAAGTAAGTGTTTGCTCTGCCCTCCAGCCTGGCCATCTCCCTCCAGCTTCTGCTAATGGAGAACCTACTTTGGAGCTAGTTGGCAAAGTGGAAATGTGGCTTGCAGAGTCCTAGCTCCTGTATCACAATACAAGAGCACAGAAAAGTGGGTTTGGGGTCCAGAGAAAAATACTTTAATAATGAACATATTTCCATACAACAGTTTCCAGAAGGCTACTCCATAGTTTCCTCCAAATTGACCCTGGCAGGAAAAAGTAGATGAGGAATTGTGCAAAAAGTAGAGAGACATCTTCATTTTCCAACATGCAAATTTTTTAAAACACCATTTTAATAAAAATCTAGAAAGCTCAAACTAATCTATATGGACAGGAAGCAGGTCAGTGGTAGCCTAGGGGAAGGTGGGACGAGGAGGACATGGTGGAGGGAGCACAAAAGGGCATGAGAAAACTGGACTGTGGTGACAATGTCACAAATTGCACACTATTTTTTTGTTTTGACCATCTATATTTTTTATTTGTTTTTTCTAGACCAAGCGGTTACATTCATAGCATAGAAACTGATTTCCATCTTAATTGTTTTTTTTACAATTTCATGGCATATTAGGGTATTAATTATTTTTTATTGAAGTATAGTCAGTTTACAATGTTGTGTCAATTTCTGGTGTACAGCATAATGGTTCAGTTATACATATACACATATATATTCATTTTCATATTCTTTTTCATTATAGGTTACTATAAAATACTGAATATAGTTACAGTAGGACATTGCTCTTTATCTTTTTTAAATATAGTAGTTAGTATCTGCAAATCTCAAACTGCCAATTTATCCCTTCCCACTCCCTCTCCCTCCTGGTAACCATAAGTTTGTTTTCTATGTCTGTAAGTCTGTTTCTGTTTTCTAAATAAGTTCATTTGTCTCATTTCTTAAGATTCCACATATAAGTGATATCATTTGGTGTCTTTCTTTCTCTTTCTGGCTTATTTCACTTAGAATGATGATCTTCAGGTCCATCTATGTTGCTGCAAATGGCATTCTTTGATTCTTTTTTATGGCTGAGTAGTATTCCATTGTATAAATATACCACAGCTTCTTTATACAGTCATCTGTCGATGGACATTTAGGTTGTTTCCATGTCTTGGCTATTGTAAATTGTGCTGTTATGAACACTGGTGTGTTGCACCTTTTTGAATTAGAGTTCCCTCTGGATATATACTCAGGAGTGGGATTGCTGGATCATATGGTAAGTCTATTTTTAGTTTTTTGAGGAATCTCCATACCGTTTTCCATAATGGCTGCACCAAACGACATTCTCACCAACAGTGGAGGAGGGTTCCCTTTTCTCCACACCCTGTCCAGCATTTATTGTTTGTGGACTTTTGAATGATGGCCATTCTGACTGGTGTGAAGTGATACTTCATTGTAGTTTTGATTTGCATTTCTCTGATAATTAGCCATATTGAGTATTTTTTCATGTGCTTATTGGCCATCTGTATGTCTTCATTGGAGAAATGCTTGTTTAGGTCTTCTGCCCATTTTTGGATTGGTTGTTTGGTTTTTTCTTATTAAGTTGTATGAGCTGTTTGTATATTCTGCAAATGAAGCCCTTGTCAGTCGCATCATTTGCAAATATTTTCTCCCATTCTGTAGATTGTCTTTTTATCTTGTTTATAGTTTCCTTTGCTGTGCAAAAGCTTATAAGTTTAATTAGGTCCCATTTGTTTATTTTTACTTTTATTTCTATTGCCTGGGTAGACTGCCCTAGGAGAACATTGCTAAGATTTATGTCCGAGAATGTTTTGCTTATGTTTTCTTCTAGGAGGTTTACAGTGTCTTGTCTTATATTTAAATCTTTAAGCCATTTTGAGTTTACTTTTGTGTAGGGTGTGAGGGAGTGTTTTAACTTTATTGATTTACATGCTGCTGTCCAGCCTTCTCAATACCACTTGCTGAAGAGACTGTCTTTTCTCCATTGTATATTCTTGCCTCCTTTGTCAAAAATTAATTGACTGTAGCTGTGCGGGTGTACTTTTGGGCTATCTTTTCTCTTCCATTGATCCGTATGTCTTTTTTTGTGCCAATACTACACTGTTTTGATTACTGTAGCTCTGGAGTATTGTCTGAAGTCTGGGAGGGTTTTTCCTCCAGTCTCATTCTTTTTCTTCAGCATCACTTTGGCAGTTCTGGGTCTTTTGTGATTCTATATAAATTTTAGGATTATTTGTTCTAGTTCTGTCTAGAAAAATGCCCTGAGTAACACAAATTGTACACTTTAAAGTATATTCTGAGAATTGTACACTTTAAATTATTTTCTATAAGTTGTACACTTTAAATATGTGCATTGAGGTGTCATTTATACCTCAGGAAAACTTTTTTAAAAAACCCATCCAGCTTTCTACCTCATTAGCACTTCAAAAGCAGGAGGCAAGGGGCAGGGAATGCAGTGGAGTTCCTAAAAAAATGAAGAAGCAAGATAGAAGATAGTGCTAGAGGAAGAAAGTCAGAAGTATTGTCCAGTTCCCAGAAAACTTCAGATGCCTCACAACATGGAATTTTCCCCCAAAGTCTCAAGCCAATCCTTCTCCCTTCCCACTCCCCACCCCCAACAACTCGCACCAACCCCTCCCTCCTTCTGTGCAGGGGCTTTAGCGAACATGTCACATAAAATGTCCAGTCTAAGGCACCAACCCCCTCAGCCTCAGTTCTTGGAAAAAGAAACCCTGACATCCTGCCCAACAGGGACACAGAGACTCTAGAAAGTCCAGGGAATCACCTTTCTATTTTTGGAAGGAAATCACCAGGTCCAGACCACACTGGAGAGAAGGATATTACAAGCGGGGCATGACTAAAAGGTGGGGATCATCAGGGGCCATCGTAAAGGCTACCTGCCCACTGGACGAGGTTCTTAGCCCAAGGGGTGTGAAAAGAGCATCCATTCACAGGGAAGAATAAGTGTTAGAGTTCAGGGGTTTGGGAGAGATTTGGAGTGCCAGAGAAGATTTGGTTATATGTAAAGGAACGTTAAGATTTTTTTCCTTATTTTAACATATAACACATGGAGAATCAGGATATGTCTCATAAATGGTGGTGTTTATATTCTATAAGCTCCTGAGGCTTCACATTGTGCAGAGTTAAGTCTCAATACTGTGTCCCCTTGGTCTGTTGGTCTAGCCCTTATAAGGCACTTTATGTCACTGAATCTATCCTCTTCTGTGACAATGGACCGAAGTGTATCTGTGAGAGGCAGAGACAAATGATGAGGAGAAAAAGGGAGAATTGGGGCTTATTTTAACTATATCTACATTTATGCCACACTCCTCAAAGGCTGCGTGAGTCTTGGTTTTAGGCTTGGAAAAGATGATGGTGCAGAGGTTCAGAGCTATCAGAGCAGTGGAATCGAGGGAGAAAAATAAGTTGGAAGAAAGAAAAAGGTGAGACGGAAGGAGAATTTGGGTCAAAATACCCTGTAGAAAGAGAGGCAAACAAAACAGCAACGGATAGGTAAACTTCTGTCCACTAGAGACACCTCCTCTAAAACAGATGGTCGCCAAAATTCACTTGCAAAAGCAAAACAAAACAAAAACAAACAAACAAAAAGCCCAGACAGTTTAGACACGCGTCCCTGCCAGAAGATCCTCCCTGCTCACTTTCTATGTCGTGTTCATTTTTCATCCCTGCAAGCAGGGGAGCGGCTCTGACTAGGAAAGGGCTCAGATCCAGCACCTCAGTTGAGGGACCACATCTCAGCCTGCCCGCCCAGTGCTGGGCCTGATGGTTCCTCCTACTGACTCAATTATTTGGGGAGGCTTGAAGGGAGGAGACGGTTTCAACAGTTCAGCAAATTTCAGCCTTTGTTAACTTCCAGACTGGAAGCTTTGGGTCCCCTTAGGCTGGAAGAAGAGCAGTGGGTCCCGCGCCACCCTACTTACCACTAGGGGGCGGCAGCACACCAGGCTCTAGCGTGACCTTGTGGTTCAGGGCAAACCTGGAACCTGCAATGGCTTAGAACCTGGGTCCTGAGAGGATTAATCAACGTTACGACTTTAAATTCAGCCATCAGGAGGCGGTGCTGCTTTTCCTCCAAAAGTAAATGTGACATTTTGATTTTTATTGTTTCCCCCCAGCTTTACTGAGAAATAATTGACATAAAACATTGTGTAAGTTTTAAGGTGTACAATGTGTTGATTTAATACACATATATTGTGAAATGATTACTACTGTAGCACTAGCTATCAACTTCATCACCTCACATAGTTACCATTTCTTTTTATGATGAGAGCATTTAAGATCTACTCTCTTCGCAACTTTCGAGTATATAAGGCTGTATTATTAACGATAATCACCCTGTTGAACGTTGGACTCCTCAGAACTATTCATCTTCCAAGTGAAGATGTGCCCTGTAAGTTTGTGTCCTTTGACATCTCCCATTTCCCCCATATCCCAGTCCTGGCAATCATCATTCTACTTTCTGTTTCTATGAGTTCAGCTTTTTTCAGATCCCACATGTAAGTGAGACCATACAGTATTTATCCTTCTCCGTCAGACTTATTGCCCTAAGCATAATGTCCTCAAGATCCATCCACGTTATTGCAAATGGCAAGTTTTCCTTCTTTCTCATGGCTGAGTAGTATTCCATTGTGTGTGTGTGTGTGTGTGTGTGTGTGTGTGTGTGTGTGTGTGTGTGTGTATCACATCTTCTTTATCCATTCATCTGCTGACTGACACTTACATTGTTTCGATGTCTTGGCTATTGTGAATAATACTGCAATGAACATGGGAGTGCAGGTACCTCTTTAAGATCCTGATTTCATTTCCTTCGGATAGATACCCAGAAATGGGATTGGTGGATCATATGATCATTCCATTTATAATTTTTTTAGGAACCTCCATACTATTTTCCATGGTGGCTGCACCACTTTACATTGCTATCAACAGTGCACATCCACATCCTTACCAACACTTGTTATCTCTTGTCTTTTGATGATAACCATTCTAAAAGGTGTGAAGTTATACCTCATTGTGCTTTGGGTTTCCATTTCCCTCATGATTAGTGATGTTAGTATTTTTCATGTACCTGCTAGCCATTTATATGTCGTCTTTGGGGAAAAAAATGTCTATTCAGTTCCTCTGACTATTTCTTAATTAGATTTTTTTGCTATTGTGTTATGAGAGTTCTTTATGTATTTGGATGTTAGCCCCTTACATGATATATGGTTTGCAAACATTTTCTCACATTCTATAGGTTACCTTTCCATTTTGTGATTGTTTCCTTTGCTATGCAGAAGAATTTTATTTGATATAACCCTACTTACTAATTTTTACTTTTGTTGCTTGGGCTTTTTGTGTCATATCCAAAAATCATTGGCAAGACCAATATTAAGATTTCCCCTACGTTCCTCTAGAAGTTTTAAGGTTTCAGGTTTCATGTTTAAGCCTTTAATCCATTTTGAGTTAATTTTTGAGAGTGGTGTAAGAGAAGGATCCAATTTCACTTTTCTCAGTGTGGTTATCTAGTTTTCCCAACATCATTTATTGAAGGGACTATCCTTTCCCCATTGAGTATTTTTGGCTCCTTTGTCAAATATTAGTTGATTGTATATTCTTGAGTTTACTTCTGGGCTCTCAATTCTGTTCCATTGGTTACTGCCAGTACCATATTGTTCTGATTACTATATCTTTGTAGCACAGTTTGAAATTAGAAAGTGTGATGGCTCCAGTTTTGTTCTTTTTTCTCAGGATTGCTTTGGCTATTTGTATCTCTTATAATTCCATACAAATTTTAGGATTTCTTTTCTATTTCTGTGAAAAATGTCATTGGAATTTTGATAGGGGTTGCACTGAATGTATAGAAGGTTTTGTATAGTGTGGACATCCTGACTGTGTTAATTTGTCTGATCCACGAACACAGGCTACCTTTCCATTCATTCATGTCTTTCCAATTTCTTTCATCAGTATTGTATAGCTTTCAGTGTACAGATCTTCCACGTGTTTAGTTAAATTTATTCCTCAAAATTTTATTGTTTTTTATGCAATTGTTAATGGGGTTTTTAATAATTTCTTTTTCAGATAGTTTGCTGTTAGTGTATAGAAGCACAGTTGACATCTGTATGTTGATATTTTATCCTGCAACTTTACTGAATTTGTAGCTTAGTTCTAATAATTTTTTGGTGGAATCTTTTGCATTATATATGTAAGATCAGACCATCTGCAGACAAAGACAATTTTACTTCTAACTTTCCAGTTTGGATACCATTTATTTATTAATTTGTTTGTTGGTTTGTTGATTGGTTGGTTCGTTGGTCTGATTGCTGTGGCTACAACTCCCAGTACCATGTTTACAGGAGTGGTGAGAGTTGGCACCTTGTCTTGTTCCTAGTCTTACAAGAAAAGCTTTCAATCTTTCACCATCAAGTATGATGTTAGCACGGCTTGTCAAACATGGTTTTTATTACATAGATGTATGTTTCTTCTATACAAATTTGTTGCGAGTTTTTATCATAAAAGGATGTTTTGTCAAATGCTCTTTTTTGAATCTATTAAGATTATTTGATAGTTTTTATCTTTCGTTCTATTAATGTGGTGTGTCACATTTTTAAATTTGTGTATATTGAATCATCCTTGTATCCCTAGGATAAAACCTATTTGATGATGGTATAGGATACTTTTAATGTGCAGTTGAATTCAGTCTGCTAGAATTTTGTTGAGAATTTTTGCATTTGTATTAGTCAGGGATATTGGCCTGCAGTTTTCTCTTCCTATAGTGTCCTTATCTGGCTTTAGTATTGGGGTAATATTGACTTCGTAAAATGAGTATGGGAGTACTCCCTTCTCTTCGATTTTTGGAAGGGTTGTGAAAGATTTGTGTTAATTTTTCTTTAAATGTTTGGTAGAATTCACCAGTGAAACCATCTGGTTCTCGGCTTTTCTCGTTTGGGATTTTTGATTACTGATTTAATCTCCTTACTTGTTATTGGTCTGTTCAGATTTTCTATTTCTTCATGATTCAGTCTTGGTAGGTTGTATGTTTTTAAGAATTTTCCATTTCTTCTAGGTTATCCAATTTGTTGGTGTTCCTAGTAGTCTCTTTTGATCCTTTGTATTTCTGTGGTACCAGTTGTAATGTCTCCTCTTTCATTTCTGATTTTTTTTCTTATTCTTCTCTTTTTCTTAGTTTGGTTAAAAGTTTGTCAATTATGTTCATCTTTTCAAAAACCAGCTCCTAGTTTCCTTGATCCTTTCTGTTGGTTTTCTAGTCTCTTTTTTTTTTTTTTTTGCTTTTTTTTTTCATTTTTCAGGATTTTTCTAAATTTTTACTTTTTTTTTTTATTTTGGGGGAGGTAATTAGATTCTTATTTATTTATTTATTATTTTAATGGAGGTACTGGGGATTGAACCCAGGACCTCATGCATGAGAAGCAAGCACTCTACCAATTGAGCTATACCCTCCCTCCATTTTTCAGTTTTATTAGGTAGAATTGTTATAATTTGACTGCACATATACAGTATATTGTATGTATGTATATATATATATACAGCAATACTGCACATATTTTTAAATTTACATATATGTACTGTTAATTGTTTCTAAGAATGTTTAGAGATTTAACTTTTTAACTTACATAGTTATCAAAGAAATAAAGCCAACCACAAAATAAAAATTAATTCAAAAAGATACATACACTCTGCTATTAACAGCAACATTATTTATAATTGCCAAGATATGGAAGCATCCTAAGTGCACATCAATAGAAGAATAGATAAAGGAGATGCAGCATATATATATAATGGAATACAACTCACTCATAAGAAAGGAGGATATTTTGCCACTTGTGGCCCTTCAATCACTTTTTTTTTAACTTCAAAAACCAGAATTTTCTAACTGTCATAAACATTTCTATTGCATCAAAAACAACAGAATACCTAGAAGTAATCTTAACCAAGGAGGTCACCTATACTCTGAAAACTGTAAAACATTGATGAAGGAAATTGAACATGATACCAAGAAATGGAAAGATATCTTGTGCTCTTGGATTGGAAGAATCAACATTATCAAAATGACCGTACTATCCAAAGCAACCTACAAATCCAACACAACCCCTGTCAAAATACTCACATTTTTCAGAGAACTAGAACAAACAATTCTAAAATTTATGTGGAAGCATAAATGACCACTGAATTGCCAAAGCAATCTTCTGTAGGTCTTTTTTTTTTTTTTAGATCTTTATTGTTTTTGTTCTCTTTTCTTATGGTTTGATGACTAGAGAAGTTCCATTAACATTTGTCGTAAAGCTGGTTTGGTGGTGCTTTTGTTTATTTGTGACGCTTTTGATTTCTCCATCAAATCTGAACGAGAGCCTTGCTGGATAGAGTATTCTTCGTTGTAAGTTTGTCCCTTTCATCACTTTAAATGTATCGTGCGTCTCCCTTCTGGCCTGTAGAGTTTCTGCTGAAAAATCAGCTGATAACCTTATGGGAGTTCCCTTATATGTTATTTGTTGCTTTTCTCTTGCTAATTTTAGTATTTTCTCCTTATCCTTAATTTTTGTCAATTTGATTACTGTGTGCCTTGTGTGTTCCTCTTTGGGTTGATCCTGTGTGGAAATCTCTGCACTTCATGGACTTACTTGGGTGATTGTTTCCTTTCCCAAGTTGGGTAAGTTACCGGTTATTATCTCTCCAAAAATTTTCTCAGATCCTTTCTCTCTCTCTTCTCTTTCTGGGACCCCTATAATGCAAATATTAGTGTACTTCATGTTGTCCCATAGTTCTCATAAACGATCCTCATTTCTTTTCATTCTTTTTTCTTTTTTCTGTTCTGCAGTAGTGATTTCTACCAATCTGTCTTCTAGGTCACTGATCCATTCTTTTGCCTCATTTAGTCTATTCTTGGTTCCTTTTAGTGTGTTATTCATTTCAGTGACTTTATTCTTTAACTCTGTTTGGGTATTCTTTATCTTTTCCAACTGTTTGCTAAAAACTTCACTCTGTGCATCTATACTCCTCCTGAGTTCTCTGAACATCTTCATCATCATTACTCTAAACTCCTTCTCAGATAAATTGCCTATCTCCTCATCACTTATTTCTTCTTCTGGGATTTTATCTTGTGTCTTGGCCTGGGAGATACATTCCTCTGCCACCTCATATTGTCTATGTTTCTATTTGTATTTTTAGGTAGGTTAGTCACTTACCTCGACCTTGGAGAAGTGGGTCTCTGTGGGAGATATCCTATGTGTCCCAGCAGTACACTCCCCTCTTGTTACCCAAGGGCCAGGGTCCAGTCGGTCCCAATGTAGAGTCTAGCCTCTGTTTGTGGATTCCTTTCACAGGTTTTGGGATTGTTGTTTTCTTATTTCTAGTATCTGCCCCTGGTGGATGAGACTGGACTTAGAGGCTTATGCAGGTTTCCTGGCAGGAGGAGCCGGCGACTGCCCACTGCTGGGTGAAGCTTGGTCCTGGACTTCTGGTGGTCTAGAGGCCTTTGTCTGTAGCTGTAGTTTTATAACACTCTTATCCTTTAACCTTTATACTAGAGTCCTTTATATGAGAATTAAGTGGTTAACATGCCACTATATTATTCTAAATTTGACAACATACTCACCTTTACCACTGTGTTGTATATTTTTATATATTTTCATGTTACTCCTTGATTTATCATGTTCCTTGAAGTTTTGCATCGTCTTCTCGTTTGAAACAGCAATCACCTCCATGTGAATACACCTGGATACACCTACCCAGCTCTTCTTGCTCCCTCTTGTGGCAGAATTCTTAAGCTTGTATTCCTTGTCTGGATTCTGCAGTGAACCTGGCCTAGGGCTGACTGCCTCTTTGTTTTCCCAAAGGTGGCGCTCAAGCTCAAGTTAGGGAGCTCTCTGGCTTACAGGGTTTGGCAGGCTTTCTGCGCATGCTCACTAGTCATCTGCTAAAGCTAGTTCCTGATGCCACAGCAGGAGAGTGCCTCTTTTGAGAATCTCACACAGCCGCGAAAGGGTGTTCACTCGTGCACTCTCATTCCCCTTCACCCCAAGAACTATCTCAGACCAAGATCTCTCTTGACCCTATTGTGCTGCCTTGGGGAAGGAGTAATGCAGGTAAAGTCAAGATGTTTTCTTACCCACTTTGATGCATCTAAACATTTTTTTTCCTCCAACGATGTGCTAGAATTTCTCTGGAAACCTTGACTTCACAAAGACTCTTGTCATCCACTGGTGATCGTCTAAGACAGTGTTTTCCAGGGGCTCCCGGACCACAGCCAAGAGGAGCTGCAGCTGGACCACAGGCCACTGCCAGGTCCACAGCCTGGATCAAGGTCTGTATGCCTATTACCTGATGCACAGGTGGGCAAGACCTCTCCTGGGTCCCTTGGCGTGTAGTGCTGGATCCCGCAGCTCCCACAAAGGCACTTTTGTCTGTGAACAGAAGCCAAATTAACGTTGAGGGGACAGACAAAAACAAGGGGTGTCATTCCACCATGATGCTGATGTCACTTTTCTGAAAACTCATTTTGTACCAATCTGCTTAGCAACATCTGCAGGGGAAGGTGAAAGGAAAGAATAGAAGGCAAATCTTTGTAAAGTTGGGCAGAAAAAGAACAATCAAGAGCCAAGGATGACTTCTGCAGGTTGGCCACTGCTGACCATTTTAGCCACAGGTGGCTTAAAGGAAGGGATGAAGATTATATTAAAATAAGATATCATCCAGGAAGAGGAAGAAGTTGAATTTTAATGTATTTATTCCTTGTTATATTATTTTTCACATCATAAAGATTCATTCATTCAACAAATACTTATTAAGCATCTACCATATGAAAGACGCTGTTTTGGGCACTTCAAATACATGCATGAAAAAATGTATCTGTCTTTATGGAGTTTACATTTAATGATAGCATATGGTTCGTGTAAAACATTTAGAAAATACTGAACCTTGTAAGGAAGCAAAGAAAACAGTCTATTCCTCCACCATCAAAAGACCACCAGTGTTAACATCTGATGCATTCTTTTGTTCACTTTTTGCCATGCCTATACTCACACATCTGTATAGTTTTATAATTTGGGATTTTATTGTACCCTTGATTTACATAATGCTATACAATTTGTCAAAGGATTTGAAACTGTCAAGCCCTCTTCATGAAAGTTGCCAAATAACTTTCCAGAAATTTTGTTAGTGAATGTTCTGAGAGTTATTAGGGGCTTAAAGGCAACAGGACTTGGAAATACATGGATTAGATGTATGAGTGTGAGAGAGAGAAAAAGAAAAGGAATGCTTCTCAGATTTATGACTTGTTCTACTAATGGGCAGATGCAGGTATCAATAACTGAGTATAAAATTTCAGTAAAAGAAGTAAACTTGATGTACCAAAGATGTGGTTTTGAAATACCCCAGGAGCATCCAAAAGAGCCACCAGCCTGGAGCTGAAATCAAAGTGTGAGCTGGAGATCTGGGTCTGGATTGTGTATTAAGCGAGACCAAGGGTGAGATCACCTAGCGAGAGTGTGTGGAATAAGAAGATATAAGCTGAGTTCCAGGGAACTTGCCAGGTCCCAAAGGCTTGGCCTTGGACTTCCCAGTCTGGGGGAGCCTGGGATGGTTGGGATGTTTCTGGGACAGTCTAGAGTTTTCCTCTACTCGGGCATTCACTTAAGATAACTCTAGAGATCCCTGATAGAGTTATCTCTTGGGTATGTCCCTAATCAAATTGGCTTATGGGGGCACAAATTGAGGTATAGATTTTCTGTTTTCTTCCTCCCCACCTTTCCCCCATCCTAGACATTCATACATTTTTTTTAATTTAGCTTATATTTTTCCATATAAGAATTTTGAATCATGCTAAGAAAACATGAGGGGAAAATCATGCACTGGCAGTTTAATAAAAGCACTGCAAAGTCTCAAAATTACGTGTGAAACAGAACTTTAGGAGTCCTAGCAATGGAATGGAAAACTAGTATTCTGATATCCTGACTTTCAGAAGTTAAATAAGTCATTCTTTAAAAAGAGTTTAGTTTAAAAATAAATTTCAACAAACATTCGCTGAATGTCTGCTATGAACCAAACACTGTGCTAGGCTCATAGTACAAAGATTAATAAGACAGGACCAAAGCAAGAGTTGCAGCCAGAGGAGACAGGCAGCCCACTGGTCAAAATTTCATATACCTGAATAGCCTCAAATACAGAGCTATCAGGATAGGAATAAAATATGGTAATTCTACAACTTAAACTTACTGTCTTTGTTTGGCACTATTAATTATCTTATTTGTAAAAAATTCTGTCATGTATCTTTTGAGAAGCATAACTATGTTGTATTATACTTTAATTTGAGAAAAAGCAGAAATTTGTTAAATCAAAAATTTTAAATAGGCCACAATTTTTGGAAACTTGTTTCAGGATTTCTTGATGTTTTAATATACCAGGAACTTCCAAAAATAAAAGTGGCTGTGCCCTGTTAACTGCTGAGACACACACAAGACAACATCAGGCCTCAGGAAACTTCCCAGTCTAAGAAGAGAGAGAAACATTCACAGGGCATTTCAATATTGGGTGAGCCTGAAGCTTTTGCTCCATGCATGAAATCTTTCAAGACAAACCAATGGTAACAACAGCAATGATTTGGCCAGAAATAGATACTAAATTGCAGTGCTTAGTGCTGAGGTGGGGAATGCAAAATGTATCACTCCATTTACTTCTTTTTTTTTTTTTTTCAATTAATTCCATCTCCCATTCTACTGTTCCTATCATTTTATTTCAATGAAGTTTCAAAATGTATTGGGAAAGCTACTTTGCCTCTTTTGTTCTAATTAATGTCATTTCATGAAGTGAGATTATGGGTTATCTCTACTTCAGGGAAAGATAAAGGATTTGGCTGGCAGTCTATCCAAATTCAGGGTCTGCACTAGGACCATCCCAGGTCTCCTCCCTATTACAGGTTATAAACACACTGTTCACACAACACAGTCCCAACTTCTCTCTGTACACCCACCCATAATGTTACTTTTCTTTCTTGACTGACATCAACTATAGGACTCTGTTTTCCTGGTCTTCAGAGGAAAAAAAAAAACAGGTGTTTAAAAGATTCAGAGGAACCCAATGCACATATAAGAAAGTGCTATCTTCATCAATAAAAATAAGGTTCTGAGCACTAACATTTACACAAAAGGTAGTACCTCCTGGTGGGAGAGAGGCAGAAGTCTTTGGTGATAACAGCCCAGAAATGACCACTAAGAATAAATCTAAACAATATTAACAAAGAAGGAGGCCTTGATGTGGGTTAAGAACCTATACCTTAGGATTGAAGGAATCTACAGGAAGCAGATGGGTCCTCAAAGGGAAAGAATCTTTGAATCATCTCTGTTTCTGACATTGGATAAGGTTATCCCAATTACCAATGTCCCCAGCTGTCCACCAAAAGCAAAAATAAATCCTTTAAGGAGGAATATAAAGTCATCCTAGGCCTGAAATTATATCTAAAAATTATCACAGGTAATCTCCAGCAGTCAGTAAAAAAGTAATTAAGCAAATAAGGAGACAAAACAACATGATGAAAAACCAAGAGACACAACAGAGAAACAGAGTCTACAGATAATGAGACACAGACTGTAAAACAACCACTCTTACTATGTACCTGAGAAACTCATTGGAGAATTAGAAATTATAGCAAAAAGATAAAAAGGACTTAAATATATAGCAGCCAAATTAAGAACTCAATAAATTAATTTAACAGACCATAAGGCACACCTGAAGAGAGAATCAGTGAACTACAAGATCAGAAGAAAAGGTCCATGTGAAAGCAACAAGAAAAGGCAAAAGATGGAAAATACAGAAGAGATTAAAAAAAAAAAAAAAGACACATGGAATCCAACTAGAAAGTCTAATATACAGGTATTTGGAATCTCAAAAGAAGATAGGAAATGGAGCAGAAAGAATATGAAAAATGCTACTCCACTTCCTTCTGACTGCTGTGGTTTCTGACGAGAGATCTGCAGTCATTTGAATTGTTTTTCTCTTACAGGTAAGGTTTTGGGGGGCTTTGGGGGGGCTGTTTTCAAGAATTTGTCTTTAGTTTTCTTCAGTTTAATTATGATGTGTATTGATTTTGATTTCTTTTGACCTATCCTGTTTGGAGTTAGCTCAGCATCTTGAATCCACAGGTTTATGTCTCTTACCAAATTTGGGAAGTTTTCAGCCATTATTTCTTCAAGTGCTTTTTTGACCTCATTCTCCTTTCCTTCTGGGTCTCTAATTGTTACTGAGTCCAAACTCATTCTGCTCGCCACACGATAGGCCAATAAATCGGGAGACGAGGTGTTGGGGCTAGGAATCGCAATTTTATTCGGAAAGCCGGCAGACCAAGAGGATGGCAGACTAATGCCTTGGAGAATCATCCTGCTCCAGTCAGAATACAGGCTCCTTTTATACAAAAAAAAAAGAGACGGGGTGTAGTTGGTTGTTACAAATTTCTTGGTGTAGGAATTCTTTGTTGCTGCAGCTGTCCAGTGGGCCAGGTAATGGTGCTCCTGCACCTCCAACAAAACAAAGGTCATTCTCTATTCTGCAACTTGTTATCTTTACATGAGTGCAGAGCTAGCAAGACTAAACCTAGAACACAGCGCACAGTGCACAAGCTAAAGGAACAGATCTAATCTGGAGTCAGATTTGTTCTTTTCTATTACATGATGACATGAATGTTAAATCTTTTGTTATAGTCCCACAGATTCCTAAGGCTCTGTTCTTTCTTTTTGTTTTCCTAGTCTATTTTCTCTCTGTTCTTCAGATTGGGTTATTTTGATCTTTCCATCTTTCTCATTCCGTGCCCTCCATTCTGCTGAACCCATCCACAGAGCTTTTTATTTCAGTTATTGAATTTTTAGTTCTCAAATTTCCATTTGGTTCTTTCTTCTTTATATCTTCTATCACTTTGCTGATGCTTTGTATTTTTTTCATTTGTTTCAAGCATGTTCATTGCTCCATGAAGCAGGCTAATAATCTTTGTCCACTTATCTCTGTCATCTTTTAATTGGCATCTGTTGTTCGAAAATAGTTTGAGATCTTTCTGGTTCTTGCTTGGTAGGATAAGGGATTTTTTTTTTTCCTTAGGATGAATGATTTTTTTAAATTGAAACCTGGATATTTCACATGGTATGAGACTCTGGATTTTATTTAAAGCCTGTTTTAACTTTTTTTTTTTTTTTTAAATGATACTGCTCCTACAGAGGAAAGAGGGAGCACCATCTTATCACTGCTCACTGGAAGAATTCCAAGTTCCCCACTTGGCCTCCTTTGATACCCAAGGAAGAGGTTAATCCTTGTCACTACAGGGCAGGAGCAGATGCTCTGGCTCCGCACATGTCCTTCATTGACACTGCGGTGGAAATGGCCTCTTACTGCTGAATGATGGTGAGGGGCCTGATGCTCCACGAGCCCTCCTGCAACATCACCCCAGCGGTGCGGGATAGGGGGTCGGGGCGGGAACCATGTTACTGCTGGGCATTAAAGAAAATCTGGGCTCCTACTTGGCCTTCTCTGACACCACCCCAGATGAGAAGGGGAATTGGGGTGCCTCATTACAGCCAGAAGAGGGAAGATGGTTAGGCTCCTCACTCAGCTTTGCTGCCAAGGATAAGGCTGACACCACATTCTTTTCTGTGGTGTTTGGCTTCAGTAGAGTAGTTTTTGTCTAAAAGTTTTATATCTTGCTAGGCTGCCCCTTTCCCAGTCCTTTGACCAGAGACAGCAGGCTTTTGTTGCCCCCCACCCCGCCGTCTGCGCTTGCTGGCACTTCTGACTTGCTGGCTTCTTTGTCTACAAATCTGGGATATACAAACCAAAGGAAAACCCAATGAACTTACCACTGTGTTGTCCCTCAGGTTCTGAAGTCTCTAGTCAGTCTCCTTTCTTCTATCTTTCAGAGTATTTTTATGTTTGCTTTTTATATAACATTGCTGGTTTTTAGTTGTGCTTTGTGAGAGAAATCGTGGAAAGTATTTCTACTCTATCTTCCTGGCAGTGGAAGTCTTGCATACATTTTGCTTTCTAAAAACACTGTATAAGACTGTTACTTATCTTGATTTCTGAGTTTTGACCTCTTCTTAAATTTGGCAGCCCAGGAAATTGCCTCCTTCACCTCACCCTAGTTCCAGCCCTGTTTGGAAATCATCTTAGAGGCTGGAATAATAGAAAAAAAAATCAATAAGGCAAGAAAGGAGAGGGGAATAACACAGAACAGTAAGATAGAAAACAAATGTTAATATAGTAGAGTTAATCCCATATATACTATATTGACATTCAAAGTAATAGATGGGGGTATGCCAATATTTAGAAGTTAAGGAAAAGAAGATCCACAGATAGACCAAGGAGGGTCCAGTGAGTTCCACTTTGCAATAAAAGTTTAGAAATAAAGGCTGCAGTGCTTGGGTCCTTTGACAATTTCAACATTCAGGAGTTTCTCTGACTTCCAGGAGAATAGTAACCACTTCCACACCTGGATGTTATTACATTTCATATTGTTGTTATGCAAAGATGGGACCAACGCTGAACTTGAACACTGGGAAAAACAATGCTGAAAAGAAATTTCTGGGTCTGGTGTGTCATCCCCCGCTTAGTCTGCTGTATTCTGTCATTTTTGCTACCTGGCCACTGTTCTGCCTTCTTCCTCAGCTCCACAGAAATGATGAGTATTCTTCTAATTTGACATTTCCAAGCCAAAATTAGAGTTTGACTACTGTATGAATAAAGGCCACCATCCACAAGCTGGGAAGTAACTAAGTAATTGTCCTCAAGTACACACTACCATCCGGAGTCCAGCATGTTGCCTGAAGGAAGAACAGGAGGAAATAGTCCTAATAATCGTGTTAGTTTCTTAATTTGTGGCATAGGTAAAATATTATGTGCCAATCCAAAAAATCTGGAATTGTCATAATCCCTTTTTCAGCTTGCTGTATCTGTAGGCTTACTGGGGACATCCTGGATTTTTAGTACCACAAAGGTGTCATTCTAAAAACTTATTTATTTAACTATGGTTGATTTACTGTATTGTGTTAGTTTCAGGTGTACAGCTTCAGATTCTTTCCCATTATAGGTTATTACAAGATACTGAATATAGTTCCATGTGCTATACAATAAATCCTTGTTGTCCATCTATTTTATATACAATGGTGTATATCTATTAATCCCATACCCCTAATTTATCCCCTCTCCTCTCCCTCTCCTTTCCCCTTTGGTAACCATAATTGTTTTCTATGTCTGTGAGTCTGCTTCTGTTCTGCAAATAAGTTGATTTGTATTTTTTTAGATTCCACATATAAGTGATATTATATGATATTTGTCTTTCTCTGTCTGACTGCATTTAATATGATAATATTTAGGTCCATCCATGTTGCTATAAACGGCATTATTTCATTCTTTTTTATGGCTGAATAATACTCTATTGTATATGTACCAAATCTTCTTTATCCATTCATCTGTTGATGGGCATTTAGATTGCTTCCATGTCTTGGCTATTGTGAATAGTGCTGCTGTGAACACTGGGGTGCATGTATTTTTTTTGAATTAGAGTTTTCATCTTTTCCAGATATATACCCAGGAGTGGGATTGAAGGATCATATGGTAACTCTATTTTTAGTTTTTTAAGGAACTTTAGGACTGTTTTCTACAGTGGCTGCACCAATTTACATTCTCACCAACAGTATAGGAGGGTTCCCTTTTCTCCAAACCGTCTGCGATATTTATTATTTGTAGACTTTTTAAAAAAAAAATTTTGGGGGTGGGGGAGTTAGGTTTGTTTTATTTATTTATTTATTGAGGAGGTACCAGGGATTGAACCCAGGACTTCATGTATGCTAAGCATGCACTCTACCACTTGAGCTATACTCTCTCCCATTAAAAATCTTTTTTTTAAATTGAAGTATAGGCAGTTTACAATGTTGGGTCAGTTTCTGTTGTACAGCATAATGTTTCAGTCATACACGTAGACTTTCTGATGATGGCCATTCTGACCAGTGTGAGGTGATATCTCATCGTAGTTTTGATTTGCATTTCTCTAATAATTAGCGATGCGGCACATCTTTTCATGTGTCTGTTGGCCATCTGTATGTCTTCTTCAGAGAAATGTCTATTTAGAAGACCTCATTGATCCATAAGTACCTTTTTAAAAATCACAGCATATAGCAAGTAGAATATAAAGCTTATACTGGGGCTTAACCATGATGGCCATTTAGTGAAAGCTCACTGAGTACCAAGTACTAATGTAAGTGCTTCTCATGTTTTATCTCATCTGCTTCTCACAACAACGCTATTTTAAAGGTGAGGAAAGGGAAGTTTAATGAAGTTAAACAAGTTGCCCAAAGTCACCCAGCTATTAGGTTGAACCAAGACTTCAACCCATGCCATGTTTCAAACCAAACTCTTACCCACAATGCAATCTCCTTCCCAATGTTGCCTTGAATCACATACAGGGATACCACTAAGATAGCCAGAACTACCCTTAGTTTGTCAACTCTCCTTAAGTTTGAACTCCATTTTTACCTTGAGAGAACATCTATAAACCTGGTTGCTATTAACTGACACAAAATCTGCACCATGGAGAACTGTGTTTTAAAACTAACTTCATTCTTAAGTCACTGATCCTTGTAGGTACCTGATTACTAAATGCTTCCGGAGGAAATCACCTCTGACAGACTGCTGTCATATAAATTTGTGGTCACCACCTTCTACTAGATCCTACTGATGCTACTATGATATTACTATGTCCAAGTTCCATTACAGATGTTTCCATTCTGTTCTATGGTAGGCAGCTTCTAATATTGCTCCCAATGATCATGCCTCTAGTACAGAAACACCTCATTTTATTGCACTTTGCTTTATTGCACTTCGAAGATATTGTGCTTTTCACAAATAGAAGGTTTGTGGAAACCCTGTGTTGTCAGATGATGGTTAGTATTTTTAAAGTAATAAAGTTGTTTTGAAATTAAGGTATGTAAGTTGTTTTCTTTGACATAATGCTATCGCACACTTAATACATTCCAGTATAACATTAACATAACTTTTATATGCACTGGGAAACCAAAAAAGTTCACGACTCATTTTATTGTGGTATGTACTTTATTACAGTAGTCTATTGCAGTAGAACTGAACTCACAATATTGCTGAGGTATACCTTCCTTTGTGGACTGCACCTAGTGACTTCCTTTTAACAGATAGGCTACGGCAAAAGTGATGGAATGTCACTTCTGAGATTAGGTCAAAAAAAGACTTTGGCTTCTGTCTTGCTTGCTCTCTCTTGCTCTCTTGAATGGAATCTAGCTGTCAGTCCCTATGATGAGCCCCAAATGGTGGGAGGTGGTGTAGAGAAAACTGAAGCCATCAGTTTAGTAGCCCAGGGGAAACTGAATTCTATCAACAAACACTTAAATGACCTTGGAAGCAGATGCTGCCCTACCCTTGAGATGACAGCAGCCCCAGGTGACATCTTGATTGGAAACTTGTGAGACCCTGAAAATTCAGCTAAGTGACATTCACATTTCTGGCCCACAGAAACTGTGAAATAACACTACAATTTTAAGCCACTACAGTTTGGGGCGATTTGTTATACAGATTTAAATAACTAATACATCTCCCAATCGCAAATTTTCCCTCCCCAACACACATACACCCTTCTTCTCCTAATCTTGGCTTTTAGTAGATGACCTGGCCACCTATTTATAGAGACAATAGAGGTTTTCCACTAGATGGAAATTTTCTCAGCCTCTTGAAAGCAAATCTATACTCCTAAAAGCACCCAATCTATTAATTCTTTCAGTGCTAATAAAAGAGAGATCCTTCTTATCTAAGGCTGATATCCTCTCAACTTCATCTTCTCTAGTCTCTTCCTTTCTTGCAGAATTAGCCCCCTCTCCTTCTGTACTTTTATCTTCTTCCTCTTCTAGATCTTTCCCTATCAGCATTTAAGTCTCTCCTTTTTCAAAACACAAAACTAAAATTGGCTTGACCCATCACCCTCTACAGTTACTCCTTTCTCTCCTCCCTCATTTTTTAAAGGAGAGTTCTAGCATTGTCAACTCAATTTTCCTACTTACTTATTCCTTAACCTACTTGGATATAGACTCTTTCTCGTCACCCAGTAATGGGCCATTCCTAATCCTTATTTAGCTTGAGCACTTGGCAGCATTTGGTACTACTGATCATATCCTCTCTTTTGAAACGTTAACCTCCCTGATGTTACACTTCTCTGGTTTTCCTCCCTCCAGCTGCCATACTCTCCTTTCAGGTTCTTCCTTTCCTACTCAACCCATAAACAGTAATACTTCTCAGGGATAAAGTCTTACACCCTCTTCCATTCTGCTCCTATAGACGAAGAGTCCAAATTCAAATGCTTTTGGAAAAAGACAAGTAAAAAGGAATAATACGTGCTGGGTCTAAGCCATTAGAAAGTAGTGGGGGCTATGTTGAACTAGATAGTTTAAATCCCGTAGAAAGATTTTAGTCTCTGTCTGGTTTAATCCAATTGTTGTTTTACAGGAAAGTAGCCCTATATACTGGAATTTCTAAAATACCTATCTCTAGGTGCAGTTTCTTCATCTTAAAAATCACTCTGTGAATAGTAATGATGACAGTATTAAAACACTGCAAGTCCAGTTTAACCTATAAGCTGCTAGTCTATCATTCTTGCAGATTCTCCTAAAACAACCTCATCTATTTTCATGGTTTCAATATCCACTTTATGCTAAAATTTTCAAAATCTCTAAGGTTAGCTCTCTCCTCCAAGCTCTGTCAGATCCATATATAAACTGCCTTGTTGACATCATCTCCATTTAATTTTTTAAAGTTATCTCTCCCCTTCCTCTTCTTTCCCCAGCCAGTTCCTCCAGTTGTACTCCCTATTTTGATAAATAGTACCAAAAATCTACCAGCTCAAATCAGAAATCTAGAAGTCACCTTTGACAGTTCTCACTTGACATAAACATAGCCAACGTATTTATTTAGTACCTATGACATGCTTTCCAGCCAATGTTGATTCTCTCTAGATTTCATCTAGTTTTCTAATCCCATTTGCCACCATGGTTTTATCTAGATTACTAATAGCCTCCCAACTGGTCTCTGCTTATATGTTGTCCCATTTAATCTATTCTCCATATTGGGGCTAGAATTCTCTCTTCAAAAAGTAAAATTTACCATGTCACTATCCTGCTCAACTTTCAAATCTACTATCTTTAACATTGTTTACAAGGCCCCTGTAGGTCTGTCCCAGTAACATTCAGTTCTCACTATGCTATAATCTTGGTGCCTTTGCATGTTATTTTCTTGGCTAAGAACAGTCAGACTTCATATTGCTCCTTATAGACCGCTAGTTTTCCTTGACCCAGATAATCTTGTTCTTCACATCTCATAACACTCAGCAGTCAGCACTCAGGCAATTAACTATTCAAAATGTCTATTTACTCCATCATACTAATATTGGGAAGGCAGAAAGCACATATGTCTTGTTACAGTAGCTAGCACAACGTTGGCTCTCAATAAATATGTTGAAATAATTATTACATTTACTCTTGCATACAGCTATTTAAATTCTTCCCTAATCCTAATCTTTCTTCTGGGAGATAAGAATAAGTAAGTCTTGACAAGAATAAATCTTGACTATTTCATCCTCAAAAAGCCATTTTTTTCAGAATGAATGAAGGAACGACCCAGTCACGTGAGGCTGATTATGGGTCACTGGCCTCTTAAAAAGGAGGAGTTGGGGAATGGAGAGCTCCAGTAACAGCATCACGTGTAAATAACCCGAGCAGATCCAGGTCCTGTGCCTAGCAAACACGTGCTGCCCGCCGAGCACGGAGAGGGCGGGCACCCGGGAGGAAGATCCCAGGCGGCCGGAACGTGCTCGCGCCCGTGGCCGCCGCAGCCCGCGCCGCGGCCGCCGGGGTCTCGGAGTGAGCGCACGTGCGCCAGCCGGCCAAGCGGAGGGAGCTCCCGGTCACTCGCGGGGAGATGGCGCGCGAGCTGGTGTTTAGGGATAGGAAAGAGTGTGGGGCGACTTACGCCCAGAGAGGGGACAGCAGAGAAGGAAAGCCTTCGGAGACCGAAAGGAGAGAGGGAGGATCGTGAGCTAGGTAAGGCGGCGGGACCTAGGCCTCGAGAGGAAGGGGGCGGGGCGGGGCGGGGCGGGGCTGGCGTGCGGGAGCAGAGTATAAAAGCGCACCGGGAACCGGTTACGAGTTTATTCTTAGGTCCGGTCGGAAGTGCTCACACCTGGAGTCTGGCGCAGGCGGGTGGTAGGTGGAGCCCCACCCACGACGAAGCCAGGCCTAAACCGGGCCGACCCCGCCGCAGCCGGACTTCTTCCTCCCTGCGCGAGCCGCGTCGCCCTCGCTAGCGCCAAATCCCTTAGATAAGCTCCGCCCCGCCACTAGAGAAGGGCAGGCGGGGGCGCGACGCACCCACTCCCTGGCCTGCGCTTAGTAGGCGTCCGCGTCAGTCGGAGCCTGACGCGTGACGCAGCACGTCGACGTAAGTGACGCGCAGGCCCAGGCCGCTCCTCCTTCCCTGAGTGAGTGCCGGTCCGGTCGGGGCGGGGGAGAAGAGGGGGGGCGGGGGAGAAGAGGGAGGGCGGGGGAGGGAGAGGCGACCCGGGAGTCGTTGTGGGCCGCGGGCCGGACCGGGTCCCGGGGCGGCGGCAGCCAGGGCCGAGCCGAAGGGCTCGGTGGGCCGTTAGAGGGCCGCCGTGGCTGTCGGGTCTCCTCCCCTGCCGGACTTGCGCGCCCGGCGCCCGGAGCCTCCGGCGCTGTGCCCACCCGCTCCAGCTCGCGTCTCCCGACTCCAATTAGGTCAGGCTCGGAGTCCCGCGGCCGCGGCTCCGGCCCCCAACGCGCGGCGGCCGCCCGGCTCGCCTTTCTTTCTTCCTTCGCCTTCCTCTCCTCTTGTCTCACCTTCCCCCTTTCTTTTCACGTTGCTGGGGTTTTTTTTTTTTTTGGTTTTTTTTTTGTTGTTGTTAATTTATGCTTTAGGGGTTTTGTTCCTTAGCCCGAGCTCATGGGTGTACATTATCATGCTCCTCTTTTGTAGAGCAACCCGACGGCCATGGAGGCCGAAGAGACGATGGAATGCCTTCAGGAGTTCCCTGAACATCATAAAATGATCCTGGACCGATTGAATGAACAGCGAGAGCAGGACCGGTTTACTGACATCACCCTAATTGTCGACGGTAGGTAGAGTGGTGGGCTGAGGAGCGAATTTGTGGCTTCAGTTCTTATCTCCCCTTCCCCCACTCGCCTTTTTTTACCCACCTTCTGTGGACTCCCTATCAAAAGTCTGCATAGGCTGTGCGCTGAGACCCGAGGACACTTAACCAGTGTCCGCTCACGTAGACCATGCTGCAGAAGGCTAGTCACGCTTTCAACAGAAGCATCACATTTTAACTTCTTGCAGCCTTTTGAAGTGTTCTCATTACACACGAGTGCAGGATGATGGCATGGGGATAGGGAGAATGTCTCTAAATGTTTGGCTAATAGCCTTCTGTTATAAGCTGCTTTGTGATGTCTCTCACTGGAGTCATTTGGGAATTGTTAATTCTTTATAGTTTCCCAAATGGTCTTGGAGGGAAAACGTGAGAGATTCCTTTGCAGCACTAGTACCCTCTTTGGTAAGCCCCCGAAATAAAATGGGGCCTTTACCAGTCTTAGGAGTTGTCATTACAATGGAGGCAAACCCAGCTTGGATAGCTTTTCTATGTAGTGAAAACAGACTTTTCAAGGCAAAAAATCCTTTATTCTAGGTCTGCTGTAGATTGAGGTTCCAAATATCAGGCATAGTAAATGTTTTCCATAGCGAACACATCCAGCTTGGTGATTATCCTGTTGCTTGTTCTTTTTTCAAATGATGTATAACCTTTTGGGTTGTGTTTATATTTAGCAGTTTCAACTGAATAGGATATGCCTTTGGCTTATGTGGTAGGAGGCTCCTTACCTCCTGAAAAGGTTGTTAAGATGGCCTTTAAAAAAACTGGCTTAATAAGGTTTTTGAGGCAAAGATCTGCTTTCGTGTCTAATTGAGATTAAAATTTGTCGAGATACCTGCCCAGAATATAGTTTTATAATTATATTAAAAATCTGTTTTACTTTAATTTTCTAATTTGTTTTATAGTTTTTTATTTGGTTTTGTGAATATGAATGACTTAATTTTCTTTTTTTATCTAGGACACCATTTTAAGGCCCACAAGGCTGTTTTGGCTGCTTGCAGCAAGTTCTTCTACAAATTCTTTCAGGAGTTTACTCAGGAACCTTTGGTGGAGATAGAAGGTAAATGCTTGTTTTAAATACAATATTTAGCAAATATTATAATTTGATGAAGTTTTGGACAGTTAACTTAGCAAGGTACCATGGGAAATAGGCATCAATGGTTCCTATTAGGTGACTGGATAAAGTGACACCTGAGAATTCTTAGTAAAGTTCTTGGTAAAATGATCTACCAGGAAAAACTCTTAGGTTAGATGGTAGTTGTTGGTCTCTTAAAGAGTCTTTTTCATTGCTAAAACCAGCAATCACTGTCTTTTGAAAATATATATTAAAAGTGAATTTCCATCATATTTAGTGGGCTTATGTTTCAGACTGGTGGAGATGCTGCAGGCTTCTGTACTAGCAGAGGTGCAGATGACATGCACAGTGTGAAGTGGGCTGCCATAACATGAAAAAGGCTAGGAAGATGAACTGAAGTAGCATTCAGAAGTTCTAGAGGTTACAGAAGGTCTTAAAATAGGAAGTGATTTTTGTACTTGCTTGAATTTTGTAATAATAGCCCACCAAGTGCCAGGTATTGTTATGTAGTTTGCATTTTCTGAAGTTCACAGCTGTCCTTTGAAATAAGTGGTTTTATTTCCAATTTGCACATCAGGGAGCAGGCACCAAAAGGCACCTGCCTGAGGGTGGTCATCTAGCAAGGGATTCAGTTTGTGCTATTAATTCCCATGCCTTTGTTTTCTGCTACTACAGTACCTAACTCCTCCTCCCTCCCGGTCCAAAGCTACAGGAAATAAATCAGCTTGCCTACGTAAATATAGAACATTAGCTTCTTCATCAGGATTCTTGAGTTTTGGTTTTGTATCTCTTTCACTGTGTATATATTCTCTGTTATGAATGGGTTGCCTAGAAACATTATTCCCTTGGAGAAATTTGGGGCCCAGGGGAACAAAGAAAACGTAGAATTAATATCCTCTTATTTTGATCATTCCAGCTTATCTAGCATTCTGGCTGATACATCCATAAATAGATTATCTTTTGATTATCTGTGATGGACACAGCACAGGCATAATGGAAATCCTCAAAGCTTACCGAAGTGAGAATCCAGCAGCCTAGATGGTATTTGTTTCTATTACAAGGCAAAATTTCATCCATTTATTCACCTGAGGTACTGAGACCCCAGGCAGGTTACTTTACCTCAGCTGCATATTTGCCTCTTCATCTGAAAAGTGGGTCAGTAGGCTTGTACTAATGACTAATTGAAGTAATATATTCAGAGTGCTTGGCATAGTGTTCGGTGCATTGTCAAAACTTAGTACATTGGGACTACTTATCAAATCTAATACCTGTTATACTGTCCCAGACCCAGGAAATGAGGATTCGATGAATAAGACAGCCCTTAGAGAATCTGCAAACTTAATCATGGATAAGCAACTGGTAAAGGAGTGCAGAAAGTGTTGCAGAGACTTATTACAGAATGATTTCACTGAGGAGGGAGCATGAGTGGTTTAATCTGCTTTAGAGAGAGAGGAAAGATTTCAGAGGAGTTGACTTCTGAGCAGAATCCTAAAAAGTCAAAAAATAAGTCACTCAGTCTTGAATATGCATTGCTGGTGGAGCGAGGAGTACTGACCTACCTAGAGAAGTAGGGTCTTCTGAAGACGAATCACCTTGGGATTGCCTCTTACACTTCTGACCTGCTGTGTCCATTTATAGAACAGGACACACAAGCCTTCAGTATTTAAACTATAGAAAATAAGAAAGAAAAATATAAAAGCATTCTTGTTCTTTTGGGTTTTTGCCAGATTCAAGTTTAAAGAATCAGTTTGGCTCAGTGTCTCTTAAGCCCTTAACTTTGGGATTGCTGTACTACCTGGCTAGGCCACCTAGCTGTAGAGAAAGCCCTGGGCATGTACTTGGAAAATCCGAGTTGTAGTCCCAGCTTTACTGTTTGTCAGTTGTGTAACATTGGATATTTTAGCTTCCTTTTTTTTTTGAATGTACAAAATATGTCAAGTAATTTTGGGTGCTGTTAAAATCCTCTATAATGCTTTTGTCATTTTGGTTTATTTTGTTTTAGTAGGCACTCAGCCTGGTTAAGTTCAGGCTGCCTTGTATGGATTGTGGATCCAATTCTAATTTAGTTTTCAGAACCTTTGTTGTGCTGTTCAGGTCCCAGGTGTGTGGATCTGGGTAGTAGTCCACACCACAGTGCAGTTCTCAAAGCCTTTGCTGTGCAGCCTCAGGTCAGTTGCACATGTGTGCAGCTCAGTGGTGAGCTCAAGACTGCATACACAGATATAAGGACCTTAATCCAGCTACCCCTCCTGATTTCCTCTGTACTTTAGCTCCCAGGAGCTCCCTTTCCTGGTCCTCTGTCTGGAAAATTGGGGGTTTAGCCTCCCTGTGATGTTGTACAATTCCGGCAGTGGGGTCCATTTCCTGGACAAAGTGGTGAGAGAAGAAAATGACAGGAATTCTCTCCATGTGCTTCAGATTATTGTCTCTTTCCTAGTTCTGTGCCAGAGAGAACTTTCTCTTAGAGTTTAGGCGCCTGCTTGGTGGCAGCCAGCCACAGATGTGCATGCAGCATCAGAACTGGGGCTTGTCTTGAGGCAGGGCTGAGAGAGAGGAATAAAAATTGGTTATTTTTTCCCACCTACACACATACTGTCCATCCCCTTTCCTGGTTCTAGAGCCAGAAAGAGTTTCTTTTGGAGCTTTTCTATTTGCACCTGCTGCCCAGTAACAGGAGTTGGGCTGTACTCAGCATGGGATATGTGGGAGAAAAAAAATGTAAAACCAGAAAACTTACTGCTGTTCTTTGTGTTCTGATTTCTCTCCCCAATCCTTTTGCTTCTAATTATTCTTCAGAGTCCTTGTATATTTTGCTTTATGTATTCTGTCCAAGATATTTAGTTGGAATCAACGGATAAGTTAGGGTAGAGTATGCTTTCTCCATCCTAGCTAAAACTGGAACTCCTGTCTGTAGAATGGTGATGATTCTCATCCTTAGCTGCACATTAGAGACACCAGGGGAGCTTTTGCAAGTACCAATACCCAAGCCTTTTCTCCAGATCAATTAAATTAATCTTTGAGGGCTGAGATCTAAGCATCTGTATTTAACAGTTCTCTAGGTCCTTGTTATTTGAGGTGTGGTCTGAGGACCATGATGCCTTGGCATCACCTGGGAGCTTTTTAGAACTGTAGACTCTCAGACTCCATCCTAGACCTCTGAATCAGCACAAGATCCTCAGATGATTCCTGTGTACAGCAGAGTTAGAATAGCACTGCCCTAGGACAAGTCCAGCATGCAGCCAGTGTTGAGAACCATTGCCTTATAGGGGTTTGTAAAAGCAAATGACATGTATGTAAAGGAAATTTCAATTGTAATATGCTTTATGAGTATATACTGTCATTAGATGCAAGCTGAACCAGCTCTCTCCCTGTTTCCTAAGTTGCTGGTGAAGTAAGTTACCTTTGATAAGAATGACAAGTTAACCTTCGACTTAAGTGAAAATTGTTGTCCTCAAAGCCAATTGCATCCCAATTCAGCTTTGTGACTTGGACTCACGCCACATAAAATCTTAAACAGACATTTATGCCCTAGTTGAGAACACAAAAGCTTTCTCTTAACCCGAGCCTCCAATTTTCTAACTCCATTCTTTACTCCTGAAGCCACAGATCCATAAGCACCTAGTTTCTCTCAAATAGCAACTCTGCCATCGTGTCCAAAATTTTAGCCCCTAATATCAAAGACAAAACATCTAAGCACGTGTTCAAACATCTTATTTGAGTAGGAGTTTTCCACCAACTGAGGAATTCCCTAAGACTAGAGAAATTCCAGAATGGTGCTCCCCTTTGCCCCTTCCTAAGTGGAAAAATGACTCAGATTAAGGTGTTCATATTAACGTTTTGCTTAGATATTTGCGTGTAAAAAAATGTATTCTCCTACACACTTACATTATGAAAGGAGTAAGGGGTTGATGAGGAAATGGGCTGAAATTTGAAAGTTACCAGACTAGTCCTGATAGAGTATAAAATATTTTTGCAGCTGTACAGCATCGCCCAACCATTCACTTACCTGGACGTGTTATCAGTTTGGTTCATGTTAGCTAATTGGGTCATTGGTTTATTCCTAGGACCAATGTTGGACTGGTCACATAAGAAGCACCTAGAGTGCTTACGAAAAACAATTCTCTATCCCAGTTTTGATTCTGGAGATCAGGGACCCCTGCTTAAGTCTACAGGTGATTCTGATTAACCAAGCTTTGGAACTAAGTCTGCAAATCCTTGGAGGCCAGATGCTTCTTGAGATTACAAATTTTTAGAATTTTCTAAGGTAGTGCAGTATGTGCATTACATGATATACCCGGTAGGGTCTGGAGCAATATCCTATAACCAAGTAGTAATCCAGCATCATAGCTTATTAACATTTATGCTAAGTGGGATAAAGACTATAAATAGCCTCATGTCAGTTCGGGAAAAAATGATGCAGTCAAATTTATAGGAAATTTTCTGGTTTTAAGAGATTTGGGGGACTTTGGAAATATGAATAAGAGATTGCAGTCCTGTAGTGAATGGGACCATGGATATTCAAACTCCCAAACAGGAATGTTTCCTGCCATCATCCTATTTAAAAATCTCCATGCCCAATTTCCTCATCTGTAAGATGGGGATTGTAATAGTACTTCATAGGGTTGTTATGAGGATTAAATGAGTTTAATACTTGTAAAGTGTTCAAAGTCGTGCCTGATACGTATAAATATATCAGGCATATATATGTGTTTGATTAAAAATGAAAATATTCTGCTTCAGGAAAAATTTGCACATTGTTTTTAGGAAAGATTTTTGTTGCACTTTTAAATGTTTGGTCAAAATTTCTTTTAAAGAAAAAAAGCAAAATCTAGTTGTCTGTCCTTCAGGCTACTCTCATATAATAAAATATAACATGGTCAAAAGACAACCAGGAGAAAAACGATTAGGGGACCCAAATAAAATTAGCTTTCAGTGAATCCAGTTATTTTTAGTTTGCTTATTTGGTATCATGTAACTTGGTCATATTATATTATACTTTATGGTGCTTCTTAACATTCTGATTGTATTCAGGCATTTTGAAGATGAGTCTTCTGAGGCTCAGAGGTCTGCGTTGGCCCCAGATCAGAGGTCATAGGGAGCCTGGACTAAAACTTGGAAGTTCTAACTTCCTGAATGATATCTTTGCTTTATATAAATGAGGGGTGGTGGATATTCCACCAATATTCTTACTGTTGTCCTCAAGGCCACCTTCAGGTGTATAAAGTTCATGGGAAAAACGTAAAAGTAATTTTGTATTTGTAGTTGTGTATATTGTGTGCAGTTTGGTCTTGGGCATTTCTTAGCATAAAACAATCTGCAAAAATTAGTTTTCTCTTTGTTCCTGACAGTAGCTTTTCATAGCCTTCCATTAGCAGACTGAAACAATATATAGCATTGAAAAGCATAAAGAAGTAGAGTATCGTTTTGGGCCAAAATTTAAACACAAAACTCATAAAGATTGGAATTGTGGAAGCTTAATTTTGAGAATGACTTTAGCCTTTATTCATTTATATGTACTTTGTGTGTTTGCATTTTGGGAAGCATCATGTTAGATAATGTGTGGTGAGTTTAGAGACAAAATCATTTCTCTCAAGTAGCTTATAGTCAAGAGATGTCTATGAATTTTAATTATTAGGCCACGTACAGAGTCCAGCCTGAGGGAAGTATTAAGGGTTTTACTAAAGATGTGGCATTGAAATTGGGCCTTTAAGGGTAGTAGGATTTGTCCAGAGATAAAGTGATGAAGCAGTCATGAAGGGAGGGTAAGTGTTAAGGCAAGGAACTTCTTAGAAAGTGAAGGGTTTGAGGAGCAGTATATAATGTGGGTTTGATATGGTTTAAGATTTGAAAGGGAAAATAGTGGTAAATAAAAAAATAATGTGAAGGACGTTGAAATAAAGGCAGAGTGGTACTGACCTTTATTTGCTAAGCTGTAGAAAGCTGTTGGTGATTTTGGAACTGAGTTGACACAGAGCTCCCTGGCAAGAAACACAGCATGTCTGATGTAATAGTTAGCCCATTCATATATAAGTGAGAATTCTGCCAGGAAATTAACCTTCCAAAATAACAAATACTCATCAAGTACCAAACACTGGGCTTCTTTTTTAAATGATACAAGATCTGAATCACCATGAATGTATGCTAATGCACAACTTTTTTACAGGTGTTAGTAAGATGGCCTTTCGTCATTTGATTGAGTTCACATATACAGCAAAGTTAATGATACAAGGAGAAGAAGAAGCCAATGATGTATGGAAAGCAGCAGAGTTTCTACAAATGCTAGAAGCTATCAAAGCCCTTGAAGTCAGGTAATTATTTCTTTAATGAGCACAGATAGTTATTATATTTAGTCACATTCAGGGTCATGCTATAAAGAACTAACTTCCTTAGTGAGGCGCAGATGGTTATATTCAGTCATGTTCACCCTGTTAAGAATTTATCATGTGTGTCATGCCATAAAGAGCTTACGTTTTGCAATCAGGAGTATGTGTTTAAGAATTTATAAAGTTCTTCTGGATACTGATTGTTCTTTACCTCACACTTGATTTTTTGTAAAAACTGCTAATATTAACTGAAGTAGCATCTTTTGTGTCTAATAAAATAAGGAGGACTAGACATCTTTTAAGGAGTTCTCTGGGCCCCTGTAAACTGTCTTGTTGGACTCAAGCTAATTATTTGTACTAAGCCTTATTCTAAAAAGAGTTTGCCTTACATAGATTAACGTAGTACAGTTTTTTTTAAAAAGTGAGGAAATTGAAGATGTAATAAATAGGCTAGGTGGAGGTGATAATCAATGAAGTTAGAAATATGATAGTCAAAATGCATGCCATTTAAGTCTGTCTACTTGCTAAATGAGCTAAATATAGCTCTGAGTTCTGAAGCACCTCTTTGCAAAGAAAAAGGAAAAAAACCCTTCAGTTACATTAGTTATGGTTATAATATGAGAACATACCAGTTTTGTAGGAGCTATGCTTGATATTAAAACAGTTTCTCATAGAAGTTACTAGGAAAACATTAAATGGTATAATGAGTAAAGACTTCAACATTTTACATAATGAATAGTGTCATTGAAACATAGTGACCAAGAACAAGAGCTCTGGGGTCGGGCTGCCTCTGTAGTATCCCAGCTCTGCCACTGTGTGGCCTCAATGCAATTACTCTGCCTCCTGTGAGCTGCTCAGTTTCCTTATCTGTCAAATGGAGATAATAATGGTACTGTCTACATAGGATTATTTGTGAAGTTTAAGTGAATTAATGCGTGTAAAGTGCTTAGCAAGGAATCTGGCCCACTGTACTCTAAATGTGAATTGCTGTTATTATCTCTTGGTTCTATTTCTTTATGAACTTCAATGTAGGTTGTTGACATAACACTGAAGTACAGTTTGGTAAAATCAGTTACACATAGGGCAGAGTGATTTAGTCCCACTCACTGGTGTGATTCAGTCAAAAGATACGTTCAGTTGTTTCTTAGTTATTCTTAAATTGTAATTATCCATAAATATTATTTCTCCTAATGAGCTTTTAATTAGTTTGATGACAGAATTCAAGATTAAACTTTTCTGACAAGAGCTTGGTGTGTATGTATTCTGCTGCCTAGTGCCTGACACATAGTAGGTATGCAATAAACATTTGTGAATAGATGGATGGTGTGTGCTGATTAAAACCAGGCCAGTGTCTGCAGAGAGAGCTAAGACACAGGTAGCAAAATAGAGGTGTATTGAGGATGTAAACCTGATTTAGGTCATACCTTCTCAAAATGGAGGTAGACTAGGGGAATATGTTTGGATGGGGCAGTATCAAATTTGTGGTTAAGTCTCAGATGAGAACCTTCTGAAAACGTTTTCTGTGTGGTCCCTTTGCTGCTCATGTTAGTAAGTAGTATCTCACTATGCAGAAAGTCATTGTCAGCAGAACAGTGGAACATACTCAACAACAGTGGTCCAGGTTAGATTTGGAAGACATTTAATTAAGTTCTTGTGTCTAGTCATTGGGAGATGATGGTAAGAACAACTAGGTACAGCTGTTTTCCCAGGCCTATTTAGAAGCTTTTAGAAGATTTATTGTAAGACTGGGATTCTTACAGTAATTACAACCATCAGTGCTTCTCAATATAAATATAGTAGCATGTTGAATTGTTTCATGAACCAAATAGGCATGCAGTATACTCTGAAGGATTCTTTAAAGACAGGAAGATAGCAGTATTACATATTGACTGTTTGTAATTGGCTGGGTATAATGTTACACAATTTAGGAATAAAAATTGCATGATGTAGTTGTGGTTAAATCAACTGGTGAAGGCAACTCTGTATTGAGAAGATTATTGTATAACTGCTTTGTAGATGCAGAAGGTAAATAAGGTGCTCTTCTCACATTTGCAGTATGCACATATTTTTGGAATACAGTGTAAAATTTTTGAATGACACTGGAAAAAATACTAGGACTTTATTTTGCTGGAATTGCATCATTGCTTATTTAAAACTGGATGAGAAAGTTCCTGTTATTTGTTAGGAAACAGCAGGTGCCTTATAGATTTTTCTTCCTCAGCCTATTAAGGTGTAGTTTACATACAATACATTTCACCCATTTTAATGTAGAGTTTGAATTTTGTTAATTGTACACGGTGGTGTAGCCACCACCACATTCAGGATATAGAAACATTTTGATCACCCTAACTTTTCTTACGACTGCAGTCAACCCTGATCCCCAGCCTCCACTGATCTGATTTTTATCACTGTGGGTTTTTGGGTTTTTTTAAGTATATAGTTGATTTACAATGTTGGGTTAGTTTCTGGTGTACAGCATAGTGATTCAGTTATACATATGTGTATATTATTATTTTTCATTATAGGTTATTACCTCATTGTGGTTTTGATCTTATTTAGAATGTCATATAAATGGATTCCTATAGTGTGTAGTCTTTCATATAAATGGATTCCTATAGTGTATAGTCTTTCAAGCTAGACTTTTTTCACTTAGCATTATGTTTTAGAGGTTTGCCCATGTTGTTGTGGGTTCCTTTTTATTGCTGAGTATTCCATTGATTGGCTATACCACCTGTTGATGGACATTTAGGTTGTTTCCAGTTTTTGCATATTACAAATAAAGTGACTACGAATATTTGTGTACACGTCTTTGGACATATGCTTTCATTTCTCTCAGTAAATACCTAGAAGTGGAATAGTTGGGTCATATGGTAGATGTGTTTGTTTATTTATTTATTTATTTATTTAAGAAACTGCCAAGCTGTTTTCCAAAGTGTTGTACCATTTTACATTCCAATTTGAACTGTATGAGGGTGCCAGCTGCTCCACAGTCTTCCTGTATGATCAGACTTTTTTCATTTTAGCCAAGTTGGTAGGTATATGGTGGTTTTAGTTTGCATTTCCCTAATGGCTAGTGACTTTGAGCATTTTTTATGTGCCTCTTTTGCCATCTGTTTATCTTCTTTGGCAAGATGTCTGTTCAAATTTTTTGCCCATTTAAAAAATTGAGTTATTGTCAAAAACTGAAGGGTGTGAGGTTTTAATCTGTTTACCAGCTAATAAGTTGGCCTGCCACAGTGTTATGGGTGCTGGCAGCAGACATGAGAATTTTGAGTCTCTCACAGCATACAGAGCAGCATGAGCTTCCTGTTCGTGTCAGTTTTCTTGGGTCCCATTCCCCAGGAGTCATGAGGGATAATGCAGTGGCTTTGGTGTGTGTTGTGCTCACAATGGTTTACATCACAGTTGAGGACTTTGGGCTCTAGGAAACCCAAATCTTTTATGATGAGCTGTAAGCAAATCTACCCAGCCTTTGCCCCAGAGGGTCCCTTATCTTTATTACACTGGACAATAAACAGACTGGCCCTCCACTCTGGAGGAAGATAGGCTCTGTTTTCTAAGGCCATTTGCTATACAGACAGCTGTCTTTGAAAAGATAGTCCAAAACAAAAGACTTTCAGTGTGTTTGTTTATAAGACATGCAGAAACATGAGGGTCCCACGGAGAGGTGTTTCAACAGTGTGCTTATTTCTACACTGTTCCAGCTCCTGGTAAATTTTCCAATGAATACACTACTCCATGACCATTCCGATTAATATGCCAGTAGGGACTGGGACCTACTATTCAATTTTTCCCTGCGCGGGATTTAGTTAAGAAAACATCAGAATTCCAAGTAGCAGGATGTGGCCACCCTGCAGTACTCTTAACCATGCATCCATTCCCCTAAGGTCCTACACTCAACCAACTGAACAAATCCCAGAAAGCCAGAAGGCTTTCTCCTTTAGTTTCTGTATTGACTTTTCCACTTAGCTCTAAGGATTAATCTGAGTGTAGCCAGATGTTTAAGCAGTTGCACAGTCTCAGCATTGGTCAACAGGGAAGAAGTCTAGGGCAAGTCTAGCCTCCATAATTACCCTGGCCAGTGTTCTGAGGCTGACATGAATGTCTTCCAGATCCCAAGTGGTGTCATTGATCACATAGCTAGAGCCAGACACAAATTTGTACCACCTATTTATTTGGATGCCTCTCATGGTAGGGAAGACTGCTTGCTCATAGAACATGCATAAATAAATCAGTTATTCCTCCAGGAAGCTCCCCCAAATAACCAAGGGTAGTCTTATTTTGGAGAGATCTTCACAGTCATCTGAGAGCTAAACTGATCTACCAGTGGTGCTTCCTTAGATACTGGATGCTCTCTTCCCACCTCTAAGTTTCAAGGCATTGTATTTTTGGGAAGGAAGTTAAGACCTAGCTTCCATACAAGAATTATGGTCCCAGGGGGCACATAGGTGCTTTTTGAAGAAAGTGTTGTTTACAAGTTTTTGTGACCACAAAGTGGGATCTTCATCAGTCAGGGGCACAGATTGACATTGTCTCCAATGTGGCCTTCCTCTCCCAGCTCAGTTTGAATGAGTCTTTGTTTTTGGAGGGAATGTCTGAGAGCTGCTAGTTCAATCTGTTCTGTTTATCATGAGCACCTGGATGCCAGCTGAGTGACAGCCACCTCACAGACTGAGCCTGAGCTTTGGGAATAGTAGTGAAAACCTGGTGTTTTGCACGCGACATGCAGGAGCTTGGCCATCCCGTGCTGTTGCCAAAATACTTCTTAGTAAAGTTAGGGAAAATGGTGATCAGGTTGTGGTCAGAGCCCTCTGGTGAGGGATGACAGATCCAGCAGTGAGTTTAAACTTGCAGCTTTTGGGGAAAGCTGCCTGAGAGCATTTTCCTACCTGAGGAAGGCTCTCGGAGTGGTTCTGAAGGACAAAGATTATTAATGTCCCTTTCTCCCCCTACACATCTCCTGCAGTCAAAGATGTTCTCTCTCTAGTGTCCAGGGTGGTGGTTCTCCCTCCACCTCCACAAAATCAGTATGTCCCGTTCTAGTAGCTATAACTTTACCTCTTTTCCAGCCATCTCCTCTTACCTAGACCTTTCATGTGGAATGGACAGAGATAAGGGCATTTATAAAACTTAAGAGACCCATTATATATTCCACTTTGGCCCACAAGGGCCAATCTAAGTGTACTTGGCAAGCAATGTATTCAACCAAGTGGTCATTATTCCTAGGATCTAAGTTGATGTCTGTTCAATAAGAGAATCCCAATGGCTAAACTAGAACTAAGTTTGAATCTGCTAGGCCTACTTTTGACAGGATATTAATTTGGAAGAGGTACCAGCCAGGCTGCTCCATGGTTGCCATTGGGGGAAAGAAAAAGATAGTGTCTGAGAATGGTCAGAGCAGAATACTAAATTTCCAGTTAGGTTTATATATAGGTCTTGATCGTTACCCAGGAGGCAGCCAAAGAGAGGTGATCCTTTTCTAGGGACAGCTGAGTTTGATGCCTTACTCAGATTTTTGGACAAGGAGGAAGCAAGGGAAGTAGAGTCAGAAGTCTTTTTGAGTTGATATTTTAGGAGGCTGTTACAGCACTCTACAATATCAGTATCTATGGACGGTAGGGAGCTTGAAAGTTCCAACAATACCTTGACTAACAGCTAATTATTGAGTAGCTTTTAGTGCATCATTATCAGACTGCACGTGGTCCAGAGAGCTGAACATATGACACAGCTCAATCTCAAAAGCCACAGTAGTGTGGCCAGAACCAACTGATTAGACTGGAACAGCAACAGGTTAACCTGAAAAGGGGTCCTTAGTGGTGAGACATCAGTGATAGCCTTGAGACGGGGCCAAAGGTCTAGTGTAGTCTGTCTGCCAGGAACAGTCGGAGACAATGCCCTCTATGATGTGACATGAGACACACAGGCCAACTTTTAGCAAGTATCACAAGTCTAGCATGCAATGGCAACTTCTCCATCAGAAATATAGGGTCCTTTACTTTCTGCTCAGTCTGTGAGAGTGAGTGTGTCACCATCTTCAGAATTTGTTGAATAGAGGTGGCAGTGATGGAAGTCTAGGCAGTGTCGGCTTGATACTCTTGATTCCAGTTGGTACCACTGGAGAACAAGCCATTACCATGAACATCTGAATCAGTGATCCAGATAGTTTAGTCAGCAGCTGCTATTTGTTTCCACAGTTGTGGCCCCAAAGATGGGTATCTTTAATCTGCCAAGATTTCCAAGTCTTCCAGAGAGCTAGGCCATGGCAATAGCCCAAGAATCAATAAAAATACAGAAAGGATCATTTTGGAGAATGTTGTCCAGATTGATGAAGACCGCCTTGAGTTCTGCACTCTGAGCCAGCGCAGCCATGTCCATTTCTGGGTTTGCAGAATTGGTGCCTAGGCTGAGCATCTGTAGCAGCCCAGTGAACACCTTCAGCTTAGCCAGACTGTCAGTGAACCAAAGACCCCGTTGATCTAATGGCATTCTTTGGGCAACAGAGTAGGGAAGCTACCACTTTTTCATGTAAAGCCAAGAGGCCAACTGCTCTCTTGAGTATAACTATTTCTGTTTGACAAATGAGACTTGTTGGGCACATCTTAACTTGCTGATCATGAAGTTTTAGTTAACACACTCCCAAATGGCAGAGAGCCTCAAAGCTTCCATGAATCTTATCTCAGTTTCAACAAGAGCCCATTAGCAAGCTAATCCTTTCTTGTCAAAGGGAGTGTACCTTGTAGCCATATCAAGTAGTTGGCAAGTCCAAAACCCAAGGAATACCTTTGGGTGGAGGCAGCTTCCCTTTGCCAGAAGCTCAAATCTGCAAAGGCATCAGTCTCAGAGACTTGTAGATGAAGGAGGTCACTAGGGTTTTGGTAGAGAATGTGCCACCAGTGCAACCTGCTGGTTGGAGCCCCACTTAAAAGATACTGTTTTGCAGATTAGCTGATCTAATAAACAAGTTAGTAGAAGTGAGGCACATACTGTCTCTGGTACCTAAATAGTCCAATGAGATGCTGGGTCTCATTTTTGATGGGAAGAGGGAGGAGGTGAAGAAACAGTAGTTTTTTTCTTTTACTGCTAGAGGGGATTGAACATTGTGAATCTGCATGTCTAGTCCTCAAAAACTTTACTTGGTGAGCAGACCTCTGAATTTTGTTGGGATTTATCAGCAACCCCTGCTGGTAGAGATGTCTTAATATTACATTCAGGGCCTTTGCAACTGAGACTTCTGGCTTGCCAGTCATAAGGATATCTTCAGTATAATGTGAATTTTAGATATAAAATAGAGACACTTGTGCTAAATCTTGACCCAGCTACTAGTGGCTAATAACAGGGAAGGTTGTTCTAGTAGCTCTTCTGTGTGTGTGGTTCTTCCCAATCGGGATGACCCATCTCTGGTACTTATGGGATGGAGAGGTGTAAATGCACATACCGTATCAACTCCTGCTGTACATTCAGATGTCAAACAGCAGTATGTAGAATCAGCACCACCCACAGGGTCAGGACAGCCTCCCTTTCCTCCTGTGAACCTTGCTCAGACCCCATCAGTGGAATGCAAGTGCCTCTCTCCGTGGAACCAGGTGGGATTGTGAGTTGGACACCTGAATATAACAGAACTGTGAAAGTTTGAGTCCCTCGCATTCTTGAGTTTTCCTCAGCATACTTCAATGAGTATATGGTGTCTTCACTGTATACCCTGGGGAACAGGGAGACTTTGGCTTCACCCCTAATTATCTTACTCCAAGCAGATGAAGTCAAGTTTAGAGAGGAAGGGAAGCTAGAAGGGGAGGTGGTGTGGAGGAAGAAAGTGACTCTGCCAGTGAGCAAGTTACGTTTACTTTGTGTCAGGCAGCGCAGGAGCTGTATGTGGCTCAACTAAATAAACCTCTGATATTTTCAGCCCACCCAGAGCCTTCTGTCAGGCAGCAGGGTTATCATTGCTGACACCGTAAATGTCAGTTTTGGGGACCCTTTGATTCAACAGCCCCATTCACATTGCTTTCTAATTGGGGCCACGTGGTTTATGCCTTTTGGCTGACTCAGACTTGACTTCCACAGTGGTGGCTTTTTTTTTTTTTTTTAAAGAGTGTACCTTAATCCTGGACATTCGCTGCCCCATTGTCAAGATAACATCTATGCTTTTCCTGGTGCAACATAGAAGGCTTTCCAGCAGGTCTGACCACAAGAATTTATATTGCTTTGGATCCTTCTCTCATTCCTTAGTGACTCATCTTCATCTGCATTATAAACCCAGGAAGTTGGACAGGAAGACTCCTAGTAATGCCTCATCATAAGAATTTGTCTCAGAGAAATCTCTCCAAGAGCACCCAAAGCACCTTTATGGCAGCCAGGACCCACTGCAGAAAAACTCCGAAACCTTTGGCAGTCATCTCCAAATGGATCTAAGGTGGACATGACAGACCACAGGAGGGGCCGAGCTCTGAGATGGCCCAAGCGTTGCCATTATTCCTTGCTCGACAAGCATTATGTTGCCCCTTCAATTCCCATGTGGACCAGCCAAAGTTCTAATGACTCAGCTGGTTTCTGCTAGTAGCAGTTGCGAGTTTCCCTCCTGTCACACTTGGTTTAGGTGCATTTGACAGTAACTTGTCTATAAAGCAGGTGGAACCTTCTGTCTCCACCTGTCAGACTGCTCTTGAATCTTCATCTTAGTTGTTAACAATGGGGCAGACTTCAGGCTGACCACCAGATGGCAAGGAAATCCTCCTCTTTCCCCCGCCTCTCCACCCCTGGACAGTTTGCAACAACTGAAACACCATTCCAGCAGCTGTCCTTAAACTTATTACCCAGTGCTCATCCTGCAACCTCATTAGTAAATGTTTTAGTTTCCTGGGGCTACCATAACAAAATACCACAAACTGAGTTTCTTAAAACAACAGAAATTTATTGTCTCACAGATCTGGAGGCTAGAAATCCTAAATTAAGGTGTTGGTAGGGCCATGTTCCCTCAAAATCCTCTACGGGAGGATCCTTCCTTGTCTCTTCCACTTCTAGAAGCCCCAGGTATCCTTAGCTTGTGGCATCATAACTCCAATCTCTTATACAGACATAGTTAGAGTAGGGCCCACTCTAATGGCCTCATCTTAACTTGATTATATCTGCAGACATTTCTAAATAATGTCATATTCATGGGGGTCAGGACTTCATATCTTTTGGGGACACACAGTTCAATTCATAACAATAGGCAATTAAATAGAGGACCATTTATTGCCTTACAATTTGGTAAACCTGTTTGCTGCCAGCTCCAATGGGCTTCTTCAAATTCCGTTTGCTTTGTGAGGTCTTACCCTTCCTGTTATAGAAAGCCTGTCTTTTTCAGCATCCTGTTCTTGGTGCCAAAATGTGGGGGGGGGTCTGAGATTCCACCCTACTTTGCAAGCCAGCAGATTATCCTACCACCGTTTCCTGGATGCTGATAGATGATACAGGGTTGGTAGGTCAGAAAGAAAGGACGTTATTACTCTCTGCACAGCAGACAGCATGAGTTTTCTTTGTGCTGCTTTCCCTTCCGCAGGTCCCACAGGCCCATGTGAATGTTGTGCATATGGTTGGTTTTCTTCACAGCTGAAGATCTCCAGCTTAGGAAGACGTCTTTTATAATGGGCTGCGAGCAAACCTGCCTTTCTATCACACAGGGGGACATTATTATATTGGACAATAAGAAGAGCTGTCTGTCCTCTTTGGAGGCAGCAACTCTGTCTTCCCAGGCTGTTGGCTTTTCTGCAGACATCCTTGGAAAGATAGTCCAGAACCAAAGCTTGTCAGTTCCCAAGATGTACAGAAACACAAGGAACTTGTGGAGAATTGTCTCCCAACAGGTGTTTTAAGAGATTGAGTTTAGTGAATTGTAAGAATTCTTTATGTATTCTCTATAGAAGACCTCTGGCAGATACATGTTTGCAAATATTTTCTCCTGATGTCTGGCTTGCCTTTCTGTTAACTGTGTATTTCAAAGGACAAAGTTTTTAATTTTGATGAAATCCATTTTATCAGTTTTTGTTACTAAAGTTTCTGCTTTCTATCTGCTATTTATACTTAAATAAATACTTGACTATAAATGTCTTTCAGTATTTAAACCTAGTCCAGTGTTACAAAGATTTTATCCTGTTTTCTTCTTACATTTTTAGTAGTTTTAGTTCTTACATTTAAGTGTGTGATCCATTTTTAATTTTTTTGTGTATGATATGAGGGTAAGGGTCAAGATTTATTTTTCCCATATGGATACTAGTTGTTCCAACACCACTGTTTCATCTTTTCTGCGTTAAATTACCTTGGAACCTTTTTTCAAAAGTCAGTTGACTATATAAGTGTGGATCAGTTTCTGGACTTTGTCTGTTCCATTAATCTCCATGTTTTATCCTTTCACTGTATCATATTGTCTTAATTTACTGTAGCCTTACAGTAAGTCTTGAAATTAGGTAGTATAAGTCTTCCAGTATTGTGTTCTGCATTTCTGTATAAATTTTATTATCAGCTTATCAAAATCTTCCAAAAAGATTTTGATAGATCTGACTGATTTTTTTTTTAACCCGTGCCTTGTGTATTTCAGGAACAAAGAAAACTCAGCTCCACTAGAGGAAAATACGACAGGAAAAAGTGAAGCAAAAAAAAGAAAAATTGCAGAAACTTCAAATGTTATCACTGAGTCATTGCCATCTGCAGAATCTGAACCCGTTGAAATTGAGGTGGAGATTGCCGAAGGCACAATCGAAGTGGAAGACGAAAGCATCGAAACATTAGAGGAAGTGGCTTCCACAAAGCAGTCCATCAAGTACATTCAGAGCACAGGTTCCTCTGATGATTCTGCTCTGGCACTGTTGGCAGATATTACCAGCAAGTACCGTCAAGGTGATAGAAAAGGGCAGATTAAAGAAGATGATGGCTGTGCATCTGACCCCACAAGCAAACAGGTAGAAGGTATTGAAATTGTGGAACTTCAGCTGTCACATGTGAAGGACTTGTTCCATTGTGAGAAATGTAACCGTTCATTTAAATTGTTTTACCATTTTAAGGAACACATGAAATCACACTCCACTGAGAGTTTCAAGTGTGAAATATGCAATAAAAGGTATCTTCGGGAAAGCGCATGGAAACAGCACCTCAGTTGTTACCACCTTGAAGAAGGTGGAGTCAGTAAGAAGCAAAGAACTGGGAAAAAAATTCACATATGTCAGTACTGTGAGAAACAGTTTGACCACTTTGGACATTTTAAAGAACATCTTCGAAAACATACAGGTAATTAGCAGATACTTTATGTTAAAAGTATGTTTTTTCCATATTCACTTGCAGCTGTGTCTAAATCCTTTTTTTTTCAGTAGTACCACAGAAATCATCCCTTGTGTTTTCTAACATGCAGGGCTGAGTATAGTGTTTTTAAAATATTCGTTTGTTGAAATATTGATGCTTTAAAGGAAAAAATCAGTATTTGAAAGTAATTGTCATTCTCATATCTTGTCAGTTTGTATATTTTTAAAAGAAATACATAAAACATAGTTTGATTATTTATTAGGAGCCATAAATTATGAAATTCTAATTAGAGTAAGACTTCACTGTTACTGCTTTTACTTTTCCTGTCTTATATTAACACATTACATAGATGAGCACATTTACAGACAATCCTGGACATGTTTATACCTTTGCATATATTTGGTCACCTGTTCTGACTCGGCAGATAGGTAAGGGCAGACATGTCAGGAAAGGTGAGCAGCCTAGGGGCTGAGAAGGGTAAGGTCTCTGTACTGTCCTCCTCCTAGGAGCCATCCCAGGCATGAGGCAGGTGTCTCAGGGAGTCCGCCTTAGAGCCTCTGGTCCTTACAGTTCTGCATCTATTCCCTTGCCTGTTTTTTGTTTTTTTTTTTTCCTTGTCAGATTCCCTGTCCTTGTTCCCATTCCCCAAGCTTTCTTTGCTAGGTCCTCTGTGCCAGACACTGGAGCTACTGCCACCAGTGACTTGAATCTTAGGGAGTCCCTAAACCCACTATAACAAAGATGTGGGAAGAGCAGTGTTAACAGAGACTTCTGGATGCTTGTTCCTAAGTTCTTAGTATGTTAGATAGTTAAGGCAGTTTAGACTATCAGTACAGTGAATACAATATAGATATCCCATACTGTTCAGAATCTTTCTCTTTGATGCTGGATTTTGGAGAACTTTGGATGAAATTTTTTCATAGATGCCTCACTGTCCAGAGTTGCTTGCTACACACTACTTGAAACTGAAGAATGATATTCAAATAGTGTGGTATCCCTTACTATTCAGACTCTTGGTATCAATACCCAGGAACTGGATAAATACGTGAATAGCAAGGGAATCTTGTAATTTACTTAAGGCTCAGTACATATTTAGAAGGCTTTAAGATACTAGTTTGAGTAACTAATAGGTGTTTATGGAATCTTTGGGGGAAATGCTTTCTGGTTTTCAAACATCATGTGTATAGACCTGTTGAATTTTGGCAGTTGCCTTAACTGTAGTTTTTGTCCTTAAAAAAAAAAATAATCATCTATATCAATGGTCTATTGATGAACTTTTTTGTGGTAACTGTTGTGATTAGTTTTGCAAAAGCATTGACATACCAGCAGAACATTGAATTAGCAAATAGATGTTACTTGGTAACTAGCAGACTTTGATGGGGGTTTCCAATACACCAGCAAATAATCACTTTTATTTATTTCCTAGAAATGTCAAAGTAGAAGCAATTGTCTTTTATCCAAAACATTACCTAGTGACTTGTTTGAAAATAGGACAACACAGATCCTTTTGGAAGTTTTAAAATATGCTTTCCAAGTCCTGCCCATTGTACACTGGATTGAACAGCCGAGTACAGAGTTAAAGGGCATTAAGTTCTGTGTCTTTCCTTTCAAAACGATGTGAGATAGCTTAAGAACTTAATTAAGTAGCTGTTAAAAGTTACAGAACTAGACATTCTCTGGAGGAACAATTTTGCATGTAAAGCAAACAGAACTTTTACTGTCTTTTTTAACTTCAATCAATTATTGTACTAGTAATTAATGACAAGATAGTTGTATATGTGATGACTTAGTAAATTTAAGAGAAGCATAAGTAAACAGTTGGAAATTGTATTTATGTTAATAAAGGATGGATCATTTTTTGCTTATAACAAACTAAGTGTAAAGATAAACAGTTCTGTTCCTATTTCCTACCTTCAGAATATACCTTATATACCCCCCCTTCAGTTTCATATTTTGCATTCTTTTATTAGTTTAGTGCTTTGGTTTCTTGTATGTTCTTAAAGTGTGCACTGTAATCTATAGCTTGATTTGCAAAATTTTGGCTGTTACTTGCCCTGAATTATTTTGTTTCCATTTGGAAATAGTAATGATAATGTCAATCTCCTAGGCCATGGAGATAATAAACTTTTAAGTCTCTGTGTTTAAGGAGCTCAAAGTTTAAATTGGGAGAGACAAGCAGGCACAATCACAGTGTGACAGGCTTAAGTGCCGATAGAGGTAAGGACAGAGTCTTAGGGAAACGCCTGCTTGTGCTGTTCATGATGGAAGAGACAAGGATGGCTTTCTAGAGGGTTTATCCTGTGATGGCCCTCAAAGGAAAAGGAATTAACCAGGAGATGAGCATTCTAAGCAAAAGAGATGACACGTACACAGACATAGAGGAGAGAGAAGTAACTCATTGGGAGCACTTGCTGGCGGGATTTTATTGCTGGAGGATTGGGTCCAAGTAGAGGAATGCCAGGAGATGCAGGTGAAGAGTTTGGAAGGGCTGACTGTGGCGTGTACTTAGGCATCATGGACCATCTACCAGTGGTTCAAGGACAAGAGAGAGAAAATGATAGAAGAGAAGGCTAAGATCAATTAGTTATTTTCGTAAGTCCTCTAAATTAATTTTTTTTTCCTTGAAAGACTCTGGATCACTTTAAAGAAATTTAAGCCCAAAAGATTTCTGATTACATTTATGTTTTAGAGAGATAACTGGCAGGATAGATTAGAGTCGGGTGAAACCTACTGAATCTAATTGGGAAGCTGTTGGAGTAATCTCAACAAGAATGAGGGGTTGAATAAAGGCAGTAATAGTGGAAAAGGATTGGAGATGTGAGTAACGTTAAGTGGGCAGAATCAACAGGATTTGGTGATTGGTGAGATACACTGGTAAAAGAGAAGGTGACTCGCAGCTTTCTGATTTAAGTGGTTTCACAATTGGAGGTTATTAATCTAGAAAGAAAAATATAAAAGGGTACAATTTGGGGGTGAGGGGAAGTCAGATGTATTGATGATATGCCTGTGGGACACACAGTATGAAAGGGAACCTAAAGGTGACGTATAACTACGTTTTCAAATAATTGTCCCTTACTTTCCCAGAGACCTAGTGTGGAATTATAGAAAAACTGTGGGTCTGGGAACCAGAATTAGCTTCAGGCTCCAGTTCTGACATTTGTCAGCATGGGAACTTGACTGGTCTCTCTGTCTTTGGGCCTCTTTCCTTGTCTCTGTAAATGAGGATGTTGACACCTTCTTTGGTGGGTTGTGACAAATAAGAGAAAATGGTAAAAGCACTTGGAAGACTGTACTTCCCACACATCTAAAATATAATTAATCTGTTGCTAGTCCTAGATTTTATTGGGCTTGTTAAACTAATTTTTTTTAAATAGCAAAAGCTCAAATGACATACAATGAAAAGTGAATCACTTTCCTACTTAAGTAGATCTCTCCAGAAGCAACTGCTGCGATCATTTTCTTAATTATCCCTCCAGGTATATTCTTTGGATTTTCAAGTAACTATAAACAGAGCTTTTGAAAAAAACAAACAAGAGCATGTAGTACAGGGTCACACCATTTAATTTATCTTGAACTCTTTTAGTATATGAAACATTCATGAGTCTACTTAATTTTTTTCCACTGTGGCTGCCATAATTTACTTAACCACTCCTGTTGATACACATTTAGGTTTTTTCTTAGTCTTTCGCTATTACATACTGTACTGCAAATAAACATACCTGGACATAATCTTTGTGTACATATTCAGGTTACTTAATTTTTAACAGCAGAATTGCCAAGTCAGAGAATGTGTGCATTTTAAATCTTGGCAGATATTATCAAATTGCCCTTTAAAGAGGCTATGCCAATTTTTATTTGTAGGTTTGATGTATAGTGAAAAATTATACACTACAAAGACAAAACTTAACCATTCTAGTTAGCAGTATCTCCCAACATTTGGGGAGTTGTCAAGGAGTTTTTATACCAACAGTAATTCTAGGTGATGAGGTCTTCCCTCTCAAATTAGATTTTTCATCTCGTGAAAATTATACAAAAAAATAAGCTATGGTTGTTTTATCAGGGAAAAAACAGCTCAGAGTTACTTGACTATGTTCCATGTAAGTTTGAGGGTCACATCTAGGACCTTATCATCACTGGGCCTCGACCTCTGAAATCTTAGACCTGTTCTCTGCAAGCATCATTCTGTCTCTTAAATTCTGTTACTGCATTTCTTACTCTGATTGTTGGACTCTACCTCATTTAGCCGCCTTGTCAGTTACCCTGGTCCTGACTTTACCTTATCTTGTCCTCATTGCACGTTACTTGAGTCACTTGTTCTTGAACGCCAGGTACATTCCCTTGGTTTTTGAACCCTCTTGCTCTAAAAAACCCTGCATCCTGGAATTATTAAGAGTCATTTATTTCTGCTCCCTGCTGAGCACTGCTGGAAAAAATTCTTTTGGGACTGTGTTAGGCCTTTTGGTCTTATTTATATCTTTCCTTTCCTAATTGACATTCTAGACCTTCAGTTTAGCACTCAAGACCCCTGCCCACACCCTGCCCTGGCAGATAATGTATCTGACTTCCTCCCCCACCTTAGCTATGGGGTAAACTTCCTTCTTTGTCATCTTTTATTGGAGGGAACGATATTTCCCTTTTCCTCAAGGCCAGTCCTGAGTCCCACACCTTGATGTCTCTTCCACGTGTTTCATCCATCATTCCTACTGCTCTGTCCTTCTCCATGGTTCCTTCTTCCTCAGCAGATACTTAAATAATGACTCGCTTCTTCTGGCTTAAAGAACCTCTTACTGGTCTGTCCCCCTCTTAGCCACTTCTCTTTACTTCCAAACTTTCTGGAAAGAATTTGTTTTCATTGATTTGCCTCCTACTCACTCTCCCTTGACCCATGGTAGTCTGGCTTCTGATTCCACCACACCGCTCACACTGTTCTTGCTGAAGTTACTACAATCCCCTGATTTTACCCTACCTGACATTTCTCTTCAGTCTGGCACTGTTTACTACCTCATTTCTCTGAAATTTCTTTAATTTTCTTCAGTGTTTTCTTCTGCTTCTGGCTGTTCTGTTTGTTTTCTTTGCTTGCCCCATCTACCTGCTGTTTTAATTGGATGTTTCACTGGATTATGTCCTTGATTTTGCTATCACATCACATACTGAGAGTTTCATCCACATCACAGGCTTCTGTTACCACCTAAAGTAGCTCCTTATCTATATATCCTCTATTTGGCTTCAGATTTGTCTGTGAAACGTTGACCAGAATTTTCCACTTTACTCTGAGTACCTCAGACTCACCAGACTCAAAACTGAGTGTATACTCTTCCCCAGCACTGCCCCCCATCCGACCTACTTGTGCTTCTCTATTCTGGTTGGTATTCTCAGCGATAGACCTGGGAGTCACTATCCTTACTCCTCACCCACAGTGCTGTCTTACCCTTCTGTGCCTCTGCCTGGTATGGAATGAACTTCCTTGTTCCTGCCCTCTCATTCCATTCCAGGCAGGATTAATCACTCTTCTCGGTGCTGCTGCAGTTGCACCTCCCATCGCCCCTTCTCTGTGACAGGCCTTCCTACAGTGCTGCGCTCGTGACCTCCTATTGCCCCTTCTCTGGGACAGGCCTTCTACAGTGCACTGCGCTCACGACCGCCCATCGCCCCTTCTCTGTGACAGCCTTCTACAGTGCACTGCGCTCACGACCGCCCATCGCCCCTTCTCTGTGACACCCTTCTATAGTGCACTGCGCTCACGACCACCCACCGCCCCTTCTCTGTGACAGCCTTCTACAGTGCACTGTGCTCACGACCGCCCATCGCCCCTTCTCTGTGACACCCTTCTACAGTGCGCTGCACTTGTGTATGTTCATGTATTTCACCTTCCTGAAATACCCTGGCCTGTGACACGAAGTTCTTAAAAACAAGGAGTTTCTTTTCACCACCTAGCATATGGTCTGGTACACAGTAAGTGCTCAAAAAATGCTTGTGGAATAGATAGTTATGCATTTCCCTGAAATGGAGATTGATCTTGATTTTTATCTCAGGGAAAATATACAGTTTCTTAAGAAATGCAAAAACATGGAACAGCACTCAGATCCAAATTTTATTTCTTCACCAGAGCACAGATGAAATTATAAGAATCATTAAAAGCTTACTATTTCCACCTGTAGAATAGTCTTTTGGATGTGGTAGAAACATCTAAGTTATAAATTCTGATTCTTCTCTCAGAAAAGGTGCTATTAGAATTAACCAAAAAGAAAAAAGTTTTTGCTTTTTGTTTTTCTTGTCAGCATAATTCTTTTCTGTTCTACTAGGTGAAAAACCTTTTGAATGTCCAAATTGTCATGAGCGATTTGCTAGAAATAGCACCCTCAAATGTCACCTAACTGCGTGCCAAACTGGAGTGGGGGCAAAAAAGGGAAGAAAGAAGCTTTATGAATGTCAGGTATGTGTGGGTGTTCTGTGTCCTTAGCAAAGGAGTCTGTGTTTGAGATCATTAGAAGTGAACAATAACAAGCCTAGAGCAAAGGCATAGAGCTGACAGTTTAGAAAGAAAAGAGAGTAAAGAACATCATTGTCTTGCTTTTATAAGGGGAATTAGAATATTTTTTTTATTTACCTAACCCTAGATGACACCAGTGTCAATAAAATTATGTCCTAAATAACAGGTGGTCTGAAACTCTGGTTATTCTTAACCATGGAGCAATCATTAGGAGTGGCAAATTCAGGAGTAGGGCCAGAAGGCAGAGCAGCTGTAATTGGCTCTTCCATGATTAGTGTGTATTTATCCCAAATGGTGAAATGGTTCTAAATGTTGATATTATGGAAGAAATAATAATGTTACTTAATATTCCTAGAATTTTTGACATTTAAACAGTGAAGGCAATACTAAAATATTTTCCCCAAAGAATTTGTTAGCTACATCAGCTAAAAGACCAAGTAAAAGGATTCTGAAATCCCTTAAATCAAACTTTATTGAAAATATCATATTCATAACATTTTCCAGAAAAATCAACTTTTTTCTTACACAGAATAAATGCACCCATATTTCCTTCAGTTTGAATATAATTTATTATTAACACCCAATGTTTGGTTATTTCAGGTCTGTAACAGTGTGTTTAACAGCTGGGACCAGTTCAAAGATCACTTGGTAATACACACTGGAGATAAACCCAACCATTGTACTTTATGTGACTTGTGGTTCATGCAAGGAAATGAATTAAGAAGGCATCTCAGTGATACGCACAATATTTCAGAGCGTCTAGTAACTGAAGAAGTTCTTTCAGTAGAAACACGTGTGCAAACAGAACCTGTGACATCAATGACTATTATAGAGCAAGTTGGAAAAGTGCATGTGTTACCACTGCTTCAGGTTCAGGTGGATTCAGCACAAGTGACTGTGGAACAGGTCCATCCAGATCTGCTCCAGGACAGCCAAGTACACGATTCACATATGAGTGAGCTTCCAGAGCAGGTCCAAGTCAGTTATCTGGAAGTGGGTCGAATTCAGACTGAAGAAGGTACTGAAGTTCATGTTGAGGAGCTGCATGTTGAACGGGTAAACCAGATGCCAATGGAAGTACAGACTGAGCTTCTAGAAGCAGACTTGGATCAAGTGACCCCTGACATCATGAGCCAGGAGGAGAGAGAACCTGCCCAAGCAGATGTTGCTGTGGCTGCCAGAGAAGATCACGAAGATGCGGAGGGGTTAGAGACCAAATCAGTGGATCCCCAAGCTGAAAAGGCAGGAAGTGAGAACAGAACACCTATGGCGGTTCTAGAATGAAATAACAAGTGAATATATTTTTAAATTTACGTGTTGGGTTTTTGAACTCATGGGCAGTGTGACTGTCCTTAAGCTAACAGACAAGTGGACCAAAGTTAAAACTTTCCTGTTGTGCTGAACTGTTTCTTTTGAAACAAACTGATTTCCCCCCACTTAATGCCACAGAGGAGGGATCTTTCCCATAAGTGAATGGGAAGCTTTGAGAAGTATATTTCTGGAGACTTAAATGGAGTCTATTCTTATTACATAGTTGGGTACGAAGGTATCTATTTTCATTGTGGTAAGGGTTCTCCCTTCTCTCTTTTCCAGGTCATGTCCTTCCTCGAGTTTTCTTTTTTTTTTTTTTTTTTCCATATTGTAAAATCAAATGTAAAATCATTAGAATACAAGTTTATGTATTCTAATGCATGTTAGAAAATTTGAATATATAGGAAACACAGGCTGCATGAAGAAAAGTACATTGTTACTGTGCAGTTAAATTTTGGCTTCTGGCTTTCTTTAGTTTGAACAACATTCTTGTCTACCCTGATAGTTACAGATGTCATCTCTGCAACAGAAACAGAGTGGTTGTGGCAATGTCTAGAATGTTTTAAAAAAGAAAAAAAAGAAAAAAAACCACACCCATGTGCCTTTTCAAAACCGACTAAACTATAAAGCATCTCTGGTTCTTTCAAAGTTTGTGTTGCAAGGAGTGATGTAGGTGATGCTAACAGTACTTTATATTTTTGCTTAAAAATGACAACTACGAATTCTTCTTGAGTTAAGTTAGGTTGAGAAATTTCATTTAATGGCAGCTGAATTCAGGGCCATTTTCAATTGGGAAAATTCATTTATATCTGTGGTAAACTTTATTTTGATGAAAAGTTGCACTAGTATTTTACCACCAGATGAAAAAAAGGTAAGCATCATTTAAAAATTAATGTATTTAAAATAAAGTACAGAGAAAAACATGTATATAATATATCAGGCTTTGTTTTGAATGAATCTTTCCCCCAATCCTTAATGTAAAGATCTTGTGCTATAACTTTTAAAGCCATACAAATAAGAGTGCTAAACTGTGGACTTAAGTAGGTGTGTAAATATTTTTAATCAGTATTACTTGGAAAATAAACTATAACGACCACATAAAATAAACCAATATGCTATTTTCTTTACCTGTTAAATATTGGGAGATATTTACATTTTTAAAGTAAACTTTAAAATTATGTGTTCGTGACTCTTTTTTTTTTTAACTTACCTTTGGTTTGTGGTCAGAGATGCCGCCTTCTCATCTGTATTAACATGACTGATACGTGAATTGAGACATAAAATTTGAGAGATGAAGTTCTCAGTCCACATCTCCAATCCCCAGAAATCAGTTCAGAAGAAAGGAGGGAGCAAGAGGTTGTATTTGTAATCCTACATGGTGGGACACAACAGCAACAGTGGAACTGTAGTAGAGCCAATTTGTAAAATACTTTCCCCACTTATTAGTTAAATTTAAAAAATCAGTTCAACTTAATGCCTCTTGATAATACTGATGTTAAGGTGTATCCTATTTATAAAACACACTGAGGAGAATGGCTTCCCACGACTGGAGAAGTCATGGATTTAGAGCTAAATAAGAATTAGGAGGTTGTTTTTATTTCAAGGTCAAAAAAGTATATGAACGTTTCCAAGTCTGTTCTGTTTGGCAGTTGGGTACCCACTGCAAAGCATAAAAATAAATATATATATATATATATATATATATATATATATATATATATATATATATATATATATATATATATATATATATATATATATATATATATATATATATATAATTTCCCCCCACACCTTTGAAGTCAGAAAATATTGATTGATAGGATTATATTACATTGAATTTTCAGATTGCCTTAAGATATCCATGTTTTTGAGTTAGTTGCAGTTTAAAAAAAAAGTTTAAATTCCTGACATAGTGGTCTCAAGTATGTAAATTACTAGGTAGTATCTAGTGAATTTTGAGTGCTGAAAATAGCTCATGCTGTTCTTTCAGGCCAAGGTGTGAAACAAGGTTTATTTTTAAACATAATCTTTCAAAAGCTCTGACTACAAAGTAGAAACCAGGGACAAAGTCACGGCAAAGCATTGAAATTATCATTTGAGGTTTCAGATTTGGCAAGTCCTTTCAAGATAGGTGTGAGGGGCAGGTATATAGTTCATTTTTACTTTTCCCAAAGATAATAAAGGATGTGTCATTGTGCTCCAAATGCCAGTAAATCTGATTGCAGAGGAGGAAAGCTACCTACTGGTTTTACACCTTATGATGGCTAGCACTTTGAGTTCGTGAAGCATTTGACATAACAGCTCTTAAAAACCATGATGTATATTAAAGTGCTGAACTGGCTATTTTGTTCTTCCCACTTCTGGAGCTTTTAGCTCGGTCTACAGTATGACAGCTATACAGCAGTGCCAGACCTTGGTCATCACAGGAATTCCAAAGTGCACTGGACAGTGATGAGGGAGCCTCTTGTTTCTCTCCTACACCATGTTCCTACAGCAGTTCTTCACTTTTCCAGTACCAGCTAGGTGTCTTTCAATTCTGACAGTACCCAGAGTTAAGTGATAAGTACCACAAGATTGCCACTTCAGTCACCAGCTGCAAATTGGGAGGTTCCACCCCTCTCAGATTCAGTAATGCACTAGAATGACTCAGAACTCGGGAAAGCACCATACTTCTGAGTGTAGTTTTATTATAAAGGATAAACCAGGAACAGGCATAGGGAAGAAATGCACAGGACAAACTGGAGGGAGGGCCGGGCAGCACTTCCACATCCTGTCCTGGTGGTCTGCCCTCCCAGCACATGGAAATGTGTTTACCTGGAAGCTCCCTTAACCTTGTTTACTGAAGTTTCGTTATCTAAGTGCGATTAAGTCATTGGCCATTGATTATTGAACTCTCCATCCCCTTCCCTGGAGATCTTGGGATGGGGCTGATAGTTCTAGCCCTCTAATCCATGCACGTGATTTTTCTGATGACCAGAGCCTAGAGTAACCTCACTACATAAACTCAGGTCTGGGCTTGAGTTCCTAACAATAACAAAAGACAAAACTCAGGATTTTAGGAGCTCAGTGCCAGGAACCCGGGACAAAGAACAAATACATATTTTTTTTTTTGTTATACCACCCCTACCATCTAAGATTCAAAAGGGAACTAAACTGAACCCTAATGTCAATATATTGAAAGCCTAGAAATCCTTTGAATATGTACAAAAATAAGAGTCTTACAGTCTTGCCATTTAAAAAGGTTGCTATCCTCATACACTACTGAAAGTGGGAATAATTTCATGGGAATGTAAGTGCTGCTGCTCCCACTACACGCAATTTGGAAGTAAGATTTCAAGATCTTACTTCAAGGGTCTTCTAATTACCCACTTTATACTTTGTATAAGCTAATACTATTGACTGAGGCTTAAATGTAGATAAAAGTCTCCACCAGAAAATCAAGTGGATTTTAAAGCACATCTTCAATAGGGGTTGATTGTTTTGAATAAATGATCAGTAAGCTGTTCACATGGAAACAGTTTTTAACTGCATGCAAAATTACACATAAATACCTGACCTTAAAAGTCAAGTCTGATTTTGTTGGAGAAAACATGATAGCTTTGAATTCATTGTGATAACACTGGTTTTTGTGTTAGTTAACATCAGGAGTAGAAACGTAGGCTGAATATTTTTCACATGTAACGTGCTGAGCTGTGTTATGGCTCTTGAGAATCTGTCATAACGAATTCAAATGAGAAGTAGCAGGAATTAAAACTATCGAACCCTTCCCACCAGTTAATGAGATCATTCTAGTTGGAAGCCTGCAAGTGGACTATCTATTCTAAATGTATTCTGAATTTATAGATCTTAAAACTACTCCACATTCTATAAACTACTTCATTAATCCTATTGAGATGGTATGTAGGAAGGCAGCATGTGAATTCATAAGTTTTTTCTCCTCAACTTCCCCACAACCTAATATGACACTGTAAATATGACACCTAATTATGCAATTAATGACCACCTTGATATTTGTACCAAAATATAGCCCTAGGAAAGAAAAATCTCACTGTAACATAACAGAATCATTTATGAATCAATTACTACTTCCCAAACACTTTACATTTAATCATCTCAATGACTTCATGAGGTAATTATTTTATTAGCTATCATTTTACTAACAGAGGAAAGAATGAGAAGGAGATGAGAAACAGCTGATAGAGAGTGGAGGCAATATTTGAAACCAGAGAGCTTGACTCCAAAGACTACACTCTTGATCTCTAAAATACAGTTACCTCCGTATGAGATCTCTGTGGCTGACAATATTGGATTGCACAGAGCATAGGCAAAACTCCCATTTTCCTTTGGGAATTTACATCAGCTCTTGATGGTGTTGGGGTGGAGGGAACTGGAGATCAGTAAAGATGACAAGATACATGAAGCAAATTTGGTATCTCCTTGCCATCACCTTGCCTTGAGATTGCCCCATCTAGGTAATGGTTCTCTAACTATAGCATACATTAACATCTTGTTAAAATACAGTGTTGGACCCCGCACCCAGAGTTGTTGATCAGTTGGTCTGGGTTAGGACCCAAGAATTTGCATTCCTAACAAGTTCCCAGGAATACACTGCTGGTCCTGGAACCACATGTGGAGAATGGCTAACATGGGGTACTTAAGGAAGCACAGATGACTATCCAGTGGCATGAACCTTTTTGAGAGTTTCTTCTTTTTTATAGTATAGTCAGGTTCTACTCGAAAAGTATTTGTTATATCTTATTTTTTTACCTATTGTTCATCTTTACTATCCATATAATGGACTGGACTAAGAAAGCAGTCTTGGGGTTTTTTAAATATCAGTCAAGAGCATTCTACTTATTCTCAGTAACTAATTGTTTGTATGATGTTTCTGAAATGAAAATGCCACAAAGGCATGAAATCTTAGAGAACAATAAGAAATTAAAAACAGAATAACTGACCACAAATACTTTTGCTTCTGCTGAGTAACTCAAACATACTTTTAGACATAAAATGATAGCTCATATCTTCTGAGGAGCAAATTTCAATGTATGAATTCACATAAGAGAAAAGCTGACCATTAATTGTGGTCTAGGGGCCTGGTAGACCTCTTGTCCTAGAGCAGTAACTGTGTCCTGTGAAATACAAGTTATCTATTAGACACAGCAATGAAATATTATAGAGCATATAATAAGGGTTCCAAGCCCCAATCTCGCTGAAATGGTGCTTTTAAAAACTAAAGACAAAAAAATCAAAGGTAACTGATTCTGACAACTTTTCATGAGATAATTTTGCTAAAGTATGAATGGGCCCAGAGCCTTCATCTGTTCATGGTCCAATTGTAAATAATACCCTAGTGCTGATTATAATACCACACTAATTGCTATTATGTAACATATTCAAGAAAAGCTTAGAGCTGCAGGAGAAATGGCAGTACCAGGGGCTCATGGAATGGGATGTAGACAGAGGACTTTAGAAGTGGTTTCTGATGCTGAGTTCTGAGTTTTCCTTTTCTATGACAGCCTAAAGCCTTCAGTAACCTAGTTCTCTAGGTTCTAGTATCAGCTTTGCCCTATAGGGCTGTATGGGGGCACCATGGGGGGGCCTGTGACAGGATATGTCAGGTTGGGAGTTTGAAGCTCTTGGTTTCTAGGCAGTTTGTTTATGAAATCCTGTCCTGTGTATTGTCATGTTGTAGGATTCAAGGAGTATTTTATATTTTTAAAATATGCAAAGATTTTATTCTATATGTTGTTGTTTTAAAGATAGACAGCATTTACTATTTTAAGATTACTTTAAAAAAAAATCCTCTTGTTTTTTGAGAAGGCCTCCCTTTAAAGACAAACTTCTCTCACAGAAAATCTTTTTCCTACACAAGTAGATGACCACTTTCATAAACCAAGGAAGCAATCATTCCAGGCTCTCCTGCCAATCTCAACAGTCAGTCTGTGGAGCTGTCCAAGGTTTATTTCTCTCCCTTCCTGTTCTGACCCTATTAATCATCATACAAACAGGCAGCAGAGGGTAGTAAGGAAGAGCACAGGACTCTGGAGTCAGACTGCCAGGTTTGAATCCCAGCACAGCACTGGACAGCTGTGTGACCTTGAGCAAGTCAAAGAACCTTTCTGGGTCTCAGTTTCCTAATCTGTCAAAACAGGGATGGTAATAAGACCACCTAACCTAAAAGGTTATTGTGAGGATTTAATCATATACTGTTTGTGAAAGTTTCTATAACAGTGTCTGGCAAGTAGCAAGAAAGGAATTTTCAGGTTCCCTAATTTCTACCATAAAAGGGTTCTAAACTTAGGTGTTTTTTTTTTCCTCAGCGCTTTCGCTTTTGTAAATGTTGGGCCTGACAATCATGAATCCAGGATTTGGCCAATACGAGGAGATGGGAAGAGTGCTCACTGAGCTGTGACTTAGGGCGCCTAGTTTTGGCTCTGCTACTAACCAGCTGTGTGACCCTTGTAAATTAACTGACTTCTCGGGCTTCAGTTTCTTTTTCTGTAAAATGAAAGACTCGAACTTTGATAAATCATCTCTATGCATTAGGATTCAGTGAAACGCATTCTGCGTTCTACACTCAATTCAGTGATTTGTCTTTCTTGTTTGTAAACTGGAAAAGTATTTGGCACCTACCACTAGCCGGAGAGTACCACATAGCTGGGGAGTACACAGGAAATTAGGGGTCCAACTGCCTAAGTGGCACCAAAGGAACCAGGCCTAATATATGCGAGGAATCTGGGCAGAGTGTGGCACTGGCACTTCTTTCTGCAGAACCGAAACCCTGCCAGACTCACCGAAGGAGCCGACACGGTGATTTGCTAGAAAACCCCGTTCTGATAGGAAGCTTACTGGGTCGCCATCTCCCTACAACACGGAAGGCTTTTTAATCTAGAGGCTGGAGCGGCTCATAACGAGGTGTGTTGATGGGAGCTGTGTCAACTCTCTTTTGGCTGTGTCGCCGCTTCCCATCCATGCTCTGGGGGCGGTCCTCTCTGCGGAAGGGCCAAACCCTCCTCCTCGAGTGTCTATGATGGGTGTCCCCGAGCCGCGTGCCCTTCTCCCTCCGCCCCTACCTCCTGGTTGCCATAGAAACCGGCCTACGAGGTCCAGGACAGTGTCCCAGTGCGCGACCGGCGGGTCTCCCTGTTCCCCCCACCCCCAGGCCAGCCCCCCGCTCCCGATTGGTCCTTCGGGAAACGCTGCGGGGCTCCTCAGTCTCCGCGGCGGAGGGGCTGGGGCAGCGCCGGCGGGCGGGGTTTGCCGCGGCCGCTGTTGGTCAGGTCGGCCGCCCCTGACAGCTCCGGGAGCCTCCAGCGCCGCCGCTGCGCCCAGACACCCACGCACCGCCCCCCACCGCGCCAACCACCCTGAGTGCCTGGCTTGGCGCCCTGCAGCCTAGCCCACGAGCGGGGCTCGCCACCAAGGTAAGCGAGGGCCGCGGGGCTCGAAGGCGGCACCCACACCCAACCTCCCCTTCCTGGATGCCGGGGAGGGGCGCCTCTCTTCCCCGCGACCCCGAGGGTAAAGGGAGAAACAGTTCCCGGCGGGGATGGGCGAACTGGGGTCAGGAGAAGGTTAGGCGCTCTTTGGGGGCGTCCCCTCCCGGGCCCATTGCCCGCGGGAGAAGAGGGCCGGTTCCTGGGTGCCGTGTGAGCCCTGGGGCGTGTGCGCCTGTGTCCCCGAGTCCCGGCTTGGTGCGGGCACCCGTGTCTGTGCGCGCGCCCACACGTGAGCGGGGAAACGCAGCCCCGCGCCTCTCCCTGCGCACACCAGCTGCGCGCCACCGCGAGCCCAGAGCTCAGAGTTTGTAACCAGGGCCGGGGATCTGCGTGACCCCAGATGGCCGTGGGCAGTGGAGGGAACTGACATTGACCCGCTGTGCAGAAGGGAATGAAATCCTCCACCACACTCCACACCACGACGCGCCTTAAAGAAAGAGGCTTCTTTTGCAAGACTGTGCAAGTAAGCAAGGACCTGTCTCCTCTTCCCAGAGGTCCTTCTGTAATATTAGGAGCTCGAGGACTGCGCGATACTGCCCGGAGAGTTTCGCAGCAGGGTCTTTAAAATGCCGTATCTGATCAGCTTTTGTGTGCCTGACAATATTTGAGCAGATGGAGAGGTCAAGGCAACAAATAAAGGCGCTCCTAGCCCTGATAAGGGCGGCGAAGGTTCAGCCATCTGCACATTTTTCCTTCCCTTTTCTCCCTCCCTCCTCTTCCGTCCCTCCCAGCCTTTCTCCCGACCCCTCTGCCCACCCCGTTCCCGGTTTTCGTCCTCCCGAGTTTATTAGACAAGAGGGCTCTCTGTTAGACCCACCCTCCCCACCCCATTCCTCGCCCCGTTTCAAACGGAGAGCGAAGGAACCACAATCTAAGCTCTCACCCGTGCAGCTCAGACAAGTTTGGAAATTAAACAACTCGCCTTTGCACTTGAGGCCGCGGGAATCCAAAAGGGAAACAAACAAAACCAGACCGAAAAATCGATTCCAAGTTAAGTCAAGATTGCAAAGGAAATCTAAAGCTAGTTGTTTGTTTATGGCAATATGGTGGTGCTGTTGTTTTTTAATGTTTGAAAAAAATGTATCACTCAAGCTTGCATCATCAGTATTCAATGTGATTCACAGAAGAGCTTCAAAAAGATGGTTTCTGTTAGTGTTGCAAAAGCACTTCTAATTTTGGTTGTCATGGTAACTGAAGAAGTCTCCCTGCACTGTGCCTGGCTGGAACCAGAAACTGTTCTTGAGGAGATCGCCCTAAGTCCCCTCCTGTTACCATGGTAATAATAACTGAGCTTATAAGATACTTGTTCTTTTCCTTAAAGCACTAAAAGCCCAAGACATATTTAATTTTACCTTTTCAGAGCTTGCCATTTGTGAAACAGATCATCCCTTTCAGACAACTAAGAGTAAACACTGCCCTCCAGCCAATCAGTCCTGCTGGCCCAGCTCTCTTCCCACAGCTCACTGCACTGAGGGAGAAGGCTGGAGGAGAGTTTGATGTTAAAGGAATCCTGGCCTAGGACCAGATCTCCCTCCCTATTTAGCATTAAGTTTGGAGTCCTAATTAGCTTTCTAATTAGGAGATGGGGGCATGTGGGTGGGAGGCCCAGAAAGAAGCTAATAGTGAAAAAGCTAAGTCCAGCTCTCCATAGACTGGTGGTGAGTGTGCTGTGAATTTGCCTAGTAAAGCCCTCATGGATTTATTTTTGGCTTGACCACTGTTAAGTGGTAAGCCTGAAAAAACCTTCAGCAAGGCTTCCTTCTGTGTTAGGAAAAATGTGGATTGATATTTAGTTTAAGGTGTGTGCTTTTTCTCTAGTAACTAAACTGCATTTAAAACAAAGGCAGTTCTGTGTGAAATCTAAATTTCCCAGTAGTGACTACAGGCAGGCTTTAGAGCCCTTTCTGCTCTTGGTTTAGCCTTAGATTTTTAGCTAAGGCTTAATTTGAGCGGAGCAATGGCCCCATTCAAATACTTTTAAAGGACCATACATGGTAAATACATATATTGATAGCATGTGATTGGAAAATTTGAAAGCTAGACTTGGAGTTTTAAAAGAAAAAGTATTTGTCTTAGTAGGCTCATGTTTTCAGCCAAATATCTAGTCCATTTTGAGAAACTTAAATATTAAAATAAATGTCAAATCCAACTGTATTCTTTGACTCTTATTACAGTATCTCTCTAGAGACTGAAGAGCCTTAATTCATTGGGCTGATTTTCTTCCAGTTGTTGAAAGGACAAATTGTTTACAAAATTAGTCTCATTCAATGATTGTCATTTCCTATGGTCGTTCTAGAAAAAGTTCTCTAGAATTAAAATGATCAATTTCAAAAAAAGGAAATATTCAAATTTCTTATGAAGACAATAGTCTACAATTTGAATTAAGCAGATCAAAGTTCTTAAATTACTTTCTCTCAAGAACTTAAAAGATAACTCAGTCATTATTATCCAGCATCCTGAGAAATTAACCAGTTTTATAGATGGGCAAATTGTGTTCAGAAGACTCAAAGTCATTTCAACCAACTTCTTGGAAAATTAAAATCACCTGGCATGTTTCTGAATGTGAGTTATCAGCCAGGACTCAGAGGATATCTAGGTGAGAATAGAGATAAGGTGGGATGGCAGGAAGAATTTAAGATTAAAAGAAAAGTTAAAGTGTAGGTAAAAAGGGTATTAAATGAGAAGAAAACTCACAGATTGAAGGAAAGAGAGTAAAAAGAAAAAACTGAGTGTAAAGAGAGTTGCACAGGAAACCTAAAACAAAACAAAAAAAAACCAATTTGGAGAACAGGAACCTAAAAAGAACTTTACTCTTCATCTTCCATGGAGAACTGAGAACCTGATGCTTTTCCAGAAAGCCCTGGGTATCCTATTTAGCCAAATCCTGCAATTTAGAGAATCTCTGGGAGGCCTGAGTGGTGGACCAAAAATCCACTGTGGCTCACTGCCTCCTCCCAGTGGTGTGGACGGAGGCATCCTTCCCACCTGCAAGTCTGCCAAACCAGCTGCTCGCTAGACTGCCTTCTTCCCAATCCCGAAGCCACCAAGAAAACTTTCTACATCTACATTTGTCGGGGTCATGTAGTTGGGATAATTTGTAGACATACTTGATTATGTAATTGCAATTTTTTACTTTAAATTGCAAGTTTTTACTTTAAAAAACTGCTTAAATTGGTATCAAAAATAATGCATTCATCTAATTTTATGAATTAGAGCATGTTAAGAGAGATTTTAACCAAACAACAGCCCCCTCCTTGGATGTAATCACTCTCTGCTCTTAGCTGTTTGTTCACATACCTCCCTATTTTCAAATCATTCGCTTATGTGGTTGGTCCTTGACTTACCAATTTTAGATAAAAATCTATGTCCTTTCTCTTATTGTAGGGAGAATATAGCTCTCTTACTCCACCCCTTCAACTTCCCCTTCCTCCATTTTTGCAGCGTAGTGGGTGGAAGAAAATCAGCCAGAGCTTCCTTGGCATAACCCTTTATTTGCAAATGCCCAGCCTGGGAAAGCTCCTAAGAACGTCTGGTTTGGGGAAGGTGGGCTAAATGTTTCCTAGGACTTCAGCCAGAGCATCCAAAGTTCAGCTAATTTCAGAAAGAGTTGGTCAAGAATAGCTCTTGGAAGAGGGAGGAATTGTTCTTCCAGATTAGTAGTCATTGAGTGAGTAATTTGGATTTTATACAGGAGGATGGGGAGAAGTAGTCGGGGCCAATGCTGGGATGGTGAGGAGGAAGAGTACCGTTACTTTTCCTTGTCACATACTGATTATTATTTATTTTATCAACTCAGGATTTTTAGCTTTGAATAATTTGGTTGTGCCCTTTGGAATTGTGCATGCTGCCAGACCATTTCCCTTCTTACTTTTTTTTTTAAAAAAAAAAAAACTCATCTCCATGCTCCTTTGTGTAGGACCATACCCTTAGCTTTACTATTAGTTTTGATACTCTTTGGGCATATGGTACATTTTGGTTTAAAATGTTCATTTAAGCACAAAGACAGCAAGTTTGCTGTAGACTGATTAGTGATAAGATGGCCAGGGCTAAAACGATGGTGCATCTGTCATGACCTTTCATGTCAACTGTTGGTAACTCTTAGTCATTTCTCCTGAATTCCTTTATTTTATTTATTTATTTTTCCTTATTAAATATATCTTTTTTTTTTTTTCAAATTTTGAGGCGGAAGGTAAATAGATTTATTTTTTGGTTTTTTTAGAGGAGGTACTAGGAATTGGACCCAAGACCTTGTGCATGCTAGGTATGTGCTCCAGCACTTGAGCTATATCCTCCCCCACTCCTGACTTCCTTTTAAATCCGTCCTCTTTCACCCTATCTCTTCTCTCTCCTTGACTACCTTGTCTTACATTTTTTCTTTTCATTTCTTAATCCTTTTTTCTTTATCATAAAGAAATACTCTATTTCTTTACTATAAGACATATTATAAAGTGTGTATTCTATTGTTTTTAAAATTTTTTTAATTGAAGTATAGTCAGTTACAATGTGTCAGTTTCTGGTGTACAGCAAAATGTCCCAGTCACACATACACATATTCGTTTTCATATTCTTATAAAGTATGTATTCTAAAACAGTAAGTGTTCCAGAGGCAGTGAGAAGTAGTGGTTAAGTCTAATTCTGGAACCAGCTTGCTGGGCTTGAATCCTGGCTCTGCAATGCACCTACTGTGTGCCCTTGCTTGACCTCTTTGTACCTCAACTTTTGGGGGCCTATAATAATGGCACCTACCTTCTAGGATTGTTGTGAGAATTAAATGAGTCGATTCATGTAAAACTCTTAGAATTGTGCCTGGCACGTAGCAAATGTCCATGTGGCTAGTGTTATGCCAGAAGCACAGGCATAAATGTTAAAGTGGAAGAGATAATTATCTACAATTGTCTATAATCCCAGCTAGAGAGATGACCATGGTTAACATTTCAGAGAATTCAAAGCAAAAAAAAAAAAAAGGGAATAAAAAAGGAATATTGTACATCCAGTTTCATTGTTGCTTTTTCCATCTGTCTTTCTCTTTCGAGCTTTTCTGCATACCACTGATGGCTCAGTCTTCTTCTGTATGGTGTACTTATTTTCCGTATTGATCCTAGGACAGAGCCTTACAAATTAGGTTCTCCCTAAGTACTAACTGACTGGGAGGTCATTTCTTCCTTCTGGACCCTTTGGAACAGGTGTAAAGAGAGGTCCTAGCATGAATTTAAGAAGCCCCCGTTACAGTGAAGACAGGTCATATCTTTCTCTAGGCAATGAAAACCCTCTGGAGATGGCATCTGAAAAGTGTGGATTACAACAGAATGAGAGAACATGTGTATGAAAGATGGTGGAGGAGTCAGGGAGGGCTAGATGGGAACTAGAATGGAAGAAGTGGGACTCACTGGGACCATCAAGCCCGGAGGTGTGGGTCTCCCCACCTGCACAGCACAGGCCACGTGGAATGTGGATCTGATGTTTTGATCTTTCATTGGAGCTTCAGCAATTAGATGAGATTGGGAAGCCAGTGAAAAGGATTCTGTGTGCAGACACATCCTGAAAGCTGGGGCTGCTTTGATCTCTTGGGAGATCTGACCTGGTTTGGCCCTGTTCCCAATACATGACAGTCACCAGCCTCCTTCACTCACACAGGAAGTGTGTAGCTAGAAGCAGCCAACTTAGCAACATGTTCAGAGTTTTGGAATTAAGCCTTGAGCAGCCACAGTGAAGATTCATGCCTCTTGAGAACACTCTGTGTAACACTGAAACAAACTTGTATTAGTGTGTTTGTGTTCTGTCATGTTGCACGTACTAGAAAATTGCTATCTTCCCAGGAAGCAGAGAAGCTCTTTGGATGATTGTGGGCTGGGTAGTGGGCTTTGGATGGAGAGGTGAGAAGGTGATGTGGAAGGTGAAGGGGGATGCCTCTGTCTTGCCTAAACTCAGGCTTCCTTAAGAGAGAGTCACTCTTAAACACAGCACATCCATGTGAGAACCAGTCTGTGTGGTTTGGTGTCTACTGTCTGCCAAGAAAAGGTAAAAAGATTTACCAAAACAATAAAAGAAGTGATATGGTTAATATCTATAGAAAATAGGATGCAACATTTTTAAAGGTTAGGATACTACAGGGCTAAGTAACTGGATTCTTGGCTTAAATCTGTTTCTCTCATTGCTAGAATATTCAGTGAGAGTTGCAAATAAGTGACAAACCTTTTTGTTCAATGCTAGATTCTTTAGTGAAAGTTGCCCATCAAAACAGAGACTAAGATTCAAATACAGACTATTACTCCCATTCTTGGCTAACAAAATACACTCTGATCATATTTAATCACGAAGATTTTTTAAAAACATTTTTTGCTGGGCAGATAATTAGATTTTTTTTTTTTTTAATGGAGGTACTGGAGATTGAACCCAGGACCTCACGTATGCAAAGCATGCACTCTACCACTGAGCTATTACCCTCTCCCTGTGAAGATTTTTTTTTAAAGCCTCTTAAACCTTTCTGAAGTTCTAGTTTGGACAAATACCCCTTGGACATTATCGGCAGCACCAGTTCCTTGAGGAACTGGAACGGACGATGAGGTATAGATTTCCCCACCCTTTATACTGTCTCAAATTCAGTGGTACATTGAAGAAAAACCCACATTTCACCTTCTGTCTCCCTGACCTACATTTCCTTATCTTAGCACTTGCCTGATCACAGGGGCGGATTCTTTCAGGCATCATCTCCTTCAGGAAATTTTCCCTGAACACTGGTGATACTCCGCGGCTCTCTGGGTGCTCGCCTTTCCTGTGCTTGTGTCTAGCCTAGTGCTTTGCACGTTACATGTAAATGATCAGTTTAATGTATCCACCTTGCCCCGCTAGCTGATGACTTAGTTGTATCTGCATGGCTCTTGGGGAGCATCTTGTACCACTGGCATAAAGTAGGCAAGTGCTTAATTAAAAATAAAGTTTGCTGAGCTGGACATTTCGTCTTGTTACTGGCGAAGAATTCCACAGTGGAGTGGGAGACCAGCCACTTCATGCTGCTTAGGGTGGGAGTGAGAGCAAGGAAGTGGAGGAGAATGATCTCTCTCTCATCCTCGTCCTCTGCTGCCGCATCTGCTCAGTGGGGCTTGCCTGTGACACGCCAGCTCCTGCTCACAGGACCCGGGAAGCAGCAGCATCTGTCGTGTGTGAGGCTGCAGCACACACTCCGAGGTCAGAAGGGCCTGGACTGGAAATCAGACCCTGAGATTTATTGCCTGGGCAGCTTTGGACAAGTGACCAAGTCCTTTGGAAGTTTAGTTTCTTCATCTGAAAAATGAGGATAATTGCAGGCACAGGGCTGTTGTAATGATGGAAGTATGTACAGATGGTTCCCGACATGGTTTTTTGACTTTATGGTGGTGTGAAAGCGATATGTGTTCAGTAGAAACCCAACTTCCAGTTTAGAATTTGGCTTCTTCCATGGGCCAGCGATATGTGGGTCTATGCTCTGTGTGATGGTGGGCAGGGGCAGGGGTAGCAGCCACAGCCCCCGGTCAGCCCTGCAGTCATGAGGGTAAACAGCTGACACACTTCCAATCATGCTGTACCCATCCAGCCATCCTGTTCTTCACTTTCAGTACAGCCATCAATACATTACATAAGATGGTCAATACTTTATTATGAAATAGGCTTTGTGTTGGGTGAGTTTTGCCGACTGTAGGCTAATGTAAATGTTCTGAGCACATTTAAGGCAGGCTAGGCTAAGCTTTTAGCTATAAAAGTTTACTTTTCTTGCAGAAGCAGCAGTCTAGATAGGTGCATTTGTCAGTTCAGGCTGCCATAACGAAATACCATAGAGTGGGAAGCTTAAAGAGAAATCAATTTTCTCATAGTTCTGGAAACTGGATGTTGAGATCAGGGTGGCAGTATGGGCGGGCTCTGATGAGAGCGCTGTTCCTGGCTTATAGCCACCTTCTTGCTGTGTCTTCGTGAGGCCAGTGGGGAGGCGAGGAGAGTAAGGGGGGTCAGCGCTCTCTGACCTCTTCTTATTAGGACACTAATCCCAATATGAGGGCCCCACTCTTATGACTTCATCCAAACCTAATTACCTCCCAAAGGTTCTGTCTCCAAATGCCATCACATTGGGGCTGAGGTCTTCAACATATGAAGTGGGGGCAGGGAGGGGCTGGACACATTCACACAGAGCAATAGGCAATCGATAGCTTTGTTTTAGCTTCAGTTTATTCCTGCCTTTCTGCTGTGCCATCCTTCCTTTTGCTCTCATCTTTATCACTTCATGATCTTTAGGTGGCTACTACACCTCCAGACAAGGTCCACACAGGAAGAAAGGGAAAGGAGTTATACTAGTTGCAACTATCTCCTTTTATCAGGAAATACAAGGTGTCAGAAACCTCTCACTAGGTTCTCATTGGCCAGAACTGTGTCTCTGGACAGCCCTAGCTGTGCGAGAGAAAGAGAAATTGGGCTTTCCAGCCTCTATAGCAGAAGAAATCAAGGAAGGGAGAGTTAATAAAGATGTTGAGAGAGCCAGGCTACGATGTCTGCCACACTATCACTAATTGATAGGGTGACCATATGTCACAGTCCGTCAGGGAAAGCCTTGGTTTACACCTGTTGTCCCAGTGTGATTATTAATAGCACCCCCTTCTACTCTCAAAAGTGTCTAGGTTTGAATGACAAATTCTGTGTTTGCCCTACTTATTGAGCACCTGCTATTTATTGTAAGCTCTCATTAAATAGTAGCCCTTAATAAGGAAGATAAACCACAGCCATAAGACAAATAACAAGGCACGACTACATATAGTGGATGCTTCTGTGGTACAGACAGCCGACGTGCTGGGCTTACAGGAGAGAGAAATGAGTGTGAATTGACAAATGAGTGAGTTGGTTCTGATGGACGTGGTGTATAGGAGGGAGATGTAACACCAAGACACACAAAATAAATGGGTTGGGCATAGTTTAGAAGATGGAAAATTAGTTTGTGGGCCAGGGGCTTTTCTTTGAAAAGACTAACAACAGACAAGGTTTAATGCTGCCTCTGTTTGAGCGATGAGCATTTCCTATCATGGGCTGTAATGAATGCTAAACTATGATTTGGTAAAATGGTATTTTTGGCACAAAATAAAAAGCCATTTATATTTATTAAGTCAAATATACTTTTTTTGCCATTACAGAACTTACAGAAATTTCATGTATGAGGAGAAAAAAGATTTTTTTCTAAATTATTCTCTTGTGGAGCATGTAGTAGGGTATGACCTTGAGTTGTCTAATGAAGTCCTCTCTGATCAAGAGAAAATATTTTCATCTTCTGAATTTTCTTTTGAGTAGATCTCAAATGAAAATAGGTAGTTAGCTGTTTACTTTTTTCCCCTTAGCTTGGTTTTTAAGTTCCCAAATTTTGTTTTAGATATTCATTCCTTCTGTCAGGCTGGCTGGTGGACTGACAGTGGAAGGAGACAAATTAAAGAAATTTGGTTCTAGTCTTGTCCCTGCCACTAACTAGAGAGTCTCTCTGGATCTGTTTCTCAGATGCAAAATGAGAGATTCAGTAATCCTGTGAGCACCTTCACTTTGTGCTCCTGGAAGTCTGTATGTGTGCTCGGGGTATTGAGGGGACCCCTGAAACAGCCATTCTGCTTGCAGCCTCAGGGATGTGTGAAGAATGTCACAGAGGAAAGCTGAGAGACCACCAGGTGCCTGAATGTCCAGCCGGGCCACTTGCCACTTGTCCTGGGGGAGCGGGAAGGCATTTCCTGAATAGCGTGGAAGAGCAATGTGAGGAAGGATGCGCCAGGTGTGTTGGAAGAAAGACCGACAAGGAAGGAAAGGGTTTGTTTTATTCCAAGTTCTGAGCTATTTCACAGTGTTCCAGGAACTGAAGACTTATCTGGTCCAACAAGCAGAGTGACAGCGAGGCTCCCCGCACCTGTTGCGGGTTGGCATCCTGAAATGTTCTGACGGCACTTCATGGGTCTAATCATTCTGACACAGTCTGTGGCCGCTGGTTCTTCAGCTCCCTCCCTCCTACTCCCATTTTCACTATGACCTCCTTTCTAAAGGACATCCCTGTGTTTTGCAGCCTTATTTCCCTGTCACTTTTATTTTTGAAATAAAAGATTTTGAATCTAGGTCATTTGCATGTTCAATCATCCCAATTAGTTTTTTTTTAAGATTTTCCCTTGGCAAATAAAGTGATCAAATAGCCGAATATAAAGTATTCCAATGTCATACTGTCCGAGGAGTAACCACACCATCGATTTTGATATCTAAGTTGCTTATTGAAATGGTGATGCTGGACTGATGTCTTCAAGGTACCGAGGGCTCCTGTCCCTGACCTATTCCAGGCTCCCATCCCTGATCACCCTTAATGTGGTTTGGAATTCTTTTGGAATTTTTCTTCCCTCTAAGTCCTCATCTATACCTTCTCTTCTAACTTATCTTCCCTTTTCCTAAAAACTTATTTATTTTTAGGAGATCTTCCTCAGGTAAGATTTTTGTTTCTTCAACTTTTCACTTGTCGGAAGATGGAATCATTTGCTGAGCACTTACTGGTTTAGCTAACTGATAAAAATCTTGAAAAAGATTCCTCGCAGTTTCTTGCCCAGGACAATGCATTGCCTTTTTGGAAAGTTGCTTAACATTCTGTGCTTCTGTCTGTTCTCAATGACACATATGTAACAGTTCTGCTCATGCCTCTTTCAGAAGGTTTGAAGATGTTTGCAGTCCTGAAATTTGGAGATGAGAGCAGCTAGTCTACAGCATAAAATTGAAACAAGTCTGTTTACTTGTTATGTATTGTGAAATACAAGACAAAATATACCATTTGAAGTATATTCATACACAGAAACAAAAAATAACTGAGATTTTGATTAAAATTCACTGTTTATAGATTCATTTGGGGGAGAGTTTACATCTTTACAATATTGAGTATTCCCTTATTAAACATGGAATGCTTCTTCCCACTCATTAGATTTTCTTTTATTTTCTCCAGTAAGCTTTCATAATTTTCATAATTTATGTCTCTCTCCTTTGTTAGATTTATTCTCAGGTATCTCATGAATTTTATTGCTACTCATATGAATGTAATATATTTTATTATTCTAATATTTCCTTGTTATTACCAGATTATTATTGGTGAATACAAATATTACTGATTTTTCACTAATCTTTTCTCCAGCAACACCCTTTAAACTACTTATTAATTTTCATAGTTTATGAATAGACTCTGGAGGATTTTCCATGTTTAAACTCTTTGCAAATAACAGTTTTGTTTCTTTTCAGTATTTAGTTCTTGTCTTCTTTCATTGACTAGAGGCTCCAATAAATATTGAACAGAAACAGTGGTAGGTGGCCCTTGTCTTCTTCCTGACTTTGTGGAGGATGCTTCCAGTATTTCATCATTTAAAAAGATGTTTGCTATAGGATTTTGGTTGATAGCCTTAACTTGGCTGAGCAAGTTCCCCTCGATACTCAGTTTGCTAATATTTTTGTTAATAATGAGTATACAGTTTTATTGGGTGCTTTTTCTGCACCTGCTGAGATGTTCTTTTAATTTTCTCCTTTAAATGATTCATATGTTAAATTTACACATCCTTTATTGTTAATCTGGGCTTACATTCTTGGGAAAAATTTTACTTGGTCATACTTTTATAAATATACAGCCAAATTTGATTTAGTCTTATTTTATTTTACATTTTTGGTATCTGTGTTAGGGAGTGAAATTGGTTTATAATTTCACCTTTCTGAATAGTCTGCTAAATTTTCAACAGGTGTTCTAGTCCATGATGGCTTGAGTTGTGATTCTAGCTCACAGTATAGCTTGTTTCTTCTCTGGGGTGTACATATACAGCAAGTATTGCTATGTATTCTTATTTACCTATAACTTCTATTGAGGCATCTGGACTCATTTAGGAATAATCATCATCATGAACTATTTTGGACTTTCTCTATATAGGTTATTATCCTATAGCATAGGGTTGTCCAGAGTTCCATCAAGTCAGTTCTGATCCTTGCAATGCGAAAGACAAGTCCATTACATAGCTGGCAATAACGGGTAGTCTGTGTATTTACTACCACTGATATTCATCAGGCCTAATGGTTTATTCAAAAACAAAGCATTTTATACTACTCAGCTATAAAAAAGGATGAAATAATGCCATTTGCAGCAACATGGATGGACCTAGAGATTATCATACCAAGTGAAGTAAGCCAAACAGAGAAAGACAAATATCATATATCACTTAAATGTAGAATCTTAAAAAAAATGAAAGAAATGAACTTATCTACAAAACAGAAATAGCCTCACAGACATAGAAAACAAACTATGGTTACCAATGGGGAAAGGAGGAGGGGATAAATACGGAGTTTGGGATTAGCAGATACTAACTACTACATATCAAATAGATAAACAACAAGGTCCTACTGTATAGCACACGGAACTACATTTAATAGTTTGTAATAACCTATAATGGAAAAGAATCTGAAAAAGAACATATATATGTAAGGCTGAATCACTATGCTGTGCACCAAAAACTAACACAACATTGTAAATCAACTATACTTCAACTTTAAAAAAAAAAGAATGGAAACACAACAAAGCACTTGAAAGAATCTTCCTTTCTGACCCTCCTGCCTGCCCCTGCAGCTGTCACTGACTCATGCCATGCCCAAGCTTGGGCTTCATGGTGGGGTCTTTCCTTTGAGCACTGTGTCCCACTGTAGTGTACCCCAAATGGGGGCAGCCAGTGGAATCAGGAGGACCTGGATCACATGCTGGCCCTGCCACTCACCTGCTCTTTGAGTCTGAACAAATTCCTCAACCTCTCTAAACTCTAGTTATTTCATCAGTGCAATGGGAATTTTAATATCTGTCTTACAGGGTTTGTCACAATGACTGATCAATAATATAGGAAGCAGTGTATAGTAAATACTCAATAAAAGTAGCTTTTAGTATACCTTCCCTGCCATCCTGAGTAAAAGGCTAGTAAGACTATGCTAACACCAACTAAAAGTATGGCCGCTTCCAAATGTCCTTCAAAAGGTGCTATTAGTTTGTGGTTTATAGGTTTATATTACATCACCTTGCATATGTTTTGTCTTAATTCTTTTCTTTTTAACAAATATTTATTTGGCACCTACCCTATCCTAGGACTAGATGCTGGGGAATATTGAGAATATGAGATAATTAAGCAGCAGAAGTCAGTCCAGAAAGGCCAAACATAAGTAGAATATGAGCTGACAGGATATCAGATATGAGATATCAATACAAGATATGAATATCAAGATAAAATATGAGAATATCAAGAAGTGAGTTTAGTGGGAGCAATGAGGGTAGAGAAACAAACTCTTCCTGGTCTAACACCGAGAAGGTGAGGGTTCAGTAGGATCTTGAAGACAAGGAGCAAGCGTGTTCCATCAGGGCAAGCTGGGTACATCCAGCCACCGGGGCACGAAAGGATAGTTTATGCCAGGGAAGGTAAAACTTGAGGAGTAAATTGCATAATTTATTCAGATCTCAGAATTTCCTTCAGGGCTGGATATTTCGCTGTGAGTCTTTGAGCTTGGGGAAAGGGACGAGGGATGCCTTGGAATCCTAGGCAAACACTGACCCTCTAGTGTCCTGGTGTTGGGATTTGATTCACTGCTAATTAGTGTTGGTTTTGGCTCCCCTGGGGAAGTGTAAACACAAAGAAGGCAAGGAGTAGGGAGAAGGGCAGAGGCAAGTGCATGGGTGTGGATATTTGCAGAACTGTTCTGGGGGAACTGAGGAGTGCAGAGAAGGTCTTGAAAATAGAGCAGGGATTATTTCTCATGCTTTAAAATATAGCAAAGTCTGCTGGAGGCTACCAACCTGTCACGCCCTTAAAATAAAAACAGAGGGAAAAGGAGCCTTCTTTACTTTTACTGTGATCATCTTAACCTCTGTCGCTTTCCAAAGGGAAGCCATAATCAGGCTGTTTTTATTGTCTGTGGGCTGGAGCAAATGCTGGTCTGTAAACATTTGGTGCTTCCAACTCAAATAGCCTTCTTAGGAATGTCTTCCCACATCTGAGGTGTGTTCACTGAGAGCCTCGGAATGCTGTACAAAAGCAGCGGGGCATCGCATCAAACCCACAAGTTTTCAGAAATTTTCCAGCCAGAGGTGCTCGGGTTAGGGCGCACTTGTAACAAACCTGCCCTTGTTTTGGGAGACAGCACTTGAAAGAGTTTGGGGGTTTTGTTTTGTGGGGTTTTTTTTAGATTTTTGTCTTTTCTTCTTCTTTATAGAAGAGTTGTTTATAATGGATTTTTTTTCAACCATAAAAGGATGTTTATGAGAGAAATATCTATTTCTGTATCTTCTGGGATCCACACTACCTTTTAAAATATCTATGATTCAGGTCAATTCAGCCAGCATTTATGGACTTCTCCTGGGTACTGGGTGCCCTGAATCCTGAAATTAATAAGATTGAGGACCTGCCCCATAGAAACCCACGTTCCAGGAGGGAGGACAAATATGTACCCAAGTAACTCAAACACCAGACGGGATATGGAGATGTTGGAAAATATTGAAGTTCATGGGGAAACCCCAGAGGGGGAGCTAAATTCTGCTTGGAGTATCAGAAGAGAAGGGAAGGAAAGAAAAGAGTCTAAATTCGAATACATAGAGTTTCAAGCATTAGGTGATTGAAATGAGAAAAGGAATGGAATTGATCTTTTGTAAAACAAGACTTTAAAATAACTTTTGTGCTTACCAACAAAATCTGTCGATTCAGTTATGCATTAGTCTACTCTATAAACATGCACTGAGTACCATGATGTGCCAGGCACTATGTAGCGATAGCGGCGAATAGAACATCCTTCCCTCCTCAGTTCCCTCGTTGTCGAAACAGGTGGACAGAGGTGTGCACACAAACAGTGACACCACAGAGAGACAAATATACACCGAGGGATGCACAACATACTCTGAGAGCATCATGGATGTAGGGAAGTCATGGAAGACTTCACAGGGAAATAGAGTTTTGGAGGTATGATGGAGATCGGGTTGTGAGAACAGTCCATGTAGAGAGGGTGTGTTGGGTACAAAGGCAGAGGAGCATGAAGGAGTCTGGAACGTTGATGGGACCTCAGGTGTCTTCCTGTGTCTCAATTACAGGATCATAGGGGAGGAAAAGTTTGGCTGGGTCTGAAAATTAAACTGACAGAGATTAACAGGAGAAAAGCATACATATTTCTTGAATATACATTTTATGTGACATGGGAGCCTTCATAAGGAAATGAAGACCCAAAGAAACAGTTAGACCTGAGTATTTTATGCTGGGTTTGATGAAGAGTGGACAGTCATGGAGGAAAACGATGGGTTAAGGAGTACGAGTTAAGTTAGTGTAGTCAACTGGGGGAAGCTTAGCACAGCCTCTTGTTTGGAGTCTTCTCCACGCCCCTGTGCCTTCAGAGATAAGGCTATTCCTTTCCTCCAGGTGTCCGGAGAGTGCCTCTCACCTGAGGGTTGTATAACGTGTTTTAGGGGAGAAGGGAAAGGGCGTAAGGAAGTCAAAGTGACCTTCCTGCTTAAAATATTCAATGTCCTATGGTGCCATATTTTGGGGTAGCATATCCTGAACCCCATCAGGGTATATGGAGCGGGGCAAATGGGAGGGAGCAGGGGAGATGAGAAATGAGGCTAGAAATAAAATCAAGAGCCAGATCTTGAAGAGCTTTCTATACCATGCAGTGGAGATTGAATCTTATCTGATAGTCATTTTAATGAAGGAATTTAAGTGGGAAGGTGATGTGTACATTTTAGAAAGATCCTGCAGGTGCTTTCCTGGAGAATAAAATTAAAGTGTGCAAGACAGGAAACAGGAAAGCCTGTTAGAAAGCTGTCTCAGCCAACTAGGTACAGGGTGGGGTTAAGACCTTTAAAGGCCATCCGCCTGCCTCATCGTCTCCCACACGCAATTTGAAATGTAAGCAAAGATAGCCATAAAATAAGTATAATAAAACCCAAGGTTGTGATTTTTCTTATGATGATTTTTTAAATGTACCGAAAAAATTCTACCAAATATCAAAATATTTCAAGAGTTTTATTGCCTCCTCTCTTTGGTGCCCCGGTCTGCTGGTGCACTAAAGCATGTGCATCTCTGCGTTTTGTGGGATCCAGCCCTGCCCAGCAGAGGCTGGGGGCAGGATGATGGGTAAAAGGATTGGGGTGGTTGGAAGTGGGAGGATCCACAGGACTGGGTGAGGGGACGAGAGAACCAGGGACCGTGCCGAAATTTCTGAGCCGGCTGGCAGGGGAGCCGTTGTGCGCCGCCTCCGCTTCTCTCACACCTCATCCCTGACTGTTGGTAGAGGCCCCTCCCAGGCAGGCACACCTCCAGCCTCTGTTCCCCCTGCACAGTCCCTCCATCGTTGGCACTTAGGCCAGGCTCCAGCATGTATTTTACAGTGTCCTTGTCTGAGGGCCCCAAAGAAATCCCTCACAGACTTTAAACTCCTCAGGACCAGATTCAGCATCTGGCATAACCATCATTTCAGCACCGCTCTGTCATGAGGCTCCTGACACACCTTGGCTCAGATAGGAGGGCTCAGCAGGGGCCCCCATTCCTTTCTCATCCCCCCTCCTTGTTAGTGGCTCCTTCGTGCAAAGGCAGCCTGGTCCCCTTACTCCTTCTGGGACTGTGGCTCAGTGACCAAAGGAGAAGATGCAGCTCGAGGGAGACACACAAGGTCATGCGACGACTTAACCCACTGACAGCCCCAGATCTGTCTGGGAACAAGGCCCCAGGCAGCAGCTAAATATAGCTCTGGGATTGTTCCTGAATATTCTGAAATACCAAGAACTCAGGTGGGAAGAGAATTTCCCCCATGATCCTGGGCCTAGTGTTCATTACACTGTTTTCCTTGGGATTCCCAAAGCCCTAACTTCAAGAGGAGCAAACAAAAACGAAGTTAGAGTGCACACCAGAGAATATTCTCAACTAGAGCTTTAGAGCCCTCTGCGTGTTCCTCCAGGCCTGTGTCGGGTCCAGGCGCTGTGGTGTCATGTTCTGCTTTTCATCACTGACACTGGAGCATCCACTTCTGCCTGGGGGTTATTCTGTAGTCAGTCGGAAACTGTGTCACCATGTCAATCACTTGCTAGATTTTCATTTCTTTCTAAGTCATCCTACTTCTGAACTCAAAACCTTGGAAAAGCCCAGCCTCGGTGTGCTGGACTAGACCATGCCAGGTGGGCTGGCCACTATTTGTACCAGGGATGAGTCACTTTTATGTACACAGTCATCACAGACAGGCCACAGTCCCCAGAAATCGGTAGAGATAAATGCATATTTTCGGTTCTTAAGCAAAGAAAATCTCCATTGTAATGATAAAGAGTCAAAATAACATCAACAAAAATACACACAGAAGTATACAGGGTAAAATGTGAAGGAGCTTCTTGAATTCTCCACATCCACCCAATTTCATTTCCGTCCTCCCTGTCAACACAGTTGGGTTCCTGAGTCTCTAGTTCTCCTGCACTTTGCAGGTGTCTTTCCTTATATATGCATAGATCACCACTAAAATGAAAAGTGACTATTATCATGAAGCTCTCAGAAATGTGCCCATTTCATGGACCCCATGGCTGTTCCGCTACCCACCCCTTAGCTTTACAGTGATAAATAATTCACAAAATTCAAACTAAAGTAGAACAGGGCGGGGAGGAGGGGGAGTGTGGGCTGAGCATCACAGCAGGAAGCTTCCTGATGCACAGTTCCGCATCTTTCCGTGTTCCGTCTGTGATCCCTTTGCTGTGTTATACATTTAAATAATACCTGGTCTCCAGAGCTCACGGTCTGCTCGGGGGCTGCCCCGGGAGATGGGAGAGCCTCATTATCTACTTTCACTCGCCTCCTTGGGGAAATTTTTTCAGCCAGAAATACCGGGTCAATTAGCAGGCACCACGGAACAGTGTGTAATTCTCAGAACTGGCTCCGAAAGCCTCCCGGCTCCCTGGTGGGCCCCACTTAAACTGCCTCGCCAACACTGTGTAATCACTTCTTCTTCGATCAGCTCCAAATCGGATCCGCTCCAGGGAAGAAAACGTCTCTAATTACATTTTGCCTTTCTCTTCCTCAGCCACGAAGGTCCTCTGTGCAGATGCCTGTGCCCAGCAGTTCTTGGAGCAGCAAAGACATCTGGACACACGGGAGGGCCTCCCCCTCCTCTCCTCTTTAGAGAGCGGTGAATTTTGCTTTTCCGAGCCAGGTAGGCCTGCGTGATCTTTGACTTCGTGACTCACGGTCTTTACTGGATTGGTACGATCATTTACTATGTTACTCCCTTCGCACGGAAGGCCAGTTTGGTTTTAATGTATTTTCTCTTCATGTAAAATCCAGAATGACTGCTTGTACTTATGTGATTTATGAAATTCCTGCCTCCCTAGACGATTTTCTGTCTCTCATCAGGACGAATATTTATTTGACTCGAAAGAGCAACTTAATCTTTGATCCTGCTACACCTGTAGGTATAAACCTACAGAGAAACGTAAATACCCTTGGTCACCATTTTATTTTCTGGGAGCATTTAACAATGTGGGGATGCTGTATCTTATATGGACTAAACTGCTCTTTACTGAAGACTTTAGAAATGATATTCTGTGAGGTGAGTTGAGGGAATGGCCTTTCCAGAAACTGGGCAGAGAGTCTGTCCCTGGGTTTGCTCCCAGCTGGTCTGAGGCCAGCCTCCTGTGTATTGCGAATCGCTGTTTGTGACAACAGAAGAAGGAAAAGCGGCAGCAGCCAAGACGTCAGATGTTGCGGCCACAGAGGTAAAGGGGCTAAATGTGAATGACGTCCTGAGATCAGTGCATTTAATACCGTTCAGTAGTGCAATAAGGAAAGGTGTCAGAGATTGAATGGAAAGATAAGGAAATGTTCACTTAATGAAGGCTTTTTGGAGGAGATGAGTTGAAGACAAGTGTTTTGGGACCTGCGGACAAGTCACATAACTTCTCTGAGCCCTTGTCTCCTAAGCCCTAAAGTGAAGAGGTGGGAGGGGGGAGCACTGAGGCGGCTAACATTTCTAACATTCCACAGCCCCATAATTCTTTGTTCTGGCCATTTTGGACGGTTTGGGCAAAGAACAGCAGGCAAGATCTAAATAAAAGCCTGAAAGGAGAGAGAGCTGTTAAGAATGTGAGCTGGAATGGAAGATGTGGGCAGGGATGTGAGTGGCAGAACGGGAACATGAATGATCTGGAATCAGAAGGTTATATTTAATCCCCAAATACAGTCAAGGTAGTAGGGGAAAGATTTGAAAGCAGCTGGCTGGGTAGTTTGCATTAAGTGAATATCTTCTAGTGTAACATTTAATTTCCTTTAATTATTTTAAATGTATTCCAACAGCTTTATTGAGCTGTAATTCAAATACCATACAATTCACTCATTTAAAGTATACAGTTCAATGGCTTTTAGTATATTCAGAGCTGTACGCGTTTACATCACCACAATCAACTTTAGAATACTTTCATTAACCTAAAAAGAAACATTGCTCTGCTTAGCCAACATTCCCAACTGCTCTCCACAAGCCCTAGCCAATCACTGATCTACTTTCTGCATCTACAGATTTGCCTATTTCATGTAAATGGAATCATACGCTATCTGGTCCTTTGTGACTGTCTTTCACCTAGCAAAATGTTTTCAAGGTTTGCCCATGTTGTAGCATACATCAGTACTTCATTTCTTTTTATTGATGAATGATATTTCATTTTATATATATCCCACATTTTATTTATCCATTCATCAGCAGATGGCTATTTGGGTTTCTACTTTTTAGCTGTTATGAATAATGTTGCTATGAACATTCATATATAGGTTTTTTTGTGGACGTTTTCATTTCTCTAAGGTTTATACCTAGGAGTGGAATTGCCAGGTTATGTGATAACTATATTCAATGGTTTTTAAAACTAAGAGATTGTTTTTCAAGGTGCTGCGCCATTTCACATTCCCACCAGCAGTGTATGAAGTTTCCAGTTCCTCCACATCCTTTCTAACACTGGTTATTGAAGTGGTATCTCACTGTGGTTTTGCGTTTCCTGATGGCTCATGATGTTGAGCATCTTTTTTTTATGTGCTTGCTGACCATCTGTATACCTTCTTTGGAGAAATGTCTATTTAGATCCTTTGCCCACTTTTAATTGGGATAGTTATCTTTTTATCATGGAGTTATTTTTTTTATAGATTCTAGCTACAAATCCCTTATCAGATACATGATTTACAAAAAGTTTTTTCCTATTTGGTAGATTGTCTTTTCACTCTCTTGGTGTCCTTTGAATCATAAAAGTTTCTAACTGGTGATATCCAGTCTATCTCTTTTTCCCTTTATGTGTACTTTTGGTGTCACATCTAAGAAATCATTGCCTAACCCACTGTTGTAAAGATTCATGCCTATGTTTTCTTCTAAGAGCTTTATAGTTTTAGCTCTTGTATTTGGATCTTTGATGCATTTTGAGTTAACTTTTGTTTGTGAGGTAGGGGGTCTAACTTCATTCTTCTGCATGTAAATAGCCTTTTAATTATTTTTTTAACTATACACTTCTACTTATTTTCTGAGTGGTTGCTCTAGGGCTTTGAATACACATTTTAATTTCTAAGAACTTAGTTTAAATTTATACTATCTTAATTCCAGTGAGATTGAGAAACTTTTCTCCTTTAGCAATCTCCCTCCTCCCCTTTGTTGTTCTATTATTGTTATAAGTATTATATCTATATATGTTAAAAATAAAACACCATACTGATCTAATTATTAATTTATATAGTTTAATGTCTTTTAAAGAAGCCTAGAGAAGAAAGGATGGCAAGTGTAGATAGACTTGGGGGTTATAATAAGCCCCTTGAAGGGGAGGGGTATAGCTCAGTGGTAGAGTGCATGTTTAGCATGCACAATTCAATCCTCAGTCCCTCCATTAAAAAGTAAACAAATAAACCTAATTAACTCCCTCCTAAAAAATAAAATGAAAATATAATAAGCCCCTTAAGTGCAGAAATGCTCTCTTTGTTCATCATCATACCCTCTGCATCTAGAATGGTGTTTGTCACATAGCAGATGCTCACTTAACATATAAATGAATGAGCAATAATCCCCATACAGATAATAAATGAACTCCCTGAAGGAGAGATTCTCAATAAGATGTAGAGATGGATAATGAAGATATTAAGAGAATAAGGTTACGTGAGTTGTGGTGATATTCGGGGAGAGGTAATAATCATGGTGAAAAGTAAGAAGAGATTGTCTTTCTCATTTGGTGTCATATGTATCTTCAGGCCTAGCATGGAGCTGGCGTACAGCAGATGCTCAATAAACGTTGAATGAGTCCTATGGCTGGTGCAGATCTTGGAGAATGATGTTTTAGTCTTAGAAGTCCCTGTGTTCCCCAAATGGATATAGTCCCTGCCTTTCCTCAGTGCCTGTGGCTCTAAACTGGTGCTTCTTCTGGGGTTCTCACCTTATGTCCCCCATCCCTACTGGACTGTCTGCTCCCTTTGTGTGACCTAAGCAGGATGGTCCAACTTCTCCAGGATGAGAAGTACAAGCCTGTTAATTAGGACTAAGTAGAGGAAAGACAAGATAAATTGATCATTAACCAAGCTGGTAGGGTGGAGGGTGTGCAGTGAGAAGAGGAAGAAGAAACCATTGATGATAGACAGAGGCAACTGATACAAAACCTGTGATCTTCTACGTTTACTTACTCATTCATTCACCCCCAACATTTGTTGAAGGCTTGCTTTGTACTGGGCTAGAGATGCACAGAACAAAGTGTTCAGCTTTCCTTGTGCCAAATAGTAAATCCTAGACATAAAAAATTACTTTATTGTTATAAAAACATTCTGGAAATAACTATATAGCCCTCCCAACTATAAACTATTGCTCACCATCTGCCTCTACAAGAATGAAGTCACTTCACTAACCTCTGTAGTCACCAACTTCAACACACCCTGAAAGGAGTTCAGGGCAGAGATAAGGAATGAGGCACACAGTGTTCTGGGAAAAACCAGAACAGGCCTTCGGATAGTTACATATTTTCAGGAGAAAATTTTATGATTTCTTGCTTCTCATCATATCTAGAAAAGCATCTAAAATCATTAACAGAGACATCTGCTCCTTATGACTAGCAGCAACCCTCTGCCAAAATGTGTGCTAGATTGCACGTACCCCCTTTGCTAAAATCACATATGTACTGACCTCCCCTCCTTACCTCTTCAGAGCAGTTCCTCAGAGCTAGCTGAGAGGCTGTCTCCTGGGCTGTAGTCCTCATTTTGACTCAAATAAAACTTAACTCACAACTGTCATGTTGTGCATTTTATTTTCGGTCCACAGCCCACTGTAGTGGTTAAGATGCCTGAGACGGAAGCCTCCCTACCTGGGCTTGAATCCCAGCTGGGTGGAGTTGCCTGACCTCCCTGTGCTGACTAAAGCTTCCTTTTCTGTACCTACCTCCCAGAATTCAGGAGCCATCTATGTATATATGTATTTTTATTGTATAGACTGAGCTGTTAAGAAGCAACAACTCTCTTCTTAAGTATGTTTCATTTTGTTACGCAATTACGGTGGCCAAAAGCTGTTTTTTACCTTCAAAAAACCAGCTCTGCTCTAGAGGTTACCAGAACAGAGAAGAGCCCCCTGGCTGGATAATTCAGAACACAGGAAAGCAGATGCTTTTCTTTCAAATTAGGTTGATAGGAAAGAATTCCAGCCTGAGCTTTCAAAGCTGTGGCAGATCAATGGGCTCAGGGATCAAAGGCACCAAAGGTGATGTTTCTCATGTCAATGGATGAGCCATTCCCAACAAGAATTAATGACTGTTCCCAGTTGGTTTTATCATGTAAAAGGGCAGCATCATGAAAGATTCCTTTTTTAAGGCTCAAAAACAAAAAATCTTTAGATGAGAAAGATATAATAGAAAGGTTGGATGTTTATTTCCACCGCTGCATGCTAAGCACTGCCCACCTCTTCCCTACTCCCCACCAGAGTGTTCCATAACCCACTTGCACTGCTTGGACCTCTGAAGTACAATCACTTGTACAATTAAGATTTGTCTAACTGTAGAAGAGCAGGAGGGTCCCTTCCCGTCAGTTTTCTCAGTTGGAACATAGAACATACTTCGAACATTGAACATTGGTACCTGATGGTCTTACCTCAGCAGCAGATCGCCTATTTTAAGTCAAGCACAGTGAGTGTCTAGGACATTGAATCCTCAATAAACTCATCATGTGGAGAGGGAGTTGATGGCACATAGTAAGTGTTTAATAAATGTTAAATGAATGATGGTGGTGATGGTGAGCTGAAGATAAAAATTTATCATACATAGGAGTCGTGTCTAGATTTTTCACCCTGAATGATCCCAGACAAGTCATTTAACCAGATCATTCCATGCCTCAGTTTCCCTCTCTTTAAAAGAGAGTGCTAATGAGAATATAATTGGTAGTTTTAGGAGTAAAATAGAACTATGTTAATTCAAAAGAATTACACTGAAGACTCTTACTGCTTAAGTCACCTGGTTATAGCAAGGAGCAGGGAAACAAACAGCTGCTCAACACAGGCATACACTGGTCATCAGGAAAGTGAATACACACTCTTATTTGGCCTGAGGTGCCTTCCACAGCGTGATGCTAACAGGTAAAACAAATAACCCGATGGATATGCAGCTACACCATTACTTACTCTATCTGAAGTAAGAGGAAGAAATAACACATTTAAGTAAAATGACCACATTATATATTATTCAAACAATGACACTTTTGAGAATAAAACAGTAGCTAATATTGGTCACATTGGGAAGTACTTGGACAGTCTTCAGCAAACCAGAATGTATAGTCAGCTTGGGTCTATGGCATGCCCAGAAGCAGCGTCAAATATGCAGGGTTAATTTTACCCTTTTTTAACCTAAGTAAAAATGTTCCCTTCCTGAACCCATCCTTTGTGATAAAGCTCCTCCCAACTCCTCCTAAGATCTAGGCAGACCACTTGCAGCTTCACTGTCAATGCTGGTTGCCGCACCTTCATTTCTCACTGGAAAGTCATTAGCATCACTAAGGCAACTCAGGATGAGGCACACGCCTTCCAGCACCATTTGGTGAGATTCCACCTGTGTGTTTCTTAGTTATTTGTGTGAGTGTTCTACCATTACTCACACCTTATTTTACCTCATTTTCTACCAGTTCTGGTGACCTGTACACATTCTCCTGACTTTACTGAACTCAAGTTTGTATGCATGATGCACCGTGAGGCCAAACAATACCCAAATACTGGAGTTAGGCGCAGAGAAAGGTTTGTTGCTGCCTAAGCAAGGAGAACAAGCGGCTTATGCTGAGCCCCCACCCCAACCCCACCCCTGATCCCGAACTCCCTGAGGGGTTTCAGCTGAGCATTTCTAAAGGCCAGCTGAGGGAGGGGCAGCCCAGGGTATGTGATCAGCTGTGCACAATTCTTTGGTTGATGGTGATCAATCCTTAGGTGCCAGAAGGTCTGGGGGCTAGGAGCCCATCAAGTAGTTAATTTCTTCCATTTGGTGGTGGTTTTTAGCATCTGAAACACTCAGGAAATATGAGATACTAACTATAATCTGGGTACTTTAGAGAGGAGCTATAGCAGAGGATATGGGGGCGGGGGAGGTCTGTCTAGGGAAGCCGCCCATAGGATCCCGCTCAGTTACAATTCCCCCCTTTTCTTTGACACTTCTCAGTCGTTGAGGAGAGCAGGTGTTGGATAAGAAGGGGAATGATGTTTGCATAGAGAGGTTACCCATAAACTCAGCAGAGGAACTCGGTTTCAATCTCCAGTCCTCTTTCATCCTTCTCCAATCTTTCAGGCAATGGGGTGACAACTGCTCTGGCTACTTCCTGATGAAAAGGGGTGTAGTCCTACCTCAATTTGGGGAATGGACACCAAGTTGGAAATATTCCCAAGTTCCAAGTTCTGGATCTGAGTCTTGTATGATTAAGAGTTCATTCTCTGAGGAATTCAGGAGACTAAGCCTGAAAACCAATCTGGAGTTGGTACTTTGGGGGGAACTTGTAGACACATAGCCAGTTGTCTCCTTTGATCTGAGTAGGTTTTAACTTTTGATGTGGTATTAACATATATATGATAAGAGCTATTGGCCACTAGGCATCTCCTTTTTTCTGCTAACATCTGATTTAAAGCAATTTTAGTGTCTAAAAATTTAAGTTACAAGAGGAGACCCTGAGGTCATAAGATTGCAGCTGCCATCTGCCAGCAGACACTGCTTTGAGAATGGCTGATGGCATCCTGAGTGTGACACAGCTCAGAAAATTCAAGTTTGACAATACAGGAACATGTCTGAAATCATGTCCACAATGGCTACCTAGTTTTACCTTGGATTTCTGAATCACAGCTACTCCATTTTGACTTTCAAATGCATTCCTCTCCTCCAGGCCAAAGCAGATGTACAGTGCATGTCCAAAAGGCCATAAAACAGGCCACTTGGTCAGTAAAGTTTAAGTCAAACCACGCATAGGCCAGAATGACTTCTGCATACCTCAATACGTGTAGATGTTTCCATTATTTCCCTTTTTGATTACAAATCTTTCAATAGAAACATTAATGAGCAAAATATCTGTCCCTCAATGCTGGAGTGGTAGCTCCTGCCCCAGGTTTAGTGCCTTGCTGCTAGGCCCCATTTTATTTGCCTAGTTATCCACACTGGGGGAGAACTAATCAGATACTGTGAACAGGCTCAGAGGTATGTTAATGGAGAAACACTTTATAGACCATACATTTTATCGCCTATACCCAGTTGTTACACAAGCATTGTATGTGTGCTTTTAGCAATAGACTTAAGGCAAGCATTGTTATACATTGTAAGTAGTTAGATTCTATCAACTCTGTTAGAGAATTCTCTTTCTATTCTAAACATAAGGGCAATATTGATAGGGAGACAAGCATTTGGTAACCAATTTAATTAAAAAATGTAGATCAAAAGCCAGCAATATCTCAGACAAAACCCAAAAACTACAACCACATTCATTAGCTCACCCAACCCTATGCAGCCAATCCCCCTTGTGAACAGTTCCGTGAAATCAGTCTCAACTAGACCTCTTAAATATCTTACCCAGCTCAGCAGTATGATCTAAAAGAAACCTGCACCTGTCAGAAGGTCTCCTTTACAAATCCTCTCGAAGATGAGGCAGTCCTGCAAAGCATCAGCTTAACTGTCTATAACTGACAAAAGACCCCAAAGGGCAAGACAAAAGATCCAATCACAATGTCCTTGACAAAGCAGCTTAGTCAAGTTGCTGTGACATACAACATTCTAAGAAAACAACCAGAATTATGACTGATAGCATTATGCCAGGACACACCCAAATTTCAGAAACTCTATATAATTTCTAGAACGGCTATGTTAATAACATTTATCCATACCATATAATCTGAGGAGGCTTATCATTCATTTGACAATGCTTCCCATGTAATTTAACATACCAGCCAAACCTAGTTAGTTTAACATTTTCTATGAGATGCCTTAGGGGCCCTCTGAAGCATCTGAAAGTTAGTTGAAGTCCAAAGAACTTGAATTAGAATTTGATAGAAATTTTGTTAAAAATATCAAAGAGTTTTCATACAATCTGTTATCAGAAGCATTCTAAGTAAACTTGTTCTCTAAACAGAGAAAATCCAATTCTAGTCCTGAAAAAGCCTACCTTTAATAACAAAATCCATTCAGCCAATTAAGTTCAATCTAATCTCAGTCCAACCATACCCAGAACTCCTTTTTGAAAGTCTCCCTTTCTGCAAACTTTGCACAACTTCTTGTATCCATAATTAGTTTGCCTCTTGTTTTTCCACAATCAAGAAAAAACAAGCTCTAGAACCAAATCTTTTTTTTTAACAAAATGTGATTCCATTCCTCATTTATTTTAAGGCGTTGAACTTTATTTTTTGTTATCTGCAAATTCCGAACTCACAATTTATCCCTCCACCCCCCTTAACCCATTTCTCATTTTTTCTAACTCAAAACATATATCCTACTTCCCTACTGTTTACTGAAATATTTCCTTTATTATTTTAATAATTTTAATTAACATTTTAAAATTAGAACCCTCACCTCTTAAAAATCTTAATTTCCAGTGACTTTCGGTATCTTATTTTGTTTGGGAATGACCTAACTATTCAATAAACTTCCATCATTTATCTTAATTTAGCACAACTCTAAAATTTCAAGTTACCAAATATCTGAAGAGCTCATTTTCAAGTAGACATTCCTAAAACAATTGTTTCTAAAGCATTCACCCAAAAGCTCTTATCTCACTTGCATTTACTTCACCTGTAAGAATTTCATCATACCAAGTTAAGTCTTTTTCTTTCCGCTGACAAACTCTGCAACATGCATGAACTTAGTGACCTTCAGTAAACCTAGGTACAGTGAAAGACATGTCTGTATTGATTATACCAACAAGCTTAAGCTAGTTTTATATCGGATATCAATTCAATATTGACTATTTCCCAGATCACACAAAGCTGAAATTTATTCTGTCTAGCTTCTTTTATACTTAGAAGTATTTAATTTGTAAGAACCTTCTTTTAAGTCAATTAAATAGAGCTCATTTACAAGTTAATTTTTGATGTAAAAGCAGACAGAACCAGAGATCTCAGTTTTTCCACTTGAGTTTTAAGAAAATCTTTTTTTTTTTTTCCTTAAGAGCCCAGGCACATCTCAAAGGCACAGGAAGAGAAATGCATATCCCTCCTCTTAACTGCTTTTTATCAACCTCAACCGTCTTATCTATTTTCAGGGATTTTTTTTCAATTCCCAAATATCCACTAGACAATTTTATATATATATATATATATATATATATTCACATTCATGTGCCTTACTTTCAGCAAAACCAGGAAGAGAGAACAGGATTTGGACTCATGTACCAAGATACACACACACACACACCCCCCAAGATAAAAGCCAAACTGCAAAAAAAAAAACCATTTGATATAATAGGAGAGCCATTAGTGGCCATTGTTCAAATCTCAGGGAGTGCTGAGCCCACACAGTGTTACAATTTAAAAAAATCTTTTTCTTTCATTTATGGAAGCATAGCTGAAGATCTCCCAGTTTTGCAGAATATACCCTATGGGGGACTATAAGATGGAACAGAACTCTGATCATCTGTACTTAATTATTCACAGCCAATGTTATCAAATATCAAGCAAACAATTCAAAATAGTCTCTCATGATCACAGTTCCCTAGCCCCAGAGAGACATTCCCAACCAATGCCCCGTCAGTCCGAAAGGGGAGAACCCCAGGCATGTCCCATCAGAGATGAAGGTGAATGAAAGACCCAGGCTAGAAGGGGAAAATTTCCACCAACACAATAGGGAGGGACATTCTGGTGTTGTCACACACAAGCCCCGTTACTCACCAAAGACATTTCAACTGGCCTGTGCAAGTACTGATACACACACACACAAACATGGTCCCCCACACAAAAGATCAGATCAGCCTGAAATATAGCCCCGAAATTCCACCTTCACTCCCAGAGACTTCCAGAGTGGTCTAGCTCCTGAAGGAGAACCAGACCCAGAGTGTCTCACTGCCCAGAAAGGAATGAGCCCAGATAGAGTGGAGAGAATTCCCAGCCTGAACAAGCTGGAGCCACTCACCCTTAGGCGACACAATGTGCAGCCCCGTACAGTTCTCGGCTGCAAACAGCCTCGTGCCCTGGGGGGCCAGCAGCTGTCAGGGAGAGCCCCTCCCAGTTCCCCGGAGTGAAGTGAGCTCTGGCAGCTGCCTGAGACCCAGAGAGGGGGCTGCCATGGGCACAGACTTCTAGGCAGGCTTCACTAAAATTGTTATCAAATGCAAGTCCGTGTGCTTGATGCACAGTGGGGCCAGACAATACCAAAACATCGGAGTTTGGAACAGAGAAAGGTTTACTGCAGGGCTGAGCAAGGAAAATGAGTGGCTCTGCCCAAAAAAGCCCCAAACTCTCTGAAGGGTTTTAGCTGAGCATTTTGAAAGGCCAGCTGAGGGAGGGGCGGCCCAGGGTATGTGATCAGCTGTGCACAATTCTCTGATTGGTTGATTTCTGATTGGTGATCAATCCTTAGGTGCCAGAAGGTCTGGGGGTTACGTGCTCACGATCATCAAGTAGTTAATTCCTTCCATTTGGTGGTGGTTTTCAGCATCTGAAACACTCAGGAAATATGCGTGAGATACTATTATCCAGGTACTTCAGAGAGGAGCTACAGCGGAGGAGATGAGAGAGAGGTCTGGGGAAGCCCCCCGTAGTCCTGCTCAGCTACACCTTTCCTTCCTCCAACACAACAGATTTCCCCTCTTAAATAGCACTGCCCGCTCAACAGTCAGAGGGTACTGACATCTCAGCTGGCTGCACCCGTTAGAATAGCTGTGTGTTTTGGTGGAAAAGAGCCAGGTTTTTTATACCTTTGCTCAACAAATATTTAATTAAGCACTTATTGTGTCTGAGATAACTGTTTAGAGTTCTGGATATATAGTCTAGTCTGTGATTTGTCTGTTGGTTTTCTTAATGTTATCTTTAGATACCGAGAAATTTTAAATTCTGATGAAGCTGAACTTAGCATTTTTTTTTTCCCTATCATGGTTTGTACTTTCTGTATCCAACCCAAAAAACTTGCCCTACTTCAGGGTCCTGGAGATATTCTCCTGTGTATACTTCTAGAAACTTCATGGTACTAAGGTTTTATGTTTAAGTCAATGACCCATCTCAGATTAATTTTTGTGTATAGTGTGAAATAAAGGTCAAGATTCAACTTTTATTTACACAGACACTCCGTAGATCCAGCATCATTTGTTAAAAAAGACTTCCCTTTCCCCACTGAATTGGCTTGGTGCCTTGGTGGAAAATCAGTTGACTCTATATGTAGATCAATTCCTGGACTTCTTATTTTGATCTATTGGTCTAACCTTACACACTGTCTCAATTACTGTAGCTCTTAAGAATATAGTGTGAGTCAAATATGATCACTACACTTAGGGAGCTTACAATCTGATGAGAGGGAAGTCATAATTGTACAAAGAGGTGGAGACTATCACAGTGCTAGCCACAAACGCAGAAAGTACAAAAGAGAACTTCACCTGGATTAGGTGGTTGGGTGCAGAAGCTGCCTGAGGGAGGTAACACCTAACATGATCCTTAAGGGATCAGTAGGATTTTGCGGAAGGGAGGACCAGGCATGGTGCCCTCAAGAGTAGTTTGGCTGGAGAGGACTGAGTGAGGTGGAGATTGGAGGAGACGACATCAAAGATGAAGGAGACCACATCGGACAGGACTTGAAGTCCATTTTAAGGGTCTTGGATTTTACTCTGAGTGAGAAGGGAAGCCATTGAAAGGGTTTTCAGTAGAGAAGTGACATGATCTGAGATCTTTTAGAAGGATCTTCTAGATGCTCTGTTTGAAACAGACAAATGTTGGTTTGGGGCTGGTGGAGGCCAGGTAAGACAGAAGCTCTGAGACCAGCTAGAGGAACTATAACTAGAATATAATCAAAACCCAATGGTGGCTTGGACTCAGTGGTAGTAATGGGATGATTGTGGTTTGGGCAATAATGGGATAAAGTGACCATGTTCTAGATATATTTTGGAAGTAGAGGCAATAAGACTTGCTGACAGACTGAACATGAGATATAAGATAAAAAGAGGAGTCAAGGGTTTCGGCTTCAGCTGGGAGGGTGTGTTGCCAGCTACAACTATGTGAGAGGAGAAAGCCTGGAGAAGAAAACCAGTAGCTTGGTCTTCCTACTTTAGTGTAAATATGAGCGATTATGACCCAAAGTACAAGTAATTTCCCCCATAGAGAAGCTAGGTGGTAACAAGAGTAAAGATAAAGATAAAGTCGTCATGCAAGCCGTCGAGCCCAGTGTGAGCAGCACTGTCCCAGGTGGTGGGGGATGTGTCAGAATGGACGCGGGCCTGGCCATCAGGGAGAGCTGTGAGGAGGCCTGATTCTCACAAAACAAAATGGAAGAAATATGACGTCAAGGACCAGATGCTGGGATACCCATTTCAAGCGGCATAGGATAGTTCCACTGTGGTCAGGAGTAGTCAAAGAAGGAAATGGGAGAGGAGCCATCTTCACAGGCTGGGGAAAACTTAGGAAAAGGGGCAAAATTGTGGGAATAAGCAGGAGCCACTTAGGACACAGATATTCCAAGCCTGGCTGGAAGAGTTGTCAGAAGGACTAGAAAACTTGGTTCCTAGCACATAGTAGACACTTGATAAAGGACAGCTGATAGGGGTTGTAATATTGGGGACGTGGATAAGGATAAAACTATGTGTCTGACTCTCTAGAGTCCAGCCCCACCCCTATGTCAACACCTTTGCCCTGTTTCCTTTCCTGGGCTAACTTCTAATACTTCTATTTGAAGACCTTCAAATCTGGCCTTCTAAATTGTTTGTGAAGGGGAAAAGGAATTGGACTATCATATTTCAGCACATCCATGCAGGTCTGTGGGTTTTCACTCTGCTCATTCCTGTGAATACTATAGTGGTCCAGAAGGGGGCAATGTGACACTTGGACTTCAGGAAGGTTTTATTTTATTTTTTCACATATGTTTTGGATTTCATCCTCTATTATTAAAACCCAAAGCTCAGGTCAGGGCTGGAATGATCCATAGATGTCATGGGGTCCAAGACTCCCACTTGCCAATTCTGTCCCACCCACCCTCCTATCCCCACCCCCCAGTTGTCATGCACTAATTCAAAATATATTCTTCCAGACCTTTTTATATGAATATACAAATGTACTTGTGTGTGTGGTCTGTCCCAGCACCTAATACTGACTCCAGAATTTCTATCCAGCTGGGTCTTGGGATAGTAATATGACTGGAAAAGGTGTGAGCCTCTGTGTTTACATGGCCCTTTACATTCAAGAAAATATGACTAATCCATATCAAAGTATGGGTGAATCTGATGGAGAATTGGGTGATGGGAGAACTAAAGCCTACACAAGCCGCCTCTTGGTTCAGTCCCTGAAAGCAACATATATTGAATCATTTCTCTTATGCCAGTAGTTTGAAATGCCATCTCTATTACATGCTATGTTTCCATATCTCTGAAGATGTTTAAAAATTCTCTATTCTGCTCGTTCAAATCACTGTCGCACCCTGACACTTGTTCACTTTTTATATTTAGTAACATCTCTCTTGTCCCCTGACACTACCACCTCTCACTTACTTCCACTGAGGTTTCAAATCCACTTGAATTTTTAACGATGGTGAAAGTAAGAGCTTTTGTTCTGTGTCCGCCTCCATGACCGTAGCCCTCCAGCCTCCTGCCATGGATGACTTTCTTGAGTTCTGCTCAAGTAGAAAGGACATCTTTTCTGACATCCCTTCAGGCCATCACTCAAGCACTTTTCCTATTTCTTAGTGAACACACTACATTAGAGTTGAGGAAAGTTATAAGGCAGCAAAAGAGCAGTTTCTGCTTTGACTTGCAAACATTCTTAATCCTCTAAAAATAAACCACGAGCTGCAAATAGGCATGAGTGTTCCTTCTCAAATAAGTTACTTCTGAGGAGATGAAGGATAAGTTTTGTTTTTCTGCTCAGGGCCACCTGCTTGTGATTCAATCCATGATTTCATTCTGTATCTTAGTGCCATTCCTTATTGTTTGGAGGCAGGCATGTTCCCTCAGAGAAGCTGGGAAGAGTTGTGTTTTGGAAATGAATTATAACTGAAATTCAGATCTTTATGGGGCCTGAGTTTCTGCCATGTCTCTACTGGAACATGATCTCATTCTCTTCCTCATGTGTTTGAAATTCCTGGTTTCACATGTTGTAAGGTTAACTTAAAGTCTCCATCTCTTGGAGCTAATAGTCAAGATATCAAGGGCAACTTTCTTAATTTCAGTCAGCCTAGGTTTTGTTTTTCATTTTAATCTGTAAAAAGGAAATGACAGTCCCTTTCCTCGTAGGATTGGGACTCATTCATCCATTCACCAGACATTATTGCTTGTTGTAAAATACTTAGCATTTTTAAATTACAAATACTACATTTTTTAATCTAGTAAATTTTAACGGTTTTTTTAAATTGCATTATAGAAAAATTTAATACAGATAAAAAAAATGTCACAAAGAACGTTATAAACCTCCATGTGCTCATCATTCAACTTCAAAAATGATCAGTTCATGGGCCAATCTTGTTTCACTTAAATTCCAATCATTTTCTCCACTTCTCATTATTTTGAAACAAATTCCAGACATGTTGTTCTATCTAACAATCATTTTTAAAGATTAATGTTTGTCCTATTTAAAACTTAATTAAACCTTTTTAAGAATTTTAAGCTGCCTTTATAATTTAATTTATTTCATTTCCTTTTTAAAGTACTTTATTTGATTAACAAAAAACTTCCAAAATACTAATTCTTTTTAAAATAATTCTTACAAATATAATGATAAGCAAATGAACAGGGTAAACCTTAAGTTCTCTTAAATATGTTCCAGTGCTGTTTACAAACAATAAAATTTCAATTTAAAACCATCAGTCTAAATCAATTATTCAATTCTTCATTTTAAATTAGAATTACATAACTATTTTGTTACTTTATTATGCCAGATTTTCTTCACATTACAAGAATATAAAACACAAGTTTCGTACAGATGCATGAAAACAAATTAACACTTTGGGATTTGAGTCTCAAACATTTCTGTTTTTACTGCTAATCTTCCCGAGGTTAAAAGATACTCAATCACTAAAACTGTGTCATCCTAGACTTCACAGAGGTGGGTGATTCCACTCGTTTGGCTGCATTTGTGGGTTAACTCAACTGATCTGTTTTCTGTTTCATTCTACACTGAATTGTTATCGTAATCTTTCCCTTGGGATGCAAATTTTTACAGATATTTGACAGTTAACTGAGTATTTTATAGCTTTGTCTAACTCAGAAGTCAGAGTTTTAAGAAAATCCCAATGAGAGAAAGGTATTCTGTAGGAATGAATTAGATGGTCAAATAAACTTAGAGAATATTGAATTAAACAAACAAACAAACAAAAACCAGATTTGAATTGTTTGTGTGTGTTTTAAATACCACAAGATCATAAGGTAGTAATGAAAATATCTAAGAAGGGTGTAATATGCACAATTCCCAGGTGTATTTGACAGTGAATTTATGAACTGCCCTCTCCTTTTTTTTTTTTTCCTGATGATGTTCCAAAAAACTTAGAGAAGAATCTGCAAATTAGCAACCTGATGGCCAAATCTGGCCTGATAGTTCAGTTTCACTTGGCCACACTGTGTTTTTAAAATATTTAATTTTAAAATATTTAAAAATTGAGAGGGTTGACCAAACATTCATTGACTTCCAGTTGCTTTTAAAGAATTAAAAGCTTTGGCCAAAGTACTCCTGCATTCCTCCATGGCTGTCCTGGCTGACGCTGAGCCTGGGTTGCCTCCTCATGCTGGGTGTGGGGGCTGCACTCAGCCCCCACTGAACACCTGCCCGGCCCTCCTGGGCATTTGAGTCCGTGACTTTCACAGTCAAGAGGACCTCAAGCATAGTAGAGTTCAGCGTGGGAAGACCTGATGTAAGCCCGGCAGCCTGGGTGGACTGGCCATGGATGGTGAATGCAGGTGGAATGGGGGAGCCCTGGGCCTAGTGGCTGGGAAAGTACCATGCGATCAAGCCGGGCGAGAGGGAGTGTCAAGGAGCCACACTGCTGTTCAGCGCAAGGGCGGAACCAGTTCACATAAATTTTCCATTTGCTTCAAAATTTCCCAATTGCCACCACTCCCCACTCCCCTCCCATGGGGATCTTGTGTATTGAGGAATAAAGAGCTAAGGCCAAAAACTAATAAGGTGCAAATAATTTTTAAGTGTTGAAAATAGATTTTCAAATGAAGCCTGTTTGCTAATGATTTCCTCTGAGGGTGCACCACGTCTAAGATGGATTACATGGGCTTTGGCTGTGCTTGCATCGTGTTGCCACACATAGAGAAAACCCAGCTATTTTTCTAAGCAAACCAGCCGCTCATCTTGCCAGCTGAGAAAGAGGTTGTCTAAGAGCCTTGCCCAGAAGTTTGGTAACTTAAACTCAGACAGAGAACAAAGACGAAATGGTTTTCTTTGGTATTATTTTCACAGTGGGTTGCAAGTCAAGAAAATAAATTACCAAGTAGGCTCTGTTTCCTTTAATCTTATTTAATGCATTGCTATGCAGCCACAGTAAGCTAATAATTAAGGACCATTCCGCCTCCTCTAGAGGTTTTGATCTACAGTGATGCAACTATTTTTGGCTGGTTGGGTTTCTAAGCTCTCTTTAATGTCCATAAAAATCGGTCAAAATCAAAAGGGCAGAGAGTAAAACAATAAACCATGCTTGTGTCTAAGAAAAGGGAGGATATCACCTGCAATTAGGTATGTCATAACTTCCGTTATAGGCTTATTTTCAACATGGTATAGCTTGATTTTTTAGGACACTACTGGAAAGCAGTCAAAATATAAACTATTTATAGCAATCCCACAACCTGTAATCAGGACTTCTGTTTCCAGACATCTAAGACAATTTGTCTTTAGGGGAAAAAAATCCTGCAAAATAAAAATGAGTATTCACAGTCAAACAGGATTTATCTTTCCAGTTGGATTTTTTTCTTCTACTTTTTTAAATTCTATTGGAATGTATGAGAATCGGCGTTTTTTCTCATTTATTACTAATCTTGAAACTTCTGAGATTTGTTGGCAATTCAAGTACAATAGAAGCTGTATGTCTTACTTTATTGGGAGCACAATAGTGTGATTCTGGGAATTCTAGTAATTAGATGTTGGACTCTCTGAACTGAATATCCGCTTTTCTTGTCTCTTTTTCTCTGTTGCTCAACTCTTCTTGATTTTTTTCCTTTACAACTCTTTAATTGAATTCCTTAATTTCAGTTTCTAGGAGAGCTCTTTCTTATTCTCTGAGGGGTTTTGTTTTGTTTCATTTTGTTTTTAACATTGTGTTTTAGTTTTCTGGATAAAATATTTTAGCTTTTGTCTTCTGCTTCCTGCATTGCTCTCTGTTGCCCTCAAGTTCCTTTCTGTCATTACTGTTTTGATTGGGTATGGTTTCGTTCCTTCATTTTGGAGCCTTTCTTCAGGTGTCTGATGCTTCTTGACTGGACGTTCATTCTAAGCAGAAGTTATTAAAATCTGACTGGAGCTCCTTGTCTGCAAGTGAAACCAGCCCCTGGAGGACTGCATGGTAGGTGGTCAGGAGGCTTTGTATTGGAGAACCTCCAAATATTGGTTTCAGGAGGTTTTTTTCTCTTTAACCAAAAGAGGAATCCCCTGCCTGGAAGACCATACACTTGTTTCCCTTGATTCTGGAAACTCAAAGTGCAGAGGTGCAGGAAGAAGGGAATGTGAGGGATCCCACAGCCCAGAGTCTGAGCTAGTGGACTGTCCTGTGCCCTGTGCTCCTGAGCTGGGCTGGGCGTGAGCAGAGAGAGTAACCACCTGGCTTTGAGGGGGGAAGGGGCTGGGGCTCCCACTGCCCACATTCAAACAATCCCCATGTTTTTGGTCTGCTTCAATTCTCCAAATTTTGAGGTAGTGAGTCTCTTAGAGTTTGAAGTCTTTTGAGTGTTCAGAAAGGTGCATCTCACTGGCGTGTCTTTATGTGGAAATTTAGGTTGCAGTTTTCTTCGCCGTCTCTGCTGAATTATTCAGTTTGCTCTCCATCTCCCCAAAATGTATTGACATCTTGCATCTGCTGCTATTTCCTCCCTTCGGGTTTATGCCTTCATTCCCTCCTAATTCCTACTGTGGGGTTTTAGAAGGAAGTAAAGTTCAATGAAAGCATAACATTCTGTATTTAACTAGAAGTCCCTAATTATCTTTTGATTTTTTTGAAAGCAATCTACTAGTATTAGAGAATTGTAATTTCCCTGTATAACCAAAAGTAAAACTAACTTCTTGTATGCCAATTGTAAAAGATGGCAACACATTACGTGTCTTAAATTTTCTTTTTTAAAGGTAAATACATGCATATGGGGAAAAAATGTAAATCATATAAAAGAGTAAATAGTGAAAAGTACACACCTTTCTCTTATTCCATTTCCCAGTCCAACAATTCCCCTCCCCAGGTGCAGTAACTATTTTCTCAGATATACCTTCTTCTCTCTTATATTTCTGATGTCACGTTATGTGTACTCTTCTGACCTCTTAACAGTATATCTTGGATATTATAACTCATTCTTCTTCACAAGTACATAATAATCCATTATATATGTATATGTATGTATTGTCATTTATTTAACTGTTCCCTCCTAATGGGCATTTAAACAGTGTCTGGTTTTTTCTACAAAACAATGCAGCAGTGACTATCCATCTTTATATTAGAACTATGTATACCTTTGAGAATGTGTGTATAGGATAAATTTTAGAAGTGAAATAGCTGAGGCAAACGATACGTCTGTACATTTGTACTTTAATAGCTATGGCCAAATTGACTTGCAAATAGTTGTTCCAATTTATTTCCTCAGTAACAATAAATCAAAGTTACTGTTTCCTAACTAGTGCATTATCAAGTTTTTGTATTGTCTAACTTTAATTTGTAAAAAATCTAATTTCATTGTAATTTTTGTGTGTGTTTCTTTGGTTGTGAGATTGAGCATCTCTTCATATGGTATAAAACCATTGCATTTTCTGTGAAACGTCTGCTCGTGTTCTTTATCATTTCTTTTGGGATATGGGTATTTTTCTTATTAATGTGTGAAAATTCCTTCTTTATTTAGAAAATTAGCTCTTTGTCTCTCACATGTGTTGGAAAGTTTTCTCTGCCAGTTTATCATTTACTTTGTTTTATTTGTTTCTGATGCTTTTTTGGCAAACTGAAATTTATAATTTTACGTTGTCAGATTTAATGTTTTATTTTATGGCCTTCTCTGAGATCATTAAAAAATTTCTGATCTTTTTCTACTATTTTATGGTTTTATTTATTTTACATTTACTTAGGTCAAATCATCTATTTGGAATTTATTTTGCGTGTGAGTGAGATACAGGTTCAATTTTTTTTTTTTTTTTTTTTTTTACCAATTGTCTTGCTAGCTCTCCCAGCAAGTTGCAATTCACTCTCAATACAAACCCACAGCACCATTTGCAAAACTGTAAAAACTCTATTATCTGATCTACGCAGAAGATTAAACCATTTCTCTAGCCATTAAGTCAAGACAGATGGTTCAAGGCCACTGTGTAGGAAATTTAATTTGTATGTGTAGGGTATATAATCCAAAATAGAGCCTGACCACCCTTGGCAATTGTGTCTGATCCCTGTCTCTGGGTCGAATTTCTCTGTCCTTTATCCTTCGTCCAGCAGAAGTAGGAACAGAGCAGGGCAACAGCCTCCTCTTTCCTGTCCTGATTTCTCTTTTTTCAGCAACCCCATGCTTAACCACAGTAACAATATAAGCAATCCTGTACCTAGCTGTATTACTGTGATGTCATCAATTCCCACTTCCAAGGCAGTCTCTCATGCTTTCACTCAGGTTTTCAGTTCAGAATGCTCAAGTCCAAAAATCAAGTTTCACACACATTTAACAAACACTTTTTTTAAGTAGGATGTCATGCTCTGTGCTGAGGGAGAGAGGAAGGGAAAGAACATACAGATGAATGGAACCCAGTTCCCACCTTCACGGAAAGGAGACATTTTGGAAATTGTACCAAGTGTGGTAGGACTCCAGAGAGGAAGGGCAGACATCTTACTGGAGGCTGCAGGAAAGAAAGTCATGCAGATATTCTAGCTGGGCAGTATTTCTTATCACTGAGGATGCCATAGACTTTTGCCCTCCAGTAACATTATCCTGTTTCTGAACCTTCAAAATGAGCTGCTGGGCCCGGAGGCTGACACCTGATCAGAAATACCTAGCACGTAACCTAGGAGAAAACTTAGCTTGTGTCATAGAATGACACAAAGGAAGAGTGGGAGCAACGTGTGCAGCATCAGAGAACTTACTGTGTAAAGGAAATATAACACACTGTTATTTGAACCAGTGCAAGAACTTTTGAAAACTGATATTAATAGGAAGTCTGCATCATCGTTACTGTTGTCTCATTATTTTAAAAGTCTGGCTTTAAATCAAGCCAAGGCAACATGCATATTTTCCTAAACATCAAGAAAGAGAAAAATTGTTTTGCTAGAAACGGAAATAGAAAAATTATTTTGCTAGAAATATTTACAGGCTGTGAGGGCTTTCCTGAAATGTAGACCGAGGCATGTGTGTGCATATTTTCTTCTTACTAAATCATACGTATTCAAGTATTTCCTACTGAGATGAGTCATAACTGAAATTTATAGAGTGCTTTTTTTTAAATGTCTGATCATATTTATTTGTTACACTTAGCTAGCTGCTTGTTTCTAGTATTATAGAATCCTTTTAGATTGATGCTTACAAAGCGGCTTCGCATTCTTTATAAATCCCATACAGTACATTAGCAGGGGGTAATACGTTTTCTTATTCTCTGTTCTTAGGATGAATCAGCACCCACCAAATTTTTGAGACAGCTCACGGCTTAGAGGAAGGCTCATCTAAATAAAGGCCGGCTAACGTGGCATTGCAGGGATTTAATCCGTCTCTGGCTGCCCGTGTGACCAGAAGGCTGATTTGCAAGTTTCTTCTTTCCTGGGGTCCAGATTATCAGGTCTCCGGGGCTCTGCGACTTGACAGCAAGAGAGGTGCAAAATGAATCTGGTCAGAGATAAGCGCCCCCAGCAGGGACCTGGGGGCCTCCACGGGGCTTTTACATACCAAGGCGGAAGATTCTCTGGCCATCAAAGGAAATAGCAAACTGGAGCCTTTGTCCTGGGACGCAGCCTACCTACCACAGAGCATCAGCACTGCTGGCCAGAAAGTTCATGGAGCCTGATCAGGGAAGCGGCTATGGTACCTGGATGTGTGCCTGATTGTACAGTCAGAGCTGGGAGGTTCAACTTGAAAGGAGGTATGAAATGTCTCGAGGGAGGCAGGCCGCTTTGGGCTCGGCTGGGTAGGCTGTGCTGGCATTTGCCTCTGCCCTCCCCTGATTGAAGCCCAGAAAGAGCTTTGCTCATCCAAGAGTCTTTGCCTGGCTCTCAAAGACGCAGGGCTGTGGCAGCCCTTAGTCCCCATCTCCCACCGACCTGGCCGCTTCCGCGCCTCCCCAGCCTGCCCTAGTCGTGCCTCTTTGCTGAGATGGAGACGTGAGCCTGCGGTGGACGATGACTGCCGTGTATGTGAATGGAGGCGGCCTGGTGAACCCCCACTATGCCAGGTGGGACCGGCGGGAGAGCGTGGAGAGTGGCTGTCAGACGGAGTGCAACCTGGAGGACGAGGAGGGACAGCTGCGCCGGCTGACGCCCTTCGAGAAGCTGACGCAGGACATGTCCCAGGACGAGAAGGTGGTGAGGGAGATCACTTTGGGGAAACGGATCGGCTTCTACCGCATCCGAGGGGAAATTGGAAGTGGGAACTTTTCCCAAGTCAAGCTCGGGATTCACTCCCTGACCAAAGGTAGGATCTGACCTCCAAGGAGGATGCGCGTGGTATCAGGACCTCGGTCAGGGGCGGGTTCGGAGTCCAGGGCCAAGGAAGCAAGTGAGGCGACATCACGGAGCCCCTGCTAAGTGCCAGCCCTGAGCCAGACACCGCTCACTGTTATCTCAGTTCATTTTCACAGTGATGGTGTGAGCTCAGTATTTTTATTTTCACTTGATAGATAAGGAAACTAAGATCTAAAGAAGTTAAATGTGGCTTTAGCAGTTTAATCTTAGATAATTTTGACTCCAAAAACTCTCCCCATGTGCCATGCTGATGAATGCACTCAAACACTGAGGGCAGTCTGTCCTCTCCAATTACACCCTGGAGTAGAGTGGAGTATGGCTTGGTTCCAAGGCCACTCACAGTCCAAGTCCTTATTTATAACTTCTGTTTGTGTTTGTGTGTCAATACCAGTGGCACAGGGGACCTGCCGGATCACCTCCATCAGTGGATGGCGGGGTCTAGCCTCTCTTCCTTACCTGAGGCCACTGCTTCTCTTCCGTTCGGGAAAAGGGACTTGAACTCAGGACCGTCCCTGCTTCAGTCTGCTCTGTACTAGTTCTCATTGCTGACTGGCTGCTTGCTTTCTACCAGAGACCCACTCTTGCTTGGCTTCTGGTCACTCTGGATCCTAGACCAGCAATGCCCACTGCTCTGGCCTCAGAGGGTTGCTGTGCAGAGAACCCAGTAGGCTTTTGCTGACCCAGCCCATGTGAGCACTTCTCCAAGTTCCCTCTAAATTAGCTAAGCAGGGAGATTATCATGAGGGCGTTACAAGCCGGAAAAAGAGCACTTGCAACTTGGTATAATCCACTGACTCTTTAAAGCCCAGGGGCCCTACCCTCTCCCTGAGAGTCCCCTACAGACAGTTTCTCTCCTTGGAGCCAGACTGCCACTGGGTCTGCAAGGCTGCTCTTTCTTACATTAGAGTTTTGTTTTCTTTTCTTCTCCAATCCCAACCCCATGCCCCTCTCCTCCCTGTTTTTGGCCCCTATAGAGAAAGCACCACACCCCCTACCACCACCACCACCACCACCACCACACACACACACACACACACACACACGCACGCAAGTCACTGGTGCTCCCCAGTCCCCTTCTCTCTGGCTCTGGGCCTGAGTGTCTGGATTCATGTCTTCACATCTCGGCTACTCACCTTACCTACTGGGTAAATTACAGCACTGCGGTGAGCCTCAGATTCCCCACTGACAGAATGCAGCCAGTGACAGTGATTACTTTACTCATAAAAGCAGATCTAGTGCTGGAATTCAAATCTAATGGGGACAGACCTTTTCAATGGTCTAGAGCAGGCGTGAAAAAGATAAAATGCATAGGGAGACGAGGGGCCAGAAGTGGAGCCAGACCACTTGACCAGGAAGGGCAGAGAAGTTGGATAAAGGCCAACCAGGAGAGGAATCAGAAAGGAGAGAGTGTCCAATGTGGCAGAGAGGGCATGGGGGCAAAAGTGTGAGCTAAGGCTGCTGGACGTGACCACCTTGGAACTACTTCCTGAGTGTGGGTTCAGATGTTAGATTCCCGGGGAGAGGAAGCAGGTGGGACAGTGGGAAGAACATGGGCTTCAGAATCAGACAAATCTGTTTCAAATTTTCCTTCAGTCACTTACCAGGCATCTGGTTTCATGCACGTTACTTAGCCTTTTTGGTCCTCGGTTGCCACAGCTGTAAAATAGAGATAATGATTCTTAGGATTGTTGGGAAAATTAGGAATAACTTATACGAAGTGCATGGCACATGGTAGCCTCTCAATAAATGGCAGCTATCATTGCACAAGTCTTTTTTTTATTTAAACTTATTTCAGGAGGAAATTTGATATTATTAAAAAGTAGTGATAACTATGAATAGAAGGTAGTGGTAAAAATAAATACAATGCAAACAAATTTTAAAGTTTTATTTGTTTTTCCAGCTTTATTGAGAAATAATTGACGTATAATACTGTGTAAGTTTAAGGAGTACAATGCCAGAATTTTGTATTTGTGTAAGTTGCAAAATGATTATCACAATAAGGTTCTTTAATGCATTCGTCACCTCACATAGTTCCAGTGTGGTGAGAACTTTAAAAATTTATTCCCTTAGCAACTTCCACAAAATTTTAAAGGAAACTTACCAAGTGACTGAAAGTAACTCAAAACATGCCAACAACCCATCTGAAAGTTTCTCTTTACCTTACTTAGGAGAGTCAAGGGAGAACTGAGTTGGGAATAACATTTCGATGCTGTGATTCAGTGCTATTTAAGACTGCTTCCTGGCACTAAAGTCACCGAGGGCCCCATGAATGTTCAAGGCTCCACTCTGGGAAACTCTGACCTCATCTAACCCCTTGCATTTTACAAATGGGGAGAATGGGGGCCCAGAAGTGGCTGTTCCACTCCCGGTCACAGCAGACACAGCATTGGAACTCTGCTTCCTTTTCGCTGCACAAAGCTACCTTGGGATAGTGGTGCAGCTTGGAGGGGGCAGTTCTTCCACACTATGTCTCGGCCCAGCCGGCCAAACGGGTACCGCTGCCTCCTCCAGCACCAGACCCCCGCCAGACCCCAGCCTACTCTCCAGCCGATCTTCTCCTTTGTGGCAGTCCTGCCAAGGAGTGATCGTGTCCTCCACTGTCTGCAGCAGGGCCCAGGAAACGAAACGATCAGCGAGCAGCAGAGTGTATCACCAAGACTCAGAAGCAGCACGGCCTCCTTTCGCAGCCTGCTTTCTGCCTGCCTTCCCTGTTCAGACAGTGTCTAAGGGACAGCTGCACCTCGTCTTTAAGTGGCAGAAGGGAGTGCAATATTGTGGAGAGACATGGTCTTTGGAGTCAGCCAGACCTGGGTGGAATGCCAATTCTTTTTTTTTTTTTTCTCTAGCTATGTAACCCCTGAACAAGTTATTTTACCATTCTGTACCTCAATTCCCTGAGGTCTAACTGAAGAATATATCAGCCTCATAGGATTGCTAGGAGGAGCAAATTTTTAAAAAATATTACATATTGAATATTTACCACATGCTTAGAGCACATAGTAAGTATTTATTAACTGCTGTTATTAGTCTGCTTTCCAAAAAAGCTAGGTCCTTTAGGCCTGTGTGAGTCACACATCATTTGTATCACGGAACAGAAGCCTGCTCAGCCTAGCTCACACTGAAAGGGGTGAGTCGCGTGCAGGGGATTCTGTGGCCCCGCAGCAGGGAGGCAGAGCCAGGTTTCGAGATATCCTTCTCTCCATCTCCCTTTCCTCCAGGGCCGCATGGTTTCTCATTTCTATTCCCTTGATGAAAGTGTCCCACGTCCGTACTTCTTTCTACAGAGTGGCTTTCTCTGCCTGATTATCCAAAGGCACGTGGCCAAGAATGGCTGTTGTCAGTCCCATATCGACATAATCACTCAGCTTTATCACCCATCTCCATCCCACTAGTTTCATTCAATTTCAGCTCAGATTTTAAAGAGAGAAGATAAGTGCTCACTGGCCAGCCGGCCATGGGCCACCCCTGTGTCAAGTCCGCTGCAGGCTTTGGGGCCACATGGCCCACCGCATCTCAGCAGAGCCCCGAGGGGCACAGAGGCATCTCTGAGAAGGGAGAGTAGAGGCACAGTGAACTGATGGATGTATCACCACAGGGAAAACTGCCAGCAAAGCAGAGGAAGTGCCACGAACCCGCAGCAAGAGGGTGTCTAATCCTGTGGACAGGCTGTGATGGGAGGGGGACAGAAGAGGGATGACAGCAACTGGTATTTGCCTAGTGACTTTCTTCTTTTTTTTTTTTTTTAACACCTTTGTTGTGGTATGATTCCTGTACAGTGAACTACAGATATTTCAGATGTACAATTTGATGAATTTTGATAGATGTATACCCCATGAAACCACCACCACAATCATAGCTAACATTTCCACCACTACCCAAAAGGTGCAAATTTCAAACTCCTGATCTAGCCCTTCCCACCCCTTTACCCCTTGGTAACCATAAGTTTGTTCTCTACGTAGTGACTTTCTTCTTGAATGCCAAAGCCTCTTGCCTGTTAAATTACAGAGTTAACTTCATCCTAGTCCCTTGAGTTTCAGAGAATGTGGCGTGTCCCTGCTGTGTGGATGGGAGCCTCGGTGGCCTCACTGCCATGCTCCCCTCACTCCTCACCCACCACCGAGTAGCCCTATTGTCAAAGGTACAGTGTCACCCCCCGGTTATGGGATGGTATGGGTGCAAAAGAGGGGAGGGTGAAAGGCCAAAAGCACAGACGGAGGGAAAATCAGTTCAACAAGCAGATTTAAACAAGCCAGAAAACATAAGGGCAGGACATTGAGCCCATCTGACTGATGCAACAGGACAGTGAATCCCGAACTTCACCTCCTGACTGGCAGACGCGTCCCGTGGTGGCCTTGTCCGGGTGCTGTGCTCATCTCTCTTCTGGGTTCTACCCTGCAGGGAGCCTGGGATGAAAGGAACTGAGAACTGTGAAAGAGGGGAGACCCAGATGTGTGTTGATGTGAAGATGAAAGAAGAGAAGGCAGTTCAGGACCCAGGAGGCAGGATCTCCGGGACGATGACAGAGTGGAGACAGAAAAACTGTAACTTGTGAAAAGAGACAGGACATCAGGCTACTTGGAGCTGACTGGGATGGAAAGCAAGAGGGCCCTTCCTTTAAAATCTTCACCTCTGTAATGGAAGGAGATTTATCAGGGAGAGGTTTAGCCTTGCTGAGAATGTCAAATTGCCCTGTCCCGAGGCCAGGCCACGTCAGATGACGAAGTCTGGTTAGAGATTCGTATAAATGTGGTTCCCATACAAAGCCAACTGGCCCAGAATTTTCATCATGTTTTCCAGGAAATATGGACCGTCTGGATAAGATAATGGAGGCGATTCCCAGGAAAGCGGAGGGTTTCCGTGCCAGAGGCAGCTCCCAGGACGGTATTTTAAAAAAAGGCACCAGCTGCTCTGGGCCTGTGGAGAGGAGCCTCAGTAGCTCCTGCTGGCCGGAGTTTATTTTTATAGCTAACAGCTCAGACTCCCTTGAGCCTTGCAAGCTGATAGAGCAGGCTGAAGCCATCATGAGTCCCCTCTTAGGCTGATTAGAAATTCCTCAAAGGAGGTGAACCACTCAGCTTCTGAATATTTTATGTCCCATCTGTTGTCACAGACAAAAGTAAAAGAGGCCACGGGTGCCTGTCCCTCTCTGTTGCTGCCCTTCCTGACCCCTTCTTCCCCGGTCTTCTTCTCTGTTACTCTAGTCTCCTGTTTCTAGAACCCTTTCTTCTTCTCTGTCATTTATTTATTCATTAGTTCATTCATACCTCTTTTTAAAAAATACAATTAACTCTCCTGTGCCCATAGTTTGTTCTGGGCCTTAACAAAGACGAATAAGATGCAGTTCTTGTCTGATAGGAACTCACAGAGGCAATGGAGACAGACGGTTGACGACTGATCTGACGCAGAGGGAGCCACAGAGGGGGTGCTCGACTGTGCCTGAGAGCAGGAAAGGGTCAGTTGATCGGGAAAGGCTTGTGCTAGGTCTTGAGGTTGGTGGGGAAATTCTACAGGACACAGGGGAAGTGCGCTCCAGGCCAAAAGAGAGGATGCAAAGTGAATGGAGATATGAGCCAGGGTGCAGAGTACTTGGGGATTTTAAAGTGATTCCATGAAGCTGGGGCAGGGGATGCACCTAGAGGGTCGTGGGAGATTCGGTGGGTGATGAAGGCAGCAACTAGACTGTGGAGAATCTTCCTGCACATTTGGATTTTGTCACTTAGGTATCAGGAGCCACTGAGGAGCTTTAAGCAAGCAATTAATAAGAGTGATTCATTATTCATTATTTCAGTGAGGGGGTGTCAGAATAAAATAGTAGTCTCATGATCCAGATGAATGACAATGTCCGTCTCAACTAAGGAAGTGACAGTGAGGATGGAGAGAAGCAGACACATTTGAAAAACATTTTAGAATATTGGAAACCCTGCGGTCAATTGCGTGGGGAAGAGCAGAGGGGACAGGGAGAGAAGCATGAAAGATGACTCTTAGGTTTCCGGCTCTAATGACTTAGTAGTGAGTAGTAAATGGGGGAGTAGAAATGGAGTTGAGAGTACGGATTTGGAAGCACAGACTTGGAGGTACATGGAGGTCATGGAGGACAGGAGCCCAATGACCACATCGGGGCCCAGGAGAAAGTACACATGAGAAATAGAGATTTGGGGCTTAACAAATCCAGGGTCGAGTGAAAGTCTTATGTGTCCTGGTTACAGACTCCTTCGTGTCAGGCACTATCGTATTGATCCTTAGAGCTGTCTGACACATTATAAATAATAAACAGTCAATGAGTGCTTGGTGAATTAAGTTAGTCTCATAGCTTCCCCTGAAAATCCAGGGGTAGTGGGGAAGGGGGAAGGGAGGGGCAAGGTAGGGCAGTGCTCTCTGGCAGGCTCTTTATGCTTTAGTCTCCTAGAAGGACAGGGTTGGGGGACAAACACAGGCTGTAGTAAAGCTCAGTCAAGAAGGCTCGCTGGTTTTTAAGAAGTGATTCCTCCTCTTGAGTCCATTCATTAAAACAGCACTTTAAAATTACGTTTTCTTGCTTTAAAAATGGCTAGTTAGTGGCTTTGGTGAATTCATCCTAAAAATAAGCCCACTATTATTGTGACAAAAATTGTTCCTTATTTATAAGGCAAAGGACTGAAAATAATTTATATGATCCAACGGTATAGGAATGCTCAAGTGCATTAAAGCGTACACACTGAACGGACATTACACAGCCATTAAAAAAATCACGATTATCAAGAGTCTGTGGTAACACGGAGGAGGCACGGGACACGACAGTAAAGGAAAAAGCAAGGTGCAACACTGAGTTACACTGTGATGGTGATACTTATCCTGGCTCTTGTGGGCATTAGATGAGATCATTCATTCAGCAAATATTTGTTGAGCATCTAGCCTGTAACAGGCACTGCTCTAGGGACAGGAGATGCAGCAGTGAACAGAATAGACAACTGTCTCTGTCCCAGGGAGCTTATAATCCAGTGGGGAGAAGGCAAAAGTCAGTCAAATCAATCAGTATGTTATGTAGTGATAAGTGACCAGAAGGAAGATAGAGCAGGAGGGAGGACAGGGAGCACTTGGGGCTGCAGTTTTCGATAAGTTGGCCAGGGACAGCCTCCCTGAGGAGATGACTTTTGAACTCAGGGAAATAAGGATGCTGGCCACGGAGGTCCGTGGGGCAAAGTGGTCAGGCAGAGGGGACAGCCAGCAGAAGAGAGCCAAGGTGGGAGTGTGCCTGTGATACTCCTGAGAAAACCAAGGTGGGTGACGGCAGAGGGTAGCAGGAACCAGATCATGTAGGGGTGATATGCAACATGGGATAGCAAGGACCTCGGTTTGGCTTTGAGGGAAACCGGAGCCCTTTGGGGCAGTGGAGAAGTGACACGACCTGGCTTACGCTTAATAGGATCACCCTGGCTGCTCTGTTGAAAAAGAGCGTGAGGGTCACAGGCAGAAAAGGAGAGATCAGTTAGGAGCCTATTGGAATAATCCAGGCAAGAAAGACTGGTGGCTTGGACCAGGAAGGGAGCAGTGAAATGCCGAGAAGTAGCTGGATTCTGGCTATATTTAGAAGTAGAGACAACAGGTTTGCTGACAGATTGAAAGGGAAGCAGAGAGTCAATTACTCAAGGTTTTTGTTCTGAACAACAGCAAGAATAGAGTTTCCATTTACTGAAGCTGGGAAAAGATGGTAGGAGAGGCGGGTTCGGGGTTGGGGAGCTGAGGAGCTCAGTACTGAATATATTATGTGGGACATGCCTGTTACACATACATAGCAGGTGCTGTTGGTGCCTCGCCCACATCTCCATGGGTCTTACCATTTCAGGGCATGCAGGCTGGACCTTCAAATGCTAGGGTCTCCATCTCTTTGCCTCTGGGCTTTCTCTAGCTGCTGGAGCTGCTCTTCTGCATGCATGGGAGACCAGAAACACAGGGGAGTTAACGTCCTCCGGGAGCAGCCAACAACCACTTATTGGCAGCAGTTGATGTACGAATACCCGAGCTCTCTCACTCTTCTCATGATAAAACTCAGGCATGATAACTTGCAGCAGGATTATTAGAGGATGGAGGGAACAAAAAGTGCCCATGAAACTGAGAAGTTATCTTGAGACTGAAAAATGAGGCAGGCAGCTCCATATAATCAAGGGGTCAGTTTATTATAGGGTAACTTACTCACAGCGTGGCATCGGTGGACAGCAATCCAGAAACATTCGCAGCTGCACTCCGCACTGCTGATGGGCTATTGGGACAATTTTGTAGTTAACCTAGGGTATGGATGGGGGTACGTGCTTGGAAATCAGACGGGCATCCCTAAGTCAAGATGATTGAATGGGTAACTAGTCTCGTGGGCTCCAGGAATATGTCAGTGAAGGTCTTCATCATTGTTTGGGGGCTAACAGAGCATAGGGGCCACCTGGACCTAACGATCATTAGACAATATCTATTGACTACAAAGGCCTTGATGATGAAGAAGTGATTTGCCGCACAGCATAGTCCTGGGTAGGGTCACTGGAAGGGCAGGAAGAACTGTATGGGCCCAAGATGGTGTCAGTTATGCAAACAGTGATACAAGGATTAACTGATAACTTGCTTAGGGACTCATCCTTAATTGGCTGCCTTTCCTTTCCTCTCTCACTTCCTCATTCTTCTACCACTGTTTCCTGCGGTCACCTCTCATCAGCTACTTGAACTTGAATCCTTGCTTCATGATATACTTTTGTCAGAACCCAAACTGAGACAACCAAGTGGAGAGGTCTTGTAGGCAGGTGTATTTATGCTTCTGGAATCACCAAGGAAGTGACTGTAGAGATGTCCAAGGACTAAGCCTTCGGGAATCCTACGTTTAGAGGCTGGGAGGAGGAAAAGGACATAGCAAAGGAGCTTTAGAAGAAGTGGCAAGAGGTAGGAGGAAAACCAGGGGCTAGAAACCAAGTTGTCCTAGAAACCAAGTGTTGTCCTAGAAACCAAGTGGCAAAGGTGTTTCAAGGAGGGAGGATGAAGCCTGAAAACAGACCGTGGGTTTTAGCAACTCGGAGGTCATTGGTGACCCTGAAAAGAGCATTCTCCGTAGCCTTATTGCTCAGGTTCAGGTCGTGACAAGGGGAGAACTGGAGACCAAGACGTAGAACCAACTCTTTAAAGGCGTTTTCTTATGAAGAGAGTGAAAAGAGGTCTGATGCTGGAGGGAGAAGTGGAGTTAAGAAAGGTTCTTTTGTGATTTTTCACAAACTCTTTTTTGTATGTTTAACATACATAAATACAAAAAAGAAGCGTGAAAATCACTTTAGTGTGCAGCTAAATGAATTTTCCAAACCAAAAGACTGTGCAACCACCACCAAGGTCAAGAAGGAGAACATTTCCAGGACTTCAGAGCAGGCCTCCTCCTGCTCCCCACTTCCGTTCACTTCATCCTCAGGTGCAACCACTGTCCTGACTTCAAACATCACACCAGTTGCTTTTGCCTGTTTTAAGCTTAATATAAATGGAATCATACAGTATGTATTCTTTTGTCTTATTTCATTTGCTGAATATTAAATTTGTGAAAACCATCCGTGTTACTTATGTAGTTTAGATGCTTGATTCTCATTGCTATTTAGCAGTCCATTGTATGGATATTTATCCATTCTACTGTTGATGAATATGAGGACAGTTTCCAGTTCAGGGCTCTTGTGAACAATGTTACTCTGAACATTATAGGACAAGTCTTTTGGCAACATGTATGCATTTTTGTTGGGAAAAAAAATGCTTTTAAGATGGGTACATAGCACGAATATATGCTGATGTAGAGGTCTTAGCTAGGCCTTAGATACGAACAGGGACCATTTATCCAGAGGAACAGGAAGAAAGACAGAGTTGATGGACACAGATTCAGGTGGGTTGGAAGACGTGGTAGAAAAAAAGAACTTGAGGAAATTCTCTTCTATCACGTTCTTTACTCAATAAGATAAAGATCAAAGTCATCAAAGTTATGAGCAAGGAGAGAAAGTATTAAGAGATTTGATGAGAGATAAGAAATAAAAGAGTCATCTAATAGTGTAGGAGCGCTATTGAACTAGGGAAATTCAGTGTGTCTGCCAGGAGCGCTGAAGCCCCACCTGAAATCAGAGATCATGAATTCAAAGTGAGACAAGCCGTCACAGCCGCTGCACAGGTGCAGGCAGAAAGTAGGTGGGAAGCTGGATTTACCCAGGGTGTGGTTTCGCTGAGTAAATGAAAGGAGAGACAGCAGGGCTGTTGAGGGTATATACAGAGCCATGCTGACAATGATAAAGTGAATGCCACCATCCTCCCAGTTACTCAGCCCAGAAACCCGGACCTCTTCATCAATCCTAATCCTTGGTTGAACATCAAGTCCTATTGTTCCCTCCTAAATATCTTGCCCTTGCCTCTTGGGATTAAGCTGCTGTCACTTGTCTCCCTTATCCATGTTCATCTCATTTTCTGTACTACAGCCAGAAGTGACCTTTTAGAAAGTGCAAGCCCGATCGTGTAGCTAGCTCTCTGAAACCTTCCATCAGTTTCTTATTGCTCTTAATCTGAGGTGCAAAGAGTGCCTCACAGACCTTGGCCCTGGCTGACTCTCTAGCCTCATCTTGACTTATATTTTCCTTCATTCGCCGTGTGTCAGCTCCACTCTCTTCTTTCAGTTCCTCAAGGCAGCAATTGCCAAAGTAGGGTACACTCACCCCAAGGGGTGCAAAAGTGGGGATGCCCACTGGGGTGAGAGAAGAAAATACTAGAACTTCTGTTTTATATTTATTTGTAAGTATATATTTTTAATTTCCATGATTATATATATTTAAAGTGTATATATTAGTGCATGCATATAATTTACATTTACAGCAGTGCTCAAAAATGTTTTATTAGTAAAGGAAGCCAATCAAAAAAGTGTCTAGAGCATTATCCTACCTTGGGAGGGTCTTTCCTGCCTTAAGATCTTCTCTGCACCACATCCGTGCTATTAGAACCTCTCCTTATCACATCTTCCCTGCTTTCCTCTAGTTAACACCTTGACTCCAGGGAAAGTGAAAAATCCGCCCTGAACCCCAGACTCAGGGCACATCCCTTGTTTTATGCTCCACTGCATCCACACTCTTACCTTCCAAGCCTGCGTGCGCGATACCTTCCATCTGCTTCCCCAGATGCATTCCCCGCCCCCCCTTTGTCTGCACTCTGTCCCAGACTACATCATCTTAGTCCTCTGGGTTCCAGTTGCCTTTGGCCTATAAGCAGCCCTTGCAGGGGATCAAAGGAAGGAGAGGGAGGGACTGAGATCCGTTCTCCTAGCCAGACTGTGAGATTGACTCAGGTCAGCTGTACATCGAGAAAGATGGTCTCAGCTCCTTTCAAGGTAGTTTTCTCTACACAACACTATCTATGTTTTAATATCCACTTTGTCCCTTTGATCCTAAAGACAGATTTTGCTTGGTCCACTCCAGGTTTGAAAATTTGAATTGGTTGCTGACACTTGATGATTAGAATGTTTACAGTAAAATTCAGATGTCTGGCTTCTCTCGGAAAAAAATCAGATTTGACCACACTGAGTCTACATTCCAAACAGTCACAATTGCCTGGAGTTAAGTAGCAGCTTCCCCCCTCTGCGCTGGGGCACGTACTCCCCAGGACTCCCCACAGTCCCCGCTACTCCCTATTGCCTTACAATAAGCTCGCCACCTTATTTCCACTCTCGCCCCTAGAGACTAGAGTTTACAAGACCTGATTTAAGGAATGTGTTGCCCTAGGCAGGACCTGTGTCAGTCTTTTCACCAGATTTGGAGAGAGGGGAGGTTTACCTCTCCAGTTTCTCCTCTGTCTCCCCTCTGCCACTACTGAGAGAGTCCTCTCTGTGATCAAGAAACCACCTCCCTGTTCTCAGGCTTCCTCTGCTTCTATCCATGCCCACATGGCAGCCGGGGTACCCATTCCAAAAAGGAAATCAGATTATGACGTTCTTCCTTCAAACCTTGTCATGTCTTCCCATGGCCCTAAAAAAAAGGGCATCTTTTTTTAAAAACTGGAGTATAATTAACTTTCTGCCTTGTGTTAGTTTCAAGTATACAACATAGTGATTCAATACTTTTGTATATTACAAAATGATCATCAATATAAATCATCTGTCACCATACAAAGTTACTTCAATATTACTGACTATATTCCCTAAGCTAGACATCACATCCCCATGACTTATTTTGTAACTGGAGGTTTGTACCTCTTAACCTCCATCACCTATTTCTTTATCCTCTCGTCCCCAAGGCTGCATTTCTCAAGGCTACCTGGATTATCTGATGCCTACCTGCTGCTCGAGGCTGGTTTAGAACCCCCTCTCCCCAAGCCACCGCACATTCTGTGTCCAGCATAGTGGGCTCCTCTCAGTTCCTCAAACACAAATGTGACCTCGGGCTCAGACCTGGTATACGTCCCACTCCCACGGCCAAGTGTTGGGACCTCTTCCTCACCTGGTCACAGTGCAAGTGTCCTTTCTCGGGGAGGGGGGTCTCTGTTCTCCTATCTGTGCCCCTTCCTAACATGTGCTACACCTGTAATAAGGGCTTTTTTTCAAAGTCTTTCTCTCTCACTGGCTCTAAGAACAGTGTCTGTCCTTTTCACCACCTGGTGCATAGCAGGTGCTCCCTGAACATTTGTTGAACGAGTGGAATTAGAGACCTAGTTCTTCATGGAACAGCAGTTTCTACCACTCAGTGACAATTCGGAATACCAGGGCTTTTTAAATGTTTTATACGATTATACTTTATGTTATGAGGCGTGACTATAATGTGATTTAACACAAAGTGGAGAAAACAGGTTGGGACTAGAGTGACGCCGTCCAGGCATCTAGGGTGCAGAACTTTTGTTTGTCTGTGTTCTGAGGGGTGCAGAATTTAAGGAAGTCCTCCCTCTCACCACTCCTCTCCTGCCTCACTCTCTGATCCCAGCCCTAGGAGGGCAGCCTTTTCTAAAGAACCACTTGAATAGAAAATAGAAACCATCTAAAACTAGGACTGAGCTTGAAGGAGGTTTGTGGCAGCAGCCTGAGCCACGTGGGACCTGGATTCTTGGGTGCTGACAGTGTGGGGAGCAGTGCGTGCAGCGGCCGCAGTGGGGAGGGGCGGCAGGGAGGGACCTGCACCCCAACAGACATCGGGAGGAGGGTGGCCTCTTCTGCAGGCAAGCTGCCAGACTGAAGGATGGAATTCATTATTCTACTCCTTAAAATAGCAGCTCGCCTAACAGGCCACCCAAAACCAGAGTTTCTGTTTCAAGTAAACAGCTAAAAGGGCATCATAATCCTAAAGACTCAACAGTAGAAAAGACTTGACCAGGGAGAAAGAAAGCCCCGGGGGACTGGTGGTGGCAGTTCACCCCTGAGACGACTGCCTGCCAAAGTCACAGGAGCCCTGATGGTTCTGTTGGGTATTGCTCGCCTCCTCCTTCTCCAGCATTGCCTCCCCCAGAGCAAGCGTGGCCACATCAGGCACCAGCGAACCCTGCCTCTTTCCCTTCCAGAAGCTTTAAGGGACCTACTTTAATAAATCAATAGTACTCTTTTTTAAACTAGCAGCTTCCATTTTCATGCCCGTAACCACTGTGCCAAAGTTCTTCTAAACAGTTGTTTTGCAAGTAGGTCAAACAGGTGCTCTGCCATCCTATTCTTCCCGTTTACTTGCCTGGGAAATTCTTTCTTATCTAATAGAAAGGCTGGTCCCCTTTGAACCAAAAAATGAATGATGTTTTTACTCTGCAGTAGGGATTCATTCATTTTCAAGTATTAACCACTTTTACTACACAATTAATCTATGTTAACTGTACAATTAATTGTAGGGAAATTAGAAAACACAGATGAGTCAAAAAAATTAAAGGAAAGCCATCATGATCCCTCTACTAATAAAATAACTATTCTAAACATTTCGTGTCAGATTCTTTTTTCTATGCAAATGCATCTTTGTGTTTTTCCTCACTTGTTCTATATTGAGCATCTTTCCATATCAGTAAATAAAGATCAACATCATTATTTTTGTCACTGCATGGTGTAGCATTATACTGATGGATGAACCACACACCATCTCTTTTGCTGGATGCTTAAGCTGTTCTCAGTATCACAGAAGTCTTCTTACACAAGCAATCTTGTGCATGCGTCAGGTTATTTCTTTAAGAGGAATTGCCAAAAGTGAAAAGGTCAAAGCGTGTGACCATTTTTAAGGCTCTCAATACATAATATCATACTATAGTCCAGAACCATTGTGCCAATTAGTTCTTCCACCAGCAGCACACTGAGCACTGATGCTTCCAGTCCTGACACATTGTGTGCCAGGCACCCACAAAGTCAAAATCAGATCAAACATAGCCCATGCAGGGAAGGGGGTAGGAGGAAGAGACAGGTGAGGAGTCAATATTTATAAATTAATGTGCTGAGATTACAGTACAGAGAATACACAGAAACTGGATGTCATCATCTTCCTGGGACAAGTGTCATAGAAGGCTTCCTCTAAGGGGTCTATTGTGAGGCTGGCCTTGAAGGATCAACTTTTCAGTGAACAGCAAAATGTTCTGTAGTGTTTGAACTGAAGGGGCGGTGGGGACCATGGACAAGAGTGACGGACAATGAGACTGAAGAGGTGGCTTGGGTCTCATCAAGAGGGACTCTGTTGGCTAAGGTGCTTTAACTTCATCCAGAAAACTGGATAAAGCTCACCAAACTGAAACCTCTTTGGGAGGCAGAAGTTGGCATTAAAACCTGTACACAGTAGAGTTACACCAATCCAAGGGACCAGCACTGATGTTGAACTCAAAACTGCTGTCGGTTATCACTGCTGATGAGCTCTCTGAGCTGGAAACAGTCATTTCACCTCTGTGTCTAGTAAAATAAAGGGGCCAATCTAGGTCCCTTCCAGTTCTAAATATTTATGAACTCAGGCACATCCTTTGCCTTTTTTTTTTTTTTTCCAGAAAAGGTGGCCATTAAGATCCTGGACAAGACCAAGTTAGACCAGAAAACCCAAAGGCTGCTATCACGCGAAATCTCCAGCATGGAAAAATTGCACCATCCCAACATCATCCGCCTTTATGAAGTCGTGGAGACCCTCTCCAAGCTCCACCTGGTGATGGAGTATGCAGGGGGTGGGGAGCTCTTTGGGAAAATCAGCACGGAAGGGAAGTTCTCAGAATCAGAAAGCAAGCTCATCTTCTCCCAGATTGTGTCTGCTGTGAAGCACATGGTGAGCAGGGGCGAGGAGCGAGTCTTGCTTCTGTTCTTACCCACAACGGGAGTGTGGGGCTTCAGTTTACCAACATCTAAGCATCCCAGAGGGCGCTAGTCCTACAAGGGCAGACAGCAGTTCCTTCTGTGAGAGTCAGAGGTCTGGCTGGGATCAAGCTCCTTGCCTCTGAAGCAACACCCAGAAGCTCCAGTTACCCAGCAGCCTCCTGGCTTCTGCAGAAGTTGGCAATAGTCACTCTGAGCAGCGGGGTGACCATCCGCCACTCCCTGGCCACACCCATTTCTCCAACCCCACCTTCCACTTTTTTTTTTTTTAAAAAAGACACGTTTATTCATGATCAGACTATTACATTTAGCAATCAACAGCATGGGTGCAAAAAAAAAATCTACATTAAAACCCTTGGTTGGAATGCTTTACACAGAACAGAAACTAAAATAACCCGTTATACAATTAGTCACAAATACAGTCCTCAAGTTTTTTTTTTGCCCATACACGTGAGTATTGTGCTTGGCTGAGTTCACAAATCTGTTGTAACCTATAGCTTCCCTGACACTTCTCTGCCTCTCCTCTCCTGCTAAGCTTTGTTCCCTGGCAGTAATTAAAACCTTCTGCCACTGACAGAGCTACTGCTGCTGCTGGAACCGCCATAGCCAGCTTGATTTCGTGGTTTGGCAAAGTACTGGCCACCACCACCATAGGGGCAAGAACTTCTGCCTCCAAAGTTTCCTCCTTTCATGGGTCCAAAATTTGAAGATTGATTGTTGTAATTGCCAAAATCACTGTAGCTTCCACCACCTCCAGAATTGCTTCCATCATTACCAAATCCATTGTAGCCATCCCCACGGCCACCATATCCACCACCACCACTACTGCCCTCAAAACCACCTTGACCACTCGGAGAATTGACTTCTCACTGCTCCTTGGCCTTGTCTTCGTGACTCTGTGTCTAGGATGCCCTCTCCCCTCTTACTACATCTCACATTCCAAATCCTATCCACACTTGGTGACCAGCTCAGCTCTGTCTTTCTCTGTGGAACTTCCTTCAGTCTCCTGTCAGCTCATGCTAATCTTTCACACCTTCAGTGAACCCCTCTGGCTCTTGCTGCCTCTGTGCTCAGTACATTAACACTCAATTGTGTCATTCTACTTTAATTCTCTGATTATTTCTTTAGATGAATCTGGACTCCTTAAGCACACTCCCCAGTTCTTCCAAGAACTGGTTCTTCTGTGCCCTCTCTATTGTTGGCCATATTGCTGGGCACATAGGAATCTGACTGGCAGACCTGACTTCCACTTCGACTACTCCGTTAGTGCAAAAGTTTTGGCCACCCTCTTTACCCAGATCTCAGTCCAGCTGGCAGGAAGAGACACTGTCTGGGGTCTGTATTAGCTGAGAGGCTGCTTCTAGTTTGCTCCTCTGCCTGGATGTTGTGAGACAAGAACCAGGATCAGTGCCCTCCTGGCCAAATAATTGGCAGGTTACTAGTGACCTGAGGGCCCAAGATAGCAGCTGGGAGGGAGGGGGGCAGGAGAAGAAGTGAGCAAGGAAGGAGAGCCTGAGTGCGATGGTGGCGGGTGTTTCAGACCTGTGGTCCCACCAGTCGTTATTTGAGTGGCCCTGCGCTGGGGTGAACTTTCCCTAGCCAGGGACTAGCCAGATCCGTACGAGGCAATAGAGCACATGGGCAGAGTCTTCCTCATTCTACTTGGAAAAGAGACCTGGAGGGAGAGCAGAAGAGGATCCAGCAGTAGATGGTACAGACTGAGGCTCTACACCCTGACCTTTCTCCCAGTTCTCTGGTCTCCAGAAAGAGGCAGGGTGAATGGTAGACATAGATTTTATCCAGATTTTATCAAGTATGTTTGCTACACACTGGGACCATGCTGAACTCTGCAGATACAACATCACATACTGTTCTCACCGCAGCCTCACAAGGTGGTTTATCAGTGTTCCATTTTATAAAGAAGGAGAGAAACTCGCATACACAGCTGGTATGGTTTAACCTAGAGTTAACCAAGATGTCAGGCTCCAAAGCCTGAATTCTTGCCCCAGGAGGTCCATCAGGAAAAGGAACATTAAGTCATTTCTTAAGAACCCTTGGCATTGAACTGGTTGAGGGTCTTCAAGATTGTCTGGATCCAGAATGCAAGGGTGGGGAAACTTGCAAAATACAGCGCCCTCCCTTCTACTGAATAATGTGAAGATAAAGGAGCCCACCCAAAGTAGCATGGGTGGAGAGTTGGGGGAGGGGTCCACAACTTTTGGGGGCTGGCCCTAGTCAAGAAATCCCTCAGCCAGGAAAACCTATATATGTTCTCAAAAATGGAGGATTACTGTTTTGTTGTGTCACATATCTGGGTCTTATTTCTGGCACTAACTCCTGAGTCCACACATATGGGACAGGCTCCAACCCTCACCCCACAGAATAGAAGCTTTGGTCTGTTTGGAGGGTATGGGTGTTACATTTGGCTAAAGCTTAGGACAGGGCAGCAGTGGAGGTTTGAGGTTTGCCATGACTTAAGTTCATCTCCACAGAATATCTGTTGTTATGCCATTGTCACCTCATTGTTTCAGAACAACTGATGTGTTTTTAATGTTGATATTTTACTTTGAAAATGACTTTTCCCCCATGTCTTCTTCCACAGCATGAAAACCAAATTATTCACAGAGATCTGAAAGCAGAAAATGTGTTCTATACCAATAATACCTGTGTGAAGGTGGGCGATTTTGGATTCAGCACAGTAAGTAAAAAAGGTGAAATGCTGAACACTTTTTGTGGGTCTCCTCCCTACGCTGCGCCCGAACTTTTTCGAGACGAGCACTACGTCGGCGTTTATGTGGATATCTGGGCCTTGGGGGTGCTTTTGTACTTCATGGTGACGGGCACCATGCCATTTCGGGCGGAGACCGTGGCCAAACTGAAGAAGAGCATCCTGGAGGGCGCGTACAGCGTGCCTGCGCACGTGTCGGAGCCCTGCCTCCGCCTCATCCGGGGCGTCCTGCAGCCGGTCCCCGCCGACCGGTACGGGATCGACTCCATCATGAACAACGAATGGATGCAAGGGGTGCCGTACCCCACCCCTTTGGAACCTTTCCAGCTGGATCCCAAACACTTGTCGGAAACCAGCACCCTCAAAGAAGAGGAAAACGAGGTCAAAAGCACTTTAGAACATTTGGGCATTACGGAAGAGCATATTCGAAATAACCAAGGGCGAGATGCCCGAAGCTCCATCACAGGCGTCTATCGAATCGTTTTGCATAGAGTCCAGAAGAAAAAGGCCTTGGAAAGTGTCCCAGTCATGATACTACCAGACCCTAAAGACAGAGACCTAAAGAAAGGGTCCCGTGTCTACAGAGGCATAAGACACACATCTAAATTTTGTTCAATTTTATAAATTGCATCAGACTGCTGGTAATTAACCAAGATCATTGTTGCTGCTTTTAAATTTTTTCACTGACTACTTAAGTGAAGACATTTTTGTAATTTTTAAATAAATTTAAATTTAAGATATGCATTTTCCCCCACACAAAAAATGTCTATTAGCTCAGATTCTGGCTTGATTGGCAATCTTGTCTTGTTCTCAAACTAGTATTCATTCATTTGATTGAGAAATATTTATTCAGTGCCTACTGTGTGCCAGAAGACACTGTTTAAGCTGCTACCAAAAAAAAAAAAAAAAAGATAGGTCAGGTCCTTCCTTTCGTGTAGGATATTCTAGCACTAAACAAAAACACTAACAAAAAAAATTTTTTGAGTATCAGTGATAGATGCTATGCAGATAATTTAAATACAGTGATCTGATATCAGAGACTTGCTACTTTGCACTAGATCTTAGGCCAGTGTGAGTAGATGACAATCTGAGATCTGAGTGAGAAGCAGGAGTGACTCTTGAAAAGCCAGCCAAGAGTATTCTAAGCAGCAAGTGGCTTTAGATTGGGTTCCTCCCCAACAGAGCCTAAGACAAAGGCAGCAGGTAAAGCAGTTTATTTGGGAAGTGACCCCAGAGAGCAAGGGGGAGGAGCAGGGGACAGAAACAGGGAGAGCCCTGGGGTGGGAAGTAAGAGGTACATACCGTTGGGTCTGGGACAAGATGCGGTTCAAGGAGGACCTGCATGAAACTTCCAAACTTGCACGGAGATGGTCGCTGCATCGGTGGCTGGAGGAAGAAGTGTGGCTGAGAGGATGTGAGGCAGTGCACAGCCGCTGTCTGACACAGCCCAGTCCTGCTCTCCTCAGAGCCTTCCTCTGTTAAATCCAATCCACTGCAGTCAGTCTCTTTCAAGGCGTGAGGACTGGGAGGACTTAATGCAGTAAGATTAGCAGAACAAGGCACAGTGGTGGTTCTCCAGTTCCAGGGCATCAGAATTACCCGGGGGTCATGTTAAACTAGACCGTGAGTCCCCAACCCCAGAGTTTTTGAGTCAGTGCCTCTGAGGTGGAGCCCAAGCATTTGCATCTCTAATAGGTTCCCAGGTGGTGGTGATGCTGCTAAACAAGGGACCATGCTTTGAAAACCACTGAGCTACAGTCATTACTGCAACTGGTCCCGAGGCTATAATTGACTCCTACCTCCTTCCTCCATCACCCTCACCTTTGGCCAGAGTTTCAGCTGGTCTAGATTGGGTGCTATGACCCAGACCTTTCTCACCAAAGGATCTGAACCTTTAGGTGCCTTGCTCTGTTGGGCCATGGTTGCTGCAATTGCCTCTTCACTATTATTATAAGGCCCCAAAGTAACACTTGGGTTCCACACACACACACACTCCTCTTTAGCTCCTTATGAAAATCAGGGTCAGGAGTTCCCACCACTATAAGAGCTCCTTTCTTTGCCTGCTTGTCAACTGGCATGGGCATCCCAAAGTGACCATGTGACAGTCCTACATTCCAATTCACTGGACCCCTGTGGAGTCCCCTGGTGAAAGCATTCCCCTTCTCCCAGGAACCAAAACCTTTCATCGAGCCAAGCCTAGGTTGTAGGAAAGAGAAGTACAAATTCTTCAAGTGGGTCACTGATTGTGATGGTGAGAAAAGTCAGCCCTACTTTTACCCATTGGTTCCCAGCCCTACGTATTTAACAGCAAGGGACACATTGTGAAATCACGGGTACCGAACCTTGGAGGCTAGCGCCCCAGCCCTGCAGGGCACTGTCACAGAGCCGGTGCCTTTGCTGAGCTACTCCATTGTTTGACTTACGCTGGCTGCTTCTGGTTTTGAGGTATACAGTAAGAGTAGATCCCACGGTCACGTGCAGAAAGCATGGCCTCACTCCAGAACCCTACAGGGCTGTGCTGTAACCTCTGGGTGCCAGAGACTTCACACAGTATTCCTAAGTGTCACGTATGTAAGTCAGAGTAGCAATACTGTTGGCACTGAAGCCTGAAACTGATGTAGATCTTTTTTTTCTGTGTCATCCACTTGAAATCAGCAGCCTGATAAATAGGTTAGAGGAATATGCCAAGGACAATATATATTCTCCCAAAGCCCAGAGAGGCCTACTAAACCCTGTGCCTCTATCTCAGTGCTAAGGGGTACAAGGTGCAACAAACTGTCCTTTACTGTAGAAGGAATATGTAGGCGTGCCCCAGGTCATTGGCTCTAAAGACTTCATCTATGTGGCCATGCCCCTGATTCTCCATGGATTTTATCAGCCACACTCTGGCACATGTAAGTTGTGGTAGGGCATCTGGAGTACTTGCCACTTTCTGATGCCAAATCCACCTGGCATGCTGTCACAGTGTGGTAGATCAGCATAATGTTCTGCAGAATAGCAAAATGATGAAGGTCCTTTTAGACTATCTTGTGACCTAGAGCAGATTTAACATTGCCTAGGGGCAATAGAGTAAATGAGAATCTCTGTCCATCCCAGAAAAAAACATGAACTGCTTTTACTCCTCCATGCTGATGACAAATGAGAAGAATGCATTTTCCAAAACAATAGCTGCGTATCAATGCCAGAGTCTTTGAGTAAAGATACCACATCCAGCATGGTGGCTACAACTGAGATCAGCAGCAGTCCACCATCCTCCTCCATTAGCCATCTGCTCTTTTGAGAAGTCTGATGGATAAGTTAAATGAGGTTATGATGGAGCCCATTACCTTTGTGTCCTCTAAAATCTCTAACGGTGCCCCTGATGGCTGCATTTCCTCCTGTGATTGCTCATGATGTACTAACATGGCTGATGAGAGGGTAGTTTCAAAGGTTTCCATGTGGCTCCTCCTCCCGTAATGGCTCTTACACCACATATCAAGGATCTAAATGTATTTATTCCAAAGATGTACTTGGAGACCAGAGAAAGGATCCCAGGATGAAACCCCTATTGTGAGATAGACTTTGGCCAGAACTCCGTCCATCACCTGACTTCCATAGGCCCCCATCTCCCCTCCCTACACATAGGGCAGCAATGGTACTTAAGGTTCCCAGGTGTCCTTTTCAGCTTACACTTTTTAATCCAACAGCCCTTAAACATTCTGGGTGTATGCATATCATATATACTTGTGGCAACAAGGCCTTTCGTCAAGAGGTCCTGGCCTCCCCCCTTCACTATGCACTGAATCTGTAAATTAACTCAGGCCTGGAGCCATAATTTCCTCATTGTGACAGGCTACACCAGCTTTCTGCTCATCAGCTTGCTTCTTTTCTTTCTTTTTGGTTATACCAGTGAAATAACTCTCTAGCAAACTGTCACTCAGAACTTTGTGATCTGTTAGCCATTGTCACAAAGCCCTGAAGATCAAGGCACCCTGATGCCCAGTCCCGCCTTACTGTCCATTATATTCTATCCACCTTGCCTCTGACAAGTAATAATACATGGCCCCTGCCATTCTGGAATCCCATTATCCCCACTGATAACAGCATGGCCAGTTCCATGACAGTGTCTCCTGCTGTCAACCCCTGCTTGCAATGGGCAGCCATCACTGGGCTTGTCTCTATGCTGGCGCCCCAGCCCCAGCACCATCTTTATTGCCTTAGTGAAGGCAGTGGCCTCCTGGGAACTTGGGTGGTTCTTCAGGCTCACATAATGAATCCGTTCTAACACTCACACCTCCTGGAACTTTCTGACCCTTTCCTTAATCCTGCGGCACAGCAGTTCCACCATCTCCACCTTGTCTGTATGCCATACTCATGCCCAGGCCTCAGTAGCCATCCCAGCAGTAATATTAGGACCCACTTCAGTGTCCCTCACTCCGGGTCATGGGTGAATTCTCCTGTGATAATAAACCGTTATCCTGCCTCATATTCTTTCCTCAACCTCCATCCCTGGCTCAACACCCTCAAGATCCCCCCACACACACTTTTCCCCTGGTTCCCAACAGTAGCAGAGTAGCTAGGTTCTGCCATTCCTTCAGTGTCTAAGTATTTCCTCCTGACAGAGGTTGTGTTTCTCCGCTCAGGTGGTGTTGAGACACGGCCAGTTCTTGGTTTGGAGAATTGTAAGATCTTGAGGTCAAACATCATCCTCAGGCATCCACCTCATCAGAGGCCTGGCTGGACAGGCCCTTTGAGAAAGGAAGTACCAGCTGCCCCTGCCAGCCCCACATTAGGGGAAGCCTGGTGTTCACTGTTCGCAGGCTTGTCCACCCTGTTCAGGCTGCAGTGTCCCACTCTGGCTATCGGGGCCTTGACTTTGATAAAGGAAAATTGTCAAGACTGAGTATCTTATCTGCTTTGCAGCTCAGCCAACCTTACAAATAGATCCTGCGTCTGTTTTAGGTAGTTTCCTCTCTGCTGCAGGAGAGAAGGTTCTCCTTAGCTTGCCTCAAAGGCCCGCGAGCTTTGGGTGTGCCTAGAGCTGATAGTTGACTGACTTAAACCTGTCATTTTTTCCCCCAGGCTGCCAAAGCAGTCAATAAAAGCTAGCTAAACCCAGAGCCTTTTTCATTGCCCCCCACACCATTCAGGTCACTGCATGATCCAATATCTCATCTTCCATCTGTGCTTGTAGATGACTTGACAGTCTTGGTGGTAACTGTGCTGCTCCTGCAGGCCAGTGGGGTCAACATCCTGCTTACCAACAGCCCATTAGTGTTCTGTTGATATCCTAACAAACTACCACAAATGTAGTGGCTTAAAACAACATACATTTATTATCTGACAGTTCAGTGAGATAGAAGTCCATCATGGATTTCTTCGGGCTAAAATCACGGTGGCCATCAGGGCTGGGCTCTTTTCTGGAGACTCTAGGGGAGAACCCATTTTCTCATTTTTTCCTGCTTCTAGAGGTGGCCCACATTGGCTCGTGGTCCCCCTTCCCCATCTTCAAAGTCAGCAACATTCTACCTCTTTGATCATCTTTCTATAGTCACATATCCCTTTGTCCACAGTCCAGCAAGGTTCTCTGCTTTTAAGGACCCCTGTGATAGTTTGGGCCTATCCAGACAACCTAGGATAATCTCCCCATCTCAAGGTCCTCAACCTTAATCACATTTGCTTTTGCCGTGTCAGGTAACAAATTCACAGATCCCAGAGGTGGAGATCTTTGGTGGGCGAGGGGACCATTCTGTCTACTACAAACAGCAACAGGGTTTTTGTCATGACTGGTCAGGAAACCAGCTCCAACCTCCTACCCTGAAGGTCTGCTTTATAGGGCTATTCTAGGTACCAATTGTATTAGCCTGCATTCTCCAAAAGAACAGAGCATGAAACAAAAGCTTGCAAGTCATTTATGTGGTTAATGATCCCATGATGCAGAAGTGAAATATAAAAGAGGCAAGCCAATATAAGGATGTACTGCCAAACGGGCCAGAGGCAACTGGTAGTTGATGCTGCAGGATCTTCTGAGGCAACTTCTGGAGTACTTCTCAGAAGTGTCTGCCCGGGGGAGGGAAAGGAGGAAGCATTTATCTACCAGCAAGTAAGGAAGGGTCCATTCTTGGTTAAGGGTGGCCTCATGGGAACTTAACTTCTCTGCACTCCTGGGCTATGCAATTTCGAGTACCAGATGACTCCTGTGGGAATCCTGCATCACGGTGAGAAGAAAGCGAGGCGAAGGTAGCAGGAATCCAGAGGGAGGTGCCATCAGTCTCTGAGATCCTGGTCAAAGACTGTATGCAGTTGCCACTACTGTGGCTAGAGAATAAGGCAGGCAGAGGACTGATGTGGGGCCCAAGGTTTCTGATGCATAGATCAGATCAAAGGCTCTAAGGCTGCAATAAACTTGGCACGTTAGAGGAACAAAGATAGGGTGGATGAAAACATAGTAAGCCTTTGTGGGTGTAGTGCTGAGCTCAAGCAGGCAAAGTTAGATCTCACAGCACTTTGCAAGCCAGTAAGGAATTTGATACATATGGTGAGAATTGCTTACTACTGAGTAAGGTAGTCCAGATAGCCTTCAGGGAGGAAGCAAATCTTGAGCTGAGACCCCAAAGATCAACAAGATTTTGCTAAGATGGGTTGGTGGTGCTAGTTTAATAGCATATAAAAAGACCTGGAGGCAAAGGGAAGCTTTTGCAAAATTAGTTCAAAACCCTTTTATTATTTTTACTATAGATACCTGCACATTGATAAAATAAGCCAAAAGTAAAAGATGAATTCCTTGTTTTTTACTTCTAAACATTTAAAATGAAAATGCATTTATTATTATAAGCCTGAGCCCTGATGATACATAAACTTCCTGAGGATTGGTATTCATAATCTTTAGCACCACAGTACTGCCTTTGTAATAATTTGAGGGAAAAAAGTCACAGGTCAATTATTTCCTTCCACCATCAATTAGGACAAAAATTGGAAACTATGATTTAATTAAGAGCAGCTGCTAGAAATTTAAGTGTTTACCTTTATGTCAAGATTACATAGCTCTAAATTGTTTGAAGATCTTGTTATATTCCTTGCTCTCCCAACTTCCACTTCATAGTGTTTCAGAACAACTCAAACAGCAGATAAGAGATGAAGTGTTTTTAACTAAATCACAGGAGGGTCAAAAGTAGCTGTTTGCAACTGTTTGATTTCTGCCCAGTGTTAATCTTATATATTCATGACTGTTCATAAAATAAACAAAACCCAGAAGGTGGAGGAAAAAAAAGTGCACAAATTCCAAAAAGGAGAAGGGGAGGGATAGAATTGTTAAAGCCGTATTAATTAGGATCCTAGAATTAAATTGCAGAATTTGGATCTAGAATTCCTAGAATTGCAGAATTAGAGCACATTGGCCTCATCTTCTAAGTGACCCAGAGAAATAGGAGACTGGCCCAGAAAAGAAATTATTACTCAGTATTGAATCTAGACATGACATCATGATAAAATAGCTGATCAGTACCAGAAAATCTGGTTTAATTCCTAATTCATACAATCCTAAGAGCTGATAGGGACTGAGATTATCTAGTCCAATATTACTGCCAATGCAAAAATTCTCTCTGTAAAACCTCTGGGAGCACCAGTGCCCTGTGACCCTTAGGCTGGAGGCGCAAGATGATTTAGGCAGTTCTATATTGGCTATAAAACTTGCTTTTAATGTTTAATTGCCAACTCTTTATCTTAGGTTGCTTTTAGGAAAACACAGCAACTCTCTTCACAAATATTTATGGCAAAATTTATACATGCTTACCACTCAACTTGTGAATTAATTTCTATGTTTGAAGTATAAGAATAAATTATCCATATAAATTCCTTCATACTAGACAAATAGCTCCTTCACGGCAAGACCATATCTTGTAAATCTTTATTTCTGACTTAGGCAGAGTACCTTGTTCACATCAGGTTTTCGAATTTCTGTTGAATGATGAATGAATGAGTTAGTGAATTAATGAACCGGAATGAAATGAATGCCTATATTTTAAAATACACTATTAGCTGATTCCTTGCTTAAACTATTAAATCAGGAGGGAAAAAGAATACTCAAATATCTGAAATATTTCTCTAAAACTTTATTCAAAGTTATTCACCTCACTGTTAATAAGGTGTATGGTTAATGCTCTGTGCCAGTATTACTAGGTCTGCCCATTGCCGGCAATGGACTGTGAGAAAACCCATTTCCTGACACCCAAAAGTTAAATTACTCTCTTCAAAACATACCAAACTCCCAATACTTGCAAAAGTATTACATGCACCATTTTCCCATCAATCTTTAAATCTGAGCTTACATTATTAATCTACATCAGTAGATGTTAAAATGAAGTCATTTTAACAAATTATGACTGTACAAAACACCACCAGTTAATATTAGACAAAGATTATTTTACAAACACTACATTACAGATTACCTCGCAATCTGAAACATTTCATTTCATATTTGTGGAAGTTTATTTTAGATAACTGAAACTTCACAGAATTTAACAGCAAATAAAGTTTAAAAAAATTTAATTCTGTACATTAGTTCCAACTATCTCTATTTTACAATCTATAAGGCTCATGTCATAGATCAGCACCAGAAAGATCTACAAAACTGTCTAATCAATCATCTTATTCATCCCATGTGATAGTTTTTGTTGGTTTTTCTAAGATGAAAGTCTAAGAAAATGCTTTATGAATCCTACCTCCAGACCTTGAAGCGGAATACTTTTTGGCTGGTCATACTACGTAAAAACTTGGGTTGTACCTTTTAATCTTCATTGAACAGATACAAAAACAAAAAAAGAAAAGAATACTTACAACATGAATTTAGCTTGTCAGTCTTTAAGCTGAATTTATAATACTTAGGCATCAGAAATAACCTAATAATGCCCTGCCCCTATCCTTCCTTTTGTTTAAAATTTTTAAAAGGCAGCCAGAAAAATGTTTTGTTTATGCTTCAAAAGGTGCAAAGAAGGACTGCAACAACAAACTTCCTCATATACAGCTCCAATAACATCTCAATGTTATTCAGCAAAATACACCTTGAAATGAGTCAGGAGCAGACCTAGAGCTACATCCACAGTTCCCAAAGGTACCGTGTTTTCTGTAACAGACATCTGCTCAATGCTAGCATCTCTCTGTTCTCAGAAGTCACTACTGGCCTGGATTAAAAGCAACAGTTTCCAGAACCAGTGTTACCATCCCCAACTGTTCTCTCTCTTCAGAATTTATAAATTTTAGAAAAAGAGTATGTTTGTCTTGCCATTTTCAAACAGAGTTCGTGCATATCACATTAAGACCATATTCCCTAAACTAGAAACTTTTTTCAAAAACCATAGGAACTTTCAGTAATCTTGTTTGTTCAAAGTATAAAATTCTTACATGTTAAAAAAAAATTAAAATTAGAGACAAGTACTTCTGCTTTTTTTTGCCAGAAGCACACGATTCATCACACCACATTTAAAAATTAAGCTTCATGCATACAAATGGCCAGAGAGGTATGAAGTTTTACAGAGCCCTTAACATCATTCGTGTACATTAAGCGCTGGCTAGACCACAATAGGAAGCGTGTTATTAGCAAATTGAGCAAAGAGACTTTCCCGAGAACACGATAGTTTTCCAGGCTCCATGTCAGTCACATAAAAATTTAAGCAACATGTAATCCTCTAAAATTGTCCCCAGACATCCCATCCTGCAACTGTTCCCATAGATCCCCCAACCCAGCCCCACGCTGACGTCTTCCACCTCATGGGAGTATCTCAGTGCTCCCCGTTACTGATGACAGCTGCTTCTGGTTCTGCTGCTGTTGCAGGGAGTCTTGGCACTTTCTTAGCAGGACTTGGAATATGCTAAAATCGAAAGAAAAAAGTCGTTGCCTCTTATGGATCTTTCAGGAAGAGTCATGGTGCTAATTCAAGTTCTAATAGAAAAACTGAGAGAGGACAACTTTGGAGAGGTTTATGCTAAATATACATTCTGTATAACCTTTCATGGAGGGAACTATGTATCAATTCTTTACCTTATGCTGAGCTTATATATTATTATCCCTGTAGCAAGAGAGCGCAAGGCCACAGAGACCCACCATACACAGTACTTCTTATGTCTTGCATTTGCAACTCAAACACTTATGGCTTAACTTGTTACCCCAAGAAGCAGGACTATTCAGTTAGCAAGTTTGTGATCAGTAGATAAGATAAATAACTTTAAGGTTTTTAAGTTCTCAGTTTGAAGCCTGGCTTAAGCCATCAAGAATCCTGATCAAGTCATTTAACTTCTTTGAGCCTCATCTCTAAAATGGGCAAAGTATCACTTACCTCAGGGTAGTTTTGATAAGGATTAAGTTAGAAAAGGTAAAAAGTGGCCGGCACGTAATAGAATTTGTATCACAGCTATTAGTGCTCCTTCCTGACAACCTGGAGACAGGTTAGACAACGAATGCCCTGAGAGAAGAGATGTGAGGGGCTTAATGAGCCGCTGCCTCTACTTCATCTCTCACCAAGACACATACCACAAGTGAGCCTTCTCTCCAGATCCATTTTCCTTTAAATTCTAGTATTATTAATAAAACCTAATATTTACGGTGCACTTTAAAAATCCTAATTTAAATGCAAGCCACTTTATATAATTGGAAAATGGCACAGCTGCAATCTCATCTCAGAGTCCCGGCTCTGAATTACTCTGCTTTACTGACATTCCTTTAAGATGCTGAATCTCAGTTAGGTCCCCAAAGCCCTGGGATCTGGGGATGGAAATTCCCTACCCTGTCAATGCCCAAGACCAAACACAATGAGCTGTATCTACCTCAGCTGCTGTGCTTGAATGCACGAGTCCTACCCCTTCATCCAAAGTGTCATCATTCAGAGAGGGGCGCCGAGCGTAAGTCCTTCTGTGCTTTTCATCCACTCGAACTAGGTACCACGTTCCTTCAAAGAGCGAATCAACTGAACTCTGGGGAATATAGTTGCCTAAAGAAAAGGCAGAGAATATGAAAAATTAGTCATGACATACAACTCATCTGGTAATAAAACTAAAGAAGTTGCATATTCCCTACAATTTGCACCAACATCAGGTATGTACTGAATAGATATCTGGACATCCTTATCTTATATGTAACATGTTTAATATTATTATAGCCCTTCAACAGGCTTTTGGGTGTATATTAACAATTTAATCTTTTTACCCAAGTGATGAGTGTCTTCTCTGAGCTTCATGTTTTCAGCAAAGACATCTGGTGCCACACAAGTTCTTGAGTCAAGCCTTGATTTGAGATCACATAAACTTGCTATTATTTTATCAAGAGCAGACCCTAAAATAGTAAATAATTCCAACATTAAAAGACTAAAAATAGCATGCCTCAAAGCCTAAACAAAACATTGCCAAATGGAAAAACAACTTCATTCCTTTTAGAACTACTGGCTATTGTTTTAGTTAAAAGATAAGATGTTATTTATTTGGCACAGCTTCCTATGACCTCTGATTGTACGTCTGTTCAGTATCAGCCAGTAGACAAGTTAGGAAGTAGCTGGGATTTGAAACTATAAATAACATAATAGTTTTAGAGTAATGTCAAGTCTTCCACCAGTTTTTCTCCATATTGCTTCTTCCTGCTCAGGGAAGGCACCAGATTGTCCTTAAGTACAGCCAAGACCATACCCTATAAACATTAGGTAACTTAGTAAACAACCAAACCAACAAGAAATGACTTGGTATTATTCACTCAGGATCAGACTCGGTCATCAGTGCGAAGTCTCAAAAGCTGCCTGCGTTAAACTGATTTGCTTCCTTTCCCTACCTACATTCCCTGGCTACACATGCTTAAAAAATGAGATAAATGATAAAATAAAATTACTTGCCAAAGACGGTAAAGTCAAGCACTATGCCATAAAAAAAAATTAAGCTGATTATGTATTTTTTCTGACTTGGAAGGAGGGAAACAAGACATTCTGACTGAGACATAATCCTGCCCTTTATCCAGTTAAGGCAGATTTTTAAAGAGTACATTGAAAGAAGCATGAAGATTAAAATGTTGTAATGAACTACAGGACAGATTCAAGTGCTCACTTGAGAAGCCTGCTCAGTCAACCTTACCACAGTAAGTTATCAAGACACTGTTACTGAAAGACTCAGCATTTACCTGGCGTGGCATCTTGTGTAACTTTGAGGGAGTACAGGGTGGCAGCCAAACCAGAGCCATAAGAGAACACGCCAATCCTCTTTCCCGCCAGCTGCTGAGGTGAGTACCTGTGCAGGAGGAGAAAAAGCTATTAAAAAGTTCAACTGATCCTTCTACAATGGGTGGAAAACCATCAGTTGGAATAAAATTCATCTCAAGCCCAGGGATCTAACCTATAGCTTGACTATTACAGTAAGCAGACTGAAAACAAGAGTTCTCATCTCTCTGGGAATGATGGGTGTATGAAAGTTTTGCCATAAAATAAGGTAGTTTGTCAACTGGGGATTTACGGTTCAACTGTAGGTCAAGAATAGTAAGACCATGAGAACAGCAGCCAGGAAAGCTAGTATAAAATTAAATACTCTGGAATAACTGTAGCCTCACCCCGTATGTTCTTCAAGTCAACAGACAATAGGCTAGAGAACCTGGAAATAAAATATCATTCTGCAGCCTGCCACCAACATGCCCAACACCAGATCTGGTCTTTGAAATCTACATCTCCAAACAAGGGGAGTAAGCCGCTGAAATTTATACTCACTGTGCAAGAATAGAAGCAAGGGAACCATATACTGAAGATGTATACATATTTCCATTTTGATTTGACACAAGCAAAGATGCCTTTGTTTTCTGATTAAAGAGTTCTGAACTAGCCTTCATAAATGCCTTTTCCACATCTCTATCAAAGTAGGTATCTTCTAATTTAACATCCCTGAAAGATTTAGAAAAAAGACAATCTTACAGTGCTCAAAGGCTACATTTTTATTCTTTACTTAGTGGACCTAACTAATATTCTAACCATAAATGTATATAATTTGTTTTCCCATTTATTAAAAGCCAAGTAGCAGTTAATTGCTAGGAAAGACGTAACAGTTGTACACATATGATCTTTTTTCCTGAAAGTTTTTTATAATCAAGTTAAGACAAGTCAATTCTAATAGGCTAATTATCCACTAAAGATCTGTCATCATCAAACACTATACTACTATTTCAAGTCCACAATAATGTCTATTTAGTTAGAAAAATCATGATATTACAGGAGCCAAGTCTTAAAAAGTTGAACAGAATTTTATCAGATAGAGAAGGGACACAGGAAAGAAGAAACAATGACTTTAACAGGCACAGCATGCTAAGGAGCCCTAAAAGTGGGGAAAGTATGGAAGGAGTATAAATGTAGGCTTCAGCAGTGGCTGAATGCAGGGTTGACACGGGCACGGGGCTCGGGAGAGGCTGAGGAAAGAGCTAAGAGGCTGTCGTATAAATAGAGGCACTGTGGGGCTGCAGTATCCTGGTGACAAAGGGAATGGATCTAAAAGGAGGGAATCAGAAAATCTGGGTAGAAATGACTAAAGAATCATGTAGGTAAGCTACCACTTTCTGGGACTCACTGATGAGATAAATAGGTTAGACAAGATGCTTACTTTTGACTCTAAAATTTTCACGTCTGTACAAACAGTGGTCTAACATATAAAAAACACTCTCACAAAGAAGGAAAAAAAAATCTTAACTCCTCTTACCCAAAGGCTTCTAGGCCACTATAGATACTATTTTTATCTCTGTTCTGGTCATTAAGGAAGTCATTCAGCAACATCCGTGCTAGAGATTTCTGAACCAGTTTACAATAGGGTGAGTGGAAGATCATGAAACCAAAGTCATTCAAGGTGAAATCTTTATCATTTCCCTCTGAAAGAGAAACCCAAATAAATTATGAAATTCATTTAAGCCACTAACTTTTAAAGTTTGATTTTAGAACAGGACTAGGATGCTTTAGTATCTTTAAGCAGCAACAAAAAATACTCTGTATAATGAAGTATTTCTATGGTTTAAAATGCTTATCAAAAAGACATCCAGAGATAGAACCCATTAATGGGTTGTGTAATCAGTTTAGTGGGTCAGGGCAAGTACATATTTTTAAATGAAACAGTAGAGTAGAAAACAGCAAACTGCATAACCCGCAACATGGGCAGGTAATTTCAGGACCCTTCTGTTTCAGTTTAACTGCACATAAAATGTAAAGTGCACTTCTTACTGTGCATCCCGATAAAAAGACAGAAAATTACTGTACTGTTTTAAACAGTACATTTTAAATGTACTGTACTAAACAGTACATTTTACATACTGCAAGAATGCTTCTTATCCAGAGCCATTATGTTTCCTAACATGTGTTATTGAATAACCCTCTCTTAAAACCTCTATAAAGCAAAGTTGGATGATGGAAAAAGCATACTTTATACGATACTGTGTGTTTTAATAGCATTAATTCAAATACTGTCCTTTTTAGTATCTCGAAAACATTCTCAGAGTTAAACATGGAGATTGATGATGACACTAAAAAAGCAAGTATGAATTGACAGGTCTGATGCAAACAGACCATGAGGGGAGGGGGATCACTTCAGTAATTTACTCTCTGGATCACAGCTATAAATTAAAACCTTGTGAAAATACTTCTCTCAGAATAGGAACAAAATTCAAGTTATTTTCTTTTTGCCTACTTTTAATTTTCTCACTAGGGGTAATTCAACCTAAGTATTTCTACAGAAATATACCTCATTTCCAAAGCTTACCTGTTCTCCTAAATAACACAGTCCCAGAAACTATGGGAAAACTGCTGTTTGGTGGGTGAGGAAGAAATGGTTAAAGGACACTAATGAGGGATGCCCACAAAGCAGTTTCTCACTAGAGACACTCAGTTACACTGCCCTCAACAGATACCAAAACCAAGGAAAGGAGATAAAACCTACCTTTCTGCCACCGGGCATGGATCTTCTTGCGGTAGACAGAATAGCAGCGGTCTAATGCACTGAGGTAACACTGTATGGAGAGTTTTCCATCTACTATAGGATATTCAGACAGCATATCAGGCTTGTAAAAGTCATAGGCATGTTGCATATGTGTTCCACGAAGTCCTATTAGAACAAAAAAGGAAGATGTCCATGTATTTCTGCTTCTCGATTTACATTAATAAGCATATTGCATTATCTGGGAACTTTGCTTAAATCTAGTCAACCCACTACTTGCAGAATAGAAATCACAAGGTGAAACCAATATGTAATGGAAACCTAACAGTAGCCACGGACAGACCTAAGACTCCTTTGATAGACAACATCTCATGCAAGTTTCACACACCTAACTGGGAGATCACAATTGCTCTACTGAACAGGAAAAAATAAATCACTGTACAACCAAGGGCAAGTTACTTCTTCCAGTTATTACCTAAACCCTACTTCAACCCATTTTACTCCCCTGTGAAATGGGGGTGACATCACTTACCTTGTACAACTGCTATGAAGCCGAAATACAAGAACAAACGTAACGCACTTAGCAGGCAGTGCCTGCGTTTAATGAACACTGACCGAGAACTAGTTTCTATTTTTATTTTCAAATTTCTCAGCATATCGTGCAATTAAAAAAAAATACTTCCTCAAACACTCACCTCGTTCAAAAATTAAAGGAGCATTTGGCCCAATTAGCATAGCAACAGCTCCAACTCCACCCGTAGGTCTAGCATTTCCTGTGGCATATACAGCAATATCCCCTGCAACTACCAGGGCATACCGTCCTGAAAAATATTTTTTTGTTAGTATACAAGAAGGTGAGCAACGCTTTAAATATCATACATATAAACTGAATCTGTTATATTTTCCCAGAATATCCTTTCCCTATCTTTGGTAAAGAAAAAAATACTCTGACTGAATTTTGATAATTTTGTCCTACATGATAAAGACAACCAGTTCATAATTCAGATAAACTGAAAGTCACAGCTATCTTTCTGAACATATTCAAACAAGCATAACTGGTAAGTCTGCATATGGCATTAATTAAAAGGTCATTTGGGCCTAATTCATCTGCAAGAAGAGTTTCTTTGGAATAACGTGTAACATACCATCCCAAGAGCTGGACTCGATCCAGTTGACAGCATTGAAGACAGCAGCTGTGCCTCCATAGCACGCATTAGTCGTGTCTATCCCTTCTATGTCTGTATTCCCAGACTCCTCAAAGAGCTGCATCAGATTAGTCTTCACTGACTTTGATTTGTCGATGATCGTCTCTGTTCCAACTTCTAGCCGCCCAATGCAATCATAAGAAAGGCTATTTCTCTCCATAAGATTCTGAACCACAGTCATGCAAAGAGAGTTGATATCTTCTCTATCCGTGCAGAAGCCCATCTTGGCCTGGCCCAAGCCAATAGTATACTTTCCAGCATCTACACCATCGTATTTTTCCAACTCTGCTTGATCAACATATTGAGAAGGAAAATAGATCTCAAGGGCAACAATTCCCACATCTTTTGGCCAGCAGGCTTCTGCATTCAAAGGAAGTGACCCAGGCATGATGAAAGAACTTTAGAAAGAAAAACAGGAAAAAAACATTGTTTTAGGTTATAGGTTACAGATTGTCAAGTTCAAACTTGAAAAATCATCATTGAGAGTTCAATTATCACCTGAAATATTAGTTTAATTTCTAAGTTTAGCGTATTTTACTTAGGGCAGTCAATTTTAATATGTGGAAGTAGCAATTATAGTATGAATGGACTACTATTATTTAAAATTATCTTTTAGAAAGGCTTGAACTTCATTCAAAACCAGTTATCTTTAGACTTAAAATATGATTATTAGAGGTAAAGAAAACTCAGTTAAGGTTCTTATATGTTGTAAAGAACTATAAGATAAAATACAATGACAATATAGTAATATGGCCCACAAATCAAAATTCAAGTACTTGAGCTATTCCTGGATGCTCAAAAAGTTTAAATAAGTCATTCATTCACCACAAGTATATTGACTATGCACAGCTACTGACTTTATGGGACTCTAAGACTGTTAGCTCAAACAATATTGCATTCTTCATTGATCTAACAATCCCAGTAAGTAGGAAAACCATACTACAGGAGTCTATCAAGCCAATCTATACAAGACTCCTGCTATTATAATCCTACCCTTCCAAAGAACCCCCAACCCAGAACCCAAATGATTAAAATTTTAAGAAAAGACAACAAATTCCCAGACCCGCCTTGGGTCAAATACCAATATTCTATACTTTCTATAGCTATTGTATAGGTGATAAATGATTATAAAGCCACAAGGTATCATCACTTAGCTCCTAAATCTGAGCTGATTTGAAAACAGGTAAGCCACATACTATTTGTGTGGCATCTTAGATAACACCTCTTAAAACCACCTATTCCTTTTTTTTTAATTGAGTTATAGTCAGTTTACAATGTTGTGTCAATTTCCAGTGTAGAGCACAATTTTTCAGTCATACATGAATATACATATATTCATTTTCACATTCTTTTTCACCGTGAGCTACCACAAGATCTTGTATATATTTCCCTGTGCTATACAGTATAAACTTGTTTATCTATTCTATATATACCTGTCAGTATCTACCAATTTCATATTCCCAGTCTGTCCCTTCCCACCCCCATCCCCCCAGCAACCACAAGTTTGTATTCTATGTCTATGAGTCTGTTTCTGTTTAATATTTAAGTTCATTTGACGTCTTTTTTTTTAAGATTCCACATATGAGTAAAGCACTAAAAAAGGTGGACTGTTGCCAACATTAAATTTTCCGTAGTGTCTAGATTCATTTACCAACAGTAAAAAATATGTGCTAGCCACTCATGCTAGCCACTCAGGACTGTTGCTATGTGTCTTTGGGCAAGTCAAATAACCTATCAGAGCCTTTTGAGGTTGTATTAATCAGAAAAAAACTACTCTAGATATTTCTAAAAGAGGAGAATTTAACACAGGGAAGTGGTTATAAACTTGTCGGCCAGGCTAGAGGAGCACAAAGGCGTAAAGTGGTTACTCAGACGCCATGGGCTCACACTCTCAACTGAGGCCGTTGGAGCCCCCAGTACCAGCACCTCCACTGCTGAGCCAGAGCCCCTCGCTCCCACTGCTGCTGCCACTGACGAAAGGCAAACCCTGTATTACGTTGTTTGTCCTCTGCCCCTCTGCAGAATCTGGTGTAGTATTAGGTATAATGAAATTACAGATGATTGCCATAGTGAGTTGTTAATTATTGGTATCTTAAGAAAAATATCTAAGGCAGAGAAGCTGTCCTTAAATCATGAAATCTCCCCTTAGCCTATAGGTCATCAAGATATGAGTATATTAAAACCTGAAAAATAAGCGCCTAGAAATAATCACAAAATCTGCATTAAAGGTCTTAAAGGATACCAGTTGAATCTTCCTTCTACATACAACATTCTTACTCATTTCTTTCATTTATCCAAACAATGACAACATGTTACATGCCAAACATTTGGGATAAGTTTAATAGGAGATAATCCTTGCCCTTTCAAATATTCCCTGTCCTGTGGGATGGTAAGCTACAAACACATAATAATAAAAGTGAGACAACAGAGACAGTCATGCTCTGTTATGGAGAACCACCTAACCCAGACAGGGGAAGGAGCGGGAAGAAAGGCTTCTTGGTTACTGATGCCTGACCTGCATCTTAGGAAGAGTAGGAGAAATCAGTAAAGCTCTGCAGAAGCAGATGGTGGTAGAAGATTTCATAGGACAGACAGCACAAACAAAGGTACACCACAAGGAACTGTGAAAAGTTATACTAATTTGCTGAAGTGAAATGTGGGCCCAGTGAGTAGATCAGGTAAGCAGTAAGTCAGGAGAACTAGCTAAGGGTCGGGTCACAAAGGTTCTAATATGCTGATGCTAGCTTTAACTTCATCATGAAAACAGTAAGAAGCCACCAGAGTTTTAAACAATAACATGGTCATATTAGTGTTCAGATCAGTGTTTTTCCAACTCTGGAATCAATTTAATGGGTGGCAAACAATATCTTTTAAAAATGAAATAAAAGAAAATACCAGATTGCATGGCACATGGTAAATACAAGAATTTTTTCATGAAAATTTTGTTTCAATTATTCACAAATGTCCTGGGTCGCAATATAAAGTGGATTCCTCTTTTTTTTAAATATATATATATATTTTGGTGGGAGTAGTTAATTAGGGTTATTTATTTACTTATTTATTTTTAGAGGAGGTACCAGGGATTGAACCTAGGACCTTGTGCATGCTAAGCATGCACTCTACTAGTTGAGCCATACCCTCCCCCATAAAGTGAATTTCTTACTGAGGGTTACAGTCAGAAAAGGGTGAGAGTCATCATTTTATACAGTCACTGGTGCTGTGTAGAGAATGGATCTGAGTTAGGAAGCTGATACAGAAGTCCAATGAGACACAGGTCATAAACTAGAGCAATTACTACATGAAGAGTAAAGAAACAGCTTCAAAAACATATGGAAGCAGAAAATTGGCAGAAATTGTGATGGTAGGAATAAAATGAAGCGTTTCGGATGACTCCCAGATTTCTAGCCTCCACTGTGTTATTACTCAACAGAATCACTGTCAGATACACTAAGTGAATAGAGAAGCACTTCTGTACTTTGTTCTCTTTCCCCTCTTCCATGCAAACCCATCAACTTTATGATAATCTAAACTTTGCTTCACTGAAGTTGAAATGAAGACATAAAGGGACTGTTGCTAGGCAGCTTCTAAGTATATAGAAAAATTAAATGAAGTCCTCTCCACAGTCCACAGAAAAGAACTCTACAACTGGTGTTAAAAACAAAAACCAGTCCCTATGCTTGTAAGAACCCTCCCATAGACGGCCTTTAAGTCACCAAAGCAGAGACAGTAGGATTAACCAACTCCCAGCCATTCCCACAAGGTTACCCTTTATATTCTTTCCAAATCTTCAAATTGCTCTAAACATGTCGAGGACACTAATTTTCCCTGCCTGGTCCAACAGCTTGCTATGCTGTTGGAAATAAAATGGACAAATACATATCTTCTGAAGGTAGAAATCCAGTTTATGAAAAGCCATGAAGCAAGGCTTTAATTCCAGAATTAATCCATATTTAGCAGAATCTAACTAGCTCTGACCAGTTCTTATTATATTATACTCACTAAATAAGGTATAATTCTGTTGTTTTAAGACTCTTGGAGAGAAAATGGGGGGGGGGGGGGGACGTAGCTAAACTAAAATAACCCACCCCTATCAAGTTGAAAGTGAATCATGATTCTGATCTTGGTGTGGAAAAAAATTTTACATTGTCGAACTGTGTCAATACTGCTCATTCCCTGAGGGGTTTTGACAGACAAGGTATTTTCATTGCATTCTTGATAAAACATCATCTAATTTGACATATTCACCTTTTAGTTGAAATTGAGGGAGAGTGAGAAAAGAAGGAAGACAGGAAAATTAATACAGAGAAGTAATTGCCTCCATAGTATTTCAAACAACAGAAAGTTTGATATAGTTTGAGATCTACAATATTTATTTTTAACTGTCCTATTAAGTGTGTGCTCTTACGTTGTCCTCTCAAATGCTCTCTGAAGCAAGCCAGATATAAATTAGAAAAAGAAAAAAAAAGGCAAGCTAAAGATCTGAAATGTTCACATTATAGTATTATATTCCAGTTAATTCACTATTCTAAATTAGATCACAAAAAAATTTCTAAAAATACAGTTTTAAAGTCTGACAGTTTAGAAAATTACCTGTGTATATTTTTAATCTTTTGCTGATAAAAAGATTCTTCATGATTTTTCAGAACACTGTATTGACAACTTAAAAAACAATCTGAGCAGGATACTGGGAATTCTGTATTTACAATAAAAAGACGTAAATTTTCTTTTTAAATTTCATTTTTACAATGGAGAAGAAAGGTACACTTTTACCACAGAACTCTGAACCTTCGAAAGCTATCTTTCAACAAGTACCAACAGAAGACTCATGTCTGTTCTCCTAAAGTGAAAGCTCACCCCCTCTGGTGGACAAAAGGAGCGCCAGGTCCTATTTCCAGAGTCGGCAAAGCAAGATAATATGGAAGCCTACACACTACTTGGTGCATGGTAGAAGCTAAATGTTGAATCAATGAAATCTTACTATTCTTCTAATCTAAAATCAGTAACAACCACAGGAAATCATAAAATTGAAGCATAAAAAAGCAGAATCGTAAGAGGAGCTCCATGGTAATAGGAGAAAGGAACAGCAACCAAATTATTGGTTCAAAACCATTTGTAACCACTGTCCAATCTTACACAATTATAAACATTAATCCATAGCCCAGATAGATATCTTTTGAAGCTATAATTCAAAAAGCACCATTGGCACATAAGCTTATCTGTTATTGTTTCCTATTAAGCAGTTTATACGGTTACATTTTATTATCTAAATTTTTTCTTTTATGAGCAAACACTAATTGTTAATATTAGTTTCCAGATTTTAAACATTAGTCTAATAAACACAAAATTAGTCTCCTGAAGCATTATGGCAGTAACTAATATTTAAAGATAAGATATAATCCTATAATGGGTTTTAAGAATGTGTGGCGCACACAAATGGCTATTTGCCCTAGGATAAAAATTAAATTTCCCATCCACTGGAAAGGAACGCTTTCTTTTAGCAGCATGACAGGATGCCATACCTGTGAGAGGGATAAAGAGCTGCAGTCTCCAGGTCTGTCACTCTGTTTCCTCCTTCAGGCACTAGGAATTTCAAATAAGAACCTCTTTTAAAGTCATAAACCACCAAATTCAAATAATGACTCCAATTCAAATGAGCTAAAGTAAACACTTCCTTGTCCAATTACATTATGTAGAACAAAATTTGGCTTTGCTTAGAAAAAATGGTATTTGAAGCTTATAAAACTTTTCCCCCTTTATTTCATTAAGCTCTTACAGTGGTAGGTTCAGTCCTGGTAATGAACTGACATAAGTAGTTCCTATCACTGATGTAGGTTTTAAACCAGGTATGATACTGGAAGAGTGGTAGTATTCCACCCCCCACTAAATCTGGGTTTTCAAGAACTGGAGGAAAGGAATATAAATAAGTTGTACTGGGCTAACAAAATTTCTGGAGTTAAGAGACTTACACATTCAAGAGCTTGCTCTGCACTTAGGAGCTGGTGGCTTTAACAACAATTTGTGCCTCTTTGAGCTTCAATTTCTTCATCTGTAAAATGGAGCTAATACCTGCCCTCCTGGCTCATTGTGAAGGACAGTTAAGGAGATAAAATATGTGAATAATGCTTTGTGATATAAAGCACCAATACAGACTGTTATTCTAGCTCTTAAGTGTTTTTCAAGGAAAATATGTTATCTTTCTCACAAGACCCGATTATCTTCATTTTTTAATTTTATGCTCCTCGTTTGCAACGTGGTCACTTTCACCTGCCCCAATCTCTTAGAAAGTGATTTTCCCCATAGTGCTTGTATAAAAAGGTAAATATTTGATATCAAGGCCAAGCAGCATTAAGCTTTATCATCATTTAAATTATGTAGTAAACAATATGGGAAGATGACTTTGGAGCATTTTCCTCAGCCCATCTGTTTTGAAGGGTTGTTACTTGAGACAATAGTTCCTGTTTAACAAACACAATTACCTTTGCTCTCTAATAGGTGGCAAATATAGCATCTGCCCTTGCCTGATTAACTGGAGACTTTTCTCAGATGCTGTTTAGCAAAGCTTTACATCTTTTATACGCTTAGATCATTTAAGAGTTTATAGACTTAGTTCCTTTTACTTCGTAAGTTTACTCTCCCGACCTCCATAAATTGATCCTGAGTTTTGTGGGGAAAGATAAGACTCTTATATTCCAAAAACCCTCTTTGATTACAGGATGATATATACATTTTGAGAAAATAACCATTTAATTTTTGTTCTTTATTGCCTTAAATTATGTTTTCTGTAATCTGCAAATTAAGCATGTCATGGGGACCAAATCTCACTAGCAGGGGAGAAACCTAATTCCCTCTTCTCGTAAATGTTGAGACTATCTAAATAACTTAGTAATATTTCTTCTTGAAACCATGTGTGGATATGCATTTGACACTACTTCATCCAGGAAATGTCTCCTGAACTGTCAATATTCCCTCTTTCAATTTTGATTATTTAAACTGGGGAGGGGAAAAGGCATGGGGAGAGCGGGAGGGAGAGAGGGATTGGCGGGGAGGGAGAAAGAGAGTGGGAACAAAAGAAAGCAAAGAAAGACATGAATTAAAAGGAAGATTCAGAGGACTGCCATGCTACTTAAACTCTCAGGAGAAAGAGAGGCCTGGAGTCCAGGAAAGGAAACGGAGACAATAAACGCTGCTGTGGGGAAGAGTCATTCAGAAAGGGATTAGGCTTTCCATTCTCTGCAGTTGCAAGGAGGGTTCTCTATGCTGACTACAACAGCACGGCCAAAGTCACAAGCAGGTCGTCAGCTTTTTCTAAAGCAGGTCTTTTCAGCGCAAGTGATGGAGGGAAGAAGCGTGGGTCAGGAAGCAGCTAATGGACCGCGAGAGGCTGGGCAGGTTACCAGGAAGCGTGTTTGGAGATCCTGAGCTGAAATATAGGCATCTGGAGTTTGGCAAAACTGAAGAATGAGACTACCTAGGGCCAACCAACTTGCTCCAGGGGGCTATTCAGTGATCTAACTCCTCCTCCTGGCTCCCTTGTTCACCCAGTATACATTCTGGTACAGGGTAAAAGAGCAGCTACCTGCCAAGAAAGCAAGGAATCCTGTTTGACTGAAAATGAGCTGGCAACCTTTTCTGTTAGGAGCGAGTAAGCAAAACTACCACACCTGTACAACTCCGGTCTAGTTCCCTGAGTAAAAAACATGGACATCTCTACCTCCCCCCAGAGTTACTGGCCTGCTTATGAGAAATTCTGCTCGTATTTCAAGGTCCTCTTCTCAACTACCTCTTCCAGGAAGGCTTCCTAGAGTTTTCTAATCAGGGCCCTGCACTCCTACAGCACATGTCATGCACACCAACACCAAAGTCTCATATTCTACTCACAATGGAAAACTAGTTATGGGCAGTCTTCTTAATCATACTGGATTCCTAGACTCCTGTTGGGAGAAGGGCAGTATTTTGATTCTTTTGAAGACCTTGGAGTAAAGGGCACACATTTGCCATTTTCTAAGGTGCTGAATTTGCAATTGTAATAATTAGAGGACAAATCTTTTAGCTTCAAGGACTCATAACAGCTCTCATTAGTAAATTCTTTTTGCTATCACTTTCAAGATGAGCTGCACCACCAAATAGTGTCCAGAAGTTGAAAAAAAATTGACTTTCTACTGCTGCTGTTCAAAGCAAATGGTAGGTTTGCACTGTTCCCTGAAAACATAAGGAATTCAAGAGGAATCAGAAGAGAACACTTGTCAGTCTTACAATCATTTCCGCATGCACACATCCCTAACCACACACCCTGCAGATCAAGACTGGGAGCTTTGAAAGATTAGCTTTTCTTCTACTGGTCTTACTACCCTGTTAACAGACAGAAAGTGAGCATCACCACAAGCCAAACATTAGGATGAATAGATTATTAAGAATTGAGTCCTACCACCCCACCATTAGATTGGGTAACATGTTTTTAATCTATACCACCTTTTTGAGAAACAAAAACATCACACCCTTCCATGATATTTGGTTTTTTAATAATCCAACATAAAATTATAGGACTCTAAATTCCTTTCCAAATGAAACTAAATAGAGATTCTGATACACAATCCATCAAGCTCCTCTATCCACAGTCCCAGTGTATCTCCCCACATTCAGTTCCACTGGATTACTATTTTAAATAATGTTGCAGTACCTAGGAAACACACAGTATATCAATATCAGGGTCTTGTATTTTCTGGCAGAAAAGCTGCCTAAAATCTCAAAACCAATCCCACAGTTAAGAGAAACAAGGTGTAAAAGCCCCTGGAGGAATATTTAAAAAAAAAAAACCCAAAACAAAATCAGAAACAGGGCCCATAATTAGCCTAACGGATGACATGGGCTTCTATGGCCCCAAACATAATATCCACTTAACTCTCCCCATTGCAGACACCTTCTGGGGTTACTGACTAAACTAGAACTGATTAAAGGGCAAATTTACACACTTAGAAAAGAGAGACCTACAAAGGTTAGACCCACAGAACAGACAATCTTTATATTCTCCCATAAGTTACGCTATCCCTGCCTTCCTTATCCACACAACAACTGAAATTTTAAAACTAAAGAACACAAACTGCTTAGATGTCTCAAGCTGCAAAGAACCTTGTGGCACAGATACACGTTAAGGACTTTCGATTTGCCTTCTAACAGAATCTGTGCAATAGAAGTCCAAACTCCACCTCTGAAGGAAACATCCGTTAACTATAGGAACACTTCCATTTGTCCTAATTTTGTCATTTATCTTGCCATTGTTTTTCATGATTCATCCCTGAAACAGAGTAAATGTTAACGTAGCAGCAGCCAGAAAACATCATCCTACTGCAGCAGGTTGGCAAGAGCATCAGCAGGTGGGAAGAGCTGCAGCAAAGGTGTGCAAAGAAGCCTGTGATGCACTAAACCAAGGCCACGGGGCAAGCATGACAAACAGGGACTGCCTCATATTACCTGTTGTCCAAATCTCTCCTCCAGAGAGAGTCAGAATAATCCTTTCTCTACCACTGGTCAAGGCAGGACACACACTTTTCAAAGACTCCATATACTTAGCTTTGAAATGTCCTTGGCTTAACCCAAAACCTATTGTGTGTGAAGACTGTCTGAGTGCCTGCCCATTACATCATCGTATCAAGTCAGCCTAGTCCTGAAGCTGTTAGCAGGACAGACGGGTATTATTTCAGAACACCGTTTTTTGTTCTTCGTTTGTTTTTTAACGAGCATTAAAAATATGGAGGCGGACAGGTGGGAGGCAAGAACCTGTGATATTTGAAGCAAGCACAGATCCAAGCAGTCAAGAGCCCAACTACTCAACCAGGATAAATCAGAGCTGTTAATACTGCTAATACTTTCGCACCTGGGCTGGGGAGGAAGAGTAATGCTGCCCACCTCCCTTCCTACCAGCAACTCTATGTGTGGCAGGAGGACACACCCCCTTGCCAACCTACTAACCTCCATCCAAGTGTGATCTCCATTCTTCATCGTCCACCCTCACGCCAAGGCTCCGGGAACGTCCTGGCAGCCCAGCTCCTTTCTCGTCCCCTTCATGTGCCCCCTGCCTCCATCCTCTCAAGGTGGTCACAGCCACTCCCCTGGCACCTCCAGCTCCTGCTGACTATGTCATCAGAACCCCAGCCCTCAAAGCCCTCTTGCCTTCTCCCGTCTGCGACTTGCCTGCCCACACCAGTGGCCCTGGCCCCGCCTCAGACCCGCGGCAGTCGTCCTCAGGTCCTGGCAGGGGAGGCCCCGCACGGCAACAGCTCACGGCGCCCCATCCTCCCGGGCCAGGTCCACGCCTCAGCCCTGACCCGGACGGAGCCAGTGCTCCTTCGGGCCTAGTCAAGGACACCGGCTCCGCCCGGCCCTCACCCGGCCCGCGGGGCCTCAGCAGCCCAGTTCTCCTCCTCCATGCGGGACACTTACCCAAATATGACCGGGCGGTGGCCGCTGAATGGGAACGACCAACGAAGGAGCAGTACGCGGTGCCTCCCCTCAGCCACCAGCTTTATAGCCGCTGACCCACCCGACACCGGCACGGCCGGGAGCCGGTGGGAGGCGGGACAGTGGCTTCAGCAGCCAATCGCGGCCGGCAGAGTAGCCCGTTAGTGCCCGCCCCCAGTCCAACTTCCACCAATCCGAGAGAAACTAGAGGCGGGCACTCGCTGGAGTTTTCCCTCGTGGCTGGAAGGGCGGGAGGAGGGGCGGGGACAAAATCGGAGGGCCGAGGTAGTGGGGTGAGAGAGTGACGTGCGGTGGCCCGAGAGCCGGCCTACCAATGACACAGCGGCAAGAGACGGCGAGAGCGAACGGGAGCGGAGTGAGAGGTTCTCCGGCCAATCGGAGCCCAGCGAGGGGGGATGCGAGCCAATGAGGCCTCCGCGTCCCACCACTGGGGAGAGATGGTCAAGTGTGGGAGGCAAATTGGTCCCCGCTGGAGAGTCCGTCAGGTTGCCGAGCAACCAGAGCTAGGATTCACCTGTAAGATTTATGAAATACTTGATTTAAATTCAATCTTAACGTTTTCTAGTTTCTCAGAGCAGCCAGTGCGCGTGCATTACAAGTTGGAGCAGAATATGTCACCAAGAATTTGTAAATTTGTAAATATTCTAAATACCAGATTTGCAAATACTGAGTACTGTCACCTCTATACAAAACTACTTTGACTTTTTAAGAGATTATTATTGGGACAATTCTTACTAACTAAACCTAAAGCATGATGGTTTGGCGTTAGACACCAGTGAGGAGGGTAAGGGGTCTTGCCTAAGCAGGAAGTTGGTCCAGATTCTAGGATTTTTGTCAGCACATACACTTTGAGGGAAGGGGCTCCATCTAGCCCATTCCCCAGTGTATCTTCTGAGCTTGATGTGTGTCGCTGCCAAATAAAAGGCTGTTGAAAGAAGAAAGGCGCCCGTAATTCTCAGTATAGCAAGTCCACAGGATAAGCACTGCCTGGTTCCCCCAGAAAATAGAGAAGAGCAATTCAAGCTCGAGGAAATCACTCACACACTTAAGGCCTAAAATTAGACTCTGCCTCATCTCCTCTGATAGGGAAATTGTAGAATTTAGCTTTGGAGAGGGACCATGAGATGCTGAGCATTGTTTGTAACTCTTCCCAGCTCAGTTTCATTATGACCCGGGAATGCTGTTGATAAGGGCTGGTTGATGATTCTGTGCATCACACAACTAAGGTTGTGTGAAATTTATTATCCACCACAGATACTAACCTTGTAAGAGACATTCTCAGCAGGAAAGTGGCAAAATATACTGGCAATGGAATCACTGTGAAGTGGTGGCGTAAGTTACTTGGGGGAGAGGACCACTCAGTAATAGTTATCATTCCACAACATTGCTCATGACATTCATTCTGTTCCAGAATCAATGTCATTTATACCTTCATAAACTAGGTGATAAAGAGAAAGAGAGAGACACACTTGATTGTGATCAACTGTAATTTTCTGGGAGCGGGGTGGGTAAACATTCTTGGCATATTAGAATGCATTGAAAGGCAGTAAGGACAAACATGAGAAAGAAGGTACAGCTTTGTCCTTGGAAAGGGATAGCAATAGTTCCAACTCCAGGGGTTCACAACAGGAAATGACTAGCCAGATAGCACTGAGGATGATCATCTTGCACAACAGGAAATTTCCACAAGGCACAGACTGTCTTTTTGACCAAATTAATCTCCAATTAAGCAAAGAGAGCATTGTTATTGATTATTGGGAAGTCAAGCAACTGACAACTAAATGGGTTAGTAATTGAATATAGAACATCCCAACTGAATTTTAAAAAACAAACCTCTGAGATTCTGTGAAATGTAATGGTTGGATTATCCCAGGCTACACAAATATTAGCTATAGTCCATGCAATCAAGGACAAAGTATACATATATTTATTTTGGAAAGGACTGAAAGTTGTTTTTTGGTTTTTTTTTTTTCTGAGCTGCAATTTGATACAAGCATGTCATACTTGAATGTGCATTTTTAAACCATGTTAATATATATGTTTTATTATATTGTTTCTAAATTTAATGCCAAGTAGTTATTAGTAAAGCACCATAGATGCTATACATCAAAGGGAAAGTATAATTTATTATTCTACCCTACTTTGAAAGGAACAGACTTTCTTAAGCATCAGGAAGATGTAATGATAACATTTAGTATTATAAATTCATTCATTGAATGAGCATTTACTTCCTACTCTGTGACAGGGATTGTGTTAGGCCTAGGCTGTCCTAGTTACACAGGGCTCTTGAACACTTGATGGGCTAGTCCAAAGTAAGCTGCTCTGTAAGTGTCAAATACACATCAAATTTTAAAGACTTAGTAGAAAAAAAAGGAAACAGCTCCTTAATGATTTTTATATTGATTACATGTTGTAACAATAATATTTTGGTTATACTGAGTTAAACAAAATACATTATTAAAGTTAACTTCACTTGTTTCTTTTTGGTTTTTAGTGTGGCTGCTAGAAAATGTAAAACTACATGTGCAGCTCCCACTTGGGACTCCCAGTTGAGTTAAAAAGCAGGAAGACACAATTGAAAGACAGACTCTGTCCTTAAAGTCTAAAGAGTGGAGGAGAGAAAAATAAATATAGCAAAGGCTGGGTTTCCAGCCTCTATCTCACTAGCTAAATAAAGTAGGAGAGGGTGGGGTAGGAGAAAGCTTTAAATTTGTCAGTTAAAGGTATCTCTATCTCTTTGGGTTTAAACAGCTTTATTTTGCCTAGTCCATTAGTTTAAAGTGTAGTTCCCTATCAGGGCTATTTCTCCCAAAGCCCTTTTACTTGGCAAGATGGCAACCGGCAGAGCTTACTGGGTTATTGTTATATCAGAGTAAGGGACTCAGCCCTAGCTGTGGGTTCTTGTACTGACCTCCCTTTGCTGACCAGGACTCGGCCTTGGCTGTCTCTGGTGCTGCAGAAGCCTGAAGCGCACCATATCTTTCGTCTGATGCCCTACAGTAGTCTGCCGTTAGCAGGCCAGTATCAGGCTCACTAAGGCTCGCTCAGCCCCTTTTGCAGCAAAAGCCCTCAACACTGCTGGCTAGAATTTCAGCTGTCTTCTTTCCTGTAATCCTTCTACACAACCAGAAAGCTGAGGGAGGCTCAGGGCCCAGTCCCCACCTGACTGCAGATTGAAATGGGTATGACTCTACTGATAGACTCCAAAGCAGGCCTGTGGTTCCCAGAGAGAGAGTCTCATCTCTCCAGGACCACCTCCCATAGAGTTCTTAATGAGAACCTGATGGAAAGTCCTATTGATTTAGCACTCTCACTCCAACAGTCCAGAATTGTTTCCAGCCCTACTCCCTTCTAGGGTTTTATCTTGCCCTGTCTCTTTCCCCTCTCACCACTGAAGGGGTTAACTACCATGGGAGGATCATAAAAGGCATTTTTAAAATAGCATAATTAACAAAGTATGTGCTACACAAAGAATGCCTAAATGACAATGGACGTTCAAAGGAGTGTCTAGTCCATTGAGGTGGTTAAGGCAGGCTTTCCGGGGCAGGGGATAGTCATTATTTATCACATTCAGAAGTCCTTACTGAGCACTGCTGTGTGCCAGGCACTGTTCTAAGCTCACTCTTCTAGGCTCAGGGGGTTCTGTATGGTAAACGAGACAGACACAATTTCTGATCCAGTCAAGCTTAGTGGGGGAAGACTAAACATTACATGAGAAAAATAATAAGTTGAAGTAGTGATAATACTATGGAGAAAATAATGCAAAGTGATGAGACAGACAATGACTGTGGGATGGGTAAGTACATGGGGTGGTTGGGAAAGATCTCTCTGAAATAATGGCACTTGAAGGATGAGAAGAGGCCAGCCTATGAAGCTCCGAAGACAGAGTGAGGCAAGGGGAAGGCCCAGCGGGGGCAAGGGCCTGCCTGTTTGAACAGGAAACAAAGGCGCATGTGTCTGAGCTGAGTTATCTGGGTTGTGGACCAGAGGGCAGGAAGAACAGGAGGGGGAGGGGGAGTCATTTCAGGGAAAATGTTCCATCAACTTATATGGGACCTGCAACTTTAATCAAGAATGATAGAGTAAGTTGAAATTGTGGTAAGTAACAATGAAATCTCCTTTGTGCTGGGTTTTTCAGGTAAGGGGAGTGTTAATGAACAGGGTGCAAAATTTTCTCTGCACCATTGCAAGGAAAAAGTGAGTTTAATGGAATGTCCTTCCCACTCTGTGATCCTGAGAGCAATCTACTGCCCACTTGTCAACATCTGTAATGAGAGTTTACTGAGCATCTGTTGTTTTCAGAAATTCTAGTAAGTATTTTATACACATTATCCCTGCAGTCACCTCCACTAGATAAGCCCTGATTTACAAATTTGGAAACTGAGGCACTCTGAGGTTAGTTAACTTTTTCCAAGTTAATTACAGAGTAGGAAAGCTGGGATTCAAATCCAGATCTTCTGATGTCAAAACCCTTATTTCTTCCATTATTTTATACACAAAAACACAATTGTGCTCAAAGGTTGGGTGGACTGGGATAGGGTGGTAGATGTCAAATAAGAAAAGGTAGATAACCTCTCCCTCCGAGGCCAGCACTTGTTACCTGTGGGGAGTCTTACCATGGAACAGGTTTGGTGCTTGGCTCAGGGGCCCAGCAGACTTCTCATCTCGTAGAACAAGTCCCCCTCTGAGAGGAGCACTACATTAACCAAGTCTGTGATGCATAAAATCAGAAAGCCAGCTTCCTATTTACAGTACAAAGAGACCACAACCCTCAAAGTCTACATGACTCACCCTCGAGGTTAGCTACACAGGAAGTAAATCATCCTCAGAACATTGATTGGTAAATATGAAATTGGGAAGAAGTTTAGAAAGACAGTTCTTTAAGCAGGGAAGGGTATAGCTCAGTGGTATAGTGCATGCCTAGCATGCACAAGGTCCTGGGTTCAATTCCCAGTATCTCCATTAAAGGATAAATAAATTTAAAAACCTAATTACCTCCCCCCACCAAAAAAAAAGGACAGCTCTTTCATACTATTGGGCTAAGACAACATAACACCATTTCTCAATAGAATGGCCTTCACAATAGGAGTGGAGCTATGCCAAGGCCATAAAGCTATCGATGGCCTTCACCCAGACCCCTTTAAGACTGGCTTTGTTAATAAGACTAGAATACTTGAAGTCCATTCCTAAGCTCTCTTCCTTTGTGGACTGTCCTTAAATGAACAGTTTGCATTTTTTATGAGTCCGTGGCTTAGCGTCTCCACTTTTGGTGGTTAATTCTCTAAACAAGTCAATACAATCAATCAGGTTAAAGTCTAGCCTTAACTACTTGAGTGGCATTGGGTTTCTCTAAAGTAACTTTTTCTGTCTCTGCTCCAGTATGTGTCAACTTTTTAAAGCTTATTCCTCAGCAGATGATCTTGTTTCTGCGGCCTTAGGGATCACCTCATGGTCAGCTCCACCTGCTGAGAGCACGTGCTGCCCTCACTCTCTCACACAGCAGCGTGTGAAGGGGATGTATTAAGACAGCATCCAGCCCACAAACAGCCTGAATTATGCAATGTGATTACAAGTGAGTCGCCCTAGATTTGGAGCACACAGGCAAGCATGAACACAGAGGCCCAAAGATGAGATACAAGATATAAGGGACTAAATACCTTACACTCTGAAAAAAGCAATGCTGGGGTTGGGTGTATTCCTCAAAAGGGCTTTTGAATTGGTGAAAGAAAAAAATCTTTCTAAAATCAGTCGCCACCTGCTCCACTTTCACAACCTAAAAAGTGGGATGGTGAGGGTAGGAGAGAAGTCAAAGGTCATCAGCTCTGGGAGGAGTGCAGTGTTTTGTGGGGAGGGCAATTTCTTCCTGCCCTGTGGAGGGAGGAAGGGAGGGTAGTTCTTCCTCTAGTCCCCCCTGGGTTAAATCCAGGTTTGGGGTTGTTGACAAGAAGGGGAGACTGACATTTCTCTCCCCTTCTGGCTGATGGCTCATCTGCAGGGCCTACAGGCCTATCCCGCAGCTGCCTTAGGAGCACCGTGGGCGCAGGGAGAATTCTTGGAAGAGCTTTACATACATCCCCCAGGGAAGGGGAGGGACACAGATAAACATACAGGTTAGTGCCTGCTTTTGATCTATAGATTTTTTAAAGAAAATGTGTGGCAATGGTCACACAGGGAAGGTAAGAGTAGACTGTAGTCCATTCTTCCAGTGCCTGGGAAGAAGATGGGGGAATACTCCCCTCCCAGGACACCTCCACACGAAGAGAGTATGAAAGAGAAGCTCAGCAGTTCCCATGGTGCCGCGTAAAGGCGCACACAGCATAGGGGAACAGAGCCCTGTGGCTGCTGCACTTAGACACTGCTGTGGTTTTGCTCCACCATCCCCATGACTTTGTTTAGAGAAAGAGCTTTTCTCTTTGGGTTTATTTCCTCACATCACAAGATGGCTGCAACAGGTCTAAACATCATCCCCTCAATATCCAAAGGCTGGACGGGGAGAAAAATGCATCTTTCTTAAGTCCCTTTGGAAGAGTAAAGACAACTTTTCCAAAAGCCCTCCATGGAATTCCTCTCCTAGCTTATTGGGCAGACTTGCACCACAGGCCCATTCCAAAATCAATCATTATGGGGGAATACAATTGTCATAATCAGTGTCAGCCTTCCCTAAAAAAAATTTTGGATTCTGTCTGTAAGGAGGATGGAGCAAAGGGCTGAAGGATAGGCAGGAATGGTGAAGCCATGTGGAGGAGTCCCCAGCTGCGAGCTCTTCCATTTGAGCCACCCACTTCCTCTGTGTGGGTGTGGGTGTGGGTGCCTAGGGGCTGCATGGAGGGCCAGTGACCACAGGACTCTGCAAGCCAGGCTTGGAGTTTTATGACAGTACATTCCTTTTAAACCCTAATTGATTGTTGGTTGGTTTAATCTGGAGATGCCCCTTGCTGGTATATTAGTCACTGTTCTGGTTGCAAAGAACAGAAACCAACACAAACTAGCCTAATCAATTGGTCCACATAATGAAAAATCCAGGAGGTTGGTTTTGTTTCAAGGATAATTGGGTCTGTGAAATAAAATTCATATTTTATGGCAAGACAAGATTTAAACATAAAAAATTATTCTCTGCCCTTGAAGCTCTCTCCCCACACTGTGTACTGTGTATCTGCATCATGCATCCACCAAACCTCGCCCATCGGCAGCAATACTGCTCAACCATAAGGAGCAACATTCTCCCAGCACCAACAAGGCAACTCCTTAAAATAGAACATTCCTCCTTGAGCTTGTAAGAGGTCACATGACCACCAGGATGACGCTTAGATCTGGGTTATGTAAACTGTCAATAATACATTTGATGTACAACCCTCTGTCTCAAAAAAACTTATAAAACTGGCAGAGCAGTTCTCAGCTTTCTGAGATACTCTTCCCAGGTTATAATCCTCAAATCTGGCTCAAATAAAATTTTCCATTTCTTTCTTAGATTGGCTGATTAATTTTTGTCAACAGATCCAAGAAGTCAGTTGATGTCTTTTACTATAATTGTCGTCTCCATCTTTCAGGAATGATTCCTTGGTGTTGGCCTTTTTTGGAAAGTCTCCTTCCTTGTTCATGATTCACATCCTACAGGATTAGCAGCTGAAAACAAGACAGGCAAGATACTTGTTTCCATGGAGCTTACTTTCTAGGAGAGTGGTCTAAGGAAAGCACACTCCTGTGTGTCTCCTTCTCTCTCAGCCCTCTTCTACAACACTGCTTCAGCTCAGACACCAGACCTGGGTTTTCCACACATCAAGCAATTTTTCAACATCAGCTGGGTGTCCTACAATTTAACTCAATTCTAACACTATCAACCCACGGTTTAGGGCCCAGTGCCCACCCCAACACACTCCAGACACCAATCACAAGTCTAGATTGTTACTTGTCCTTCTGACCTACCAGCTATAAATTGAAAATTCTCATACCCTCCTCCTCGGGTTCATTCGCTAGAGTAGCTCACAGAACTCAGGAGAGCAGCTTAGAACAAAGGATAGTAAAAGATAAGTACCAAGAGACAGATGAAGAGATACATAGCAGGAGGTCCGGAGAGATCCCAGATAAAGGAGCACCCGTCTCCATGGAGTTTGGAGTGTACTATTCTCCCAGCATGTGGGTTTGTTCTTGTTCATTAATCCAGAAGCCCTTCAAACCTTATCCTTTGGGGGTTTTGTGGAGGCTTCATTTTTTTTTTAGGCATGGTTAGTTGAACCGTTGGCTGTTAGTAATTGAACTCAATCTCCAGCACTCTCCCCTCCCCTGGGGGTGGGTACTGAGAGTTCCAACCTTCTAATCACCTGGTTGGTTCCCTTGGCAACCAGCCCTTAGCCTTAGTGTGGTTTAAAAATCACCTCATTAACATAAATTCAGTTGTAGTTGAAAGAGGTTTGTTATTGAGTAGCAAGATACCTCTATCACTCTTATCACTTAGGAAATTCAAGGCTTTTAGGAACTCTGTGCCAGAAATAGGATGAAGACCAAAAATATATTTCTAATTATAAATCACAATATCAACTAAGGAGGAGCCAGAGAACTATATGTAAGTAAATATATAAATAAATCCATAAGTAAGTGGAAATGTTTCCAGATCAAATATCATTAAGAAAATAAGCCAAGCTAATAGAATAGAATGTGATTGGCTGGGAGGAGGATGGTGATACATGAGACGGTTGGGAAAAAATATCTCTTATGACAGTTCAGCCAAAAAATCAATGATGAGTGGGAACAGCCTTGAGTGTTGCAAGAACAGCAAGTACAAAGGTTCTGAGACAGAAGTAAACTCCCCCTGCTTGAAGAATGAATGAAAGGCAAGTCTGACTGAGCTGAGTTTTAAAGGACTAATAGGAGTTAGCCAGAGTTGGAGATGGAACCATAACTTTAACCGAAAGAGGAACTTATCTTAAAAGCAACAATGGACCGTGAAAATAGGAGGAAATATGGAAGTTCTGGTCGGTAGCATAGGCATCTTCCCATGGGCTGGGTTTTTCCTCTCTTCAGTAAAAGGAGTGAGTTCAGTGGTGTACCTTCCCTCACTGTGATTCGACGAGTAATCTGCTTGCTAATCACTTGGAAACATTTTAATACTAGCTACCGTTTATTGAAAGTCTACTATTTTCTAGGCATTGTAATGGGCAGTTTAGGTACATTATCCTATCCACTAACCTGGAAGTAGATATTATTCCCAATTTACAAGTGACAAATTGAGTTGCAGAGTTTAATTTGTCCACAGTAAATGGCAAGGTTGGGATTCAAATCCAGGTCTTCTTGTGCCAAAACTCATGCTCTTTCCACTAGTTTATGCACCTCCCCCACCCCTCAGAAACAGAGTTGTGTCCAAGGACAGAGCAAGGGGGTAGACACTGGAAAGAGAAACGGTGGGTAGCGTCCCCAGAGAAGCCACACAGGCCAGTTCTCATTTCTTTCAGGAACTGAACATGCTGAAGGATTTAGCATTTGGCCATGGGCTCAGAAGCGAGCTTCTAGTAAGAGGCTCAGAGGTAAACTATCAACCAAATTTACGGTGTGTATTATAATCAGAATCAAGTTTCAAACGTGGTTGCCTAGAAAACAAAGACAAATAAAATAACTAATTAAGAATATGAAATATCAATTTACAAACATATCTTTAAAACAATTTTTTTTGAAGACATCATTGATGCACGCAGGTGTGTCCCATCCAGGATAGATGTGATTCCTTTCTGTGGGAAAAGTGCATGGAGCTCTAACTCTCATGGCTTCCAACCTAGCAAATGAAATGTTACTTTGCAAAAGTTGTTTTAAAATACTAACTGTCTATGTTCCCTTATAACCTTACTCTCAAAATGAGAGTCCCAAATTGCAGCAAATGTTAGGATAAAGAATAATTGAGGAGCAATGTGCCCAGAACAGTTATTAACATTATTACCAAAGCTGAATAGTTAAGAAAAAGACAGGAAGGGGAAAAAAATGAAAGTTTGGTTGCCATTTTTGAATATTGGCTTGAGGCTCCATTTCTGAACTGAGAAAAGGACATTAAATAGCTGTATATGGAGTATTTCCAATTTAAAAAGTAGTAAGAACATATGATATAATATATACAAGAACTTTAATATTTCTGGGTTTGGGTATTTTCTTACTGCATTCTCCTAGTGGGAATGAAGATAAACGTTTATTGCCCTATTAAGTTTTTATCTTGCAGACTTGAATTCTTTAAAAGTTGCACTTTCTGTTTCATCTCTCTGGTGATAATACAGGTACTGTAGAATACAAAAAGTTCTGGATTTAATGTTGCGGGGGAAGGTTAGCTCCATGGTAGAGTGTGTGCTTAGCAAGCACAAGGTCCTGGGTTCAATCCCCAGGACCTCCATTAAATAAATAAATAAATAAATAAACAAACAAACCTAATTACCACCCCCCCACCCAAATTTAAAAATAAATAAAGTAGTTGGAAAAAATTAAAAACAAACAAACAAAATTGTGGCTTTAAACATGACCTATTAATCCAGGCAAACATATGGTTATTTGCATTAGTGCCAAAAAGAGTTGGAGTGCACATTTCTCATTCTTTTCTCTTGACTTCTTAGCATGTGGACCACTTTCCTATATTTAGGCAATTCCCTCATGAATATCTATTTGTATCTTCCTCCCACAATCAGATGAGAACAGCAGATAATCACTTTCCCAGATCACCTAACAGTTAGGGAGAAAGCAGGTGACCTGGGTTCAATCTATCAGATGCATCCACCCGGGACTTTGAATCTGAAGCTAGTGTTGCAAAGAAGCAGGGCAAATGGAGAATTCTTTCTGATGGTGACTGAGCCATCCATTTCCCCAGGGCAAAGCCCAAATGTGTGTTCAGGATCACTTCCTGACTGGCTGCCGTGCTGACTAGCTGGCCACCCTTCGTGTTTTCCTATTTTTCAATAGGAAAATTTCCTGGTTTTCAGGAACTTCCTTGAAATTCTCCAAGATGCCCAATACTGTTTCAATAAACCCCCTTTCTGTTTCAACAAGCCAGAATTGGTTTCTGATACAATGGCTAATTTTCTATAGCGGCACCTAGCTGAAGTTATTGTACTGAATTTTATAATTAAAAAAAAAAAACCACCTCTAAAGTTACTTCATTCTTCATATCGGTGTTGGGAAATTATGAACATGGGGTTTTAACTGATGTGTTATAATCCAACTGTGCCTGTGTCTTTTTTTAAAAATTGGTCCTTGTGAAACCTGGAAAAATAACAAAAATGGCATAGAGAAGAGGGTGAGTATAGCTCATTGGTAGAGTGCCTGCTTAGCATGAGTGAGGTCCTGGGTTCAATCCCCAGTACCTCCACTAAGAAAGAAAGAAAGAAAGAAAGAAAGAAAATAAATAAAACTAATTACTTCCCCCTCAAAAACAAAACAAAATAATATAAAAAGGACACAGACCTTGCTGAGGTGATGGCGGGAGGCATGTGGAGGGCATGACTGTGTAATCCTACTAGCCTCTTTGCAACACTTTCTACCCCCTCTCCTGGGAAGAAGGAGTGATTTACCTAATTAGAGGCTTTGGAAGAAGATACCAGGTGTGTGTTCTCCATTGCTGTCAGGAGCGGTCAGTCGGCCTGCAGACAGGGGAAGTTCCCATTGCTGTCTACCTTGCAGTATCAGCCTGGCCCTTCTGAAGAAGGCCTGCCCCATTCCTCCACTGCCTATGCCTGGGACCGTGAGTCTATGATTCCGGGGCACAGTATTGGGAAGCCCTCAGAGACCACACACCTAGACCATGTCCCTTATTTTGGCTTTCATCAGTAATAGAGGCAATACTTAAATCTCAACCCTCAATTGTTTCAGAATTTGACAGAAGAGGACTGTTTTTATTTAAGCCCCTTGAGATTTTAAGAGGTCTCTACAAATTGTTCCTTGTGTACTTTCAGAGTAAACTTTTAAAAGTTTAATGTTTATCTATTTTGCTTCCCCCCCACCCCATCAGTGTGGATCCTACCAGGAAAGAGAAAATGTACAGTAGCTTAAGCAGGAAATTTCTAACATAAAGAATTACTACTAAATGAGGTGATGACTGACATAAGAGGGATTGGCTCTAGTCCATAAGCAGAGAGAACTCTAAAGCCTATAGGAGTGGCAGAGAGAAGGGGCCACCACCGTCCCGGGGCTGAGAGAACCCGGAAGAGAAGCCCGGCTCCACCAGGCTGAGATTCACATTTTGCTGGAGAGAGCTTGGCTGTGGCCCGTGGAATGGCGGAGAAATCGCGGCGGTGCCATGTCCTTTGGAATTTTCTGTAAACACCTTCTAGGGTGCTGAGGGAGTAGTTGGGGCTCCCTGCAGGCACTGGGCTACAAAACTGCTCGGGACCGGGATCCAGAGCGGGGGAGGGGACTGCCGCTGGTCTCTGGATGCCACCTCCCATCCCCCTGCCACCCTGCAGGAGCCCGTCACAGCTGAATATCGTCCCAGCTGGCAAAGGAAAAATATTTACCAGATACCAGAACTGTTTCCACAGAGCAGTCCAAAATGGTGAGTTTGGAGCTGAAGGACAACCAATCCATAACCGGCATACCTAGACATTGATTTGAGCGTATTTTATGGTGATAGCAAGTCGATTGTATTTTCTGACACTTACGTGCTTTTGAAAACTCAGGGTAACCCAGTACTAAAATAGTGAATATCTATGTTTATCCAAATGCGTCTGAGAATTTGGAGTTAAGTATTTTCGTCCCCTGTTCCCTATAAGGGAACACTGAGAATTTTTCTTCTCTTTTGTTGGCTGGTCGTGTGTTCAGATATTGATAGTTTCTGCTAGGTTTTTCTTTGTTTGTTTTTTGTTTTTTTACTACTACCTTCCCAACAAAAGTTTGCTCTTGTTGTCTCTTTTCCCATCTTTATGGATTTAAGGCTTTTTAGAAAATCCATGTATAATCGTTTGAGTCAGTTTTCACCAGGAAGCAAGTGTCAATGTATGTTTAATTCCTGTCTTTACTTGGAAGACCCTGTCCCGGTTTTAGTAGCTCCTCTGCTAAAGGAGCGAGCCCACCAACTCATCCTCAGCAGTTGTGACCTGTCCAAGCTGCCCCCAGCTTCAGGGGACCCATGCCAAACTCTCAGGAGCCCCATGGAAGCCTCAGCTAACTCAAGCAGAAGGAATCAAAGCACACCTCCCTCCAAAGAAATTCTCTTCACTAAGTGGTCTCTGAAGCTCTCCTCTTTAAACTCATTAATACCCTTTGTATCAGTAAGAGTTCAACTAGAGATACAAAACTAGTAGGAGATGTATGTTACGAGATTTATTGCAAGGAGTTGATTTACATGATTGTGGAAGCAAATCCATAGGATAGGCCTTCCTGAAGGGCTGGCTGGAAATCTCTGGGGGAGCTGGAGCTGAGTTAAACAGGTGGAATGTTTTTCTTCTGCTCTTAAAACTTTTGAGCTAATTGAATCAGACCCACCCAGATAATATCCCTCAAAGTCAACTGATTAGGATTTTAATTACATCTTCTCAGCAACACCTAGATTAATGTTTGATTGAATAAGTGAGGGTTGTGGCCTAGCTAAACTGACCCCTAAAACTGGCCATCATACCCTTATTATGGATTGATTTTTTTTTAAGAATTGTAAAACTAATGCTTTAGTAGTCCTGTTGAAAATCTTCATCTTGCTGTAACACTCACTTTGGAATTTCCTATTATACCAATTTAATTTCTTTATATGCCACCGTGATGCTCAGCATAAGAGAATAATCCAGACCAATGAGCCTCTTATTTGTAGTTTCCTGAACCTCCTAGCCTCCCCTTCATCTATTCCATACTCACTGCTCAGGACAACTCTTGGCCTCCCTAGTTTTTAAACTGACTGCAAGTTTTGTACGTCCTTCCTCTGAGGCATGTCCCATTCCTCCGCTCACACGTTTCACTGGCTATGCTTGTGTTGTTCCACTTAAGCCCCGTCTTCTCATAGAACACTCTGGGATCCCCAGCCTGTTCCCACCCCATTCAAGGGGCATGCCTTCCTCCAGCCCACCTTATGCTGTGCCTCCACACTGGAGATAAAGTGTGCCTCTGACCTTCTTACAGAAAACTATGCAGTGAAAGCACCAAGCCAAGCCAGGTGAAGTGCCCCATCTTCCCTACCAGCCACGCAAGCCAGCTATTCTTCTTTGTGTACAAAACTAAATACCGCAGTTACTCAGAGCCCTTTGGAATATTATTCTGGCCTATTGCGGAATTTTCTCAGTGAACCAGGGGGTTTGCTTTTCCTCAAATGCAGGCTGTACTTTCCCACAGTTCTGACTTGGCTTGTGCTCTTCTGTCAAGAACGCTTCCCCAACCCCCTTGTCTGTCCACCAACATCTCACTTATCCTCCAAAGTCCACCACAAATGATACCCACTCCATGAATCCTTTCTTGATATCCTTAACTGGATGTCACGCCTCCCTCCTCACTACCTTCTACCCCTTATGGCACATATATATTCTTGCTTATATTACGGTTATTCCACGTGTGGCTGTTATTTCCCGTGCATACCTAGATTGGAAGCTCCTTGGGGATGAATACTATTCTAGTTGATGTTCCTATCAGCTCTAACATCGAGCACAATGCTTTGCCCAAAGTAGATCCTTAGTAGCTATTTTCTGATATGAATATAGTTGATCTGGGTCATTATTTCCCAGAAAAGTTTTGCATAATGAACTTCGCATATGACCTCTGAATCCAGAAACCTGGCTTTGTGCTTACCCTTGTTAGTCTTATCTTTTGTGGCCCTCATTCTCTTCACCTTTAAAATGAGAGGTTTGGGCTAGATGATTTTTCAGAGTTCCTGCCGGGTTCTTAAGTTCTAAGATATATATTTTTTAATGCCTAAAATGAGAATGCTGGCTTATTTTCACAGTTCCTCCAAGAAATAATCTTTGCTCTGAGAGGAGAGATAAGCTATTTAAGGTGACAAAGTTTGTGTTGCTGACATGATAGTAAGAAGATGGCAACCCTGACTTGTCCTGTCTTGTCCTGCCTTGGGAAGCACGCTACCCACACCCACCAATCAGAGAGCAGGAAGCTTGGTCAGCTGTGCTGGGATGACAGCAGGTGACATGGGAGCAAATGAAGAGCAAGAAGAGAAACTGAAGGTATCATCTCAAAGACAGATGAGTGAACTAGAATTTCTAAGCCTTGAGGAAAAAGATGGGAGAGATATGAATGAGTGAAACCAAAGCAAAAAAGGCCTTTTGGGGAAAGTAAGAATTTAGTTAAGAAAATCTACTCTTCTAATTTTTAAAATACACTTTTATTTTAGATTAATTTTACATTTGCAGAGAAGTTGCAAATATTGTCCAAAGAGCTCCCCTATACTCCATACCCAGATTCCCTTATTGTTAATGTCCTGCATACAGTATATTTGTCACAACTAATGAACCAGTATTGACACATTATCATGAACTAATTTAGATTCCTCAGCCTTTACTAATGTTCTTCCTCTGTTCAGGATCCCATTCAAGATACCACATTATATTAAGTTATGTCACCTTAGACAGTGACAGTTTCTCAGACTTTCCCAGTTACAATTTTGTTGTTATTGTTTCTTTGCTTCTAAGTATTTTTTTCTTTCAATTTTATTGAGATATAATTGAGATACAGCACTATATAAGTTTCAGGTGTCCAGTATAATGACTTGACTTACGTATATTGTGAAATGAGTACCAGTAACTTTAGTTAACATTCATCATCTCATACAGATACCAAACAAAGAAGAAAAATGTTTTTTTCCTTGTGATGAGACCTTTTAGGATTTACTTTCCTAACAACTTTCTAATATACAATACAACACTGTTAAGTAAAGTCATCATGCACTTATTTATCTTAAAACTGGAAGTTTATACCTTTTGACCACCTTCATCTAGTTCCCTTACTCCTCAGACTCGCCCTCTTTTGACAGTTTTGAGAAATGCTGGTCAGTGCAGAATGTCCCTCAATTGGGGTTTGTTTTATGTTTTTCTCATTGTTACACTGAGGTTATGGGGTTTTTTGGAAGAAGACCACAGGAATTAAAGTGCTATGCTCATCCCATCATATCAAGATTACATACTACTAACATGACTATTACGTTGATATTGACCTTGATCACCTGGCTCAGGTAGTGTTTGTCGGGTTTCTCCACCGTGAAGTTACCCTTTTCCCCCTTTTCATACTCTACTTTTTGGAAGGAAGTCACTTTGTGCAGCCCACTCTTAAGGAGTGATGCTGAAACCAAGCAGGACCCTGCCAGGGCCCTCTCGGGTACAAAAGCCCCTCTGTATGCTCTGTTTCTTGTTTGTAGAAAAAAGCTTTAATGTCATAGGCCTTCCCTGAGCTCCAAAGAGCAGATTCAAGCAGTTTCTAATTAGGCAAGCGAGAGAATGCAGAAACAAAGGAAAAAGCAGTTAAACAAAAAAAGTAATGACGGCAGTTCAGCAACAAAGCGGAGTCCTCTCTCCTCTTCAAGGGATATCCACAACAAGCTGACACATAGCTTTGAGCTCTTCTGCAGAAACTAAGATGCCTACCCAGGTGAAGGATAGTAGCTACATGCTGACCACAAGCATGTAGACCCGACTGGTTGAAACCAGAAGGTTGCTGATTAAAATTCCTGAAACACCACTTTGTTGCCTCACCACCAACCAGTAAGAAGAAAATCATGCCCCCTGCAACCTTCATCCCAAATGTTACCTTTAAAAGCCCTTCCCTGAAAGCCACTGGGGTGTTTGGGTTTTTCGAGCTTGAGCCACCCATTCTTCTCGCTCCTTTACTTTTACTCACCACAACTCAGTGTCAGTAAATTGACTGTGCTGTCCACGAGCAAGTGGACCCAAGTTTGGCTTGTTACAATTGTGGTGACTCAAATGGGACATCTGACCCAGGCAGGCATCTCGCCTGTAGCACATAGTCCCTGCCAGTGGCGGCTCCTGGGATCCTGCCCAGCAGCTGCCTGAGTACCTTTGTCTCAGGGACAGCCCCAAGTGCTTGCCCCTGACCAGATGCCACTGGCCCACAGTGCTTTCAATTCTGTGGTGAAGGAAACAGGGGTCTGGTCCTAGTCTGGTCTGTGGGATGTCTCTGGTAAGCGATGGAATCTTGCATGTGACAACACTAACGTATTCTTCCTTACTGAGTTGCCTTGATTGGAATTTTCCTTTTTGGTGGGGAAAGACAGACAGCTTGGCCATCTGGTTTTGAGCACAGTGCCTCTTTAATTGGATTTTCCCTTCTGGATCTAGGAGTCCCTCAGCCATCCAGCACCACTTAAGAGGTAACTGGGAAACTCTCTGTTAGACCAAGGCTCATCTGCACCCCTGTCTGGAACAGCAGGTAGGAAATCTTCCATTCTCCTGCTAGGGAACTGCAACCCCGAGAGGCCATCAGATACTAATATGTCTCTCTCTGTTTTGGGTAATACCAGCTGTGTGGAAGAACAGTGGGTAATCAGAGCTCTATGTAGTCCTGTAGGGTATATTTTGCAAAACTGGGAGGTCTTCAGCTATGCTCCTGTGAAAGAAAAAAAAATAGTATTTTATTATAACACTGCTTGGCCTCAGTACTCCTCAGAATCCAGAAAACAGTGGCCCCTAACGACTCTCTAATGGTGTTATACATCTCTGAATGAGAACTGTTTTGTAAAAGGGAAGAAAATAGGATGAAATTCCTTATGTATAGGCTTTTATGCGTTGTATCAAAGTGAGCCTTTTGGAATTGGTTTGGTCTTTATCTTGAGTGTGTGCATGAGTGTTTCAGTACATGAGTCTAAATCCTGTTCTGTCTTCCGGGTTTTGGCCTTTGTTAGGTGGTCCTGATTATGACCCTCATTAGAGGGTCTCGGTAACTTGGATGCTGATTTAAGTTCATCTAGGCATGTGAACATGAGTGATATGAATTAGTGTCTATTATTGTATTTGTTTAAGCTGAATTGGCTGCTGGGGAACTGAAGGAAATCTCACCCTGAAAATGGACAAGATGGGGCTCTTTTGACATTCCAAAATTGGTTTTTGCATATTAGTTTGAGGAAGCTGGCTTTCTAGAAGGAACTTGCATTTCTCTCCCTGTGGTTTGAGATGTAAATGTTCTACTTGGGCTCTCCTGTCTTATCTAGACCATTTCCAATTCCTGTCACTAAGGGAAAAAAAAAGAAAGAAAGGCTTTTTAAACCCAAGCAGGAAAAGTAAAGGATCTCTGTGTCTATATAAATGTATGTTATGTCTTTGTATTTTATAGATATGTCTTTACCTCCACATGATATTATTAAAATTAATTTGTAAATGAGCTCTACTTAATTGGCTTAAAGGAAATTAACTGTTTAAATTCTCAGAAATAAAAAGGAAACAATTTCAGGTTCATATTCAGTATTAAATTACTATCTTATATTAAAGTTGGTTTAGGCTTGTTGGTTTAATTGGTGCACACATGTCTTTATAGTCGTCAGTATTAAGCATAATGCTTTTATTACACCTAGGTTTACTGAAAGGTAAAGAAGTTCATATTATAGCTGTTGTAAGTTTGTCAGCAAGGAAAATAACTTGATATGATGAAACTTTTAAGTAAATTAAATGTAAATGAGATAAGAGTTTTTTGGGTGAACTCTTTGGGAATAATTATGTTTAGGAATGTCTACTTAAAAATAGTCTCTCCAGATTTTGGTAACTTGAAACTTTAGAGTTTTACTAGATTAAGTTAAATGATGAGAATTAATTGAATATCCAGCATTTCAAATAAGATAAAACACTGGAACATTAATTACTAAACTTGCCTAAGTTTACTTACTTTTGTCTTTTTATAAGAGGGAAAGTAAAGATGTTTGGGTTTATCAGACACATGTCTTTTACTGATGCAAGAAAACAGATGTGGGGCATGAGGAGGGCTGTGTCCCAGGTCTCGGTTGAGCCCCTGGGACATGCCCTACCAAGTGTGGGTCCTTGGCTTCACACAGGAAAGAATTCCAAGAGTGAGCCACAGTTGAGTGAAGGTAGATTTATTCAGAGAGATATATTGAAAGGCAAGAGAAAAGCCATGAGGTGTGGTGGTTGGATGCTCAGATTAAAAGTGGGTACACACTCCATAGACAGAATGTGGACCGGCTACAAAGAGGGAGGGGAGGGGCGGCCATGAGGTGCCAGGTGCCGTGTTGCTGGTTTTTATGGGCTTGGTGGCTTCATAGGCTAATAAGTAGAAGGACCAGTCTAAGTAGCCTGGGGAAGGGGCTGGGATTCCCAGGAAGTTGGCCATTTCCCACTCTTTGACCTTTTGTGGCTAGCCTTGGGACTGCCAAGGTTCCTGTGGGCGTGTTATTCACCATGTTAATATATTACAATGGGCATATAATGAAGCGCAAGATCTACTAGAAGTTAAATCTCTCATCATCCTAAACCTCAAGGCCTACTGGGGGTTGAATCTTTCACCATTTTGGTATTAACTGCTGTGGCATTCCTTGAATGGCTGTGCCGTGCCCCCTTCCATCCTGTCTCATTACCACACAGAGGAAAGAAATTATGCTATGAGAAGATGTATGTTTTTAGAACTTATAGAGCATGTTCAGAAGTTTGTTAATCAGGAAATGCTGGTATGTTCACACCCGTTGCTTGCTCCTTGCTTTTTGCTAGACATCAAGGTTTTTTAAGGGTCAAAATTTATAATATGTATGTAACTAAAGTTACTAAAATGATAAGGGAAACATTTTGGTGTTCAAGGAAGGTAGGAGACATGTTTTCAATAGAAGAAGGTATGAGGAATAGAAGTACATTTTTCTAAAGGTAAAGAAAGTAATTTTGTCCTACAGCTGGTTGTTCTGGATCAAAAAAAAAATATCAGGGACAAAGTAATATGGACACAGAAAGTTGTGGAATGTTAACAGAAAAGGAAACCTGAGAAAAGAGTTGTGCATTAGATTGGATTTAAATTAGCTAAATGGATTTTGCTATTAAAAGTCATCTGGCGCCAGACTGGATTTGGCTTCTCTCTTAAGAGAGCAGAGTTTTCTTGGAATGCTGCTTTTGATAACAGATTGTGTGATTTTCTATGCCTTTTTAGTGATCTGTTACAACCTTTGAAGTCTTTTATTGTCACTTTGGTTAGGTGAGTAAGTATTTTTTCCTCAGTGATCTATGATCCTATTTGACCAGGGTTTTGAAACTTTTTGATATTTTTGACAAACTTCCCAAATACCAAATTCTATTTGAACTTCTTTTCACCTCCAGCTAGTTTGGGGATGCTTCAGAGGGGCCCTGAATCATCTCAGAGAGAGATATTGAACTAACTAGGATTATTTGGTATGTTAAATTACATGGGAAGCATTGTCAAATGAGTGATAAGCCTTTTCAGGTTATACTGTATGGGTAAATGTTATTATTATAGATATTCCAGAAATTATATGGAAATCGTAAAAAATTCTGGTACATCCTGACAACATGTTATCAGTCATAATTCTAATCTTTAAATGTTTTACATCACAGCAGTAACCAAGTTTGTCCATTGCATTGAAATCAGGTGTTTCACTGTGCCTTTTAAAGTCTTTTGTTATTTATGGACCATTATTGTTGTACTCTGATAATTTTGAAAAAAAAAAAAAAGCTTCACCCTCAAGAAGACTCATAGGAAGGAATTTTTGACAAGTTCAGGTTTCTGATAAATTTCAGATCCTATCACTGAAATGGGTAAGAAATTAAAGAATCCTAGTGGAAAACCTGATGATTTCATAAAACTGTTAACAAAAAGGATGAGTTACATAAGACTGAGGAAACTGACAAATATGGTTACAATTTGTATGGCTTTTGTCTGAAATGTTACTGGCTTTTAATCTGTGTTTGCTAGAAATAGGAAACCTTTCCCCTCAAGCTAATCATGGTTTATAGCAACTTGGTAAATTATATCTTTCTACGTAAGATTGAGACATTTATCTTTTCTCTCTACCTGATCCCTCTAGAAACTGCGAATTCTTAGGTTCCCACTAAACTTATCAGGTGATAAGAAGGGTCACCTCCTGACAGGTGCAAGAATCTCAAGATATTTTGGGGACCTTGAGAAGAAAGGAATTCATCTAAATCTATGAATATCACAAGCAGAATCTGATGGCAAGTCCTTGACATGTTTTCCTGGCCTTGAGAGGCCTTAGCATACCTCTGAGCGGGTTCATTGTCTGATTAGTTTTACCCCAATATGGATAACTAGGCAAATATATATATGTGTGTGTGTGTGTGTGTGTGTGTGTATACACACACACACAAAGGAGGCCTAAACCTATGGACATGATAAACTCAGGGCAGGCAGCAAATGATAAAGAAGTCTTCACATACTGAAGTATGGGGAAGTCATTCTGGCTTATACATGATTTAACTTGAACTTTATGCTGACCAGAATAGCCTGTTTTGTGGCCTATTGAACATACTTTGTACACCTGCTTTGGCCTTTGAGGAAGAGAATGCATTGAAAGTCAAAATGGAGTGGCTTTGGTTCAGGCATTGAAGGTGGAGCTGGGTGACCTTCATGATTTTACACATGTTCTTGTATTGTGGAGAAACTGAATTTTCTGAACTTTGTTGGACTTGGGGACACAACCAGCAGTTCTTAAAGCAGCGTCTGCTGGCACTTGCCAGCTGCAATCTTACGGTCTCAAGGTCTCCTCTTGTAACTATTAAATTTTTTCTTACTTTGGGATAGTAATAAATGAGACAGCTCAAGCCACAGCCTTCTGGCAGAAGGCACTAGATTCTCTAACCAGGATAATACTGACCAATAAAATTGCTTTATTAGATTTTAGCAGAAAAAGAGATATATGTGTAGTGGCTAGTAGTTTCTGTTTATGTATATGTTAATACCACATTAGAAGTTAAAACCGACTTAGATAAAATGAGACAACTGACTATAACAAGTTTCCCCATAAGTGCCACGTTCAGACTGATTTTCAGGTTATTTTCCTGAATTCCTGAGGGAATGAGATTTACTTGCTAAGGTTCATTAAAGTTCAGGTTTCACTCCTTCTCCTACTTCTAAATTGGGTTTGTTACACCAAAATGGTGAACCAAGGGATTAAGATCTTAATCATACAAGACTCAGATACAAGACTTGTAACACAAGAATTTTCCATTCCCCAAACTGAGGCAGATCGATGCCCCATTTTAGCAGGAAGTAGCCAGAGCAGTCATTGCCTCATTCTTTCAAATATTTGGGGAAGGTTAAAACAGGTATGGGGATTGAAACCAAGTCCCCCTGAAACTGAGTTCCCTTGCTGAGTTTATGATTAACCTCTCTATCCAAGACTTTATTGCCTTTCTTGTCCCACCTCCTGTTCCCCTCAGGACTAAAGAGTATCAAAGGAAAGGAGGGATTGAAACTGAGCAAGACTCTGTGGGGCCCTCTCAGGTACAAAAACTCCCTTGTGTCCCCTGTTTCTTATTTGTAAGAAAAGAGCTTTAGTCTACTAGGCCTTCCCTGAGTTCCAAAGAGCAGATTGAATTAGTTACTAATTAGGGAAGTGAGGGAATGCCAAAACAAGGAAAAAGCAGTCAAGAAATAATAGTTCAGTGATAAGAGTCCTAGTTTCTCCTCAAGGGATATCCATAACAATCTGACACATATCTTTGAGTTGTTCTGCAGGAACAAAGACCCTTGCCCAGGTGGAGGGTAGTGGCTACATGCTGACCACAAGCATGTAGACCTGAGACTGATTGGAACCAGAAGGTTGCTGATTAAGATTCCTGAAACACCACTTTGTTGCCTCACCACCAACCAATGAGAAAAAAGCCATGTCCCCTGCAACTCTTATCCCAAATGTTGCCTTTAAAAGCACTTCCCTGAAAGCCATCAGGGAGTCTTTTGAGCATAAGCCACCCATTTTCCTTGCTTGGTGCCTACAATAAATGCTGTACTTTTCTTCACCACAACCCAGTGTCAGTAAATTGGCTTTGCTGTTCTGTGGGTGAGTGGACCCAAGTTAGGTTCAGTAACAATACTCCTCTGATTTTATTTTCTTTTATCCTCTAGATTTATCTTGTTTTCCTCACAGCCTTGTTGTCACTCTGGTCCCATCACCTCTTTTCTTTCCTTCCATTCCTTGATGTAGCAGCATTTCCCCTGTGACAGATCCCTATGAAAAAAGCATTTATTTCTCTCTACCTTCCTTCTATAGAAATATGGTACATTAGTCAGCTAGTACTGTACAATAAATCACCCCAAAACTCAGTGATTTAAAGCAGCAATCATTTATTTGCTCATATGTCTATGTACTAGAAAGGGATCAGCTGATTCAGGCTGAGTTCAGCAGAACAGTTTTGTTCAAGCTCTGAGTCTGGCCAGCTCATATCTCTTCTCTGTTTTCATTGAGACCCAGGATGGAGGGAGTAGCTACCAAGAGTGGAGGATTCTTCTTTAATGACAGAGTACAAGAGGGCCAGCCCCCTCCCCAAAGTACTTTTTAAGCTCCTGTTTAAAAAGTCCCACCTGCTGACCTGCCAAAGTAAGTCATGTGGTCAAGTCCAAGGTCAAGGGGAGGGGAAATATACTCTGCTTTTGTGGGAGGAGCTGTAAAATCACATGGCAAAGGGCATGGCCACAGCTGAAAGACAAAGAATTGGGGCCAGTAAAGCAAAATACCACCAAATGATCATAGTAGACTTCAGTTACAGTGCAGGAAAGAACCATTTCTTCAACACCACTCCTGATATGTACACAGGAAAGAGGTTAAGAGTTACTGTCTTCAGTCTTCAGCTATAGCATTGGGGAAGTATCTTGGTGGCAAGTAAAAACAGAGGGGAAAAAAAGACAAAAACAAGAACCTTACGACACTCCTAAACTCTTCTCTTTATCTCAAAGAGCTATAGCTATAGTTGGCCCCCTGTATCCACAGTTTCCACATCTGAGAATTCAACCAACATTTTGAGAATCAAAAATATTTGGAAAAAAAAAAACCCAGAAAGTTTCAAAGAGCAAAACTTGAATTTGCTACAAACTGACAACTATTTACATAGCATTTATATTGTATTATCAATAATCTAAGGATTAAAGTATAGGGGAGGATATGTGTAAGTCATTTGCAAATATTACACCATTTTATATAAATGACTTGAACATCCATGAATTTTGGTAGCTATGGAGGTCCTGGACCCAATGCCCCCTGAGGATTCTGAGGGACAACTGTTCTTTATCCTTTTCTCTTGTGTTCTCCAACCCCTTCCCACCCAGGTCTCAGGGGTTCCTGATAAAGAAAGGGCCAAGGGAGGGCAGGCTATGACATTTTCTCAAATTTCTTCTGAATCCAATCCAAATCAATGAAACCAAAGCTGTTTTCATGCTGTGAAACAAATACCACGTTTGACTAAAAGATAAGAACACATTATCTTGATGCCAAATTTTAGGATATTTTGTAATCCCACCAACAAAATAGTCAGATGTGACCCCCAGGGCCCAAGGGTATTGTCCCACCTGTGCTCAGAGACAGGTGATTTGTATACTTTTGCTTTGGCCTTGTTTATGCTGCCCTGTTGCTGCCTCAGCTACCAATGACCGCATGAGGTTGCTGCTCTTAGGGACACAGACTTCCTGTTTTGTTCGCCACAGACCCCATAGTCGCCACTCAGGCCTTGTGAGGACTCTGCTCTCCCGTTAGCTATTCTTTCTGAAGCACATGGCAGATCCTTCCCCAGTTCTCCACGGCATGACTGAGGCCAGGTTATAATGTCTAACCAGTGCTCGAGTCCTAGGAATTAGAAAGTGAAGGTCAAGTTGGAGGGAATACCTGCACTTTCAAAGGCTTTTCTCATTTAAACAAACCAGAATACAGTCTTCCTCCCCAAACAGAACTAATAGTTACTAATAGTGCGCGTCTTCGTAGTTGTCCTGCGCTTTACGTTAAATCCTCACAACAATTTTTTAATGGCTTAAGTCAACAGAAACTTATTTTCTTGAAGTTCTGGAGGTCCGTAGTCTGGAATGGGTCTCACTGGGCAAAATTCAAGGTGTTTGCAGGGCTGCATTCCTTCCAGAGGCTCTAGGGAAACATCCATTTCCTTCCTCACCTTTCCAGCTTCTAGAGGCTGCCCATGTTCATGCATGTGTAGCCCTCTTCCTCCATCTTCTCAGCCAGCAATAACGGGTTTCTCATTTTTCTCACAGCACTCAGTTCTTCTCAAAGACAGATTATTCTCCTGTTTGTCACATCACCTTCTCTGACTTCACAACAATCTTTTGAGGCTGTTTTTATTATCTCCATTTGCAAATAAATAAACCAACATCCTATGTAAGTATTTCAGTTAAGGCTGGTCTGACGAAAACAATCCAGTGCTTTTTGACCACATATTGCTACATGAACAACAATAACAACAAAAAAAATCAAAGGACAACATCAGCTTTTAAAAAGTTATATTCATTTTATCAAAAGGGGTTTTTTTTTTGGAGAAATTTTTTTAAATAAAAAAAACTATCCTACTTCATTTAAAGTAGAATTGAGCTTATAAAAGTAAATTGAATGATGACATAGTGTTCAGGAATGTTTAGTTTATAAAAAACAGATTCACATGTAGTTTCTAGGTTTTGTGCGTGCATATGTTAAATAGAAATTGCTGACACAACAAAAACTCACGCAAGATTATTAAAACTAACATTTTATTTGAATTATTTACGTAGCCATCATTGTGAGTATATTAGCTCCAAATAATATATAATATCTGTTCCATCTACACTGCCTCTGATTCTTCAGCCTGAAATATAGGGAAGTTGGCCAAATTTTGAGATTTGGTTTAGGGCACTAGAAATGTCAAATTTCTCTTTTTATCCCTGGAAAGAAACTTGAGCCCATTTTGGAGCATTTCTAACATTAAACAATTGATGTGATTATATTAAGGGTTACACTCAGTTGAAATAAACCTTGTTTATACTTGTTCTTTCAAGGAATTAGAACCTTGGAATTGTCTGTCACCTGTGACCTACAAGATTCAGACACGTGAAATAATATTTTATGCAATTAGTAAGACTTGTTCCACTGGCTTAGGATGTAAAAAAAAACAGTAACATTTCTTTTATTCTTCTAATCAACTGATTGCAAATCAATTTACCTTTATTCACAAGAACTAGCATATTTTCTTAAAGCCTCTCTATCTCCTCCACCTGAATAGTCTAAGAATTCAGTCCAAAGTAAGGTGCACCTTCTTTCCAAACACCAGGTAAAGAGACTGGAATCTACTAGAATAGTTGCCATGGTTGCTACCACAGAGTGTTGTTACTGAATTCTGGATCCTGGATCCATTATTAACATATTTTATGCTCAGATATTCACTGAGCACCTTCTATGTACCAGACACTGAACAACAAGGATGTAGCTGAGAACATATTAGACATGGTCCCGTCCTCATGAGACTTCCCCAGTACCATGGTCCAGAGGAAGATGCCCTTATTGGACCAAATACACAGACCAGCTTAAGGAGATGCTCCATGCTTGGGTTCCACAGAGCAGCTCTCCTGGGTCACACACAGGCCCAGACACTATATTCCAAGTGGCAGTGTCCTGAGAGTTTTGGCAGTCAACCACACATTGAGGGAGAAAGAATTCACCTCCGTTCCCAAACACTGATCCCCTGGTGTCAAACCTGAGTCATCAGCTGATAAGAATCCTGTACTTTAGTTGAGGTTTCCTTAGTGGCAATTGGTGCCTTGCCTGCCAGCAGACCTTGGGAAATTACCTTGAGTTTTTCAAACTTTCATTTCAGCAGTTGAGGTTAGAGTGTTGGTCCATTTTCTCATATGCTCAGGTCTCCTTGTGCAAACTGTATACTTCTCCCCCAGAATTTTGCATAGATCAGTGGAAGACAGTGTGGCTAAACCATAAAAGGGGAGATGGAGGTCTTATATGGAACTTTGCCTCTGCCCACTGACCTTATATTTATGCAGCAAACAGAAGTCACGCAAGAAACTCTTCATAGAACAAGCAAATCACCATCCCAAGGTGACTTCCTGTCTGTGCCTAGAAAGAAAGAGGCTGAAATAATTGAAACAGTAACAGCACTGCTTTACCTGACTTCATCTTTGGGAAGAGGAAGAAGTATGACAGTTTCTCTGCTCAACTCCAGAGAATTCTTATTTATAGACTTTATTTTCTAATAAACATTGTGATTTTTTTTAAACTGTGATATGACATCTAACATTGTATTAGTTTTAGGTGTACAAGATGATGATTTGACCTATGTATATATTGCAGAATGAGCACCACAACACAGTTAGTTACCATCCATAATCACACAAAGTTACAACCTTTTTCTTGTGGTGAGAACTTTTAGGATGTAATTTCTTAGTAACTTTCAAATATACAATACAGTACTGTTCACTATGACCACCATGCTATACATTACATTCCCAGGACTTATTTCTCTTATAATTGGAAGTTTGGACTTGCCTTTACCCATTTTGCAACACCCTTCCCCATGGCAACCACCAGTTTATTCTCTGTTTCTATGAATTGTGAGGGTTTTTTTAGATTCTACATTCAAGATATTTTATATATATCTATAATGTATATCTATATAGATATATATAGATTTTTTTTTTTTTAACTAGAGCAACACAGAGCAAACTGATGCCTTGGCAGTGGGGATGGGGAAGTATTGTGTGGGGTGTTATATATAAATACAAAATATTTTCTATATTTATGCCATTGTGTGTTTTATATATGAAATTTTGGTTGCCTATCACTTTACTAACCCTTGAAGTCTAGAAATGGGCATTTCTGATAATCTCTCATACAAATCTTCAAGTGACCAACCAGAACTGAGGATGAAGTGAGCTGAAAATTATGTAGTTGCCAGTAAGAAAGGTCTGCTGAGAGCTGCTCGCCATTGTATCTGAACAATGAACGGTGGGTGCAGTGAAATGCGTCAGGCTTTAGCACCATTTAAAAGGTTCAGCTTTGGACAAGTTGCTTAATCTCTCTGAGCCTGGATTTCCCCTCTTGAAATATGTGGGGTAAAAATATCAACTTTTCACAGTTATTGTGAGGACTAAAAACAGCATTTCTGGTATGATAGGTAGTATTCAAAATGAAAGAGTAATTATCAGTGCAGTTTCGCGGAAGAAGTTAGCTCTCTGCTTCCTAAAATTTTTGCAAACTGTAATGTGTCTAAAGCTGCTGGTTGCCCTGATATCCATTCTTCCTCTAATAACAAAACACAGTTTTAGCTGGTCATGTGACCACCAGCTAAGAACTGTATTTCCTTTCTCTTGAAGTTGAGTGGTCATGTGGCCAACAGATGTGAGGGGAGGTTATATGCAACCTCTAGGTCACGCACTTAAAAGAGGATTTCCTCCCTCATTCCCACCCCACTCCTCCTCCTTCTTGTGGTTGAATTGTGTGTCCCCGCCCCAAATTTTTATAGTGAAGTCCTAACCTCCCAGTACCCTAGAATGTGACCTTATTTAGGAATAGGGTAGTTGTAGATGTAATTTGTTAAGATGGGGCCATAGGAGTCGGCCCTAATGTAGTATGGGGAAATTCAGACACAGAAACAGGCACATGTAGGGAAAAGATGACGTGAAGAGACACAGGGAGAACTTGGCCATCTCCAAGCCTAGGAGAGAACCTGGAGCAGATCCTTTCCTCACAGACCTCAGAAAGAACCAAGACTGCCAACACCTGGATTGTGGACTTCTAGCCTCCAGAACAGTGAGAAAATAAATTCTTATTTTTTATAAGTCACCCGGTTGGTAGTGTTTTGTTATGGACAGCCCTGGCAAATGAATGCGCTTTTTACTGCAGCCTGGGGTGTGGCCCCAGCACACATGGTGGTGAGCCGTATTTGCCCGTGTGGACGAGGGGCAGCAGAGAAACATGGCAGACGGCACCAGCATTTCAGCCCTGGACTGTTTACACTCAGGGTGCTGTGTCAGAAGAGGGAAATAAACTTCTGTCTGGATTGGAGTACTTTTTGTTTCAGAATGTGGACCAGAGTCCCAAGTAAAACAAACAGTGATTAGTAAACAGCCTATTTACTGGAGGAGGCTGCCTGAGGCAGCATTCAGTGTAACTCTTAGCTAAGGGGAATGTTTTATTTGGATGGAAGGTATTTGTAGTTTGGATGGGCATACTCATTACAACTAAATACAACCATTCAAAGGCAAAACTCAGTGAACTGTTCTCAGGGCATGATGTGGCTTAACAAAAAATGATCTTGTCTAGAAGTTTTCCTCTAATAACTAGGTCTCTTGCTACTCAAATTAGTTCCTATACTAATTATTGTTATTATTGCACCTACTAATTATTATCCTCCTCCCCATTAGAACATTGGCTTCCTGGTATGTGTGTGTTTTTTTTTAACATTTTCCCCTGTCTGTTCTGGGCTTTGAACTGCCTCAGGGAACTGCAACACTTACCACTTCTTTAGTAGAGTTTAGGCTGAGTCTGACTGAAAAAAGTCAGCTCACTATCTGGTTTTTATGTTTAGAGACATGGCACCGTGTCAATGACAATGAAGGATATTTGATTCAAATATTTAGTTTTTATGAATATAGTCAGGAATGGGATCGTCTCAAAATTATTAAATAAGAAATAATTCCTCTTATGCCTCAGGGTCTTTTCTGGTATCTTAAGATAATATTAATCTTTCAAACCTGAACATTCCTCTCATCCTGACTCCACTTGACTTCAGATACCCTGTCAGTCAGGTTTCCACCAGCCTTTGAATTATCTGTGTTTGAAGTTAAGCCCTCTTGGCCCTTATATATCTCTAGACTGACTGCTGGCCATACTTTCTATTAATATATTTAAGAGAAACTATCTCATCTGGTTCCCAATCTCAATGTGTGTGTGTTCTTTAATTGTAGAACTTGTCGCCATTTTTGCTTTTCTTTCATTACTTCATCTCTTTATATTCATTATCTATTGCCGCATAACCAACTGCCTCAAAGCTTATGGCTTAAAACAACACACCTTTATTATTTTATAATATCTGTGGGTCAGTAATCCAGGTACAGCTTAGCTCAGTTCTGTGCTTCAGACTCTCTCGAAAGGCTCAACCAAGATGTCGGCCTAGACACAAACTGTCATCAAGGTATTGGTCAGGGCTGAATTCATCTCAAGTCTCAAATGGGGAAGGATCTACTTCCAGGCCCATGGTTGTTGACTGGATTCAGTTCTTCACAGGCCACTGGACTCAGATATTCAATGGCTATTGGCCAGAGTTCACCCTCAGTTCCTTGCCACGGGGGCCTTTCCCACGTGGCAGCTTCCATCATCAAAGCAAGTGTTAAGGGTTCAGTTGTGTGCTCCAGTGTGTCAGATTGACCTTATTTCTAAATAGTGTCATCATGGATCTAATTAATTAACATGAAGTCAAGAGGGTAGGCCCTAATCTAATATGGACTGGTGTCTTTATAAAAGGGGGCAATTTGAAGACAGATATATGCACACAGAAAGAATACCAGGTGAAGAAGAAGGCAGGGATCAGGCTGGTGTTTCTACAGGTCAAGGAATGCCAATTGCCAGGAAACCACCAGAAGCTAGGGCAAAGACATGGAACAGATTCTCCCTCACAGCCCTCAGAAGGAACCAAGCCTGCCAACACCTCGATTTCTAGCCTCCAGATCTGTGAGATAATAAATTTCTATTGTTTAAGCCACCTGGTTTGTGGCACTTTGTTAAGGCAGCCCTAAAAAATAATACAGCGAGTAAGCCAAAAACAAAGAGAGAGAAGGGCCAGTGAGAGGAGGATCCCAAGGCACTCTGCCAACACTCACATGAGCTATGGTTCAAACCTCTGCCTGCCCGGCCTGGGTGGCTCTGTGCGAGGTCACCTGGATGCCACGGCTGAGCCATTCCCCTGCAATGGACACATGTGTCCACTCAATGTAAGAGTTCACATATACATGAAAATTTTGTCTAAAACCACAAGGACTTCCTCAGTCTCTCCGGAGTGTCTAGGACCCCATGCACCCCAGATTAGGCAGTCTGTTCTAAATGAATTGCTTGATTGAGAACTCAAGATAGCGCTGCTTGGATACTTCAAAGACAGCATGTCAGAGGAGGGAATGCCAAGAGATAAAATGACAAAGAAGCTCCAGTATGCAAAATCATCAGCCTCATATTGGCTAAGACTTGTCCTTCAGTGTTAGAAGTCATGGCATGTTCAGCACCAGCTGGGAAATTAGATTAGCTGCCACACACGAAGACAGCAGTAGAAGCCAAAGAGACTAAGATGTGGTGTCCTGTATCAGTGCTGGCTGACAGTCTTTTGTCTCTTGGTTATTGGTGTGATATACCCAGAGGATGGAACAATACTGAAGACATTTGAATTTCACTACTCCTGCTTCTAAATATCTTCAGCTGTCTTTAGTAAGAAGTTATGGCACCTGGGTTTATAAGAAGAAAACTGCTGCCCATGGGTCATGTTCTACAGCAATCAAATAGTTGAGGATTTTTCAGTTGTTGCCCTGGGCCCCTGGGCCAGCCCAAGCACCTCCCTTAAATGGCCTGATTTTTCATGCACAGTACATGAATCCTATGTGCTATGGGGGTCTTTCAGAGTTCTGCTCTTTTTTTCTTTTCTTTTCCTCTTCTCTTCTCTCTCCCTCTCTCCTTCCCTCCTTACCTCCTTTGCTCCCTCTCTTTCTCCTCCTCTCTTTGTATTTCTTTCTCCCTTTATTCTTTCTTTCCTCCTCCTTTTTCTTATTATATTTATCTTGCCAAAGCTTAATATACACACAGAAGAGGAACATATTATAAGTTACTGCTCAGTGAAATTTCACAAAGTGAACAAAGCCATATAATTACACCTATATCAAGAAACAAGACATTGCTGGCACCCCCAAAGCCCCTCCCTTCCCTCCTTCCTGTCACTGTCCTCTCCCCAGAGTCATCATCTTTCCTCACTACTGGCGACATAAATGAGTTTTGCCTGTTTTGTACTTTATATTTATGAAATCATACAGAATGGATATTCCAGCCTCAAGAATGATCCCCAGTGATTCTTGACTTCTGTATTTGTATCATTGTGTAGTCCCCTTCCACAGCATATCAGAACTAGTCTGTGTGACCTGTAGAATACATTAGAAGCAATGGCATTTCACTCCCAAGACTAGGTCATAAAAGCACCCAAGCTTCCTCCTTGTTCTCTCTCCTGGATCACTTCATCTCAGAGAAGCCAGATGCTTTGTCACAGGGAGCCTCAGGCAGTTCATGTAGAAACTCACATGGCAAGGAACTGAGGACTCCTGCCAACAGCAAGGTGAGTGAGCCACCTTAGAAGGGGGTCCGCCTGTCAAGCCATCAAATACCTGCAGCCCATGCCAACTTTCTGCAGCCTTATGAGAGACCCTGAGCCAGAATCATCCAGCTAAGTCGCTCCCAGATTCCTCTCCCATGAAAACCATGAGATAATAATGTTTGTTGTTTTAAGCACTAAGTTTAGGAGTAATTTGTTACATACCAATAGGTAAACAATACTGACTCCTTTGTGTCTAATCAATATACTTGAGATACATCCAATATTGACACATGAGTTATAGACGGTCATTTCTCACTGATAGTATTTCATTTTATGAATATAGCATTTTAAATGTATCCATTTTACTGCTGATGGACACTTAGGTAGTTCCCATTTGGGGAGAGCTATGAACATTCTTATACATGTGTTTTGGTGAACATAGTTCCCTGACTGGATATTGCTTAAGTGTGGAATTTCTGGGTCACAGGTTAGGTATCTAGCTTTAGTAGATACCACTAGACAGTTTTCCAAAGAGACTGTTATTAATTTACACCCTACCAGTGCACGTAAGAGTCCCAATTACTCCACATCCTCAGCAATATTTGGTATCTTCGTCTTTTTCATTTGAGCCATTTTGGTGGGTCCAGGGTAGCTCTGTAAGTTGAGAATCAAATAAGGAGTCATCTCTTTTCTTCACCCTTTATAATCCCCAAGACCCCTATGACCCTACTTCTTCTTAAACCTAGATTTTTCTCCCAGATTGTACAATTTACCTTTACTGTGGTCTGGGTTTAGCAAAGTCAGTCTGTTGGAAGCTCTTTCTCCTGCCCTACCTCCTCTGTAAAGAAGGTTCTTTCTTCTTTGTTTTAATTCACTGATAACAGATCACTATCCCCCAGGAGAAAGATATACAGAAATAGAGATAAAGTCCATTTTATGGACAGACTGGTATTAGAGCTGTAAGGAAGAAGTAAAACACAAAAATTCTGAGATTCAGAGAAGCTTGAGGGGGTGAGAAGGGATAAATTGGGAGTTTGAGATTTGCAGATACTAATACTATATATAAAATAGATAAACAACAAGTTTATACTGTACAGCACAGGGAACTATGCTCAATATCTTATAGTAACTTATGGTGAAAAAGAATATGAAAATGAATATATGTATGTTCATGTATAACTGAAGCCTTGTGCTGTACACCAGAAATTGACACAACATTGTAAATTGACTATACTTCAATTGAAATACATATATATATATTATATATATATATATATAAAAGAGAAGCTTTTAAACAGTGGTGCCCAGGCACACTGGGTTTAGTCAATGTACTCTCCCAGGCCAGGACCTCAAAGAATTTAACCCTTAGTATCCCTCTCACTCTTCAGTAGAGACTGGTCACTCTGAGACAGGAGGGAAGTGGGCAGGGCACAGCCACTCAAGGAATGACAGCAAATAACACCAAAATGGTGGAAGATTCACCAAAGTGGTGGAAGATTCAACTCCTAACTGACCTTGAGGATTAAGAGGTTTGACTTCTAGGTAGATCTTGAGCTTCATCATATGCTCATTGTAACAGCGTGATAAATAACATGCCTGCAGGCGCCACGACAGCCCCAAGGCTAACCGCAAAAGGCCAACGAATGGGTGGTGGCTCAGTTCCTGGTAATCTCAGCCCCTTCGCCAAGGCAGTTGGAATGGTCCCACTTGTGGGCATGTGGAGCTACTGAGCCCATAAAAACTGGTAACACCACGCCTAGCCGCTCTTTTTCGCTCCCTTCTCTTTGGAGATGGCCTGCACTCTGTCTGTGGAGTGTGTACCTACTTTTACTTTAATCTGAGCACCCAATTCCCACCTCTTTCCTTGCCTTTCTCTTTCCTTATACTCTATGCAGTATGTATCTCTCTAAATAAATCGACCTTTACTCAACTGTGGCTCGCACTTGAATTCTTTCCTGTGTGAAGCCAAGGACCCACACCTGGCGGGGCATGTCCCAGGGGCTCAACTGAGACCTGGGACACGGCCCTCCTCGCACCCCACCTGTTTTCCTGCACCAGTTCCAGAAGTGCGCAATTCTCCCGTGGTGTCTTATTTTCACCATCATTGGCCAAACGAGGGACCAGTTGCCTACATATGTTTTATCAGTAAATATTTATTGAGTGCCTACTATGTGCTAAACCCTGGATGTAGGAGATGTTTTTAGGGGTAGAAAGGTAACAAGATGGAGAGACTACAATATGCCAATTGGTCAAATTCTCTGGCAGTGAATTTTAAGGAAGAGCATCACCCCAGCATTGTGGGTAGGATGGGACGAACCTGGAGGTCTCTTAAGTTTACCACAGGGAAAGCATGATTTTGTAACCACTAAAAAAAAAAAAGAAAAGAAAATTGCTACAGTTGTCAAAAGAGCATCAAATCAGTTATATACATTGTGAAACTTAAGTCATAGTTCTGTTTGTTCATGGATAATAGAAAAATATAGAGGTCACAGGGAGGGCTGGCCACACCTAGGAAAGAAGTAAAATATCTAAACCACACAAATAATGTAGGAAGTAGTCATGTTTCATCAGGCTCAAGTTGCCTGAAAGGTGAATTTCACACAGTTCATTGTTAGAGAAGGGGATTAAACTCTAGCACACTAGTTGGCCCAGCAGAGACCAATGCTTACATAGTCAGGATGGTGAAAGCATTGTTTACTGATTGTGTAAATTTTCTATTGCTGCATAACAAAGAACCATAAACCTAATCACTTAAAACAACACCTGTTTCTTACCTCACGGTCTGTAAGTCAGAAATCCAGATGTGGCATGACAGGGTTCTCTGCTTACGATCTCAGAAGGCTGAAATCAAGGTATTGGTGAGACTGCATTCCCTCTGGAGGCTCCGTGGGAAAATCCACTGCAAGCTCATTCTTGTTCTGGCCGAATGCAGTTCCTAGTAGTTGTGGGACTGAGGTCCCTGTTTCCTTGCTGTCTGTCAGCTGGGGGCCCGTCTCAACAACTAAGGCCACCCACATTCCTTGGGACTTGGCCCTTCTTATCTACAAAGCCAGCCATGGCATCTTGAATCCTTCTCCTGTTTTGAATCTCTCTGACTACTCTGTCTCTGACCTCTAGACCCAGAATTACAGGGATCTGTGGTGAAGTCATTCCCACCCAGATACTCTCCCTATCCAGAGATCAATTGATTTGTGGCCTTAATTTCATCACTAAAAATTTTTGCTGCAACCCCTAGGTTTGGGATAAGGTGTGTGTATACCAGGGCAGGGAATTTGGTCATTTTAGAAATTTTCCAGCAACATTAGTTTTCAATTTTTGAATCTACCTTCGATTCAACTGAGGTTGGGAGTAATTTTACTCCCTTCTCCCAGGAGATATGTGGACTATCTGGAGCTACTCTGAATGTCATCTAGCAGGCAGAGGCCAGAGATAATGCTAATCCACCTGTAATGCAGAGGCGAGTCCCCACAGTCAAGACTTACCCAGCCCCAGATGTTAGCAGTGCCACAGTTGAGAAATCCTGCCTTAAGCATGAAGGATGATGGTTATTATCGTATAGAATTATAGTAACGTAAATGTAAAACTATAGCTGATGTGACACAAGATGGAAGATGGAAGGATAGGAGGAAAAGAAAAGGAGGGAGAGGAGACTGAAATTATAGAGTTAATGGACTAGGGGAGAGTATAGCTTAGTGGTAGAAGTGTGCTTAGCATGCAGGAGGTCCTGGGTTCAATCCCCAGTACCTCCATTTAAATAAATAAATAAACTAATTACCTCCCCCTCCAAATAAGATTAAAAGAGGTTGCCTCAAAGAAGCAGCTCAAAGAACAGGTCTGGGAAGAGGGAGGCTAGAGTGGGAGGATGTTGTTTCCATGATTAATTCTGCTGTGCTTTTTATTTATCTTGTTTTGCTTACTACACACTTGTATTACATTAATAAAAGTATTATCTAAAAAACCGGAAAGGGTTAACTTGGGTGATCTAGGCATACTGCAGTAACAGTATTGGTGATATAATAATGTTTTTAAAAGCACATGTGATAGCCTGCAAAGTGGAATTTCTTTATGAAGCTGCTCTCCTAGGTACCTGGTCCTTATGAGACCGGAAGGGGGCAGTGCACAGCCACTCAAGGAATGCCACAGCAATTAACATCAAAATGGTGAAAGATTCAACCCCCCAGTAGGCCTTGAGGCTCAGGATGATGAGAGATTTAACTTTTAATAGAGCTTGAGCTTCATTATACGCCCATTGTAATATATTAACATAGTGAACAACACGCCCACAGGCACTAGGGCAGTCCCAAGGCTAGCCACAAAAGCTCAAAGGGTGGGAAATGGCCAAATTCCCGGGAATCCCAGCCCCTTCCCCTTAGACTGGTCTTCTACTTATTAGCATATGAAGCCACCAAGCCCATAAAAACCAGCAACACAGCGCCTCGGGGGTGGCCCCTCTCTCTCCCTCTTCGGAGATGGTCCTCACTCTGTCTATGGAGTATGTACCCACTTTTAATCTGAGCACCCAACCCCCACACCTTATGGCCTTTCTCTTGCCTTTCAATGTATCTCTCTGAATAAATCTACCTTTACTCAACTGTGGCTTGCTCTTGAATACTTTCCTGCGTGAAGCCAAGGACCCATGCTTGGCAGGGCATGTCCCACTGGCTCAACCGAAGCCTGGGACACGGCCCTCCTCACACCCCACATCTGTTTACCTGCATCATATCTCTGGCGCCCAACGTGGGGCATTTACATAAAGAAACAGGGCTCGAAGGGCATAATCTCGACCCGCTTATTGGGCTACGGCTCCCCTCTCTTCAGAGGGTGGCAGGGGGCCTCTCCCGCTCCGTGCAGATTCAAGTAGCCCTTAGGTGGCAGCTGACGCTGCCTGCCCAATCTGGCAGAGACCAGCTCTCTAGCCGTGAAGGAGCCCAAGTCCAAGGCTTTTCTCCCCTTGATCTTTTCTCATTCTCTCCTCTATCGCTCTGTCTCTTTGGACTTGAGAAAATCCAAGGTGACCACTCGGACATCCAAATTAAGACCATGTGGCAAGTAACAGGCAACCTGATTGGGTGAGCTTCCCCTCCATGGCTCTTTGAGCCTATTTCCACCTCTCTACACAGTGCTGGTCTGGTTCCAAGATGCCAGAATTACAAAAGGGGGCCCAAACTGGGGGACTGCGGGAGTTCCACTTTAAAAATTTGTAGCCTGGCCCTCCCTGAGTGACCTCGGGGCATACTGCCTCATTGCATCCGTAGGCGGGAGTCGGGGGCGGGCACTCCCTTTACGGATAGCGGGTTTTGAGAGTTACCAGCAAGAGTTACCCGCAAGTGCTCTGTTCACGGGTTCGTGGGTTTTCGCACCCCTTGGTGGGGTCTCAGGTTTTCTCACCCCTCAGTGGGGTCGCAGGTTTTCACACCCCTCGGTGGGGTCGCAGGTTTTAGCACCCCTTGGCAAGGTCGCAGGTTTTTAGCACTCCTTGGTGGGGTCGTGGGTTCAAGCACCCCTGAGCGAGAGTTACCGGAGAGTGCTCTCCACAAGTCACAGGTTTTCGCGTCCCTTAGTGGGGTCACAGGTTACAGTGCCCCTGAGTGGGAGTCACAGACGGACACTCCCTTAGTGGGCCTACGGATCTCTGGTCTAAGAGGCATTGTGGCTATAGCATTCCCTTTTCGTTCTAGATTTCCACCTTTCGACACTATTTGTTTCTCTTAAACAAAACGTAATTTGCTTAGTTGATTCAGGACCTACGTCTCCTCCTTCCCTCTAAAGGATTTAGACCCTGGGACTCTAGTCATCTTTTCTTCCTCTGGCCCTTGCTCCTTTCCTTAACTAGTCTAAAGGAGCCACCTCAGGCTCATGGATAGGACATCCTAAACAAAATGGGGACAACTACAAGTATCCCAAAAGACTCCCTGTTAGGATGCATATTAGTAAATCGGAAAAAGTTTAAAAAGAATAGTTGAAAAAAAATTAATTTTCCTTTGTAATACTGCATGGCCGCAATACAAACTAGGGGACAAAGAGGTCTGGTCAATGAGCAGATCACTAAATTACAATACCATCTTGCAGCTAGGCCTATTTTGTAAAAGAGGCCATAAATGGGGGGAAATCCCGTATGTCCAAATATTCCTCACCCTATACCAAAACCTGTCTAAGGAACTCCTGCCAGATGTTCCTGGCCCGCATCCCCTCTAAGCATCTCCTCCCACAAGAGCTCGATATTCTAGATGACCCCTTTATGAGTCCAGCTGCCCAAGGTCCACAGCCAGAAGTTCCTACTTCCCCCAACTCCAAGGCAGCACAGTCTTCCCCAGCATCTCCCTCACCAGAGGAAAGTCCTGCCAGTACTGCTCGAAGTGGGGCCACCTACCAACCTCCTACTACCAAACTCTGCCCCTTAAGGGAAGTGCCAGCCGGTGATGGGGAAACAATCAGAGTTCACGTCCCCTTTTCTATGGCTGATTTAGCTACTTGCAAGGAGAAATTTGGACGTTTCTCCAAGGACCCCAGTAGGTTCATGGAAGAATCTGCCAGGCTACCAATGGTCTATGAGCTTACCTGGAGGGACCTACAGGTCCTCCTTTCAACCTGCTGCACTTTTGAGGAAAAAAGCTGGATCCTTGGTACAGCCAGGGCATATGCTGATAAACTGGCTGCTCGCAACCAGAGACACATAATCTACCTTACTTGGGGGGATGTAATCCCTGACCAAGACTCCCACTGGAACCAAGACCTGGGACACAGCCCTCCTCATGCCCCACACCTGTTTTCCTGCGTCACCACACCTTTACCTGCCAGGGAACCATAAGTTTGTTCTCTATGTCTGAGTCTGTTTCTGTTTTGTAGATAAGTTCATTTGTGTCCCTTTTTTTTAGATTCCACATATAAGCGATATCATATGGCATTTTTCTTTCTCTTTCTGGCTTACTTCACTTAGAAGGACAATCTGGGAGGTGCTTTTGTCATAAGGGTGGAACCCTTATGAATGGGATTAGTGTTTTGTAAAAGAGGTTCAAGAGAGCTCCCTAGTCCTTTCCACCACATGGGGACACAGAGAGAAGTCTGTAGTCTCCAACCCTGAAGAGAGCCCTCACAAGACACCAAATCTGCCAAAACTGTGCTCCTGGACTTCCCAGCCTCCAGAACTGTGAGAAATAAATGTTTTCAAGCCACCTAGTCCCCAGTGTTTTGTTATAGCAGCCAGAAGGGACTGAGACATTAAGGACTCATTTTTTTCTCAAGATTACCTATTTTATTATATTTTCATATTAAAAAGCATGATGCGGTTGAGTGGAAGAATGCTGTATTTTTTGACAAAAATCTGTCTTTATGTTGAAAAGAAGAACCCAGTGAGGGAGATTTTGCAAAACAAAGGCTATAAATAGTGTGTGATTCCCTCCACTACTTAAGAGTAAAACTCAGTAAAATCTGGTTGGGACCTATTTTAATCTGTGAAGATGGTTATTGCCGGTATCAGCTCTAACAATGCCAGTAGCAACATGTCTTAATTCTGCACCCAAGTAAAACTGTCAGCCCATCCCCTGGCCCTTTGTTGAAGCACCAGATGCACAGATCTTTACCTGAATTCCCCTCCCTCCACCCCACCCCCAGGTCCACACCTTCCAGGATTCACTGCTGGGGCTAATGGGAAAACGGGAAGTGGAGCCCTGGGTAAAAGGCTTGTCTTGGCCGCTTACTGTGTGCCCTTGGGCAAGTCATTTTACCCCTGTGAGCCTCTGGTTTCCTGATCCTTAAAGTGGAAACATCAATACAAAGCCCGCAGGATTGTTGGTAAGAATAAGTAAATCACATGCTAAACTAGTGTCAGTGAGGAGTATTAGACAAAGGAGGTCTGGTGATATTTTAATCTACATCAGGCTCAGCACCTCCGTGTGCTCCATTATCACACTCAAGTCATCCTGGCAACACCACGGGCAGAGCGGACGCTGTGCTTCTGCCATCTGGTGGCTGTTTGTGAAAATTACCTCTTACTCTACATCTCGGAGCCTCTGTGAACAAGGAGGCCAAAAGAGGAGCAGAACAGTGGGGACAGACCCACAACGTAGGGGAAAGGTGGGTTAGGAGTTCAAGGATATAGGCTCCTTATTTAGGAGAGCGTAAAATCATCCCACACCAGACCCAACTCCGGACCCCTTCCCAGTCTGCCCCCAGAACCAACTGGGAGGCAGACAGCTCCCAGAGGAAAGCAGGCATTCCTTTTTAGTGTCAGAATTTGTCAATCCAAACAACAGTAGTTACTCAAACTACGCATTTTAAGGTGATATTCAGCTAAAAGTTTTCTATGAAGTAAATGAACTCCACTGTTCATGAACTCTAAATAATGCAATAATATACAAATTCACATAGGAAGCATTCTTACCAAAAATTGTTAAATCCGAATATGATCCTGAGGAAACAGACAAACCAAGAATGTGGAACCAATTCTTGCCTGGGCTCCTTTTTTTTTTTTTTTTTTTTTAATTCATGCCATGGGAAGAAAAAAAAAGAAAAAAAGCAGGGATTTTTTTTAGATGGAATGATACTAAAGAAATATAACAATTAAATTGCAATATGTAAACTTTGGTTGAAAAAAAATCTAATGCTCTGGAAAAAGTTGGAGAAATTTGAATGTGGAATGTTAATACATATACTGTGTATACATATGATGAATTGTTTTTAGGTATAAAGCTGATAGTGTAATTAGACAAAGTCTTTATTCTTGAGGGATGCCAAGTTGTACACTAAAAAATATTTAGGAATAAAGTGTCATGATGTTTGTAACTTCTATTCAAATTGTTTAGCAAAAGAATTATATATTTTTATACATAATGTTTTATATACATACGTACAAAGAGAGAAGAGAGAAAAAAAACAAGTGTGGCAGAATATTAACAAGGATTAATCTAGGTGAAAGGAATACAGGTGTTCATAGAACATTTTCAACTTCTTTGTAGGTTTGGAAAACATCATAATGAAAAAGTTTTTGAAATTAGATCTGTATGCTGCTCTTAAAATATTATATGAAGATAAGTATTCTCTTTTCATTTCATTTTTCAGTTGAATACATTATTGGCTACATTTGCATCTATATAATTGTTCCCTTAAAAAATATATTTTGTTTTGCCCTGTTGGCTTCCAGTAAGGAATATCCACGTGATATAGTTCTAATGAACTATGGCCAAGTTCACTCAGGACTCGTCTGTGTAGCTTCATCTGTACCCTCTCTAATAAGGAGTTTTGTGGCCATGTGTTTCACGCTTCCCCTGATGTGCCCCTTTACTGTTCTTCCTGCCATGGTGTTTCTTCTGGCAAACGTTGCCTTTAGCATCTTTCTTAGCTGCTTGTTCCTTCATCCACTGCTTAATAACATGATTGTGTGCGCTGACGCAGATTCTTCTGCGCTTGACATGAAGGCTGTCAAGAAGAGAAGGGGGAAAAAAAATCACTGACAGAAAGTACAAGTAGATTAAAAACATAGTGAATTTATAGGCAGTTCCCTGTTCTAGACACAGTGTATGTTAGAGACTGAATCCTAAAGCTGAGGACCACAAGGATGAATCTTGACTTGACTACACTTCTGCCTGTGGTTGCTCAGACATCTGCAGAAAGTTTTAAAAGTATTATAAGGAGAAGGAATTGGAGAAGGGAGAGGAGATGGGGAGGGGGAGGGAGGGAGAGGAAAGAAACTAAGTAAACCCAATTCTTTTTCCTGACTCCAAACTTCACCCAGCAAAACCAGTTTCTTCCTAACTGCCCATCTCAAACACATCTGCCTCCATAAGATTTTTCCAGATCCTCACAACTAAATGCCCCTTTTTCCTTTGAATCTCATGGCACCAGTTACGTCTCTTCTGGCACTTAGTTTACTCCATCTTTTATCTGAGTGCCTGTCTCAGACTCTCCTTTCTCTGTGGTGTTATGCTCCTTGAAGGAGGAATAGTCTGGAAGTGTCTTGAAAAGGCCTTGTTCACAGCAGGAATTCAGTGATTAGTTGTAGACATGAAGTCAAAATTGTTCAAAATAAGAACAGTCTGGTTTTATTTCAACAAAACAATCAAAATGTTCTAGGCATCTGTTAACATTTAAATAGAATATAGATCTACACCACGTCTCAGAATGTGTTTTTGTTATCATTTTTCTGTATGAAGTTTTGACATTGGGGTGGGAGAATTCTACAGCACCTTCACAATTTCTGGTACCTAGAAGAATTCTTGTTACAAAAGATATTGTGACTTTTAATTCCCCATCAGACACCATCCAAATCTTAGTAAATGTTGAAAATACTGCTGGCTCTACCTGTACAATATTTCTATGTCTGAGTAAATTAAAATGCCTCTTTTCTGTAGGGGTAAAAACGGGACTAGAAAATAGGCTGCCATTTCCCCAGATGGAAGAGGAATCATCAGCTAATGTGGGGACTTTTGAAAAAGGGAGGAATGTTGGGAAAGGCTTGAATGAGCTTGAGCATAAAAAGCCCAGAGTGTGGGATTATTCATTTGAAAGAAGTGAGGCATCTTAATAGGAGAACAACACATTCTCCAAGTGTATCCGACTGAGAGGTCTTCAAGAGCAGAGCTCTTTCTCACGGAGGCCAGTTGGTTTGCCTTCAGCTGTTACAGGAGAAATCTTGGCTGGAGCACTAATGTGGAAGAGAAAACAATAAACAAGAAAGAGCTGAAGCTCCTATCCTTCCCGAAGGGCTAAACCCCCCTCTCCCCGTGGTGTCAGCGAGCAGCTGAGCAGACATCCAGTGGACAAAGTCTCTGCCGATACACCCAGATAAGCCCGTCGGTTGCCCCGAGAGAGAACTAGGGCTCGATGCCGTTATTCCGTGGGGAGTGAGGAGCCTCAGGGAGGGGCACCGGCGCTGGGGCTGCAGGAGAGAACTGGATGGGGGAACACAGACAGGATCTAGGGAGGAGGAAAGCCACAGGAGAACAGGCAACACCTGCCAAGTGGGACCCTTCTCAAAGGCCTACCCAGTGGGGCCTCAACATCTCAATGTAATACAAGGAGGGGAACAATTAGCTGCCAGAACACACATCCCAAATCCAAGATGTTCTGATGTTGTAAAACCCTGAAGTTTAAAGATGGCTGATACCCCGACTTGTATCCCACGTGTATTCATCAGGATAAAAAGAGGTGAGGTAATGTGGGCAAGGAGGTAGCCTATTTCACTCTCCCTCCCCTCTCCCCAACTCCACAGTATTCTGATGGACACTGACCCCACCCCACTGTGGATTTCTAGGTGGAGAGTTTTGACTCTAAGAAACCATAAGGCTGTTCCCCTGATTTTTTTCCCCCCACAAGAGAGTTGCTAGAAACAGGCCAACAGATTTAAAGGGATGGACCTGCCGTAGAAATTATACCTATCATTGTTCCCTGAATTTTATTTCTTCACCCATTTCTGTAAGTACAACGGTCCTTCAACAACCACTTTGGAAAAAATACGGAAACCTCTCAAATTACATTATTCAATAACCAAAATTTTTCTTTCCAACAGGTAATGTCTATATGATTCAAGAAACCTCTGCCTTCTGCCCAAGATAAACAACTTTGCATTGTGTTTATGTTTAGAAACAGCTAGAAGCTCTTTAATGAAGTCACTATAGTGGAATTTTAAACGAGCAAACTGCTATCTCAGACGTCAAAAATTACAGTGATCGTTTATAGGGTGTGAAACAAGGGGCCTATTTCTAGGCAGAAAAGGAGAAGGAATTAAATCTAGTGAGTTCACTGTAAGTTAATTTATATTAATTAATTGTGGTTAATAATACATGCTCTTTGGGAATTATATTTCCAATACTTGCAATGTTTTCTGCTTCTAAAACACTTGTCTCCAACCTTAAAGTGTTTATACACATTCAAAATTAGGAGACTACATTTTGGATAAGGAGAGGGATATTCTGTAGTAAAACAATTTGAAAACAAGAGAACATTTATCTATTTATGTCAAATGTCAGGAAACACAACAGAGATGATCTGTAATTTATGATTACAAAATACTACATAGTCATATTTCATCTTATCTCAGACCAAGTCATAACTACTCAATATTTTTCTGCTGCCTTTTCTCTACAGAGAGGTCAATTTACAAATCAGTACTTGAATAAAGTATTTTTTAGATCCAAGTGATTGGCTTTATAGTTTTCCTTTTATTAAAATTGAGTCTTCTTTAAAATGAAGCTTGTTTTTGATCATATTTTCCCTTATCGAAGTGAGGACTTAACATCATTCCTGTTCACATCATTTCTGTTCCTATACCTTTTAGATCTCTATCTCACCTGCTTATTCCAAAGAAAACTTCTCTGAAAATCCTGTTACCAGTGTATCCCTGATGATCACCTGCATCTGTCTCTTACTCTTACACACACACAGAAACTTTCTCTGGTTCTTTCCCCATGGCTTTCCGGGAGTCCCCTGGGAGCCCTTCCAAGTTCTGAAGGTGACATATGCCATGAGGTGGAAGGAATTGAAAGCAGAGAATTTGGTGTTTCTGAGAGTAGCCAGAGCAGCCTCAGGCAGGTAGACTTCACACCAGTATCCAGAATCTCCAATTCTCCAGAGCATTGGCTATGAACTGCCTATGAATTTTCACTCTCCAACTATTACCAGCACTGTTTATTAAAATTAAATAAAAACTGGTAGACTCTTGGCCAGGCATATAGTAAGGGAGTTTTTCAAAGAAGCTGAGAACTTGAAGCACCCCTCAGAAGGTACCTCATTATCTAGTATTCCCTGGGTTGCTACAGGATACACTGGTTCCCACTGACTAAACTGGGCTGATAGATCCAGTGAGCTGGCATGATTTGAGGAGATGTTGAGAGGGTTTTCCATCCTCTCTCTTCTCCCACATAGACACTCATGCTTATTCAGAGTTGGAGAGGGGAAGGTAGAGCTCAAATGGTAGAGCACTTGCTTAGCCCAAGTCCTGGGTTCAATCCCCAGTACATCCGTTAAAAAGACTAGTAAAAAGTAAATCAATAGACCTAATAAACTCCCCCTCCCCCCCAAAAATAAAAAATACAATGTCTGGGCCAGGAATTGTCTTCCTCTGCACACTGATGCTTAAACTTTGTTGGATCTAAGATCCTTTTGAGGAGCTTATAAAACCAACGACCTTCTCCCTGGAAAAATGCTCCCACATTCATACCCACAAACTTCAGGGGGTTCATGGTCCCCAGACCTGAAGGAAGTCTGTCAGTGGACATCTTCCAAATGCTTCCTCTGCACTTCTAAGAACCCTGTCTTGGAGCAGTGTTTCTCAAAGATGAGTAACGGATGGATTCCTTTGAAAGGGGGCAAGGGGAAACTTAAATCTCAGAGACTAGTCTGCGTGACCCAGTTGGATAGAGTCTCCCGGAGATTCCAGGAGGGCAGACTATTTTGTTATTGCTGCATCTCTTGCATATAGAATGATGCTTGGTACATCATAGCTAATCAGTAAAATATTTGTGGAATTCATTTAATAAATAAAGAGGTTCCCCAGTGACTCAGCAACTCAGGCATAAGCAGTGGGCTTATATGTAGCCCAAAGGGCTCATCAGTGTCACCTTGGAGTCCTGCTGAAACCAGCACTCCTGGGAGATGCCCAGTGTGGGAGTTTGGGGAGAGCATGCTATGTGTAGTCCCACCATCACTTCTTTTTCCCCACCACCACTTTTGAGAGCCTTTGGAAGTATACCATGTTCTGAACGAAGACACCTAACTTCACACCCCATTTGTGCCATTCACTCGCTGTCTGTCACCAAGTGAACTATGTAGTCTCCCCAGTGACAGCGTTCTCCTGTGTGACATGGAGATAATGTGTGCCTTCCTCACAGCATTACTGTCAGAATCCAGATTTACTACATACCAGTGCCTCGCGGAATTTAAACTCTGGGGAGACGTTAAGTACATCTAAGTCCAAAGTTCTGAATAACTGGGTCAGGGGTGGGGATAGGAGGGGTGAGAGGGTTCACCATGTGCCAGTGGCTCAGAATCAGAAGCAAAGGAGGGCATCGGAACTTGACTGCGTGGACCACCTGTGACAGGTACGGACGTCTCTACACATCTGTTTGAATGTTACGTGCACACTTGACGAATTCAGATAGTAAAAATGACAGAAATCCATTTACTTGCTGAAAAAAAGTTAGCAAAAGCCATGAAGTAGAACAGAGTCGCCTTCTGTTTTTGCTTTTGTTCTCACTCAGAATGTCCCTCGTTTTGCTTAGGAAGGTCGTGCACATAGCCTGATGACTGAAGGCACGTAGCCCTCAGCGCAGCACCGCAGGGCGGGGAGCAGAGGGCTACCCTGGGGCTCTGGACGCCCCGGGACCTTCACTCCGCTCTCCCCTCCCAGGTTTAAGTGAGTCTTTGTATGTTGTGTAACAGGCAAAGCCTCTCTGACCTAGACCTGTTGTCCATTGGTGGAGAAGTGGTCTCTGTGCAGGTTTAGGCCTCCTGCGGCAGCAAACTCACATGACAGCAGCCAAGTCACAATCCCCGTCAGCTCTCTGAATGCGACACACATTCACTCTTTCCAGAAGCCTTCTGGAAATATGATGTGAAACCTCGGTGCAGCAGCTGGAGGCAATGGGGAGTATGGCTAAAAGAAGAAAAGGAAGAAATGTTAAATCTTACAGCTTATACAACACTGGCCTGGCGCCCGTCTCAAAGACTCCAGAGAAACAATGTCAATCCACTTGAGCAAGGGGCTAACACTCACTGGGGGGCCCTATGTATGCAGATCCGGGGACGGGACACGTCTCTACCTTCCAGAACTCACACTATATTTGGGGAAGATAAAACTAAGTGCAAAGACATAAAATATATGAAGAGATGAAAAATAGCTCCAGACAACGACCTTGGTGGGGTTGCAGATAGGACTTGATTAAAGAAGAAGTGAGGTTGACAGGGTGTCCCACAAGCTCAGAAGAGAGGAACCATGTGGGCCTCTGGAGCAGGTTTGACATTTACCCACTGGGGAAGGACTTGACTCAATCTTGGAGGACTTGGATGGGTGAAGAAAACCTGAGAAGACTTGTCCAGGCTAAAGGAAGTACATGGTCTAGAGTTCTGAGATAGGAAAGCCCAGGGCACGTTTAGGGTATGGAGAGGAATAGACCACTATGTCTGAACTGAGTGGCTGGGAAGGTGAGTGATGGGAGATATGGTTCAAAAGATAGACCGAGGTCACACCTCTGAGGCCTTGTATGTCTGTCTAAGGAGGTTTATCTTTTATGAAATGGAGTCCATTTAAGATTTGTGAATGAGGAAGGGTTTTAGGAAAACCTGTCTTGATAAACAAGTGGGGAGCGATGGGGGCAGAAAGTCAAGTTAGGAGGAACTGATGTTGTCCAGCTATAAGGAGGAGATGGCAACACAAATCCGAAAGGAAATCTAACCCCACACTGAAATGTGTTTCTGCAAATTCGTAAGGCCACGTGCACACAGTATTCTCCCGTGCTCCCCATAATGCATTGGGTAGCTTTCTCTGTTTTTCTGTTATTTGAAAAAGTTTGTGTAAGACAAGGATTGTCTGTTCCTCGTGTTTGGTAAAACCTCTAAAACCATCTAGGCCTGATTTCTGTCTGAAGAAAAGATGTTCAACCTTAACTTCATTTCCTTAACAGTTGTATGTTTATTTAGATTTTTCTATAACTTCTTGAGTCAATTTTGATAGCTTTCTAAGAAATTGTCCATTTAATCTACAATTTCTAATGTATTGCTGATACTGAGCAGGACCCTGTGAACACCTCCCCCCCCCCAAACCCTGCCTCTTGTTTATAGAAAAGCTGAAGGAAGTATCCCAGGCCTCCCAGAGTCATAGAAGAGCAGGCTCAAGCAGTTCATTAGGACAAGCCTGCGGGCATTGGGGTTGGCAATGACTCTGACAACCTATCTCAGTGATTAACTGAGATTACTTCTCCCTTTCTCTTTAAAACTTTCATAGCTGAAAAGAATCTTTGGAGATTTTGGGGGGGCGGGCTGTGCCCACCAGATTGCGGGCATTCTGGTTAAAAACAACTTTCCTTTTTATTACCAAGGCTGTTGCCCAGGATCATACCCCTGCCCCTCCTTTGAGTAGAAATCAATTACTCTTATCTAAGTCTCAGGAGGCAACTGCAATCAGAAGAACCAATAGAGTCCAAGATGGTGGAGGATATGACTTCCAGTGGGCCTTGAGCCTCATTATACACTCATTATAATTCATTAGCATGCTAAGTGACACACCACCAGCACCATGACAGTTGACAATTGCCATGACAACAACCGGAAAAGCCCATACAAGGACTGAAAAGTCCGTACAAGGACTGACTGGTTCCACCACAGCTGGAAAGAGGACATTATGCCGAAGACTCTCATAAAAGTGTATGTGACCCGACCCAAGCTGGAGCTGTCTCCACCGGCCATCTTGGATGGCAGCTCCCTACTCAAGCGCTTCCTTTCCCTGCTTGAGCACTTTCCTTCCTTTTCCTCTTTTGAGAAATAAAAGCAGTTTTCGTTCTGTCCCTCTGCCTCAGCTGTGAATTCTTTCCAGCTGGCAGGCAAGGACCCACACCACACTTTGGTTGGCCTCCTAATTTAAGGGGTCTCACTATCCCCTAACATTGTCACTGAAAGTTCAAAACTTGCCACCCCAAAATATGCCATTCTGGCATGTTGATGATTTTAAGTTAAAATCACTTAAAAAAAAAAACAAAAACCAGCAGATGGAGAAAGGGCACTCTGTGCTGAAAGCCAGAGAGAAAACTTCCAAGTAAAAGGTGGTCTCCCTGCACCTGGGGAAGAAAGATATTTTTGGTAGGGGAGGGTGGCAGCAGCCCCTCTGGGTGAAGTGGGATTGTGTCTCCACACTATGGGAAGTGGAGGCCACGAAAAAACTGTACAAACAAACCTTGTTAAACTCGCCCTTATCTTCCTAGTCACTTTTCCATGCTTATCTGCCCTAGGCCAAGTTCCTTTGTCTTTCCACGTTTTCACAATTACCACTCTCTGTCCAAATAGTTATATAAGCCATAACTCTACTGCTTTTTTGAGTCTTCATTTCTTTATGGAGCTTCCCACGTCAAACAAAACTTAAACTAAATCAATTTATATGCTTTTCTCTTGTTAATTTATCTTTCATTACAGGGGCCCTGGTAGAGAACCTAGAAAGGTAGAGGAAAGTTTTTTTTTCCCCTCCCCTGCATCACAATATTACCTTACCGTATCTATAGTTAAGACTTCTTTTTTATTCTACAGTGTTTCAAGAAGTAGTTCCTGGGCAAAGTAATAGTTTCTGTGCAAAGTAACCGTTTAAAAACTTGGATCGAAATAATAAATAAAATATATTTATAAATTTACAAATACCACTTGGTTAGAAACTTAAAAATGCATTCGAGTCAGAGGTTAAAGGTGATATCACAAAATATTTATTCCGGAAAAGAGTGGAGGTACTACCTATTGTAACAGGTGGGATACAGCTAAATTTAGCCTAAATGCACTTATTTAAAACACAAACACGATAAAATAATTGTGCGTCCAACTCACGACCGTAAAAAAGGAAAATCAGAGGAAACCAATACAATACGGGGAAAAGACCCAAGCACGACGCTGCGCCGCTTTACGGCTGTCGCACTACACGTACATGTAGGCCAGGCGGCCGTGGACCGGAGAGGAGAGCGGGGGAACCGGAGACCAGGTGTGGGAACGGAAACCCCAGCCCAAGGAAGGGGCGGAGGAGGAGTGCGGAGCGGCAGCAACAGGAAGCGGGTGGTGCTGGTCGTTGTCTGTCTGGGCCACGTCCGCCGCCGCTTTTCCGGTCTGCGCCTGCGCAACCTGCTCGGCGCCACTGTCAAGGTGGGGCGGCTTTTCTCGTGCGCGCGCGCGCGCGTGTGTGGCGTGTGTGTGGCGCAGGGAGAGCACGTGAGCGGAGGAGCGGTTCACGTGTAATAAGTACTGCGCCTCGGGGAGGGTGGAGTCCCAGACCCGCGCGGCGCGGCAGCTCACAAGGCCACGGACGCCTGCCGGCGTGAGCCTCCCCTGCGCGACCCGGGGAACTGCAGGCACCTGCGCGGCTTCGGCCCGGACCCTGGACGCAGCGCGAGTCCCGCCTCTGCCTCGCGGCTCCTGGGGACGCGCTTCCGCGGTGCGGGCAGCGGGCCGGGGCGCGCACGGCCAGGCCTGGCCTACCGACGGCTGCCTTTCAGAGTTGTAGGAAAATATTAGTTGTGTTGTGCACGTCTTTCCTACCTCCGTTAGCGTTCTGATTGATCAGTTTCTTTTGGCGGGGGTGGAGGAGGCATTAGGTTCTTTGCTTTTTTAATGGAGGTACTGGGGCTTGAATTTAGGACCTCGAGCATGCTAAGCGTGCACTCTGCCACTGAGCTATACCCTACTTCCTTGATTGGTCAGTTTCTGATGCGCGTACGTAAAAAAATCTTACACTATTGTTGAGATTATGTCAGATTTTCTTGTCAGTCTGTTCACTTTTACAGTATATCACTTGGGGTTATATTTTCTAACGCATACGAGTATCTTCCTCGTCCTTCCCGGGATTGGAGTAGAAGGACTAGACTCAGGTGCCAAATTTGAAGGGGCACCAAAAAATTCAGTAATCAAGATGAATCATATTTTAATGCAATACTTTAAAAATAAGAATTAGAACAAAAAAATTCTATAGTAAATAAAATACTGCAGTTTTAAATAAAAACAAAATCCGACCCTGCAGTTGCACGACTCACCTTGGTCGCATCACTTGCCTCACCCTGTGCTCAGCCCTGGATGAACTTTGGTGAATTGATCATATTCATCTTTCCTTTAAGATTCAGCTAGTGCTGTTACAGACCTTTCGTATTGTTTTTTCTGGTATTAATAGTGTGACACTAAATTTTTGGTTAAATTTTTTATCCACCTTACTTTGTTTCATTTTGTTATCCTTTTTCTTTGCTTTTCCCCCTAGTGTTGGTAAATTTTTTACATTTCCTTTGTTAATTTTTTTTAACTGAAAACTTAGGCTTTGTAAGGTTAAGGAAAAACTTTCTTGGGAAAGTAGCAACAGTATCTCAACAAACGTTTTTGGATTTGAATCATTTGAGTAAGGGTATTATTTTACTAGTGAAAGTGATTATTACATCAGTAAAGTCCATAAGCATTTATTGAGCGCCTGCCTTGTATCACTGTTCCCGGTGCTAAGTATACAAAAATTAGTAAGTCATGACACCTGCCCGCCGGGTCCCTACAGTAGCAGCTGTTTTCCTAACATTATCTCAAAATACCTCCCTGCTGCATGTAACATTGTTACCCATTCCTTCCAAAAATTTACAGTATCCCTGGTTTACAAGACAGTAATTCTGCTAATATAGTCATCGCTCTGTATCCAACTGAGGGTGTTATCTCTTGCGACTTTAAATTTACTCCTTTTCCTTTTCTCATCTCATTTACCCATTATTTATAGTTAACCCAAGCCAGAAACCCATGGTCATTCCTTCCTCCTTCTGCACTCCCACAGCCAGTCACAAACTCCTGTTAAAATTCACTCCCTGAACATTTCTTATCTTTGTCTCCCCTTTCTCATCCCTGTTCCCGCTGCCCAAGTTCAAGACCTCATCAGTTGGCTCCTGCCCTACTGAGCTTCCCACTTGCCTCCTTTTTCCCAGCCTTACCCTTTCCCTACATGAATCTGTGTTCTTGCAGCACTCTGAGCTTTCCTGTCTTTACCATGTGTAAAGTTAAGGGTTTATTTGACTATGTCTCTTGACTGTGAACTCTCTTGGGATATCTTTGTACCCATGCCCCATAGCACAGTGCCTGGCATTAGTGCTCAATGTCACTTAAGCTGATCTGAGCTCTGTTTGGGTAATGGAGAATGAATAAGGGTTTTTCTTTAGTTAATTTGAAGACATTTGTTCCCCAGTACTTCTCACAGCATGGATACTGGAGTGGTCAGGGGATAGTCTTGAAGGGGGTTGGATAATTTTGTTCCAGAGACATGCCAACAGGCATTACTGCACAGTCACTAGGCGTGTGGAGACAGACTACCAGGTTCAAGTCCTGGCCCTGCTACTTACTAGCTGATGTTGGGTGCATTACTTCTCTGTATCTCAGTTTCTTTATCTGCAGTTTGGGGATAGTAATAGCACCTGCCTCATAGGGTTGTTGTGAGGCTTGTATGAGTTTATACACGTACGTGCTTAGAACAGGGGTGACATAGTGAACAATACGTGGAAACAAAAAAGACATCACCTGGAGGTCAGTATACAGCACAGTACCAGCTCCAGGTGTCACTGTGGAATGTGTCCTTTTTTCAATTTATTGCTCCTAAGCTTCAAATTCACCTTTAATTGCCTATTTTATGAAGTTAAGATGGACCCTTGTAGTGTAAGTACCTGACAGTCAGCTTTTTTGATTGTAATGTAAGTGCCTGGCATTAAGCTTTTGATTGCCAAGGCATCCATTTTAAAGAATAAACGTGTTGCCAGCTGCACAACTAGGTGAAGAGCCAGGCTGCCCCATCCTTGAAGTTCTCCTTTTAGAAATCATACTCCCCCTACCCTGTGAAGAACTTTCCCCTGCAAACTGTAGGGCAGACTGAATTGGTGTTTTGTTTTTGGTTATTCAGTGAGCCATGTCTGTGCCTTCTCCAACAAGGTCTGGATCACAGCTGGTCAGGGAAGGGGTGTAGGATCTCTTCCTTAAATACTCTTACTTTGCCGTAGGAATATCTGCTATTCCTATATTCTTTCCTGTCCTCTTCTTTCTGTTTTGAGTAGACAGATAGCTAGATATGAGCAGAGAAAGTGGGGCATGGGCTAAGTGGCCCATACATCTTGTGAATAATGGGGGTCCTTGGGCAGACCAAAGCAGGAACCTCTGGACTGATAAGAAATGACACATTTGGGTTGATAAGTGTTCTGGAGGCAGATAAAGAAAGGTGACATATGTCAGGCATCTCTGGTGTCTGAATGTAACCTCTTATGCCCTCTGAATGTAACCTTTTGCTCATGCCATTATTACAGTCATTCCAATAAAATTACCCTTGCAGGTCAGAAGTTCCCATCATGCACTGATGTCATGACACTTCTGATCAAGACTAAATAAGGATAAAAATCCCTCCTCCCCTCGGGAAGGTGGAGCTGGGATGGAAATCAGAAAATATGATCCCAGACCCCTCTCTCTCCAGTGAATATTCCACCTGTTCATTTTCACACCCCATATAACCATCTTGCCAAAGAAACTCAGCACAGCTACTCACCTAAGTCTGCCTGCTCTCCCCTTGAAAGCATACTATCACTTAATAAATCCTCACTTTACTTTCTTGACCTCTGTGTCTTGTCTCCGAGTTCTTTCTGCTGAATGAGAACCTACTCTCCATTAACATTTCTAGCCTATCTCTTGTTATAGTTGATAATTAGTTGTGTTAATTCTCTGTTCAAATTATTGTCTGGTTTCTGTCCCTTGATTGGACTCTGATTGATAATGGATGAAACTTTAATGTTCCAAATTGTTCCAGGAAGTTATTTGTTGTCTGTTAAGATGAATGATGCAAACTTTTAAGAAATGACTGTGTGTTGAACAGATACACTGTTACCTATGATTAAGTGGAAAAAAATGTAAGTGAAACAATATGTAGATTCTGGTCTGTGATTTTGCAGTTTATAAGAAATATATATATTTTGACATTCAGATGGCTGAAATATAGCTCATTCAGATGACCAAGTATATTTTTCAATATGTTTGATCTTCAAATATATGTGAGTTCCTGGCTCACAGCTCCCAAAACTCTTGGAATTTCCTGAGTGATAAGAGCAATGGAAGCATCATTTGGTTTCTTATCTTCAGTTCCAGAAAACACTTCAAAGTCATAAAGGTGAAACAGGTGTCGTTATTCATAACAAACCCTTTCTACCACGTCTCGGTTTATGTTAATGAAGGTAACTTTTGTAAAGCACCTAAGGATGTGGCCTGGTCACCAGGGCAACCAACCATGAATAGAGGGTTAGAACTTGTAGTCCCACCCCCTGATTTCCAGGGAGGAAAGAAGGGCTGGAGGTTGAATCAATCACCAATGGCCAAGGTGTTAATCAATCATGCGTACGTGATGAAGCCTCCACAAAATACAGAAAAAAAAAAAAAAAAAAAAAAAGCAGGGGATAGATTTAGAAGCTTCCACACTGGAGAACCAGCATGCTTCCAACATGCCACCAGTCTGGGCCCCAAGATCCTCAAGGACAGAAGCTCCTTTGTTTGGGACCTTGCCCTGTGTATCTCTTTGTCTAGCTATTGATTTGTTTTCTTTGTAATAAATCAGTAATCTAGAGAGAAAACAGGTTTTTCTAAGTTCTCTGAGCCATTCTAATAAATTGATCGAACCCAAGGATGGGAATCTTTGGAACCTACCTCCCATTTGTAGCTGGTTGGTCAGATGCACAGATAACAACCTGGGCTTGCCACTGGCATCTAAAGTGGGGGGCAGTGAGCCCTTTCCTTGTGGAAGCTCAGTCTGTCTCTGGGTAGATAGTGTCAGAATAGAGAGTTCAATTTTGTTTTTTGGTGTGGCGAAACGTATACACACACACATGTTGGAATTGGGTCCGGGAACCCTTTTCTGGTCCTATTTTTAAAAATCTTTGTGGCTATGTGTGGTTAAGCAGTTCCCCAAGTTCATATGGTTTGAATTCTGACTTGGCCTTTTGGAGTCCAAAGTCCAGACTCTTTCCAGTATCCAAGCATCTCTTAAACTGGGCTTCATTGACCTCTGGGAGGGGCCCTTGGATGTGTTCTCAGGGTCCATGAGCTTTACAGATGATGCCTAAATTTAATATGTCATCTCAGTGATAATCTTTAAATAGACATGCATGGTCTGGACCTTCTGGAAGACCATCTTAAAGAAACACTTGCAGGAGATTTGAATTTTGCTTTAGGTTTATGCTAGTGCTGTTACCAAGTCGGATACTACCTTAATTGTCCCACATCAATCAGAAGAGAACAGAGCGGAATTTCAAAATGGGTTGTGTGCTAAGGGGGGGGGGGAGCAAAATTATACCATCATGGTTCAATAGGAAAAGGTGGTGGAAAAACACTTCTTATTTGGAACAGGGTAGTTTATGCACATAAAGCTTGAAATCTTCGCTTCAAGTATCAGTGCTATATTTGTGTTTGGAATGGTGATTTTAGTTTGGGCCAAACATTAACTGTTATATTAAATTAATATTGTTACATTTAAATCTTGGCTTTGTAGTTGTATTTTTACTTAAAATTTATTTTGGCTTTATAATTGCAGAAGAGGTATATTCACAAGGGTTTTATACCTAGTTTTATGCTTATACATCAAGTGATGTAGTGAAATAATTTAGGAATCATCATTGAGAATAAGAATGTTTTCCATTAAAGGGACCTGTATATAACTGAAATTTGAGAAAATTGCTATTATATCACTCTGTTTCTCTGGACACAGAAAAGGATATTTTAAGAAAAAACACCCTGAACTACATAATAGATACGATGATTGGATTTTTTAATAAAATTTAGACACTTAATCCAACAATGTCATTGAACTCAGGGAATGCAGGACCTGTTGTTTTAATTAAAGGGCACACTTGGAGAGAAACTGAAGGGCACATTTACTGAGCACATCATGTCTGGCCTCTTGGGAACTACTCCTGGTGAAGTGGAGAGCCCCACTGTGCAGAACAACTTTCAAGTCCAAATGTATATTTTTGGCAACTCTCTCTAGTGAGTCTCCTATGATTAAAACAAAAGATGTTTTCTATTAGGATGCAAACAGCCAGTCCCTAGCAAGTATCTAATTAGGAGCCATCCTGCTCTGAGAAAGTGGGTTGTCAGAGGAAGCCAATTTGGGACTCAGTGAAGCAAAATCCTCCAACTTGTGTCTGCTGGACAAAAATGGACCCTTAGTCTTTAATGTATAATAAAAACAGCAAGGCCCACAAAGCCCTAGATCGTGGCTTTAAGTAATCTGGCTCTTGGCTGCTGGATGATAGACATTTTTATGGACTCATCTGAGTTCTGGGAGCCAGCAGCCACGTCAACAGGTATGGAGTATGCCCTATCTTTGGGTAGAATCCAGGGTTTTTAATTATGGATAAGTCAACTGCTTCCTGGTTTATGCGGAACATTTTGGAAATGCCAATCACTGAGCCATCACATCAAGATGGCCACTTCAGGCAACATTAAGCTAATGGAACATTTAATGTCTAGAAAAACAAAATGTATTTCCCACAGTCCCAAACTGGCATGGGCCATTTCCCTATCCCCTCCCCCAGCCGAAGACAATTGCCAAGGCCACCTATACTTCCTTCCCTGCACTCCTCAGTATTTACCTCCCTCCTTCCAAGCCTGACTGTCCCCCCAGCCTGAATCCCAGGTAGCCTCCCACAGGGTACCCGAGACACACAGACACTTGAATGGAAGTTTGCTACGGAAAGCAGTGGGGTTTGCTCTCTCAGTTCCATGACTGTTCTTAGGCTTAACCCCGACATCACTTATTTTTAAATGGCAGAAAGTTGCACTTCTCAGACAATGTGATTTTCCTACGACCCAAACTGCCTTAGGAAAAGCCCCAAGACTAACCCAGAAAGTTACTGTTGGGTCTTCTCAGTTCTCTTTCTTATCATCACCAGCTGCTCCTTTTCATACACCTTTGTGTTTTGCTGTCCCACCCTTTCTGCCAGAACTCAGTTCCTTGGAAACCTTGGCTGTGGGTCTGCCAGGGCTTCCCTCATTCCCCTACGCGCTCCGCCTGCCCTTCCTTCCCTCTCCTGTAGGAGGGCTGGTGCTGCTGCTGCTGCTGCAGCTGCTGCAGGGACAGCTGGAAACAGGCCAGGAAGCCGAAGTGGGAGATGTATGCACCTTTACTTCAAAGCTTTATGGAAAAAGAATTGCATTTCCAAAACTAGGAGTAAAGCCTTAGCAGGTGGACTTTTGGGAAACAATGGATGTGATTCCTAAAATTTCAATAGTGAAATTCTTTGAAAATTTACAGAAACATATAAAATGACAAACTTTTTGTTTTGAAAAGACAGATGGATAGAGATGAAGAATGGATTATCCAGATGTTTCCTGTGCACAGTAATGCAAGCCCAGTGCATCGGGCACTTTAATGGGGTCCCTAAGCAAATGCCTACAGGAACCAGGCAGTAGATAAGGTGATAGCCAGCTCCAGAGAAAGACTGAGGCTACTCAGCTCTAATTCTTGCCAGGAAATGTGGAACCGGTTTTGCCAGCTCTGATTTTTCAACAGAAGCTCTAAAATCCAATTGTGTCTGTGTGTGTGTGTATTAGTCTGTGTATATGAAATCTGTCAATTTAAAAATGTTGGCTTAATTTTTATAAAAGCAGATCAAACAAAACTTACATTTCACCTCTGTTCTGAATTTAGAGAATCCCATTCAGGGTAAAGTTTCAGAAAAGAAAAGTCAAATCAGTCAGGTATTAAATACCTATATTTAGGGTTTCCTTAAAAAATTAGAAAAGATTGCCTCTAGTCCAAGTGCAGTTATAATCTCCATATCTATGCTAGCAGCTCACAACTGAAGTTCTCTTTGATGTAATTTGTGTGCTTCAGTCTCTTTTATCCTGTGTCTCATTTTTAAGATCAGATTGAAGTTTTGGTTTTCAGTACCCACACGGCTGACTTTGTTCAGAAAGCTTGCAACTTACCAAGCCATAAACCAGAAGGGCAAGTCTGTCTTTCTTCAGAAACATGCACGTTTGTATTCGGACAGTTTAGCTGGTCCGGGTGAAGGGGGAGACAGTTGGATAATAGGGGCTTTCCTCCAACCTCTACCTGGGGGTTGTCTAAAACACTGTCATCAGAAAAGGAATCACTGCTCAAAGTTGCACTGGTGTGGAGGGATCTGATCCTCCTGGTGGCAAATTACTGATATTCCTGTTTAAATGAGGTTCCTTCCCGAAATTGCCTCTTGGAGATGAGGAATTCAAACCTATGCCATTCTTGTGTAGATATTTGGAAATTCATGCCCCTAATTGTTAGAGTACTTTGCTCCTTCCAGCTCCATCTTGGAAGGCAGCCCCCCCTTCCACTGGAGGCTTAGATAGCCAGCCCCCAACTCACCTTCCGAGGGATGAAGAGCCACACAGGCAGCCAAGGCCATGAGAGCGAGTCCTGTCTGCTGCATGCCTGCCTGCCCCAGCAGCTGCACGCCGCAGGTGAGGCTGTAAGATCAGGAAATGAGGCTAAAAGTGTCCTTGGGTGCAGAGAAAGAGCAAGGAGGAAAGCAAGCCAGAAAGCCCCGCCCTAGGAGGTACTGGAGAACCTAGTTCTTTCCTCGAGATCAGGCTCGCTCTTGAGCACAGAGCTGCGTTCTACCACCAGGGCGCCAGGCGACGTCCCTGGTGATCTGACATCTGGTGAGGTCATTGTGAGTTGGAGGTGTGCATCAGAACTTGGGAACCATTCAGAAAAATAGTTCCCTATGTGAATTCCTCCACAGCCTTATAAATCAGAATTTAGGAGTAGGTGACCAGTAATTTGAATTTTTAGAAAGCCTCCATAGGTGATTCTGATGGACAACTCTATTGAGAACCATTGCATAAAGGAATCAGAGTTTTTAAGTAGCTTGTTAAAACAGTTTCTGGGGACAAAGGTGGCAAGTCATAAAAAAAAAACATTATCTGGTGGAAAGATGGAAAAATCTGACCCCACGCTGCAGCCAAAGTGTTTCCAGTAAAGCTGTTAGTTTATTTAGGAGAAAAGTTATTACAGGTAGAGGGGCCTGTCCCCTCGAGGCTGGGCCTGGTGAAAAAGAGCCCCAGAGCAGGTACAAGCGGGCCAGAGGCGGTGTGGGTTCCACTCCAGCTGTGCTGCTGTTCAGCTTTGTGAATAAAACCACAGGGTAGGCTGAGGGTAATTGGACTCTAATCCCACCTTTTCTGCTAACTTGTTGCATAACCTCAGCAAATGTACTTAACGTTTCTGTAAAAAAAAGTCAGGCTGGATGATCTCCAGAGTTCTCCTGTGCTTCCTCTGACTGCAGTGTCTCATACAGTAGCCTCTTGTCCACATGTGGCCCTTGATCTGGTCCCACTTCACATGTGCCATAAGTGCAAAATGCACGCCCAATTGCCAAGACTTGGTACAAAGAAATAGAAAATATCTCTTTAATAATTTTATATTGCTTATAGGCTTAAGTGATAATATTTGGATATATTGAGTTGAAGAAGTTCTGTTATTAAAATTAATTTCATCTGTTTCTTTTTAATGTGACTACTTAGAAAATTCTGAATTACTTACGTCGCTTACACTGTACTTGCACTGGGCAGTGAGTGCTGCTTTATAAGGTCAGGAGCTTGAGGTCAGAATCGTGCCCCAGCTGTCAAGTTGTGGTACTTAACCAAGCCCCAGTTTCACTGCCAGGAACTGGAGTCACAATAAAATCAGAAAAGGGAGCACTGGGGGTTTGGGGCAAGGCAAAGAATGAGAAGACCCAGTCACGCAAGACCCAGTCACGCACAACAGCCATTCCAGACCCTGCCACTAAGCAAGGGGTCGTGCTCAAAGTCTTGGAATAGAGCACAGTGAAGCTGTGTGCACCTGCCATGACCACATAGCCTCCCTGGACCAAGCAGTGTGCTCTGAAGGTACGAGTCAGGGAAGCTGTGCAAAAATGATAGTCTGAATCAGCCATGTTTTAAAAATTACTTTGATTTACCAAAATTTACAAAATTATTTTGATTTAGAAAAACAACACTTGTGCAAAAACATTCATTCACCAGCCTGCCACTGTGCCTGAAGTTCCCTCCCTAAGGGTCCTTCCTGAGGACACTTCTCTGCAGTAGAAAGAAGCCTCTGTTCAGATGAAATGAAGGGTGACTGTTGGGTAATAGGAGTGATTTTAATCCAGCCGGAAGGCTGGGCTCGGTTTTGATGAGCCTGGGATTAGACAGACCCTGTGTACTTAACTCAAGAACTCTCACCTGTTGCTCTGTGTCACAGGGTAGCTTCCCTTTCATTGTGTACCTGTCTCCTCTGCTAGGAAATGTCATCATGGGCCTTCCAAGAAGAAGGCACAGGGACAGAATGTGGACTTGGAAAGCACAGGGGCCTCTCCTTGAGTTGTCACAGGTTATTAGCACTTCCCCTCTGCTTCCTGGGGGCCACTGCTGAGATGGTGGGTTGGGTGGAGGTTACCCTAAGACAGTTGGCGTGGCATGTGGAACCCAGAGCGTTAAAGCTTGCACTTGTCAAATTACCATCATTAGCATGGCAGCCTTGGGGCAGGGCATTAAGTCAGACTGGTGTTAAAAAGCACAGCTGATATCAACCAGCTAATTAGTCGGCCTGGGGTGAGGGCAAAATTGAATGATGAGATTTTTGTCTGGAGAGAACATGATGCAAGCTGCAGTTATGAGGTGTGTGTATCTATGTGTGGCAGGGTGTTCACTAGGCAGACGTGGACCAGAATTAACTGGGAAGGAGCTTCAAAAGAGTAGAACAACCTGGATTGTTTACATATTTTTACCTGTGCTTCTACAAAATAAAAGAAGGAGAAGCTTGGGAAAGGCGTGCCTTTGGAACCTAGGAATAGAGAGTTGGAGGGCAGAGCCATAGAATGCAACAGTTGGAGTACAATCTAAAATTGTGTATGGTTTTGTTTTCCATTGTCCTTGGCAAAGAATACCAGGATGCAAACTTTAAGATACATACACATTTTTTTTAATTTTACTAGGAAAAACCATATTATTTTCACTGCAAAGAGAAGTAAAATGTAAACCTCAGACTGTCATAAAAATACTTGATGCCATCCATGCTTTAGGTAAAATGGCTGGTTTGGGTTAGGGGGATGAAGATTTCTAGACAGTGCAGCTTTCACAAAATAAAATTAAGCCAGTGAATGTCCCTTAAAGATTTGTCTTGAAAATTAGTGTATAGATGGACTGTTTTGAAAATCATGCCAACTTTTAAATGTCCTAGAAAAATTTGCAGTCTCATGGGCTCCTTTCCTGAATTTTTTGGTAATGAGAATCATCAGTCACCTTTTTTAAAAACTGTGTGATATGAAGAGCCATGCAGGGGTGTCTTTTTCAAAACTGGGCTTCAGATACTTTATGTAGGCTCTGAGTTACAATTTTTAGGGATAGTATGTTGTTCTCTTCTGATTATAAAATTATTTTGGGTCCACTGTAGAAAATTTAGAGCATGTGAAAAAAAGTAGAAAGAAGGAAAATGTTTAAATATCCAGAAATAAGCTTTCTAAACCTTTGGTGCATATTCCTCCAGTCTTCTTTCTATGCACATCTAGTCATTCATTCCTTAAATAAACTACCATATGCATGATGCTGTGTTAGACCAATGGTGAGCAAAGGAGCCAGAGTCCCTATAGCAGGGAGGACAGATAATTCAGCAAAACTTAACAGTCTGGTCCAGTCAATGCCAAGTCAGACATGCAATGCTTAAGACTCTCCTAGCAGGGGCATTTCACCCAGTCTTTTAAACTGCTGCCTGGTTTAGTGTTTCATAACACTGACATATTGTACTTTATTGAACCCACCTCTAAACGCTAAACTTGTAGATTGTGGATTTTTTTTCACTGCTATAAACAATTCTGCAGTGACTCACTTATATGATGCAAACCTTTATGTTCATTCTTTAGAATAAATTTTGAAAAGCAGAACTGCAAAGTTAAAGGGCATAGTTATTTGAAGGGCTTTTCATACATATTTGGGCTGTTAAGCTGAACATTTTACGTACATTTTTTTTTCTCCAATACTTTCCACAATTTGCCAGCATCCTACAATGATGCCTCTAACTATATAAAGCAAATCACATGCTTTAAAGTAGCTCTGGAGAGCACATGCCAGGGCCCTTCTGAAGATCGTTTCCCAAATAAGGATTTCAGGACTCGCTTATGCAGGGCCCTTGATGCTCTGAGTGTACCATGTGTAAACAGGAAAAGCTGTCGTTCTCTGGGTAGACCCAGCCTTGGGACTCAACATCTGGAAAAACAGAAAGTGCTGACACAAATGAAAGACCCTTTCCTCTATTTAAAAAGGCTCAGGGAAGGAGGTACCCCTTCCTCTGGGAAGATGCAACTAGTATGTATGATTTGGCAAGCAAAGCCTGCTCTGCCTTTCACCCCGACTCTTTAACAGGTAGCCTTCTACAGTGCACAAACTGCACAACCGTCCATGGCAGCCCTGATCTTCCTGTGTCTTCTCCAGTCTTGTTGCCCTGGTCCAGACTATTTTTCCAGCCTTTTCTGTCTCATCTAGAAAATTTCTACTCCTTCTTTAAGGCACAGCTCCAATGTCACTCTGCATCTCCCTGCCCTCCTTTGCTTCCTCATCCATAGCCTTCCAGGCTGCTCCTTAAAAGCAGGAAACTCCTCTGATTAGCTTTGCCTTCCCTGAGTGCATCTCAGGCCAGACACACAGGAGGTGCTTCACTCATGTGTGTGAAAGAATGAAGTCACTGTATTCACCATCTTACATTTTCATAAATCTTTGTTCTGACTTAAAAAAAAAAAAACATGCTTTTTGTAAAATATTTATATAAATATAAAATACATTTTATATATTGTCAGAATATTGTATATTATATGAAAATATAAAAAATAATATGTAACCAAATAGCCAATCAAATGTGAACTCTTTAACATTTGGATGTATATCCTTTTAAATTTTTAATTTATAAGTATAGTTTATTCTTACAAAGATAGTCATATAACACTTCCTGTTTTGTGACTTTTTTAAAAAGTTGAAGTATATTTGATTTACAATATTATATTAGTTCCAGGTGTGCAGTATAGTGATTCAGTATTTTTACAGATTAGATTACATTAAGGGTTATTACTAGATAGTGGCTATAATTCCTGGTGCTGTGCAATATACCCTTGTTGCTTATCTGTTTTATACAGTAGTTTGTATCTCTTAATCCCACACCCCTGTCTTGCCCCTCCCCCCTCTGTTTTGTGACTTTTTTCCCATTAATAGATCAGAAATAGTCCCCCAGAGGCAAACTTACTGATTTGTATTGTTTTGTTCCTTGCAAGAGTTTACTAGTATTCAATTACGTGGTTTTGCCAGTTTATTTACTAGAGTACCCCCAGTTGCTGGATATTTAGGTAGTTTGGTTGTGTTCCTTTTCTGGTGTTTATTACTATTATGGAAATTCTGTGATAATCAGTTCTGTACACTTTGTTCACTCATCTCAACATTTTCTTAAATCAGTTTCTTAGAAACAGAACTTCTCAAAGGGCATGCCCATTTAAGTCGCTTTTTAGTATGTATTGTCAGCTTATCTCACGCTATTGTAAATACGTGCACGCCTCTGTCCTCCAGTAGAGAGGGGCTCAGTGAAGGCGGGACCTCTGCCTTACTCACTGTTATACCCCCAATGCCTAGCTCAGTGCTTAGCAAATGCCAGACGCTTACTGTTGAATGAACAAGAAATTGGGTTATTTGAACACACAGATCTTCATTACATGGGCAAAACCTTGCCAGTGTGATCACAGAAATCTACAGGTGGTACCCGTGGCCTCTTCTGAATATTTATGGTCTAATTGGTAATAATATTTTAAATGTTCATTTCTCAGAAGGAATTGTTTTCTGTGCCCTACAGAAAACAGAAAATTATGTATTGAGTTTTCCTTCAAGCACGGATGGTTAGTTATAAAAACATATTATCACCAAGGTATTTGAAGGCTTGAAACAGGAGCCAAGGGAGAGTGAGAAAGAGGGAGTATATGATATTTCAGAAACCTGTATTCTTTACAAACGAGATAGACCATCTTTCAGCTGAGATGGCTTTTAGGAGAGCCAGGCTCAGTCCCTTTTAGTTCTGAAGTTTCATGATTTATACTCATTAAATGTGCGATGGGGTTGGGCACCAGGTCTGCCAAAGTAAACAGAGCTAAGAATACAGGACGAAGCGGAAACAGTAAGAACCTACAGCCAGAGGAGGGAATTTCCCTCTCACTGAATTTCTCATTCCTGGCTAACACTACAGTTCCCGTTCCAGACTTGAGTTTATAACTTCTCTTTTTTAGCATTCATGCTTTCCATATAAGTAAATAATACAAATTCATCCCCATATCATCAGTTTTTTATGATGCTGAGGTACAGAAGTACAATGACTTGCATACAATTAATCAATAAATCGGGAATCAGAGCCGAACGGTAATCTCAAGCTAATAAAAAGAATGCCCTCAGGAAAATCTGAAAAAGAAGAGATATGAGTGAAGATTAGTCTTTCTGGATGTTAAAATATATTCTAAATCTACTGTCATTAAAATACTTACAGTAGACACAAACCACAGATGCATAAATCCAGAAAATATGGTGCTTATGTGAATTCAGTACATACTAAAGTTAGCATTTTTCATCAGGAAAAACTGGATTATTCAATAATGGTTTGAAACAACTGGTTAGCCATGTGGAAAAAGGTAAAGCTGAGCTTTAAATTCCAGGTGTATTACACATTTAATGTAAATAATTGAGATATAATTGTATCCAAAGGAAGTATGATTTTTTTAAAAAAATGTTGAAACAGGGAAGGACTTCCTAAGCATAAAACAAGACTGAGAAGCCATAAGGAAAAGAATGAAAAATTTGACTGTACAAAAAAATGAAATTCTCATGGAAAAATAAAACTCAATAAAAGACAAATGGCATGAAGTTGTATGTGGGGAGGTGACATTTGTAAGACAACAAACAAAGGGCTGTTATATAAGGAGATCTTGTATGTCAATAAGGAAGAGGCCAACGACTCAATGGAAAATTTGGCATGGATATGAACAGGCAGTTCACAGAAATAAGGCTTATAAACATTATTCAACATTATTCCACATTATTTGAAAGTACTTAAACAAATAAAAAAAAAAGATACATTATTCACGTATGAGACTGGCAAAGACCAAAGTGTTTTGTATTACATGGTGTTAGCAAGCATTTATTACATGTGATTAGTAGGAGTGAAATTTGGTGCAAAGTCTTAGGACACTAATTTGGCAATACTTGATCTATTTAAAATGAAGATAGCCTTGGACATAGGAGTTTCACTACTGGAACTGATACCACAGCTACAGACACATGTATGCAAAGATGTAAGCATTAAGAATCTCATTGTAGCATTTTTAAATAGCAAAATATTAAAGGCAACCTGCATACCTACCAGTAGGATACAAGAAAAATAAATTATGGCACACCACACAGTGGACTATAACGCACGGTCAAAATAATGTGTTGTAAGAAAAGATCTCTGGTCTGTACGTGAAAGGAAGAAAAAAGGTGGAAAGCAGTGGAAAAACTGTCTTTCCTCTGTTTACCTTGATGCCCAACCCCATCAAACTTTTAATTCAGAATGTAAATCGTAAAATCACAGCACTAAAAGGGACCTAGCCTGGCTCTCCTAAAAGCCATCTCAGCTGGAAGATGTTCTATAGTTTCTAAAGAATACAGATTTCTGAAATAACACATACTTGCTGATTCATTGCCCTTGGCCCTTGTTTCAAGATATATATCCATATAATTATACATATAAATATATATCCTTGTGTGTGTGTATGAATGAAATCCAATGCACAGACACGTGTAAATGTTTATATATGCAAAGAGAATTTCTGGAATGATGAAACACGAGTTCTTCCTAGTGGTTGCCTCTGAGGGTGATAGAAAAATCTACTATATACTTTTTTATGGTTTGGATTTTTACTAATTATATTAGTTTTCTATTGCTGAATAGCATTAGCACAAACTCAGTGGCTTCAAACAACACCTATTTATTTATTAGCTCACAGTCTGCATGGGTCAGGAGTTGAGGATGGTGTCTTACCTGGATGCTCTGCTCAGCATCTCACAAGGCTGCCATCAAATGTCAGCCAGGACTGCAGTTCCTTTTGCAGCTGAGGGCCCTTTCCAAACTCATGTGGTCCTTGGCTTTCATTTCCTCACGGTTGTTGAACTCCTGGTGGCTTACATCTTCAAGATAGCAGGAGAGTCTGATCCCTGGATCCTCTTTTAAAGAGCTCAGCTGATTAGGTGAGGTCCACCCAGAATAATCTTCCTTTTGATTCACTTAAAGTCAGTTTTAAGGGCTTTAATTATATCTGCAAAATTCCCTCATCTTTGCCATATCCTATTGGCTGGAAGCAAATGACAGGATGCCAGGAAGCAGGAGTCACTGGAGACTTCCTTGAATTCTGCCTAACACACCAATCTTACCAACTATAAAACCACCATCACCATCACAGTAATATCTGACCCTCATATAGGACTTATTTCATAGTGGGCACAGTTCCACTTTGCATATATAAAGTCACCAAATCGTTAGAACCATTCTAGGAACTCTGATTACCTTCATTTTACAGATAAGGAAACAAGCATGGAGTTAAGTAATTTACCCAAGGTCGAGGGCTAACAAGTATTGGAGCTAGCATAGGAACCAAGGCATTCTAAGTTCAGAGATCTGTGTTCCTTACTACACTCTGTGTACATTTTTCAAACACAGTGGTTAAAAAAAATTTTTTTTAACTGAGGCTGTATAACACATATGTCAACACTTGTGGCTTAAACAACCACAGCATTTATTTTGCTCTTGAATCTGCATGTTAGGCAGGGGATGGCTATGTCTGCTCCACTCAGCATCACCTGGAGTGGTTTGAACACTGGGAGCCTGAATCATCCGGAGGGCTCACTGCCATGCCTGGCAGGTGATGCTGTCAGCTGGGGGCCTCATTGCTCTCTACATGGGCCTCCGTGAGACTATTCTGCCTTCCTCACAGCATGGTAGCTGGGTTCCAAGGCAAGTAGCCTCATGAATGAGAGAGTGAGCCAGGTGGAAGCTATGTAGCTTTTTATGACCTGTCTTGGAAATTTATGCAGGTTCATTTCTCCTTCAGTCGATTAGTTGAGGTAGTAACAAAGTACTACACGGGTTAAAAGGAAGGAGAAATAGACTTTACCTCTGAATGGAGAGTGGCAAGGATTTGGAAGAGCATGAGGACCTCTTAAATATTAAATAATGAAACATCAGTGTGATGTCCATCTTTCTTTTTCCTATTTTTGTACTCCTAGATCACCTTTCTCCTTACATTTCCCTTAGGGTGGAGAACACATGAACTTTTAAATTCCCATCACGTTTTTGCTGCTGTCTTTGAACCTGGATAATTATATTTTCCTTCTTTTGGCTGACATTTCAGGAAAGAATCCTGAGTTAGGACTATCCAGGACATGTTAGCTCTTATCGTCTAAGAAAATAGGGAAGGGTGAAATAGACATAACCATTCAGTCGTTCATTCATTCAACAAAAATATACAGGCATACCTTCGGGACACTGTGGGTGTGTTCCAGAGTACCACAATGAAGCAAATATAACAGTAAGGTGAGTCAACTGAATTTTTTGGTTTCCCAGTGCATATAAAAGTCATGTTTAGGGTAGGGAGGGGATAGCTCAGTGGTAGAGTGTCTTCCTAGCATGCTTGAGGTCCTGGGTTCGATCCCCAGTACCTCCATTAAAAATAAGTAAACAAACCTAATTACCTCCCCGCACCAAAATAATAGTAGTAATAATAAATAGAAGGGACAAAGAATTTTATGTAAAATGACTATAACTCAATAAAAAAAGTTGGAAAAAAAGTCATGTTTACATGTTACTGTAGTCTATTAAGTGTACAATAGCATTATGTCTAAGAAAACAATGTAATACCTTAATTTTAAAATACTTTATTGCTAAAAAATGCTAACCATCATCTGCACATTCAGGGAAATATACTAACAACAGAGATCACTGATCACAGGCCACCATAACAAATATAATAATGATGAAAAAGTTTGAAATTCTGGGAGAATTTCCAAAATGTGACATAGAGACACAAAGGAAGCAAATGCTGTTGGAAAACCAGTGCCAATAGACTTGCTCAATGCAGCGTTGCTGCCATAAACCTTCAATTTGTGAAAAACACAATACACATCTGCAAAGTGCAATAAAGTGAGGTGTGCCTGGGTTGAGTCCCCACTTTGCATGAAGCACAGCTCCAGGGAAAGAGTAAGAGATGCAGACAGTCTTTGCCCTCATGGAACCTTTGCTTGTGGAGGGAGAGAGAAAGAAAATCAACAATTTCATTGTTAATCCCACCATACGTTCTATCCTGCTCTTCCTCAGGGCGAGCCTTTGATTACTCTGAAGTGGGGAAAATCAAAACCACTACCCTCACAGGTTTTCAGTGGGCCTTTGTCTTGTCAGGGACTGATGCTTCCTAGAACCCAAGTCCTCAAAAAGAAGGCTGCTGTTACATTAAAATTGGTAACATAGTTCCCAAACTGGGTACTGAGGCCCCCCAGCTGCTAAAATGAACTCTTAGGTGTGCTGCGAGATATTCTAAATTGTTGAGGGACACTCAAGGACAACTGTGGAACATCACACAACTACTACTATTTAGTCATTTGGATCTAACCAAATAGCAGGGACTATTTGTTATTTCTTTTGGCTTAGTGGTAAGTGGAAAAAATTACTGAGACATTAAGAACACCAACTTTAAGCCAAGAAGGTTTGGGAACCTCCAGTACCTCGTCCATCAACTTTCCTGATACTTCCTGATGTTTTCTCTACGGTGAACACACGCTGGTTTGAGCCGTTCTTTCTCTGGGGCAAGGTCTTACCACCTGGGCCTCCTGCAGAGACTTCTTCCTGAGCCTTCAGAGGGCATCTTCAGGTGGGCATCATTTCCCACCTACCTCCTCCCCATCTTCCTCCCGGCAGCCTCTCCCCTTTGCACTCGGCTGTTTCAGGGTCCGCCCAGGTGCTGGCACCTCCCTATGGAAATAGTCAAGTCTCATTCCTCACAAGTGCCTTGTGACTTGCAGATTTTGCATCCCCGGCCTTCTCTCCTCTGCCCAGTAAGGGGTAAGTGTGAGGGGATCATTGTGCAGGGCTATGGTTGGTTCTGCACCCTGATATTAATTTCCATGTGAACCCCTGGTGAGATGGGAAAGTCCTATCCCTTTCATCAACATACCTTAGAACTGGTTTCTTGTCCATTAATATCCTGGGGCTACTGTGCTGAGATAGCATTTGCCTTGACTAAGCACCCTGCCTTTACAATTAACAGTGCATATCCAGATCTGATCTGGTGGGGGTGGAGGGGGGTGAAGGACCTGAATGAGGATAGGACAAGAAAAGCATTTAGCCCACATTACAGTGTGATATGCACAAAAAAGAAGGATGCAGAAGACTTTACTAAAGTACTAGCTCTACTCTGGAGGCTGGATGGAGAGGATTTTAAATGATTTACAGACAGGACACACCTGAACTGCAACTCCAAGGGACAGTAAGAGCTACGCAGACATTTAAGTGGGGAAGGAAAAGGCTTCCAGCCAGAGGGAACAGCATGTCCACAAAGGTGACCCCTAGGTCACAGTTCATTCTAGGCACTGCAGATAGTCCATGCAAACCTGAACCAAAGGGCTACAATCAACAGGAGAGGGACCACATCCCTGGTTTGCATAAGGTAGGAGTGAATTTGCTTACGTATTATGTCTAGTGTTTTACTCTTAGGTTATAGGTAGCCAAATTCAGAGGAAACTGGGGCTAAGTACATAGGCTTCTCATTGCTGCTCTGCCTCTAACCTCCAAAGTTCTTGATGAGAAGGCCACATGATTATGTGACATCAGTTAAAACACAGGAGCTCTTGGACTGAGCTCCCAGTTTCCAGGAAAAAAGGCAAACCTGATCGTGTCTGATCATGCCAACCTCAGGCTGAAACCTTTCAATGTTTCCGCATGGCCCTCAGGATAAATTCCCAACTCCTTACCAGATAGAGGTCCCGGTCACAGTCAGCTGACTACCGTCAGCCCTCCCCACTCTCCCACCTCAAACACTGCTCCAGCCAAACTACCTGCAGTCCCACCTACAAGAGGCAAGGAAGCTGATCCCCGCCTAGAGCCTCCCGGTGGGAAGCACTGCTGCCGATGCCTTGATTTTAGCCCAGTGAGACCTGTGTGGGATTTCTGATGTGCCCAACTGCAAAATAATGCACTTGAATGTTTAAACCGCTGAGTTAGGGTAATGTGTTAAAGCAGCAAGAGAAGAGCGATGCCGGCTACACACACCGTGAACAGGCCACGTAGGCAGGCTTCTCTTCTCCTTTCCATACTTTCTTCTCACTCTTTTGTGGTGGTGTTACCCTTTCAGAGACCCTCTGAGGGTTATCTAATCCCGTCTCACTTGAGGTGATGTCAAAGATGAGAGCAGAGGGCTTGCAGAGTCATTTGCTCTGCGTCTTACACCCCAGAAGTGGCAGAGCCCTTTCCAGAGGATTGGCCCGGTCTCACAACCCTTTGTGAGGGCACCTTGGCCAGGAGTAGCCCTGTGCCAATCAGTTTAGAATCTAGAGAAATGCCCAAGTCTCTGCTGGCCAGGGAAAAGGGCTGACACTAAGACACTTTTGTTATTAACTCTGGGCAACCAGCCATGGAGGTCCAGGAAGAGGGAAGTATGGTATTTACACATGGCTTTGCAAGAACAGGGCCTCTGCAGATACAATGTGGTCCTGATAGCAAGCTCTCTTATGACTACTTTAAAAAGCTCCAACCACTCCCTGTGACTACATGAGGGGTTGTGAGGTATGGCCAGAGTCATTTAGACATGCTGCCCCTGTGTGCGGTCTGTTGTGTAACCACTATCCCACATTTTATACTTTATTTAACTTCACCCAGATATCTGGGGAAAATTTTCTCTGACTTCCATGTCATGTGCATGGTATCAGTATTGCTTACCCGAGAACCTGGACAGTGCTTAAATGAAGTCAGATGAATACTGAATGAATAAAGGTATGTGAATTCAGATGGGTGCTTTCTTTGTGAGCTCACACAGATGTCTGAGGAGATCAGAGTGAGAGTTAGAGCCCTCATCTGACATTCCCCTCCTGTTGAGGCAATCATGGGGCTGCTGAGATTGGAAGGTGGCCCAGACCTTGAAGCAGCATTAATTAGTGTACCTATTAGAAGGTAAGCCAGATAACTCCTTGAAAGGTCAAAGGGTAAAATGCTTCCAAAACTCTTTATTATCATTATCCCTGGGAAGTAAAGGAATGCCAAGGGGGTGCATGTGGCAATGCCTCAGATTTTGTGCAAAGTAACTGGAGAGCCATTATTAGCAGGGGTTCCTCAGATCAGTGGAATGCTGTGAGCCTCCTGGCTTGTGGCTGGATCTAATATGGGCACATAGTTTTAAGGCTTGTCTTGTCTGGTACAATATTTGGGAAAATACTTGTTCAGTAGTGAGCAAAGTATTACTAAGTACCCAGTTGAAGTTAGATGGTATGAACTGTAGTAGGCCACATCAGCATGGTCACATAATGGCTTTAAAGACACAGGATCTGAAGTAGAACTGGGGAAAGCAGACCATATGGATGACTCTGGGGTGGCTAGTTGGATAGTACATGAGGAAGTCTTGAATATTAGGGTGTTGAAATAGTGCACAGTAACTTAAAGCACTGCACAGGTAGGGCCAGGACAGAGTTAAATTTTACCCAGCAGTGGGCAGGTGGACCTGCTGACAAAGGAAAGCTAAGTTAAAAGTATTGATAAGGCAAAGAGTTGGCTCAGTAAAGAGAAGGGAGGGGAGGAAAAAGAAGTTAAAGGAACAGAATGGCTCTAGAGCAGTGGTTCTTTTTTTTGTATTGAAGTATAGTTGATTTACAATGTTGTGTTAGTTTTAGGTGTACAGCAAAGTGATTCAGTTACAGACATATATATATATTCTTTTCCAGATTCTTTCCCATTATAGGTTATTACAAGATACTGAATATAGTTCCTCATACTATACAATAGGTCCGTCTTGTTTATTTTATATATAGTAATGTGTATCTATGAATTCTAGACTCCTAATTTATCACTCCCCCATCCTCCATGTTCCTCTTTGGTATCCATAAATTTGTTTTCAATGTCTTGTGAGTCTATTTCTGTTTTGTAAATAAGTTCATTTGTATCATTATTTTAGATTCCACATATAAGTGATATCATAAGGTATTTGTCCTTCTCTGTCTGACTTCACTTAGTATGATTATCTCTAGGTCTATTGATGTTGCTGCAAATGGCATTAGTTCATTCTTTTTTGTGGCTGACTAATATTCCATTGTATAATATACCACATCTTCTTTATCCATTCATCTGTTGATGGACATTTAGGTTGCTTCCATATCTTAGCTATTGTAAACAGTGCTGCTGTGAACATTGGGGTGCATGTATCTTTTTGAATTAGAGTTTTCTCCAGATAATATGCCCAGGAGTTGGAATGCTTGATCATACGGTAACTCAATTTTTAGTTTTTTAAAGGAACCTCCATAATGTTCTCCATAATGGCTGCACCAAACCACATTCCTACAAGAAGTGTAGGAGGGTCCCCTTTTCTTACACCCTTTCCAGCATTTATTATCTGTAGACTTTTTGATGACAACCATTCCAGCTGATGTGAGGTGATATTGTAGTTTTGATTTGCATTTCTGTAATAATTAGCAATGTTGAACATCTTTTCATGTGCCTGGTTGCCATCTGGATGTCTTCTTTGGAGAAATGTCTGTTCAGGTTTTCTGCCCATTTTTGATTGGGTTATTTGTTTTTGCTTTTGTTTTTTTAATTTGAGCTGTATAAGCTGTTTGTATATTTTGGAAATTAATCCCTTATCAGTCGCATTGTTTGCAAACATTTTCTCCCAGTCCATAGATGGTATTTTCATTTTGTTTGTGGGTTTTTTTTTTGCTGTGCAAAAACTTTTAAGTTTAACTAGGTCCCATTTGTTTGTTCTTGCTTCTATTTCCATTACTCTAGGAGATGAATCAAAAAAAATATTGCTGCAATTTATGTCAGAGAGTGTTCTGCCTATGTTTTCCTCCAGGAGTGCTATAGTATCCCGTCTTAGATTTAGGTCTAATCCATTTTGAGTTTATTTTTGTTTTTTTTTTTTAACGTTTGTTTGTTTGTTTTTGAGGGGGGAGGTAATTACATTTATTTATTTATTTATTCTTAGAGGAGGTCCTGTGGATTGAACCCAGGACCTCATGCATGCTAAGCATGTGCTCTAGTGCTTGAGCTATATCCTACCCCCGAGTTTATTTTTGCATATGGTGTTAGAGAATGTTCTATTTCATTCTTCTGCATAATAGCTGTCCAGTTTTACCAGCACCACTTATAGAAGAGACTGTCTTTTCTCCATTATATAGTCTAGTCTCCTTTGTCATAGATTAATTGACCATAAGTGCTTAGGTCTATTTCTGGGCTTTCTATCCTGTTCCATTGATCTATGTGTCTGTTTTTGTGCCAGTACCATACTCTTTTGATTACTGTAGCTTTGTAGTGTAATCTGAAGTCAGGAAGTGTGATTCCTCCAGCTCTGTTCTTCTTTCTCATGATTGTTTTGGTTATTCAGGATCTTTTGTGTTTCCTTACAAATTTTAAAGTTATTTGATCTAGTTCTGTGAAAAGTGCCATTGGTAATTTGACAGGGATTGCACTGAAACTGTAGATTGCTGTGGGGAGTATGGTCATTTGAACAATATTGATTCTGCCAACCCAAGAGCACAGTATATCTTTCCATCTGTTTGTGTCATCTTCAGTTTCTTTCATTAGTGTCTTGTACTTTTCAGAGTACAGGGCTTTTGCTTCCTTACGTAGGCTTATTCCTAGGTATTTTATTGTTTTTGATGTGATGGAAAATGGGATTGTTTCCTTAATTTCTCTTTCTAGTAGTTTGTTGTTTGTGTATAAAAATGCAACAGATTTCTACATATTAATTTTGTACCCCACAGCTTTACCAAATTCATTGATGAGGTCTAGTAGTTTTCTGGTGGCATCTTTAGGATTTTCTATGTATAGTATCATGCCATCTGCAAAGAGTGACAGTTTTACTTCTTCCTTTCCAATGTGGAGTCCTTCAACTTCTTTTTCTGGCTAAAGGTTTGTCAATTTTGTTTATCTTTTCAAGAACCAACTTTTAATTTTATTGTTACTTTCTATTGTTTTTTTAGTTTCTATTCCATTTATTTCTGCTCAGAAATTAAGCCCTGCTGGCCTTCAAAGCCAGATGTTGTGGGGGTTTGTCTTCTGGTGCCAGACCTCCAGGCTAGGGAGCCTGACGTGGGCTCAGAACTCTCACCCCTGTGGGAGAACCTCTGCAATATACTTATTCTCCAGTTTGTGGGTCACTCACCCCAGGGGTTATGGGACTTGATTATATTGGGAGTCCACCCCTCCAGCCCATCTCACTGTGGGTCCTTCTTTGTATCTTTAGTAGTAGAAGATCTTTTCTGGCAGGTTCCAGTCTTTTTCATAATTGGTTGTTCTGCAGATGGTTGTGATTTTGGTGTGCTCGTGAGAGAAGGTGAGCTCAGGGTCCCTCTACTCCACTACTTGTCCACTCTCCTTCAGTCACTCTGGTGGTTTACAGTCCCTGCCAGGCAGCGGGCTCCAGACTTGACTCTCTGGTGCTGATGCTGCGGCCGGCAAGGGTGCAGGTGTGGCTGCGGCTGGACTACTGTGGCAGCACTAGCGGCTGCAGCTGCAGTGGAGGTGGCTGTTGGGCCCTCTTCCCTCTTCAGACTCCCTAGAGCAGTGGTTCCTAAAGGATAATTCCTGAATCAGCAGCATCAATATCAATTGGGAACTTGTGGGAAATGCTTATTTTCAGGACCTGCCAAGTCAAAATTCGGGGGGTGGGTCTCAAGCAATTCTTGATTTAGGAAACCTTACAGGTGATTCTGATGTACGCTAGAGTTTGAGAACCGCTGGTCTTGAAACAGCAAATGAACCTGGAGATCTCAGAGATGAGCAGTGTCCCCTAAAAAGGAGATGCAGAGGCCTGTTGTACCGGTGGATGGCTGATGTGATGTGGTAAGAGTCAGCGGTATAGAAGAAGAGGCGAATACTGAAGTTCAGATTTCAGGCGGGTCATCTGATGACCGAGGATAAAATCAAGGGTTAGAATACAGGGAAAAAGAGATCCAGTTGATCATATCATCAAGGAAGGTGAAGGTGAGCCTTAGAGGGCAGTATGTGAGGGTGAGGAGGATTTGGAGGTAGTAGTATAATGAGGTATCAAATGACTGAGAATTGTGACAGATGAAAGGTTTAGCCATGAAAGTGGTGAGCAAGGACCGGGACAGCCCCTGGTCCTCTCTCCCCTTCGGTTGGGAAAATGGGAAAAACCAAGTAATTCTTCTACTGGCTATAAGAAAAAGGTACCAGGAAGTATCTGCCTGACTAGGGGAAAAGGGGTGGCTGCCTAGGAGAAGAGAGGTCCACGTTAAAGAAAGGAGGTGAGGACAAATGGGAGCATTAACCCATACACAACAAGGGTTCTTAGCCCACCGCTAAAGGGAACCAGACTTGGGGATGAGTAGACAATAGTTCAAGCAGACGTGACAAAAGTTCTCCTGAGTAGCCAGCATAACTAAAGTGGCTCAAGAAAACAGTAGATTGGGAGGTCAGATCAGTGAAACAGCCAAGAGAGAAACACTAAGTGAAAAGAGGATGTCTAGAGCCTGGAGAAAACACACACGTAAAGACAATACAGTCCAACTTTCAACATTAAGTTGTATTGACACAAACTCTTTCACTAAAAAAAAGGAACAGAATGGTGGCATGGGAAATTGGTTGCTATATTTCTGGAGGGTATAATCACAGCTTTCAGAGACCATTTAGAGGAAAGAAACATTACTGACAGCAGAGGTAGGAACAAAGATAAATCCACATTTAAAATTTGCAGTTACTGTTTAAGCAAGGAGTCATGGTCATAGTGGATTCCCATTCTAATAAAGTTGGGACAACCCCCCAAATGCCAATGTGACATTCTTAAATAAAGCCCTTTAATTTTATGATATTCCTTTGTTTAGTATGGAGAGGGAAAAAAAGGGAGTGTTTTATAATTTAGTCAGAAAAAGTTACACAATATATATGCTTTATTTCCATGGATTTCTAAAATCATACACTTAAAAAAAATCTCTTCCTTAAATCAAATTTACCCCACTATATAATACTATGAAACCAACCAAACTGACACAATAATTGCTCTCCAAAGACAGTAACAGACTGTAAGATCTAATAAATTGTAAAACATAAGAGACTGCAACCAACTGGTTAAAAACAAAAGGAAAAACTAAAGAGCTTGCCCCTTTGTAACAATTTACAGAACTCTGTTTAATAAACATGAAAAATCTGCTTTGGATAAGGCATTGCTTCATCCCTTGTCAGAGAATAAGGCACACAAGCATCAGCATGACAGAACACAAATATGTAAGAAAATCTGAAGACAGCAGATGGTACAAATGCCACAAAAAAGCAGGTACTTCTGGGGCACTATTATATCAAAGTAACATTAAACTGTGCAAATGTGAAACTTACAGCAACTCAATTTTCCTTCTCTAATAAAGGTTAATCATTTTTTACAGACGATCAACCTGAAAGAACAAAGGAAATAGCCAATTTCCTAAAACTACTTTATTCTGGAAAAAAAAAAAGTTTTGTTTCTCAGTATCAGGCACATTTAAAAAAACAATTTAACTGGTGTAATATTTTAGAATAGTACATAAACAAATTGACAGCAACAAATAATTTTAATGGTACATTCAGGCGTTTACATTTGAAATGACATTGATTCAAGTCCTTTTTGTGTGAATTCTATGGTTATGAGCAAGTATCAATATTTTGTTAATGTTAATTTTGAACAAATATTTTGTTATGTTTAGGTATGTTTTTCAAAACAGTTAAAACTCCAACATACGAGATCTGGGGGCAGAGATACTGAAAAAATAATACTTTGGTAAGATGTTATTAGAGCCAACATATTACAGTAATTATTTCCTGAAGTTATTTCTGAAACAACAGCCTAGGTCTCACGTTACTGTCTTTTGTGAATATTATAACATAAGTGCATTGAAACAAGACTCTGCCAGTAGTCAAAACTCACTAAAGCCCTTGGCAAATTAAACTTCAGTCAGGATCAAAATATGTGCCATAAAGAAATGTTAGCATTCACTATACATCTTACTCATAATCTCATATACTTTGCCCATTTCATTGTTTCACCATCTCAGGAAACTGTGGCTCCAAATGTAATGTTAACTTTTCACAAATCAGTCATCCTAAAATGTGAGCTGTTTCTCACCAGGAAATGAACTACCTTAAAAGCATACTTCCAGAAAACTTAACTAGATGTAAATCTAATAACATTAGTAAAGCCAGATAAATAGAAGAAAAATACAAATGTATCATGGAATAAACAAAACTCTAATATTGCACTGGAGTGTTACGGAAAAGAGGAATACAACAAATATATAATTTTTAAAAATTGTACATGCCTCTTGAGCAAGAGGACTCAGGAATTCTAGTAATTAATGTTAAGTACCTAACACCTTTTTAAAAATTCACTTTAATGTTGGCAATCCTTAAATATCATTGTCTCAACCAGTGCTCCTCTAAGACTGCCACATGGTTACCTCAGACATCAATATGAATTCCATGTTTTGAAGACATCATCTGTCTGGTCCCTGTGAAATACATAATGAATGAACAGATGTGAGGTAAAGACGATGTGATGATTACATAAAGCCAGAATGGCAAAGGAGAAGTCTTTCCAAATGGGCACATCCACAAGCCATGGCGAATTCCATCTCGGACATGGTGTGAGGTCCAGGATATAAATAACATCCAGGGAAGAAAGCACCATGAGTCTTTGAGCTTGAAAAGGTGCATAGTAAACTTCAGGGTCAGAACCACAACGGGTATCACAGTAGAACAGTGAAGGAAAGGTCTTCGAGGAAGAGCCAGAGCAGCCTGCAGGGGAAAAGCAGGAGCTAGTATCATTTCCTTCTCCGCAAACAAAATTTGATAGATGCTTCCTAATATTTGTAATCATCTATTTTCCTGCAGGCTATTGGAAATGCAAAGGAGACATTTTCTATGCCACCTCAAAATATACTTTGCATTAAATATGGGGTTTTTTTTTTTTTGAGGGAGGGTTAATTCAGATTATTTATTTATTTTTAAGTGGAGGTATTGGGGATTGAACCCAGGTCTTCATGCATGCTGAACATGCACTCTACCCCTGAGCTAAACCCTGCCCCTAGATATGAAATCAAGATCTCAAGAACATGTGGTTAATTTAAGTTTCATATTATTTGCTTAGAAAAGTCACAATACATACATAATTTATGTCCTAAATGTATGTTTGTGTAAATTTGGAGTTTTAAAGAATTGTCTTGGGCCTCTAAGAGCATTGAAAAATGTTTCACAACTGAACAAAATATTCTTCAGTTAAACTTCTTAAAAATCGAAGTATGGTTGATTTTTCAATGTTATAGTAGTTTCAGGTGTATAACATAGTATTCGAAATTTTTATTGACGATACTCCATTTACAGTTATTATAAAATAGTGATCATATTCCCTGTGCTGTACATCTTTGTATCTTATTTATTTTTCATCTAGTTGTTTGTACCTCTTAATCCCCTTCCCCTATCTTACCCCTCTTCTTCACCCATTCTTCAATTAATAAAGGCATTAAAGGGGAGTATTTTCATTGTAAACACTTCATATTAGCCTTGAATACTTTCATAATTTATTTACAACAACATTAGAGAGTATATTATTTTAAATAAGTATTCAAAAGCTGAGTTAAACTTCAGTAATATTTCTAAACCACTGTAAAAATGTAATCAATATGAAATGAAAATTTCAGGCTTAACCCCCGAATGACCGAGGAGTAAGGTTTTATTCTCACATATACTAAAGGCTAGTTTCCAACTAGATAATTTCTAAAAAGGAGAAAGCTGAGGATAGAGAAGACTGCCTAAATTCAAATCTCCCCACACATCCCCACACCACATTACAGAACAAGGACAAATAAAACTGTATCAAGCCCCACTCAACATAGCTAGAAGTCAGAGAATGCCCAAACTTCAAATACTCTAAAGTATTAAAATAAACACCAAATCAGAGCTCTCTCTTACATACTCCTGCCTGAAGCCAGGAAAAGCCAATGCTGAAGAAAGATGAAGGGAAATCTAAGATTGATCTAAAGTTACCATCAGAAAAAGAAAGTTCACCCCACATGTGAAAATACCAAAAAGGGTCCTGGTAGATCAAAGTAGTGACTACAGAGAAAAGACTTAAAAGTGGGCATGATTCAAGGTTGTAAAAGGCATTAGTTCTGGCTGGGGGAGAAGATGGTACAAAGGAAGGGAGAGGTAGCCTTTGAAGACTGAGTGATGAAGGGAAAAAAAGAAGTCACAGAGGCAAAAATTAGGTCCCTATTAAAAAAAGTTAGAGGACACCACCTTTCCACCACATTAAAAAGAAAGTCATCCATTGAAGAGTCTGTACCTTGTCACGCTGTCAAATCAGATCACGCTTAAACTGGGAATCCTGTAAACCCAGGGTTCTTTAACTCCCACCTACAGAATGAACATCAATCAAGTTTATTGATTTGATGTTCCTACATCCCTATTTCCTCTCCCTTCTCCTCCACACTTAGTTGTTTTATTTCTCCTTGGTCAGAACATATAACATTTCTGTCTTATGCCATTTTTGTCTCCACCTTTGTTTTTAAGTTCTACACCCACAATATGTCGTGCTCCTCAATGGCAGGGTGGGACAGGGGTGCCTACGGTAATCACTACTGAGAGGAGAGCCACAGCCTCATGTTGAGATGATGAGCAGTTACGCTCTGGATGTGTGGAGGAATAGGGACTCTTCACACTTTTATTTGTGAAGCCAATTTACAGTAATAGATGCTAAGGAAGAAACAAGAAATTTCTCTTGCTTGGTTGACTTCTAAAATAATCCATGCAGATTTTTCATTCATAGATAAACAGTGAAAGAAGAAAAGGACATTACCATAAAATTATAGAAGTAAAGCTAGATAACTTAAAAATATAAGTAAAAATAGATACTTAAAAACAAGTATATATTACTTATATGTGGAATCTAAAAAGTACAACCAACTAGTGAATATAACAAAAAAGAAGCTGCCTCACAGATATAGAGAACACATAGTGATTACCAGTGGGGAAAAGGAAAGAGGGAGGGGGCAATTTAGGGGTAAAGAAGTAAGCGGTACAAACTATAAGGTATAAAATAAGCCACAAGCATATATTGTACAACACAGGGAATATAGTCAATATTTTATAATAACTATAAATGGAGTATATAACCTTTAAAATTGCAAATCACTATATACTGTACACCCGTAACTTACATAATATTGTACAGCAACTATATGTCAATAAAATGAATAAATTTTTAAAATTAAGTATCATAAATACTCATTCAGTTTTGATATTTATTCCTCAGGACCACATACAATCTGATGGTGAATGTGAAAAAATTTTAATACTTCATTCAAAAATAAGGATCAATACATGCAGTATGCTATACTTTATCCGCAGTCTCTCATTTAATCTTTAAAACATTCCTATGACTTAGGAATTATTTTACAGAGGAGGAAACTGGGACTTAGAGAGGCTAGGTAAATTCCTTATGGTGTACAGTTATCAAATGGCAAAGCTGTGGTCTGGTTCTAGCTCTGTCTGATTCTATGGCTCATATTCTTAACACAACTGCTTCTAAATGATTCAAAGAATAAATACAGTATACAGCCTAAATTTTTTTTTAAAATTACAACAGGAATACTTAAATTCTAGATGAATGCATTTATAAATCACACTTTGTTTTTGTTTTATTGAAGTACAGTTTATTTACAATGCTGTGTTAGTTTCAGGTGTACAGGAAAATTATTGTTATACATATATGTGTGTGTATATATATATACATTCTTTTTCAGTTTATTTTCCATTATAGTTTATTACAAGATATTGAATATAGTTCCCTGTGCTATACAGTACGTCCTTCTTGTTTATCTGTTTTATATATAGTAGTGTATATCTGTTAATCCCAAACTTAATTTAAACCTCCCTCTCAGCCTTTCCCCTTTGGTAACCATAAGTTTGTTTTCTATGTCTGTGAGTCTATTTCTGTTTCATAAATAAGTTCATTTGTATCATTATTGTAGATTCCACATATAAGTGATATTATATGATACTTGTCTTTTCTGACATATTTCACTTAGTATAATAATCTCTAGGTCCATTCATGTTGCTGCAAATGGCATTATTTCATTCTTTTTTATGATTCAGTAATATTCCATTGTATACAAATATACATATATACTACATCTTCTTTATCCATTCACATGTCAAGGGACATTTAGGTTGCTTCCATGCATTGGTTATTGTAAATAGTCCTGCTATGAACATTGCAGTGCATGCATCTTTTTGAATTAGTTTTTTTTCTGGTTATATGCCCAGGAGTGGGATTGCTGGATCACATGGCAACTCAATTTTTAACTTTTTAAGGAACTTCCAATACTGTACTCCATAGTGACTGCACCAATTTACATTTCCACCAACAGTGTGTGAGGGTTTCCTTTTCTCCACACCCTCTCCAACATTTATTTGTGTTCTTTTTGATGACAGCCATTCTGACAGGTGGGAGGTGACATCTTGTTGTTTGATTTGCATTTCTCTAATAATAAGTGATGTTGAGCATCTTTTCATGTGCCTGTTGGCCATCTGGATGTCTTCTTTGGAAAATGGCTGTGCAGTTCTTCTGCCCATTTTTTGATTTTTTAAAAATTGAGCTGTATGAGCCATTTGTATATTCTGGAAATTAATCCCTTGTCAGTCACATTGTTTGAAATATTTTCTCCCATTCTGTAGATACTGTCTTTTCATTTTGTTTATGGTTTCGTTGCTGTGCAAACACTTTTAAGTTTAATTGGGTCCCTTTTGTTTATTCTTGCTTTTATTTCCATTACTCTATGAGCTGGTTCAAAAAAAAAATACTGCTGTGATTTATGTCCGAGAGCGTTCTGCCTATGTTTTCCTCCAGGAGTTTTATAGTGTCGACTCTTAAATTTAGGTCTTTAATCCATTTTGCATTTATTTTTGTATATGTTGTTAGAGAATGTTCTAATTTCATTCTTTTGCATATAGCTGTCCATTTTCTCTGCACTACTTATTAAAGAAACTGTCTTTTCTCCATTGTATATTTTTGTCTAGATTAATTGACCATAAGCACCTGGGTTTATTTCTGGGATGTTCCATTGGTCTGTGTGTCTGTTTTTGTGCCAGTACCATACTGTTTTGATTACTGTAGCTTTGTAGTAGAGCCTGAAGTCAGGAAGCATGCTTCTTCCCTCTGTTCTTTCTTAAGATTGTTCTGGCTATTGGGGTCTTTTGTGTTCCCAGATAACTTTTAAAATTATTTGATCTAGTTCTGTGAAAAATGCCATCGGTAATTTGATAGGGATTGCATTGAAACTGTATCTGGTTTTGGTACTGGGTTGATGGTGGCCTCACAGAATGACTTCAGAAGAGTTTCTTCCTCTGCAATTTTATGGATTAGTTTCAGAAGGATAGGCATTAACTCTTCTCTAAATGGTTGGTAGAAATCATCTGTGAAGCCATCTGGTTGTGGACTTTTGTTTGTTGGTAGTTTTAAAATTACTGATTCAATTTCACTACTGGTAATTGGTCTATTCATATTTTGTTTCTTCCTGGTTCAGTTTTGGGAGATTGTACCTTTCTAAGAATTTGTCCATTTCTTCTGTGTTGTCCATTTTACTGGCATATAGCTGCTCCTAGTAGTCTCTTATGATCCCTTGTATTTCTGTGGTGTCAACTGCAACTTCTTTTTCATTTCTGATTTTATGGATTTGAGCCCTCTCCCTTTTTTTCTTGATGAGTCTGGCTAAAGGTTTGTCATTTCTGTTTATCTTTTCAAAGAACCAGTTTTTAGTTTTTTACTCATCTTCTCTTATTTTTAAAAAAATCTCTATTTCATTTATTTCTGCTCTGATCTTTCTGATTTCTTGCCTTCTACTAACTTTGGGCTTTGTTATTTCTCTAGCTGCTTTAGGTATAAGGTTAGGTTGTTTATTTGAGAGTTTTCTTGTTTCCTGAGGTAAGCTTGGATCATTATAAATTTCCCTCTTAGAACTGCTTTTGCTGCATCCCATAGGCTTTGGACCCTCTTGTTTTCATTTTCATTTGTCTCTAAGTATTTTTTAATTGCCTCTTTGATTTCTTCACTGATCCGTTGGTTGTTCACTAGTATATTGTTTAGCTTCCACGTGTTTGTGTTCTTTCATCACCTTTATGATCATTACCCTGAACTCTTTCTCGGGTAAATTTCCTAGCTCCAGTCACTTAGTTCTTCTTCTGGGGTTTTATCTTGTTCCTTCATCTGAAACATATTCCTCTGCTGCCTCATTTTGTCCGAGTTGCTATTTTTTATTTTTATGTATGTGGTAGGTTAGTTACATTTCTCAGCCTTGGATGTAGGAGACATCCCGTGCATTCCACCAGTGCACTCTCCTCTTGTCACCCAAGGTATATGCTGTGTGGGTCCTGTTGTGGAGAGTGACTATGGGCCATCTGGTAGGCTTGGTTGGCCCCTGGTCTGGTTGGTTGCCAGGCCCTCTCTTGTGCTGATGCTGCTGGCTGTTGTTTAGCAGGGCCTGGTTATGAGGTGGCTGGTTGTAGAACTCTAGTCTAGGCGGCCCCAAGGCTCATGCTGGCTCACTGGTGGGCAGAGACAGGGTCCTGAAGACGCTGGGGCTTTTGCCTATCCACTGGCTGGTGAAGCCAGTTCCTGGGGTTAGTGGAGGGCTACTGGCAGGCAGAATTGACTCCTGGAGTCTGGCTGCAGGGCCCAGGGATCCCAGAGCTAGTTTCAGTTTTTTTTGGAGGGGAGTTCTGGTTGCTGTCACAGTTGGGTATGGGGTCCATGGTGTCCTCAAGGTTGCATTGGCCTGCTAGTGCACAGGGTTGGGGCCCAGTTGGTCCCAGGGTAGGGTCTCGCTTGCTATGGGAAGGCTTGGTCTAGAGGGTAGTGCAGGCTTCCTGGTGGGCAGGGATGGTGCCTGCCCGCTGGTGGGTGGAGCAGGGTCTTGGCCCTCTGGTGGGTAGGGCCTTGCTATGGACGTGTCTAGAGGTAGCTCTGAGCTCAGGAAGTCTTTAAGCAACCTTAGTGCTGACAGGTGGGGCTGGGTTCCCACCCAGATAGTTGTTTGGACTGAGGTGTCCTAGCACTGTTGCCTGCAGGGTGTTGAGTGGTGCCAGATCTTGGCACTAACAAGCTAAGATGACAGCCTCCAGCAGGAGTGTTCACACATTTAAATGATTTCCAATAAATATGCCACCAGTGTCTACGTCCCCATGTTGAGCCACAGCTGTCCTCCCCACCCCCGGCCCTGCCTCTCCAGGAGATTCTCCAAGACAAGCAGGGAGGTCTGGCCCAGGCTCCTATAAAATTAATGCTTTGGCCCTGGGTTCCAGTGCATGTAGGACTTTGTGTGTGCTCCTTAAGAATGAAGTCTGTATTTCCCCCAGTCCTGAAGGGCTCCTGCAGTTAAGCCTTGCTGCCCTTCAAAGCCAAATGCTCTGGGGCTCATCTTCCCAATGCCAGACCCCTGGGCTGGGGAGCCTCATGTGGGGCTCAGAGCTCTCACTCCTGTGGCAGAACCTCTGCAATATAATAGTTCTCCAGTGTGTGGGCTGCCCTGGTGTGGGATTTGACTATATCGCAAGTCCACCCCTCTACCCATCTCATTGTGGTTCCTTCTTTATGTCTTTAGTTGTAGATCTTTTCTGGTAGCTTCTAGTCTTTTTGGTACTTCTGCAGAGAGCCATGATTTTGATGTGTTCATTCGAGGAGGTGAGCTCAGGTCTTTTTACTCCTCTATCTTGGCCACTGTCCTAAATCACACTGTTTATAACCTCTACTAACATTCACTGTGAACTCTTTGCCAGGGTGTGTCACTTAACATACTCACTTACTCCTCACAACCACCATATGAGGGAAGTAACATTACAATCCACATTTTACACATGATGAAATTTAGACTTAGAGTAGAGAAATGTTCTGGTAAGAGTACATACTAGGATTCAGACTCTGGTCTGCTTCTGATCATCAGCACTGCTATGCTGCCTCTACTTACAGCAAGAACAGTTAGAATTTGTCTGTAATAAGGAAGTAATGATTCCCTACTTACTGAATTTCTAAATAAATGAGACAACCTGAGAAGTATCTGGTACAGAACTTGGCTCATAATAGGAAGAAATGATCATTTCTTATTGGTTCAACAAATGTTTACTAAACACCTACTAGGTAAGCCAGGGAGTGTTCCAGGCCAGTGTTAGTCTATGAGTTTGTCTGTATTTCTTTCCTGAAGCATTTACAGATTATGAACACATAAACATTCGGTAAATCTGCTGACATTTAGAAAATATTATCTGAACTGCCATTTTAGGCTTAGTTCATTCTCAAGACTAATAAGTTACCATATAGCTAAATCCCTGAAAACTCAATAAAATCCTTCAATTTCTCCACTGGGGACTGTGTCCTAATCAGCCCAATGAAATGCACACCTTGGCCCCAAGGGGGACTTGAGGAATGAACGACTCCATTAAAGTCATTCCCCAGGCCCAGGGATCAGCTTAAAGCTATTCAGCTGTTATGGAGCACCTAGGAGCTGCACATTAACTGTAAAACATGAAGGATAGGGGGAAAGTGTAAGTGTGTCCCTGCAGAAAGAACCCTGATACAGAGAGGACCAGGATGGCCCTGAGAATGACCCCCATTACTTTCAAGCAGTTGGCTAACTTCCCTTCAAGACTTGGCTAAGCACATCCTTTGCAAAGCCAGCATGGAACTCCTTGGGTACAATTAGTGAGCCCTTGCCCTGGGCACATCGACGGCACTTTGTGATGCCAGGTAATGTGGTCAGCCACACATCTGAGTGCACCCCCAGGGCAGCACTCAGGGCTCAGTAAAGTTGGATGAATGGGCTTTCCTGTTTTGAAATAAGGCTCATCTTCTCTAGCTCTAACTCAAACGATGCTGTGAAGATCAATATAATGGTGTGAAAGAAATTAAAGGAAAGACCAGAAGAATTAAACACATCGACTTCTTACCTTTAAAGACAGGGATCCAGCTAGAAAAAAGTGATCTACATCAATAACAGAGGCTAAAAATCCAGCTAAAACGATTTCTCCAAAGTCAGTCTTCTTCTTGATTCCGATGACTATTGCCCAGGACCACATGCCAATCATACAATGTACTGAGTTATCTGAGAGGGCTCGAAGCCAGTCATTTTGTTGAATTACGGAAAACTGAAGAAGTCTATCAGCCACGAAGCAAAACAGCCCCAGACCAAGGCTGGAAATAAGAGATCCAGGGCTGCAAGACTGGAGCAAAGCATGGGTCTTCTCAGTCTCGGATGCCATCACCAACACTACGTTAGCATGTACTGACAGCCATCGGGAGACACACAGCTTCTTCTTGTTTACATTCCCAGTCACCCTAAAATAGAAAGCAGAGAAAAACATTCATGAAGATTATGGGATGACTATGTACACAAAACAGTATCAGCAGTCATTTTACAAGTGTAAAACCAATCTGTGAAAATTATCTTCCTTTCTTTTAACTGTTGTCTGTAGTTTCATTTTATTTGTCCCAGCTTTATTAACATATCACTGATATATAGCGCTGTGTAAGTTTAAGGTGTACCGCATGATGATGTGATACACACATATGTAGTGAAATGATTACAATAAGGTTAGTTAACACCTCCATCACCTCACATGGTTATCATTTTTGTGTGTGGTGAGAACATTTAAGATACACGCTCTTAGCAACTTTCAAGTATTAAAAGAAATGGTATTTCTTAAATTTATATATAATAATATGCCATGTGGCCCAAAGAGAAATTAGCTTTGTAGGAACAACAGTTTAAGACGGTAGCATGTATCAAGGGAAACTTAAGAAAGCCCACTGATTTTAATCTATTACTTTTCTGAGGTCACCAAATAGTTCCATCTTTCAACAATGTATACTACACAGTAGTGGGCATCCACTGTGTCTGTGTACCCAGCAACTACTTTCCATACTTTCTCTGGTAACAGCATCCTTTTCCTTTGGGAAAACTGCTCATCACAATACCCAAATTCTGGAGCTGACTAATTAGAATTCTCTGTCTCATTTATTAGTAGTAGCGATTAACTAGCAATTACTAATTAGTAATAATTGTCCAGGAGTGGTTAATTGTGATTACTCTAGTGATGAAGGTGACCCAGGCTGGGCCAATCAGATTCTTTTTCTCTAATTTTCCTAAGTGGAGCTGATGGAGAAAGTTCCTTTTCTTCTTACAGACCATGGACTCCACTATTTGGAACAGCCCAAGAAAAAAGAATCATAAGGACATCAAGTCCTTAGGTTCAGTCCCCAAGGTTCTCAGAGCTGCCCCAGTTCTGGAAGCTCACTTTTCACTTCTATGAGCTGTCAGAGGATTTTCCCAGTAAATTTCCCAGTAAATCCCCTTTCCCTTCAGTTGCCTCTAACCAAAGAACCTTAGTTGATATAACAAAGCAATTAATGCTGTGCCGAGTGCTCACCTGGCACAGAATATTGAAATCATTTATCCACACACAATATTGTGTGATACCTGAAGTGCTTATTTTATATTGTTTTGTTTTAATTCTGAGACTAAAGAATAATTAAATGATTTATTGAGAACACTTCAACTTCCATTCTGTAATAAAAAAAAACTATACATAGCTCACTGTATATATTCAAAAACCAAAAGCAAAAATGCAAAAGACCTAGACAGGAAAACAACTTTGAAAAAGAGGAACTAAGTTGAAGGACTTACACCATTTGGTTTCAAGTCTTATGATAAAGCCACAGTAATTAAGAATCTGGTATTGGTATGAAGATGGACAAACAGATCAATGAAACAGAAGAGAGAGTGGGATCAGAAATAGATTCACACATACATGGTGAACTGATTTTTGATAAACATGCAGAGGCAAGTCAATGGGGAAAAGATACACCTTTCAACAAATGGTGCTGGAACAACTGGAAATCCATATGTAAAAATAATAAACCTCAATCCATACCTTCTTCCCTATACAAAGATTAACTCAAAATGGATCACAGACCTAAAAGTAAAACACAAAACTATAAACCTTCTGGAAGAAAACACAGGAGAATATTTTTGTCCTTGGGTTATACAAAGAGTTCTTCGTAGCCACATCAAGAGCTCAATCTTTTAAAAACTTGATAAATTGAACTTCATCAAAGTTAAGAACTTCTGCCCTTCAAAAGACAATGTCAAGAGAATGAAAAGACAAGACACAGACTGGGAGGAAATATTTGTGTATCTCATATTTGATAAAGGATTTATATACAGATTAAAGAATTCTCAAAACTTGAGGACAGAAAATGAAACATACAAAAATGGGCAAAAGATTTGAAAAGGTACTTTACAGAGATAATATACAGATGGTCAATAAACACATGAAATATGCTCAACATCATTAATTATTATGGAAATGAAAATTAAAACCACAATGAGATTACAAACATAACTATTAGAATAGCTAAAATTAAAGACTGACCATCCCAAATGTTGGCAAGATGCGGAGCAACCAAAACTCTCACACCTTGCTGGTGGAAATGTAAAATGATACAACCACTTTCCAGTTTCTGAAAAAGTTAAACATACTAATACTATATGACACCATCATTCCACTCTGAGGTATTTACCTAAGAAAAATGAGAGCAAATATCTGCACAAAGATTTGCACATCAGTGTTCATAGCAGCTTTCTCTCCGTTAGCTCTGAACTGTAAACAACCCAACTGGCTAAACAAAATATGGGGAAAAAGAATAAAAGAAACAAAAAAGGGATACAGACAAAACCATGAATGAATCCTAAAATAATACTAAGCCAGAACAACAACAACAAAAAGTAGGTAGTCAAAACCCATTGAACTGTGTAACACAAAGAATGAACCCTAATGTAAACTACGGACTTTAGTCAATAATAAGGTATCAATATTTGTTTATTAATTGTAACAAAAGCACCACATTCATGCAAAACATTAACAATAGGGGGAAATGTGTGCAGAGGGAAAAGGAATATATGGGAACACTCTGTACTCTGTTCAATTTTTCTGGAAACCTAAAACTGCTATAAAAAATAAATTCTATTAATTTTTGAAAAGTAAATAAGAAAAGCATTACGGGAAAATGTTATAATGGTTAAATTTAGGTAATGGATATAATTTAGTTCATTATACTGTACTCTACCTTTATGTTTGAAATTTTCATTTAGAAATACGTTTTTTAAAAGGGTACATAGTATGATTCCATTTATGAAAAATTCTAGAAAATGCAAACTAAGTGACAGAAAGCAGATCAGTGGTTGCCTGGAGACAGGAAGGACAGGAAGCATTAAAAAGGAGCATAAGGAAATCGGGGGGGGGGGCAGATGTGTTCATTATCTTGACTGTGGTGATGGTTTCATGGTCCATAGTTTCATACCTACCTCAAAGCATATCATGCTGTACATTTTAAATAGGTACAGTTTATTACATGTCAATTATACTCCAATAAAGATGTTAAAAAGCAAGGAAAATATACTTCACTGTTGATAACAATAGCAGCCTTTCATATAAAAGGAGCAATCTGAAGACAAGAAAGAGATTTTGGAGATAAAAAGCCTGACTGCCTAAACAAAAAGTCAACAGAAGCAATGCACAGTAAAATGAATGCTTCGAAAAGCACAGTGAACAAGAACACTTTCAAAGAATTTTCCCAGAGCTTGAGGGGGGGAAAAAGGACAGAGTTGGGCACTGAAAGGAAAAAAAAAAAAAAAAGAAAAGAGAAAATCCTTAAGCGTTTCCTAGTCTGAAAAAAACAAGGAAAAAAAAAAAAGGTTCTCTGCAAAGGAAAGTGAACATGATTAATACCCACACTAAATGCCAAATATTGTGGAGCCACAATTACAGAGCTCTGAGTTATGACAGCAGGGTTCTAAACAGGTAATTCTTATGTTCACTAAACAGTAACAACCACTAGGTTAATAGAAAACCAAAATGATGAAAACCACAAAACATTACCTTGAAAGTCAGAAGCAGTATAACTGAATCACTTTGCTGTACACTTGAAACGCTAAATCAACTACACTTCAATTAGAAAAAATCTATATATGGATTGAAAAAAAACAGTACAGCTACTATAATATTGTTCTGGCAGTTTTAATCAATGTAATGAGGCAAGGAAGGGATGGAGGGATGGATGGAAGGAGAGAAAGAAAATTGTGTTATCACCCTGACAGGAAGAAAAAGATCATTACATTAGTGTGTAAGTGAAATGACTTCCTACCCAAGAGAATGAATTGAATAGAATTTAAGTTGCAAAACGTGGCTAATTCAAGATAAACATTAATATATCAGTAGTAATCATAAGGGGACAATATGGGGAAATGTACATTCAGAATAGCAACAAAAACTCAAAGATCAAGGAATCAACTGAACAGGTAACACGTATGAAGCAAAGGACAAAACTGTATTAAAGGATGGAAAAGGCCAACCAGCTAATTAAAGCTCAGGTGGCTTTGGGCTGTGACAACACAGCAAAGGTGCAAGTACAGAATGCCCCTCCTTGTATGGTTCTGGGCAAGGTTGGCCACAGGGGACACTGCATATGGGACTTGGAAGACGGGGGTGAAGCAGCAGCCGTTTTGTTAAACTCTGAAGGTCAGTGTTAGACAGTGTGGAGCTTGTTAAGTGTTCTGCTGACCTGTCAGCTCACCGTGTTGGCATAGGAAGCAGCTGGGTTTGCAGCTCCTTCAGCTCCCACCACATCCTCCATCACCTTCTCCAAATCCTGGGCCAGCATGTATACCCCAAGGTCAGAAGTGCCAGCTCTGCCAGTTACCCATGGGGTCAAAACTGGAGTTGGTGAGAGGCCAGTGCAGGTCCCCCTGTCCTTGTTCTCATCCACACCCACCTTCCCTTCCCAACTGTCTGTCCAGCTGATCTGTGGCAGCTTCAGGCTCAACGGCAGACTCGAGACAACAGCCTGCACAGCTGCTCTCCCAGCCCCACAATTACAGAAGGTCTAAGCCCTGTGATTAATTTCTTACCCTTTAGCATGCAAAGCGGTTCTGCTGCTTTGATGAACTGCACTGACACAAGAGCCAGGGCATTTAACTGAGTAAGAAGACAACATGGGTGGTAGTTTCTCAAATTAATCCACAATGTAATTCTAATCAAAATCATAAAGGGATTTTCTTCTAGCAACTTCACAAACTTTCTAAATTTTATTTGAAAGAGTAAATGCCGATAAACTTCAAAAAAGTAGAGTAATGTGAATACTGAAAGGTAAGTACAAAGTCCAAGACAGATCAAGTGTGTATGGGGAGGAGGAAATGTATGTCTAATTTCAAATCAGTAAGGAAAGATTATTTCACTCAGATGCTATATCAGTTAGGATTCTTAAGTGCACAGAACAGAAAACACTCTGGCAGTAAAAGAGAAAAACATTTATTAAAAGGATATTTGGAAAGGGGAGGGTATAGCTCATTGGTAGAGCAGGTGTTAGCATGCATGTGGTCCTGGGTTCAATCCCCAGTACCGCCATTAACATATATATATATATATACACTATTATATATATATACACTATATATATATATATATACACACACACACACACACATTATATATATATAACATAATATAACGTATATATATATAAACCTAATTGCCTCCCCCCTCCAAAAAAATAAAATAAGAATTAAAAAAATAAATTTAAAAAAGGATATTGGGAAGTCATAGACCTGCCAGGTTTCAAGAACCAGGCTTCAAACCTATGCCTCAAGCACCTCAGTGAAAATGACAGCAGACACCTGTGAAGACCCCACCACCACCACTGAGCCCCGCTTCCACTGCCGAACCCATCACTAGATGTGACCATGGGCACGGCTGCCAGTGCTGCCCTGTCTGCTGCTACCATGAAAGATTCCTGTTTATGTTTATTTCTTTGCTCTCAATACAAAATTCAGAGTGGGCACTGGTCACATGCCTGTACCCTAGTTGCAAGGGAGGTTAGAAAAGATAGTATTTGGCCTTTTCAGCATATATAGTAGAAGGTGGGTTCTCTTCTCCTTCAAGATGCATTAGAAGAGGAATATACTATACTGAACAGGAAATGACCAGTCCACGTTTGTAATCAGTCTGTTACAAATGGCTTTAATTGCTAAGTATTACCAGAGAGTCAATTATCAGAGGAAACCTGAGACTGGATCATCTGTGCAATGTGCAGCTTTATACGGTACAGTTGTTAAATCAAACAACTGTAGATTTTAAAATGTCATATTCGTATGGATTAGAGTTTTGCAATACTGACCACTTCTCTTGTTAAATTAAGACAGGGAATCAGTTTGAATGACCAGCTGCCTGGAAATTTTCTAGGGTTTTTGTAATCAGTTGGGTTATAAATCTGGAATATTTATATGACTTTGTAAACAGACTTTTATATAATTCAGCGAGTTAGACTTTCAGAACGGAGCTCAAAATTGTTTTTAAAATACTGATAGACATCACTATATGAAAATATAAAACTTCTACATGGCAAAGTTAAAGACAAATAAAGAGAGGAAATTTAGTACAGTTATCCTGGAGAAAGATTACAAGCATTACTTTATTAAGGGCTCTTAAAATGAATAAAAAGAAAAAATAAGTATCCCTGTAATAATGTGGACAGTGTCTACGAAAAGGCAGCTTGGAAAAGGAAGAAATGCAAATAGTTAAAAAAAAACTATTAAAAGATTTCAACTTTATTGGTACTCAATTGAATTTAAATTAAAACAATGAGATTTCAGTGTAAGATAGACAAAAGCTTGCTAATTCTTTCTGTTAGCGGTGGGTGAATGATCACTCTTACAGAGCATTAGCAGGAGTATAAATTGGTACAACTTTTCTAGCAGACAATTGTATCAAAAATCATTAAAAACTGATGAGCAAACACTTTTGACTTAGCATTTCCAATTCTAGGAATTTACCCTAAGAAATGAATTAGATAAATACAAAGAATTACACATGGATGTTCAGCATGGTATTGTTTATAAGGAAAAACCAGAAACTAAATGTCCAAAATACAGGACTAGTGAAATACATTCCACACAACTATGCAGCCATTAAAAAAAACCCTTATTCCCATATTTATTGACATAGAAAAATACTCAATAGGTGTTAAATTTTAAATGGTAGCCTATAAAATAATACGTGAAATATTGCATTTTTGTTAAAAATATGTGCATATGCATTAAAAAATCTGGAAGGCTGTTCATTTGGCTTGTCTCACTGGTGGGCTTACATGTGATCCTTACTTTTTTTCCCTTTCTTTGATCTGTTACAAATTTTCAATGTCTTGCTATTATGAACATAAAGCCAATAAAGCGACTTTGAAAAGTTAACAGTCAGAAGTAATTAAACAATTCACATCATGATGTTAAAGTCAGCTTCTTAAAAGTTTAATTAAAAAGGTAGAAACATTTATAACACTATAAATATGTATTAATAAAAATATTAGGATACATTAATAAACATTAATAAAATTATATACAATTCTCATAAGTCAAATTTATACTATAAAACTAATTTGTTCATATTTATGTATTAGTAGACACATGAAAAGTCTGTATGAAAGATTTCTGTATCTTTAGATGAAATAAACTTATGCAGGTTCCTTTCATTCTTTTTTTATTAATGTGAAAAATACTTTGCAGAGAGCAACTATTTTGTTAATGGAATCTACAACAATCCTCATATTCTTGGTCATTGGCAAAAAAGAAAACTGTTCTTTAAAGCAATAAGTTTGGGTTCTAGTCTACAGACTCTCCCAGGATTAGGAAATAATGATTTCAAGGTACTTTCAATAAGAGATATGACTAAAATGCAAAATATGCAAAAGACCCCTCCAAGGTCATGAATCCTTTCTATAAACCTCAGGATTTGAATTACAGAGACAAATTATGAATTATTTGTCTCTATTTTGCAAAGTAAACATTTGACAGTTGAATGGATAAATAAGTCAATGTATTTAAAGGCTCAGTGCATGTAATTTTAAAGTCTATGAAATATTCCTTTGAGCCAAAGATAAATGACAGTATCCACTTAGCTAGATGGGAACTGGGACACAGAAAGCTTGAATTAGTGACCAAACCAGAGAGATACAGCAGAAGCAGCAATATCCCTCCCCTTCAGTAAGCCGTGCTGTAAATCAGCCCTAAGGAGAAAGAAGGCCACTCAGGTGGCTGAGTCCGGGGAGAACGTAGGCTGGACAGAGACTACACAGAGGCTGAACAGAATAGCTCTTCTGCCACTCAAACTGCGCTTACATATGCATTTCATTACAAATTTATTGTCAAACTTTATCCCAGAAATCAGACAGAAATAAAAGGTCATTATCTACCTAATTACAAACTGCATGCTGTTTCTATAAAGCCACTGCATTACATCCATCTTCTTTTACTCACTAAACAATTTTTATCATCACGAAATATATTTAAATGTTACTCACCTTACATTTTACTTGATGAGTCCAAATACTAAAAGGATCAAGCAGCCAGTAAAGTGTCACGAGCAAAGTGAAACATCAGAAGATCACTTCATGTATTTAAATGATGATCCAAATTTAAAGTGACCTGAAAAAGAAAAACTTACTATATAGAAAATAACTATTTTGTGGTTTACAAATAGGAACAGATACACATAATGGGGCAGCACAAAATGCATTTTAAATGGAAAGTTTAAACAACTTGCTTGATGAGAAAGGAACAAAATCTCAATTGAGTGAACTTGGAAGCAGATCCTTCAGCCCCAGTCAAGTTTTCAGATGCCTGCAGCCCTGCCACCATTTGGACTACAACTTCATGAGACCCTGAGCAAAACCACTCAGCTAAGCCTCTTCTCAAGTCCTGGCCCACATACAGTGAGATAATAAATGTTCAGCTGTAAGCCTCTAAGTTTGGGGGGTAATCTGTTATGCAAGAATAGATAACTAAAACAATAGTTTCTATTTTCAAGAAAGGTATAAATAATTATGGTCCCAGAAACACACAATTCTGACATCTATTCCACTCCAATTATTGGTGCAGATATTTCGATTAACTAAGCGTCCCATTTTCCTTTTTCCTTTTTCGTTTTTCACTTCCTGCTCCTCCCCCTACAAACAGAATGAACTTCAGAACCTCTTAAATTGTCAAACAGCTTTATGTTTACTTTACATACTCACTTTTGTTGGGCAGGTTCCTTAATATTTTACTTTATTAATACAAGGGGTAAGCAGGTAAGCAAATCCTCAGTCTGTGAATTAAAGATTTGGAATGATTTCTCTGCCATAACAGCCAGTACCCGGATCATAAATTTCTCTCTGACTTGCAGGAGCCACCTTCTATAATGGCTAAATTCTGCCACACTTCATCCCTCATTATAGTAAAATGCCATCAACTATGGGGCCTTCAAAGTATACGCAGTAGTAATCCTCTCTCTCCTTAACTCCACACACACTTAGCCAGTTACTTTAATTACACACTATTGTGCACTCTTTGTTAATAATCTCTTAAACATCATTACAAAGCAAGTAAGAGGTAACAAATTCCTGACAGAAATGTCTTTTTCTGCTTCACCCTCTTCCTCCCCCACTAACCCCCAACACAAATATTTACAAAACCCTGTGGTGACAGCATGGTCTAAAATCCGAAAACTGCCTTTATTATGCGTTACAAATAAGGCCTCTTGGCCGAACTGTAGCTATTACTAAACTTAATATATATTTTTCTTTAATGCTATAATACCTAAAGCAGATGCCAAACCTAATACAGGTAACCTGCAAAGAAAGAAAACACAAATCTTGCTCCGTTTCAGATACTTTTCATAACCTGCATATAAAACGTTTATCCCTATGACTATTACGAATAAAACATACAATTCTGAATTTCAGCAAGTCTTGGCAAATTCCCAAAGTCTTTCTTTCCCAAGGTTGGCGTGATGCAGTAATTTTTAAAATGTCTATTAGGAAAATAGGGTAGGAAACCCCTCCGTCCGCAGGGAAGGGAGCCTGTTACACTCATCACAATCACGCCTCCAGGAGCAGGGGCGCATTAAGGGCTCTCACGCTGTTAAAATGAAAACGGGCAGCTCCGGCAAGACCCCCGGCACTCAGCCCTGAGCCTGGGAAACGCGAGGGGCGAGAAACCTTGGCAAGGGCAGGACGCCTAAGGGACCAAGAAGGCGGGATGAAGCCGAAGGGCGGTGCAGGGACCGCCCAGATCCCGGGGCCACCGACCAGTAAGGACTGAGCACTCCGACAGTCTCGGGTCCCGCAAGTCGGCTGCTCCTGCACGCCCTCCCCATCGGGAACCTGGATCTTCCAGACTTCAGGTTCAGCTGGTCCCCGCCTCTGGCCTCCCACCTCAGGACGCAGTTTGGCGGCGTCCAGACCGTGCCCCTCCCGCCGGGTTCCTCGAGCAGCTCAGCCGCACCCACCATCTGCTCTCGCGGCTGAAGCCCGTGGCGCGAACGGAGGCCCCGACCCTCCCCGCCCGCCTCTGTCGGCACCACAGAGATGCCGGCCGCGGGCCAGAGCGGCTGCACCCCGCAGCGCCGGCCGAGAGGACGCCGGGATACCGGTCCCACGCTGAGCCGGCGGGAAGGACGCTTGAGTGCGGTTGGATACCTGGAGTTCCCCTCAGACCTGCGCCACAAAAAGACTTTTGGGAAGGTGGGGTGAGAACTACAAAGTGCCTTGCTTCTTTCTTTCCGCCGAACCGTAGGATTCGTTCTCGGTTTAGCGGGCGCCGTCTACAGACTTACCGCCGACCTAGCCACAAGGCGCCACCTGGCGACGGGGAAGGGGGACGCAGAATTAACTCCCGAACGTCGGACGCGCGGCCTTGTGCCCAGACGCCTGAGCTCGGAGCCCTCTGCCGTCGTGGGTTCCGAGGGTGTACGGATACTCCAACTTCCTTCCAGGGATTCCTCAGGGTGGGTGTTGGAGGTTTCCACGAGACGAGAGCTCGCGACCTTGTACACCTGACGCTCCTCCGTGACGTTTCACCACCGCCTTGGGGATTTCTTGATAATTATTCTTGGCCTCTGTGCGGGTGAACACTGGGGGCGGCTCTTCCTTGTGGACTGTAGTGACGTGGCCAGAACGCGTCATCATGAGTACTAAGTGCTCACTAGTCGAAAAAGCCACTTAAAGGGTAGCTTGACCCTAATTAACTGGAGACAAGACGCTGCTTGTATGGTGAGCCCGGCCAGTTCCCATCCCGTCTCCCTACCTCGGAGTGGTGGGTGCGCTCTAAGCACCAAGGAGACATCTGGCTTGACGCTAGGAAGCACTGGCCCAAAAGGGGAGGCTCAGGGAGGAACATTTCTTTCTCTTTCGTACCTACAGTTGCTCAAAACTAGTATCCAACGTAAAGCAGGAGCAGCAGTGGGATTATATTGATTATATACTTGAGAAAGAGACCATAGAAAATCCAAATCTTCAATCTCAAGCGGCTAGACTCCTCACAGAACCTTAAAATGTGGCTCAGTTACTGTTAGAACTTTTCACTGCTTGTTACACTCAGTTCTTAGCGAACGGGAAAGACTCAGCTGAGGGAGGAAATTACATGTATTTTTACCTGCACAGCTTAAATGTTTGCTAAAATGATCTATCACTGAATGCATTAACCATAATATTAGGTGTTTTTTCTGTCCGAATGCAGTTATAATTTGGCATTTCTTATGGGCAGCATGGTACACGTCTTATCATACTCTAGGCTTCCTGGAGTTCTTTAGGGACAACCACAGATGGTTTCCTGCAACCAAAAGAAGATTTACAGTTATTTTCTCTGTGGTCAGCCTACTGCCCAAAGGCACTATTTATTTATACAATACATACTGAGTGTGCACAATAAACCAGGCACTATGCCTAGTAATAAAGGTAAAGAATAACTTTATTGCAGCTTAAGTTCTAGTAGAGGATACAGACCACAAAGAAGCTGGATGATTGACATATGTGCTGTAAAATAAATACAGTAATGTAGTAACTGGGGGAGGCCCCCCTCTTGAAGAAGGGATATTTGTGCTGAGACCTGAAGGTAGTAGGGAGCCCGAAGTGAGAGGAGCTAAAGAGTATTGTGCCCATTTAAACTGCTGATTATCACTCCTAACCTGCTACACTCTGCTTGCTTTGCTTTCTATTTTTCTCCTTGTCTCATCTGTTGCTTATTCCCTTTTATGTGAAGAGTCTGTTCTTTTCAAGAAATCACAAGTTAATCAGAACATTTCTGGTTATATTGGTATAATTTTTTTTATTGGAAGTATAGTTGAATTACAATGTTGTGTTAGTTTCTCATGTACAGCATACTAGTTCAGTTGTACATGTTTTTTTCATTATAAGTTATTACAGGATATTGAATATAGTTCCTGGTGCTATACAGTAGGACCTTGTTTATTATTTTATATTTAGTAGTTCGTATCTGCTAATCCAAAATTCCTAATTTAGTCCTCTTCCCCCCTTCTCCTTTGGTAACCATATGTTTGTTTTCCATGTCTGTTAGCCTGTTTCTGTGGGGGTTCTCTGTTCTTTGGTTTTTTGTTTTGTTTTTTGCCGGGGGAGCAAAGAAAAGAGCAGCATTATTGCTTTGTCTGGCAAAGAGAGTTACAGCAGGCTAATACCCTGAAGGCTGTGAGCCCCAGCCTGTTTCTGTTTTGTAAATAAGTTCATGTATCACAAATGTGTGATATCATATGATATTTGTTTTCCCTGTCTGACTTACTTCACTTAATATGATAATCTCTAGATCTGTCCATGTTGCTGCAAATGACATGATTTCATTCTTTTTAATGGCTGAGTAATATTCCATTGCATAAAGATACCACATCTTTATCCAATCATCTGTTAATGGACATCTAAGTTGCTTCCATGTCTTGGCTATTGTAAATAGTGCTGCTTTGAACATTGGAGTGCATGTATCTTTTCTTTTTCTTTGTTTTTAAAAATCTGTTGTAGTATAGTCTGTTTACAATGTTGTGTCAATGTCTGGTGTACAGCATAATGTTTCAGTCACACATATACATACATATATTGGCTTTCATATTCTCTATTATAGGTTATTACAAGATATTGAATATAGTTCCCTGTGCTGTACAAAAGAAACTTGTTTATCTAGTTTACATATAGTAGTATCTGCAAATCTCGAACTCCCAATTTATCCCTTCCCACCTCCTCTACCCCTTGGTAACTATAAATTTGTTATCTTTGTCTGTGAGTATGTTTTTTGTTTTGTAAATAACTTCATTTGTGTCTTTTTTTTTTTTTCTTTTTTTTAGATTCCACATATAAGCAATAGCATATGATATTTTTCTTTTTCTGGCTTACTTCACTTAGAATGAGAATCTCCAGGTCCATCCATGTTGGTGCAAATGACATTATTTTATTCTTTTTTATGGCTCTGTAGTATTCCAGTGTGTGTATGTGTGTGTGTGTGTGTGTGTGTGTGTGTGTGTGTGTGTGTGTGTGTGTGTACATACCACATCTTGTTTATCCAGTCATCTGTCGGTGGACATTTAGGTTGCTTCTATGTCTTGGCTATTGTAAGTAGTGCTGCAGTGAACATTGGAGTGCATGTATCTTTTCGAATTAGAGTTTTCTCCTGGTATATGCCCAGGAGTGGGATTGCTGGATCATATGGTGACTCTATTTTTAGTTTTAGTTTTTTGTTTTTTTTTTTAAAGAATGTCCATACTGTTTTCCGTAGTGGCTGCACCAAATTACATTCCCACCAACAGTGCAGAAGAGTTCTCTTTTTCCCAAACCTCTCCAGCATTTGTTGTTTGTGGACTTTTTATTGATGGGCATTCTGACTGGTGTGAGGTGATACCTCATTGTAGTTTTGATTTGCGTTTCTCTGATAATTAGCAATATTGAGCATCTTTTCATGTGCCTACAGGCCATCTGTATGTTTTCTTTGGAGAAATGTCTGTTTAGGTCTTCTGCCCATTTTTTGGATTGGGTTTTTTGTTTCTTTGTTATTGAGTTGTATGAGCTAATTGTATATTCTGGAAGTTAAGTCTTTGTCAGGTGCATTGTTTGTAAATATATTCTCCCAGTCCAGAAGTTGTCTTTTTGTTTTGTTTATGGTTTCCTTTGCTGTGCAAAAGCTTATAGGTTTGATTAGGTCCCATTTGTTTATTTTTTCTTTTATTTCTATTGCCCTGGGAGACTGACCTAAGAAAACATTGCTACAATTTACGTATGGAAATGTTTTGGCTATGTTCATTTCTAGGATATTTATGGTGTCCTGTCTTCTGTTTAACTCTTTAAGCCATTTTGAGTTATCAGCTTTCCCAACACCACTTGCCAAAGAGACTGTCTTTTCTCTACTGTATATTTTTGCCTCCTTTGTTGAAGAGTAACCAACTGTAGGTGTGTAAGTGTATTTCTGGGCTCTCCCTTCTGTTCCATTGATCCATACATCTGTTTATGTCATTACCACACTGTTTTGATTCCTATAGCTCTGTAGTATTGTCTGAAGTCTGGGAGGGTTATTCCTTCAGCTTCGTTCTTTTTCTTCAGTATTGCTTTGGCAATTCTGGGTCTTTTATGATTCCATATAAATTTTAGAAATATTTGTTCTAGTTCTATGAAAATGTCCTGGGTAATTTGATAGGGATCACATTAAATCTGTAGATTGTTTTGGGTAGTATGGCCATTTTAACAATATTAATTCTAATCCAGGAGCATGGGATATCTTTCCATTTCCTTCAATCATCTTTAATTTCCTTTATCAATGTTTTATAGTTCTCCACTTATAAGTCTTTCACCTCCTTGGTCAGGTTTATTCCTAAGCATTTTTTAATGTGATTTTAAAAGGGATTGTTTCTTTACTTTCCTCTTCTGATATTTCATTGTCAGTGTAAAGAAATGCAACAGATTACTGTATGTTAATCTTGTATCATGTTACCTTGCTGAATTTGTCAGTTCTAGTAGTTTTTGTGTGGAGTCTTTAGGGTTTTCTATATATAGTGACAATTTCACCTTTTCCCTTCCAGTTTGAATCCCTTTTCTTTTTCTTATCTGATTGCTGTGACTAGGTCTTCCAATACCATATTGGATAGAAGTGGTGAGAGTGGGCATCTGTGTCATGTTCCAGATTTTATCAGGAAGGCTTTCTTTTCAACTTTGAGTATTATGTTGGCTGTGGGTTTGTCATAAATAGCTTTTATTGTGTTGAGATATGTTCCCTCTGTATCCACTTTGGTAAAAGTTTTTATCATAGATGGGTGTTGAATTTCATCAAATGCCTTTTCTGCATTGACTGAGATGATCATGTGGTTCTTGTCCTTTTGTTGATGTGGTGTATCACATTGATTGATTTACAAATGTTAAATCATCCCTATGACCCTGGGATGAATCCAACTTGATTGTAGTGTGTGATTTTTTTTTTAAAATGTGTTGTTGGTTTTGGTTGGTAATATTTTGTTGAGAATTTTTGTGTCTATATTCATCAAAGATATTGGCCTGTAATTTTCTTCTTTGTTAGTGTCTTTGTCTGGTTTTGGTATCAGGGTGAATGTGGCTTCCTAGAATGCCTTTGGGAGTGCTTCCTCCTCTTTCGTCTTTTGTGAAAATTTGAGAAGGATCAGTATAAGTTCTTTATATGTTTGGTAGAATTCCCCAGTGAAGCCATCTTGGACTTTTGTTTGCAGGGAGCTTTTTTTTTGTTTTTTTAATTACAGATTCTATTTCACTTCTACTGATCAGTCTGTTCAAATGATTTATTCTTGATTAAGTTTTATTGTACTGTATTTTTCTAGAAACTTACCCATTTCTTCTGGTTGTCTAGTTTGTTGGCATGTAATTGTTCATAGTATTCACTTATGGTTTTTTGTATATCTGTCTTATCAGTTGTTACTGCTCTTCTTTCATTTCTTACTTTGTTTTTGGGGTTGGTAAGCTTGGTCAGAGGTTTGTCAATTTTATTTACTCTCAAAAAACCAGGTCTTGGTTTTATTGATTTTTTTCCTTTTGCTTTTAAATCTGTTTTATTTCCTCTCTGATCTTTATTATTTCTTACCTTCTGCTAGCTTTAGATTTTCTTTGTTCTTCTTCTAACTTTTTTAGGTGGTAGTTTAGGTTTATTTGAGATTTTTTTGCTTGTTTTATGACAAAGGCCTGTATCACTGTGAACTTCCTTTTCAGGACTGCTTTTGCTGCATCCCATAGATTTTGTGTGGTTATGTTTTCATTGTCATTTGTATCAAGGTATTTTTTTTGATTTCCTCTTTGATTTCATCACTGACCCACTGGTGTTTTAGTAGCATGTTGTTTGTTTAGTCTCCATGCAGTCATTTTTTTCTCATCCCCTCCACCCGACCCGATACCTAGTTTCATGCCATTGTGGTCAGAGAAGATGCTTGAAAGAATTTCTATCCTCTTAAATTTGTTGAGGCTTATTTTGTGTCCTAGTATGTGGTCTGTCCTACAGAATGTTCCATGTGCACTTGAAAAGAATGTATGTTCTTGTTTTTTTGGATGTAATATACTGAAAATATCAATTAACTCTAACTGTTCTATTGTGTCATTTAAGATCTCTGTTGCCTTACTGATTTTCTGTTTGGAGATCTGTCTATTGATGTTAAAAGTCTCCACACATTTTGTAGCATAATCTTTTGAGATGTTCAAAACAAATGAAAATATGTAGTACATGAGAAAGTTCAGATAAAATTTAGTCTTAGCTCAAGTGCTCTATTCATAGCTTGAAGCAATATGGCCTACATTGTTTGTTTTGTTTTTTTAAGATCTAATTCTCTCTTCATGGTTCTACTGGAAAATACTTGGAGAGACTCAAGAGACTAAAGCAAATAACCAATGCACACAATTCTGCATATTAATTTGAAAAACACTTGATTCATAGTGAATGCTCCACAAGGTAAAACAGCAAAAACTGTACAATTTTATAAAAATTTTTTCTCAAATGTGAAATACATTGTTCAAAATTTCAAAATAGTTCTTTATTAATAAAATATAAATTTTAAAATCTTTTTACTAATTTGGTAAAATACCTTCAAAGTTAAATGCCATTTCTCATATAATCATTGTACAGAAGTCATATACACCATTACTTGGCTTTCTAGTAATTTTCTACCAGTCAGTTAAAACAACATCCTCAAGGTTTAATAATATATTGTAATAATTCCATTTTTCACCTTTTAGAGTTTGATAGAAGACAGTCAATATCCTGAAGGATTTCAGAGGTTTTTTTCAATGCCACTGATACTCTCTTTTCATTAATTTCTTCTAGTAAGGTTTCTGAAGATTCTGATTTATAATGATCCAAATGATCCTGTTCATTTTTCTTGTTAGAAATCTGGTTTAGGACACCACTATTCTCCAATAACACTAAGTTGCTTAGTTAAGGAGCTTTCCCCCCATATTTTTCATTATAATTATTTTTAATTTTAGAGAGCCCAGCCTTCATTAAAATATAATATCTCCATTGAGAGGAAGATCTCTTGGATTCACAACAGAGTTGGGACTTTAGAATTTATCAAGTCTGTCCCTTATAGAGGAGGAAACTGGTTAGAGTATAAGTAGGAGAAAGGAATGTATTTGGATGTATGTATGTATTTGGATGTAGGTTTGGTGATTGATAGGGAGGAAATAAAAGAATTAAAAGCTCAGTAACATAATTAAGTGAAGAAGTGATATGGGAATAAAAGTGAACAAATGTAGGGGTGAGAGGGATACAAAAAATCTGTGTAGGGTATTTTTTACCTTAAAATCTAGAGTGAAAAGAAACCTATCCTCTATTGCAGAGCTACTTTATTATTTCAATAGGAGTATAGAAAAATAACAAGGTAAAAGAAATTTACATGAATGAGGTGGGAATGTACAGAACAAACGATTCATAAGAAAAAGAAGTAAAAAGTCTAGTCCAAGTTGGTCACGGAGGAGGTTCCTGAACGTACCTCCTCCCACAGATTCACTGAATCTACAGCTACACACGGAGCAATTCTCCCTGTAAGAAATCCAGGAACTACCCGAGTGACTCCTACACATTAGGTGAATGAGAAAATACCTACACTGAGATGGGTAAGAAAGGCTGAGACACTCTCACCATAAACCCCACCCCCAGCACAATCAGAGGAACTCACAGCTCCCAGCTTCTCCCTGAGGAGTAAAAGTTTTGGACCCAACATCTAATACTCCAGTTTTTAAGATTTCCACATGCAGGACAGGCCCCCAAAACATCTAGCTCTCAGCAGACAGAAGCACCTATCTCTCAGTCGTTCCCTGAAAGAGGCCTATTTGTATACTTTAAAAGCTGTTGCCTGAGGGTCAGGGTTCTAATTTAGCACACACCTGGGAGCTGAGTGTGATCCTCCCCAGAGACTGGGGAGGCAGGTGGTATCTCCACATTCTGTCTCTGGACTACTCCAGGTTGCTGCTGTCTCCCTGGAAGGAGTTTATACACAATAGAAAAAAATCAATGAAACAAAGAGCTAGTCTTTTGCAAAGATAAAACAGACAAAATTTTAGCTAGACTTACCAAGAAAAAAATTCAAATAAAATTAGAAAAGAAAGAGGAGAAGTTACAATAAATACCACACTATAAAAAGGATCATAAGAGACTAGTATAACAATTATACACCAACATATTGGACAAACTTAAAAAAAAAATGATAAATTCCTAGATACATACAAGCTACTAAGACCAAATTCAGACCGATTACTAGTAAGGAAATATAATCAGTAATCAAAACCCCAAACACAAATGGTTTCACTGGTGAATTCTACCAAACATTTAAACAAGAATTAACATTAGTCCTCAAACTCTTTCAAAAAATAGAAGAGGAGAGAATAGTTCAAAACTCATTTTATGATGCCAGGATTATCCTGACAACCGGAACCAGACAAGGATACTACAAGAAAGGAAATTTACAGGCCAATATCCCTGATGAACATAAATGTGAAAAATATTTGACAAAACATTAGCAAACCAAATTCAGCAATACATTAAAACAGTCATATACCATGATCAAGCAGGATTTATTCCAGCGATACAAGTATGGTTCAACATATGAAAATCAATGTGATACATCATATTAACGAAAGGAAGTATAAAAATCATATGATCATCTCAATAGATGCAGAAAAACTCTCAACAAACTGGGTGTAGACAAAACATACCTCAACATAATAAAGGCCATATATGACTAACCCACAGCTAATATCATACTCAACAGTGAAAAGCTGAAAGCTTTTCTTCTAAGATAAGAAACAAGACAATAATGCTCACTCACCACTTTTATTCAACATAGTACTACTGGAAGTCCTAGCCAGAGGAATTTGACAATCAGTCAATCAATCAATGCATGTATGTCATACAAATCAGAAAGGAAGAAGTAAAACTATTTGCAGTTGACATGGTATTATATATAGAATCCACTAAAGACTCCACCAGAAACTGGTAGAAGTAATAAATTTAGCAGAACACAAAATCAACATAAAAATAAGTTGCATTTCTACACACTAGTAGTGAACTAGCAGAAAAAAATTAGGAAAACAATCCCATTTATAATTATATCAAAAAAACCTAGGTATAAATTTAACCAAAGAGGTGAAAGATTTGAACATTGAGAACAAAGACACTGATGAAAGGAACTGAAGACACAAATAAATGGAAAGATACTCTGTACTCATGAATTGGAATAATTAATATTGTTAAAATGTCCATAACACTCAAAGCAATCTACAGATTCAATACAATATTCAATGTATGAACAATACAAAATTCCAATGGCATTTTTCATGGGAATAGAACAATTCTAAACTTTGTATGGAACCACAAAAGACCTCAAATAGCCAAAGCAAACTTGAGAAAGAACAAAGTTGGAAGTATCACATGCTCTGATTTCAAACTATATTATGAAGGCATAGTAATCAAAACAGTATGAAATTGGAAAAACCCAGAAACATAGATCAATGGAACAGAATAAAGAGCACAGGAATAAATCCATGCATTTATGGTCAATTATTTTACAATAAAGGAGCCAAGAATATAAAATGGAGAAAGGATAGACTCTTCAATAAATGGTGTTAGGAAAGCTGAACATCCAAATGCAAAAGAGTAAAACTAGACCTCTATCTTACACCATACTCAAAAATCAACTCAAAATGGATTAAAGGCTTGAATGTAAGACCTGAAACCATGAAACCCCTACAAGAAAACATAGAGGTAAGCTCCTTAACATCAATCTTGGCAATTATCGTATTGATTTGACACCAAAAGATAACAAAAGCAAAAATAAACTATATTATAATAAAAAGCTTCTGCACAGCAAAGGATACCATAAACAAAATGAAAAAGCAACCTATGGAATGGAAGAAGATATTTGCAAAGCACATTATCGAATAAAAGATTAATATCCAAAATATGTAAAGAACTTATACAATTTAATAGCAAAAAACAATCTGATTAGAAAATGAGCAGAGGAATTGAAATAGATATTTTTCCAAAGACATACAGATGGCCAGCAGGTACATGAAAAGGTGCTCAACATCATTAAGCATCATGGGAATACAAATCAAAACCACAATGAGATTTTACCTCACATCTGTTAGAATGGCTATCATCAAAAAGACAACACATAACAAAGGTTGGTGAGGATGTGGAGAAAAGAGTACACTTGTGTACTTTGGTAGAAATATAAATTGGTACAGCCACTATGGAAAACAGTATAGAAGTTCCTCAAAAACTAAAAATAAAACTACCGTAAGATCCAGCAATCCCACTTCTGGGTATATATCCAAAAGAAACAAAAACAGTATTATGAAGAGATATCTGCAATTCCATGTTCATTGTGGCATTATTCGCAATAGCCAAATACGGAAACAACCTAAGTGTCCATTGTTGGATGAATGGATAAAGACGTAGTGATACACATTCACACACACACACACTCTATATTATTATTCAGCTGTGAGAAAGAAGGAAATCCTGCCATTTGCAACAACATGGACGGACCCTGAGGGCACTTTGCTAAGTGAAATAAGCTAGACAGAGAAAGACAAATACTGTACAGTGTCACTCATGTGGAATTTTTTTAAAAAGTCAAACTCATAGAGAATGTAGAATGGTGGCTGCCAGGGGTTGGGGGTTGTGGAAAAGAGGTTGGTAAAAGCATACAAACTTTCAGCTGTAAGATGAGTAAGATCTGAGGTTCTAATGTATAACATACTAAGACTGTGCTGTGTGACTGAGGTTTGCTGGGATGGTGGAACTCAGATGATCTCACCCCCAAAAAAAGCAGGGGGAGAGGGAAGATATGTGACGTATGTGTTAATTAATGAGATAGGGTAATCCTTTTACAATGTACGTGTGTCGGGTCACTGTGAGGCACAGTTTAAATATAATTTTGTCAATTATACTTCAATAAAGCTGAAATTTAAAAAAAATAAAAAGTAAAAATCCTACAAATTAAAAAAGAAAGAAAAAGAAGTCAGAAATAGTTCTGAGTTATAGTTAGAATATAATTATATAAGTGAGAAAGTTTCCACTTCACTGTCCTTTGCTGATTTAAACCCAATGAAAAGTATAAATGTTAACATGATGTACCTTCTACAGACAAAATACATCTTAAATGATAACTTTGAATATTATTCAATAAAGCTCTATAGTATGTAAGTATGGATTAATATAAAAACAGTCATGAATTAAGCCTGCAATGGAAAGGGAGAAATTATGCAGGACAGTACATTCTGTTTAAAGGATACAGTTAAACTTCTGTATCTTTTCAAGTTCAGAAGCCACAGACCTGTGCAAAAAAGAAAAAAAAAAGTTAATGCTAGTTGTCTGATTCTTTTATAGCCACAATATTTCAAGTAAGCAAACTTGATTTTTTTCATAAAGGTTAGAATTTAGATAGAAGAACCCTAAATATTCCTTTGAAGCCCAGTTCCAGTACCCTGCACACTGAAAGGCACACAAGAGGGACTAAAATCTTGCTTTATTTGTTGATTTGCCAATTGATTTGGGGGAGTAATTAATATGATAGAAGTATTTAAAAATTATTCTGAAAGCTTGTTATGTTAGTCAACATTTTATTTCCTTTAATATTACTAAAATTAAAAAAAAAAAAACTCCTTGAATTTTTCCATAAAGTTTTCAGGATAAAAGTATCACACTAAAAGAGTCACCCTTTTCTGATACGAAGTTTTCAATGCAGTTTTCTGATCTTCAGGTAAAATATAATGCGATGAAATGTAATAAATTAGATATCCAATTAAAGATAAATTATTTTCAAGGTTTAAGCTATCAAAACATCATAAGGGTTAAATACATTTAGCTAAGAGAAAGTTTTCTTGGGAAAAAGGAGTCAGAATGTACCATTTAACATTTTAATATCTGAGGATTAGCTGGCTCTTCTACATAGATTAAGTTTAAAGTAAATATAGGGAGAGGTTCTAGTTCAGGCGTAGGGCACCTGCCTAGCATGCACGAGGTCCTGGGTTCAATACCCAGTGCCTCCATTAAAATAAATAATACACCTAATTACCTCCCCCCTACCAATTTTTTTTTTTAAGTAAATTAAATATAAATACCAGTTTTCTCCAGGAACAGATGATGAAGGATGTGTGGGCATTTCTCTCTGAGTAGTCTGGGTCAGTCTTCTGCACCATGATATTACTGTTGTCACATATCTAAGATTGAATACATTAAGAGAGATTTGAAAAATGAACTTATAGAATATTTGTAAAAGCATTCAAGAAATAGAAAAATCATTAAGACAATCTGGAAAAAAAGGAAAAAAAATCTAAAGTAGGGCAATTTAAAAAATTCTTTTCATTGTTAAAAAGAAAAGGCAAGTTTTTCTCATTGACCAGGAATAAAATGATTTACTCCCATTCATGATTAATAAAGATGGGAGTTAAGAATTAGGACAAAGGTAACACTTGGATTTCATTCAGAGTTCAAGTTCAAATGTCTAAATTCTCCCTTTAATTCTTTAAAATGAGTTTCATTAAATTTTATCATGAAAATATCTTTACATAAGACTAAGTGAGCATTTGTTTTCTAAAAGTTACCAGAACACACCTATTAATGCAGACACACAGACATATATACCTATAATTGTATATAACTCATTGAATATACAAGTATCAATTTCAATAAAATGAATGATGTGGAGTGATTGGCTAAAACAAATAGTAATATTTACTGAAGACACTATCTATTGAGGCAAACTACTCAAACTAGCAATGCATGTTGGAGCATTAGACCAAAATGCAGTAAATCCCAACAGAGGAGAATGATTATTATGAGAAATTACATAAACCAAAAGAGAAAAAGCATATTCATAAACAGTTGATTTCAGAATCTCCTCCATTTTAAGAATAATCATCAGCTAGTTTATTTCACTTTATAGAAATATAAGTTTAGTTATTTGTGCCTATAAACCTTATTTCAAATTGGTTAGGGAATTAGTTAATTAGGTAACACGTCTGACCATAGTCCAATCTCCATAGCAAGCCAGTTATATCTGTAACACATTTATTTTGAAAAATCACTAGAATATAAATGGAAATGATTAAAGCTGACCTGACCTATTTAGTTATGCTAGATGTAAATATAAATGTAAACTCTGAAACCTATTGAAATAACTTCACACATATTTTCCACATGGGAAACTAAAAATATGCTTCCTCTGTGTCTAAAAGTAAGTTATTTTCTAACATGAAATTAATTTTTAAAATTGCTTTTCAGTACCTTTCATACGGTCCAGGGTGTTGAATCTGAATGAACTGATCTTGTCCATCAGGAAAAGTTAACTTACACCAACCTAAATTGAGACCCTGATTTACCTTAAGAAGCAAAGAGGAAAGGTAAATATTATCATTCTAGAACTGAAAAAACAAAACCCTCTTCTTACTTAATTTTCAAATAAGAAACAAAGAAGTAAATGAATCATTAAAACTTTGACTAATTTAAAATTTATTTTTCACATGGAAACGGGTATTATTTACCCGCCACCTTTATACAGATCATTATCAAAAGAACAAAAATACGAGTCCCTCTCTTTATAATGAGTTACCTTTATAAAAATGAGTGTCACACCCTTCTGAATTTTGCTAGGAAATCCAATGAGATTTCCTCTTGACAGATTTCATACTTCATAAAATAGATAGTGTAGTACTTTATTTTCGTTGTACTATTTCCATCGTTTAAAAGCAACAACAACAAAAAATAGATTTCAGTCTGAAGTACAATCACCTGTCTCTTTTCAATAAAAGAGCTGAAATTCCAATTCAGGGTTAGAGTAATACCGTCTAAAAAGACAGCATGTACTTTGTCATCAGAGTATGCGAGGAACCTTCCCACACCGGGTATGAACGATTCTCTCCAAAGCAAAGGCAGTATACTGCTATCATTTATCCCAGGTACCTGAAACCAGAAAATAAAAATAGCAGGAAAGAGAATTATCCACTAATAAGATTGAAATGATTAAGGAACACTGAGGCAACTTCAGATTCTCATTCAGAAGCTGAATAGTGTAGAATCCTTAAGTAAATGTTTTAACTTTTCCAGAAGTGGATACCCCAAAAGGAGCTACTATAAGCTGATTAAGTTCTAATATCTTTGGAAAGTCACCATCCTGCTGAACTTTACATAGAAAATAGACAAAGTTTAGGAACTACAGCAACACACAGGTTTATAATCAAATCAGTATAGATATAGAAATCAGTCTGATAATCACTTCCTCCACCTCAGTATTAAAAAATTTACCTTTACAGTTATGGAAATAGAGTAGAACACTGTAATATGTTTTATAATAACTGTGTTTTCACATACTTCAAGTCCAATCAATTCCCCTCCCCCTCCACAAAGAAAAAAGAAACAAAAACAAACAATATACAGTAAAAGTATAATATAAAAGCCAAATTTTGCAGCGTTTAAGTAGATTTTAAAAAATAAGCCAATATGAATATTACAAAGAATTTCTCACAAGACTTAGATGAAAGTAAACAACTTAGATATATAAAAAAATTAAAAAATAAAAAATATCTTGCTTTTAAAATAATTTAAGATACCATTTTCCAGCAGCATATATGATAGTTATGGCTTAGAGAAAGCCTCATCTTGGCACAATGTTGAAGAATTCTGTGAACAAGAAAAATACTACTTAAACATTTGCATATGTCATTTTCCAATTCTAGCAACCCGTTCTCACTGCTATACATTTTAGGCAAGCAGCTCATTTCCACAAAAATATGTTTGGACCACTTTTCTTTCTTAGGCCTGTTGCTTCCCGTTGCACTAATCTTATGTAGCTAAGATTATTCCTTGAATTTTTAGCAATGAAATGACTCCAAATAGAATTTTTCAGATGTTCCTGTTTAAGAAGTGATAGATTCACAACACCTGACAGGGTAAGCGCAGTCTAAGAGTGGTGGGGATGTGAATCAACTGTCCCTGGAAAATCAAATTACCAAGTCTGCTCCTTCAAACCTACTTTGGAAGTTGCTTAGACATAAGTTTAGAAAAATAAATAATTTAATTCAACAGTCCACTCTCATTCTTCTAGGTGCCACAGGTTGATTAATTAATTAGGAGAATTAAAAAACATATGAACCAAAGAACCAACTACAGTTAATCATCTATTCACTCTCAGAAATCTTTATTACTGTGAGGATAATAAAGAACTATGAAAATTTAAATATCATCAAATCTTCCCCTTGATTCCAAAGAACAACAGTGATGCTACACTCACCCAGAGAAAAGGCACTTATTTCCCACCAGCAGCTGCTCGCCACATATGCATGTTTCTCCATATTTACTTCAAATTTCAAAGCCATTAGTACTCATATAATGACATAGTGATAACCTTATTTTATAAATGATGAGACCAGAAAAGTTGACAGATTTTACCAAAGACATCTATTTCAACTGTACCTACCAATTTTTAGTCTTCCTAACCACTAGAAAATGTATCAAGTTTCTCAGACACATGACACTTGATTCAGCTGAACATAAAGCACTTACCTGGTTGCCTGTTTAATTAGAGAACACACAGAGAATAGACTTCCTGGTCTATCTGGAGGAAGGTTATTTACTGAATAAGTTTTCTCTTCTCTCTGAAAATAGTTTAAAATTTAAAAAATTTCAATAATAAATTCTGGCCATTATTACTTATCTCTTTTTCCTTGAAATATGTATTTACATAGTGACAAGGCAAGCCGTTATTTTACCTTACTCAATAGCACATAAAAGGTGTATTTTTAAAGGTATTTTAGGATGCTTTTCCATTTTCCCATTTTTGTAAAGTCTAGAATTCCTCCTATCAAAAGTTAATCTATTCAAAAACTACACTCTAATAGCCTATAACTCACTGCTCAGTTTAAATCTTGGCTATACTCAAAGTAGCAGACTAATTTCCCTGTGCATTAACAGGACACCTACCACATAAGTCCCCTTTTCCTTTCAGACAAAAGAAAAAAAAAGTTTATATAGGTTTAAAAAACTTTTAATTGAATGAATATATCACTTTGTTATATTTTATTAATGAAAGTATTGCTAGTTTGTGTAAGACAGTATTATTTACAGGCTCAGCTTCTTGAATTAAAAAAAAATGTTATTTTGTTATTCCTTCTCAATTTCCTCTTTCTCAAACTCTCGAATGCTAGTGTTTCCCAGACTGTCTCCAGGCTTCTCTTCTGATTTCCTTATTTGGGTAATCCCAGCAGAGTCCAAAACTGTGTTCATAATAAATATCAACACAGCAACAACTAACATTGTTAGTTGCTATGCTAGGTGCTAAGCTGTTGTAGTTTACAAGGATTATCTCATTTACTCCTCAAGATAATTCTGAAAGATAAGAACTATTAGTGCCTATTTTTTAGATAAGAAAACTGCAGCTTGAGAGCTAAGGAGCAGTAGAGATCTCAATTGAACTGAAGCGAGTGCAGCCTGTACTTTACCACCAGTGAGAGAGGGCTTCAGGGTCAGAGCTGGACCCAAATCACAGGTGTGCCTCTTACTAACTGTACTGATGGACAGGTTATGCAACCTTTTTAAGCTTCAGAGCCTACAACCTATTATATGGGGATACTACCTACCATCTAGATTGTCCTGAGGATTGATGAAATAACACATATATAAAGCACCTGGGACAGAATTTCGTCTATAGTGGGTACTCAAAAAATAGTCTCTCCTTTTTTATCCTCGACTATAGACTTGAATATGTAATAAATCTCTACTGGATATCAAAAAGACATCTCAACTTCAACATGTCAAAAATGTGATTAACTTCACTTCAAAATCTGCATTTCTTTCCATCTCTATTTGCATTCACCGCTGGTATGTTAATTATTACATGTCATTCCCTCTACCTGAAACTCAGCTCCCTCCTCCATCACCTCCCTGTGTCTGGATAACTCCTACTTTTCCTTCAGTCTCAAGGAAGCCATTACAGAGGTCTCAGAGGCTAGGTGAAATCCCCCAGTTATGTCCACAAGCACAGTACCCTCCGCTCCTGCTTATTGGTTTTCTTTATAATTGGTTTTCATTATATAGCCTTTTACTCAATGTCCCCCTGCTAGAATGGAGCTTTGTGAAGGTAGGGGCTGTATCTGTTCTGCTGACCTCTGTATCCCAGCATGCATCAGCACAGTGTGCTAACTCACATGGTAGACACTCAAAATACCACATTTTAATTATTTATGTCATTCTCTGTTGGAATACTGAGTCCCTTAAGAGGTCTTGTCTTCTCCACTGCCCTATTTCACCAATTCTAAACTGCTTATTTTTCACAATTTAACCTCTCTGAAATCAAGAGGCATCTTATAATTAAGAGTATCTTACAATTACTATCAGGTAAATGGGACTGAGATTAATAGAATTTAAATTTTTTACTGACACCTCCTGGTTAAGATCGAAAAGTGCCATCATCAGTACACTTCAGGTTTAAAAACATTTTGTTTTAATACAGTGCCTGGCACCATCATTCACTGGTTAATTCAATAACTTGGCATCATTTTCAACTTCTTCCTCATCTCCAATATCCCATCAACCATTGGTTCTGTCTCCTTAATATTTCTTGGGTCCATTCCTATCTTTCCATTCTCATTACCACTGCCTGGCCCTTATACTTTCTTCCTGCACTACTATAAATGGCTTCTAACTGGTTCCACAGCTTGAAGTTCCATCTCTTCCCCACCCCGGTTCATCTTCCTCTGAAAAGATCTAATAAAAATATGATGTCACTTGCCTACTTAAATCCTTCAGTGGCTCTCCAAAAGCAGTAGGGTTTCTCATGTCCCATTTATGAACTGCCCCAGCTTAGTGGTCTAGTGTCTTCTCTGGACATTCCCAACATTCTCCCTCTGTTGTAGCGTATCACAGCATTTTCGTTTCCTTCAACACTCTGTACTCGGCCCAGACTCTAGGTGACATTTATCTACTGTTCTGTGCACTAGCAATAATAGTGTGTTGAAAAAGACAAGGCTTACCTCTAGTGTGGGTTAGTTAGTAAACAAACATTGACCAATATGAAAATATCACATAGTATTAAGTGCCAAGAAGAAAAAAAGAGGAGGGTATGTTATAGGGAGTGTCATGAGTAGCTTCTTTAATCTGGATCATCAGGAAAAGCCTCCCTGAGGAGGTGACATTTAAACGGAAATTTAATGACAAGAAGCCAGCCATTCAGAGTTGAGCCAAAGTGTTCCCTTAGCTATATGCTCCTCCATCCCTCTTCTGTGTACCTCATCCTTTAGAACTATAAATCCTAGTTGAGCCATGTCTTCCTCCAGAAGGCTTTTCTTGAGCCTCCAGAACAGGGGCAGGTATCCCTCCCTATGTAGTCCCAAAGCACCAAGTTTTCATCTCTATGGAAGCACTTACATTGTGGGTCCTTGTCAAGCTTTCCTATTTAAATTTTTAATTACAGAAGTAATGATACATTACTACATTTCGGAGAAAGGGGAAGAGGAAAAAAGTTTTAAAAAATACAAGATTTAAGTCCCTCCCGACTCCTCCTCCCTCACAGACTCCTCCCCAAAAGTAACCACGTCAAGTTCAGTTTTTATCTGCCCAGATCTTTCTCTGTGCAATGATACACATATTATATAAAGTAATACAATTGGGTTTAGGGCTTGTTTTTTGTTCTTTACACAAAAGATATCATTGTACATGTTCTTATGCAGCTTTTTTTCACTCACAGTGCTTTGAAGACCTGTCACTATCTGTCTCTGTGTGTCTACATCTTCCTCATTCTTTTAAACTGCTGCACAGTATTCCCATGATGTGATCACCATAGTTTATTTCACCATTTTCCTACTGATTAAAGTTTAGATTGCTTCCAGTTTTTTGCTGTTACAAACAAGACCACAATCCACATCCTTGGCCATGCTTCTTTGAATATATGTGCTAATATTTTTCTAGGATAGATACCTGACAAGCAGAATTTTGGCCAATTTTACTTGATATTATCAAACTGTCTTTCATGAAAGCTGAATCAATTTATACGCCAATCAACGTCATGAAAGCACCCCTTTCTGCAGTAGATATTATCAACCTTTATAGTTTTTGACAATTTGATGAGTGAAAAATATTATTGTTATTTTAATTTTCATTTCTTTGATGCAAGTAGTAAAGTTGAACATATTTTCAAATACTATGTGTTACATGGCTTAACCATTATCCTTTACTCAGTTTTCTATTGTCTTGTTTCTATTATGTTTTTGGGGGGTAGGGGTCATTTTATTACTGATTTATAATGTAGACTATTTTCTTCCAGGTGTTTGTCTTTTTGACTTTATCTAATTAAATAGAAGTTACATATTTAAAATTTAACATACATTTGAAAATTTCGGGCTGATCAAACTTTTCTTTATGCCGTCTGGTTTTTTGTATTGTACTTAAGGCCTCCCCTACCCCAAGATGATAAACATTGTCCTTCTATATTTTCTTCTAACAATTACAAAGTTTGGTTTCTCACATTAGCCCTTTAATCTGTCTTGAATTTATTTTGGAGTATGGGTTAAAGTAAGCATCAAACAATTTCACCCCTAAAAGAGAGCCAGCTGTTTCTAGATCTTTTCACTCAAGTAGACAGAGGAGAGTGAATGTATTGCACACAGGGATCTAAGTGTGTGAAGCCCAAAGCAGTCCAACACAAAGGCACAACTTGTCTCGAAGTTTTGTTTTATCCCCAAAGCACATGCTTCTATTCCGTGATATGTTTGCTTCAGTATAAAAATTATCACCCCCTCCCCATGACAACTTTGAGTAAAACTGAAGCTCCAGGAAGATGTAGTTTTTTGAACTCCCAATACACAGCATTCAGCAGTGTAGATATATATGCATACTCACTCTTTTTGCCTGTTTATTTGATTATCTCATGCACTACATGCATGCACACACACACACACACACTTTCATTTCATTTGCTTGTTTGCCTGACTGACTACTAGACTGTCAGACTGTGAACCCTTGAGGGCAGGAACTCTTCATCTTTGCCCAGTGCTTAATAGAGTGCCAACCTATGAATGTTTAATTACTATTAATTGAATAAATGAATATTTTCCTACAAATAGATCCCAGCAGGGAATCTGCTCTAATATATACTAAAATATTTATGAATGAAATGGTATTTGGGATTTATTTAAAAACAAATAGGGAGTGGAGGGGCAGTGGAAGGAAAGAGGGAACCAGCTGGGCAATGGGAACATGAAGGTCTATTACATCTGTCTTTCTACTTTTGCATGTGTTTGAAATTTTCCCTAGTTAAAAAAAATAAATAAATAAAATCTGCTCTAGTTTTAAGCCTTCTTCCAGCAACTCTGATAATCTTATCACTCAAAGACTCCACTCTGTAACAGAGGAAAAAAATATATTATGTTCTATCCTGCAAAGCAAAGCCGTGTGATACTACAGTGATTGCTATAAAAGAGTGGATTTCAAGTGTCAGATTGGGAACAAGTAAACTGGGAACTATTAACAAAGTTTTCACATGATTATATTTTGGCCTGATATACTAAATATATCATGTTATGTGCCCCTGTTATCAATGACAGAGAACAATCTTGTTCAATATCCTAGTTGTATACAAAGATTTAGGAGGTAGGAGGTATTTTAAATATGCAAACCAATGTATGTGCTTTTTAAAGAGCAAATACTAATTCAAAGAAGTATAGTATTAGTACTTTCAGTGTTTCCTACTGGTAAATTCTATGACAGAAGAATTTTAACTTCTGATTTAAACACAAACTACTTAGAAAATGGATGACAGAAAACCAGATGAGAATACAGTAAAAATAAGTGACCAGTAATTACTGTGCCAATGCTGACAGTAAGGTTATATTAATTAAGCAAACTGAGGAGTAGCAAGAAATGTTATAACAGATCAAATTTCCCAGAGATATACTCAGAGTTATTTAGAAATAGCTATATACCAAAAATCTTCTTGAGCTGAGACCTCATTGTCAACTTACCTCTCCTGATCCTTCTTGAATAGAATAATATGTAAAATAGTTCCCCAAATAAGCTCCTTCTGATTTGAAAACAGATCCATCTCCAGGGTGAATCTCTATTGAGTTCATATTTTTATGGGTAAGTCTAAGGAAAAGAAATAATCAATGAAAAAAAATTTTCTTCTCATTGAGATTAAAACATACATGAAGGCAATCATTAAAAAAAAAAAAAAAAGGGCAAACCAGTATAGGGTCTTGCCTATCCAGAAAAATGGATAATTTCATACTCAACATCAACCAGCTAAAGTAATTTTTTGCAAAAAAATAAGCAGAACACAGAATTTGTTAATGTATCTATTTCAACTAAGCTCAACTTCTCGAAGTCAGTCATCTTGTCTCATCATCCTGGTATCCTCACTGTCAGTCACAAGTGGCTGGCACTTAACAGTCACCAAAGCAATGTCAGCTGCATAGGAGTTAAATATGACAACTCCAGAACCTAGAACTAAGATTATTCTCTAATAACGAAACTAGTAGACTCAATACCTGATGGATGTGATTAGCCACGTGTAAAAGGAGCCACCCTTAAGAGAAGGTGACTGCACCTGGAGCAGCCAGATACAATCAAGGTATTGGGTATATAATGTATAAAAACTTAAGCCAAGTCGACTTTACTGTACTTAAGGTGAACAATATATTGTCAGAAGAGGGTGAGTTTTCATGCAGGGAAGGGAGACACCAAAGAGCACAAATTTCACAAATTTGTGTGAACAATATATTGTCAGAAGAGGGTGAGTTTTCATGCAGGGAAGGGAGACACCAAAGAGCACAAATTTCACAAATTTGTTCTCGTATTCTTTACAGAAGTGAAACTCTGAATCTAGCCAACAATAGAATTCCAGTCACCACAGAGGTGTACTTTGTGGCGGGCAGGGATAATTCAGTGGAATAGTCTGGCCACAGAGGAGACAGTGAATATTTGCTGCATGAATGAAGGCGGAAATCTATCTCAGGCTAGACAACTTCTCTAATTCCATGCTCAGCAGCATGTGACTAATTCAGACGACTAGATCTCCTGCTGCTTGGAAGGGGCATCCCAAATAACTGCAGAAATATTTCATTTATGAGCAAAACTAACCCCTCACTGGCTTGGGAGCCATCACAAAAATCCTGTGAACATGGTTAATGTGAATTAGTCATAAGACCTCTATGTACACTAATAAAATTACGTTGTGAGACCTGTAAAACTCAGGGCCAAACATAGAACAGTGGCCCTGGCAAAACTGCGTCCTGTTAGGGGAGTCCGTCCACAAGGCTGGTCCCGTACCCTCTGCGGCATCGCTAAATAGATCCAACTGCAGCCCAAGCGCCTCACCTATAGGTAACACCCTTGTGCCAAACCACTTTCACTAGTTCAGGATAGGAATATTCTTCATCGCCAAACTGTCCCTGTGAAAGCGAATCACAGAAATTCCACCTGTGAAGGACAAAATACAAGCTATAAGTTCTGGATGCCTAACATAATTGCCTTGAGAAGTCAACAAAACCGTGCTATTGTAATAAGATGTATTTCTTGCTTAACTCATCAGATCAAAGAGAAGTAAAAATTAATATGAAGATGTATTAATGAAATTTAAAACTACCACTGACCCTTGAACAACATGGGGGTTAGGGGCACCGACCCCAGGGAAGTAGAAAACTGAGTACTGTTATCTCCGCTCCCAAAACAAAGGAGTTGATAAATGACTCACCTAAGGGCACGACGCTGAGACAGTCTGGATAGAATCCAGCATTCAAACCCTAGTTCTTTTGATTCTACAAACTGTGATCTCTAATCAAACACAAACTTTCCCTGACTCTTACTTAATTTAAAGATCTGAAAAATGAAAATACAGGTACTGTAGTTTTGAAAAAAACCCACATATAAGTGGACCCATGCATTTCATGCCCATGTTAGCCAATAGTCAACCATAATCTTATTTTTCCAGGTATTTTTCCCAGTGTTTTCAATAATCTCATTATTGAATCTCAGCACAAACACATAAATTTCTACTAACCTTTAAAATTTAGGATTCAACCGATAAATATTACTGAAATATCTACAGTGGGCCAGACACTGTGCTGTACACACTGTGCATATAACATCAAAAGAGAAGACATGGTCCCTGTCCTCAGTGATTCGTATCTAGCAGAGACATTAAACAGTAAATATTAAACAGAAAGAAAGGAGAATGACTGGATTCTGTGGGGTTGTATAGAACCTAATCCTGTCTAGGGATTTCAGGATAACCAACCTAAGGAAGAAAGGCTTATGCTAAGACCTGGAAATGAGCACAGGTTAGCCAGCCGAGAGAGATAAAGGAAGTGATCCCAGCACAGGAAGGAGCAGGTACTGTGGTAAAAGAAACCCTGGGCTTTCCAGGCATTCAAGGGACTGCAAGAAGTCCCAGTTTAGCAAGAGTGGAGAAAGAAAGGGCAAGAGTGGTGAGGATTACAGAGCCAGGGAGGGACCAGGTGACAGAGCGCCTGTTAAGCCATGCTTAAGGATAATGGACTTCAATCAAGGCCAGTGGCAAGTTATTGAAAAACTGTTTGCTTAGAAGCATAAATCTCTTTTGAGGTGTACTCATAATACTAAAATCTCCAATTCTAACTAGATTACCATGACAAGCCTGAAAATCATTCCCACATTCTGTTTTAAATAACAAATATATACTCAAAGACAACCTGGGATCAAATCCCAGTTCCACAAGTGCTGGCTGTGAGACTTTGCTCGGGCTAGTTAATGTTTCTGTTTCTCAAGTTCCTCTACAAACTGGGGATGATAACAGCACTCACCTCATGGGGTCACTATGAGGATGAAACAGGTAGAGCACAGCCACCCTGGCACAAAGTAAGTGCTTTGTGTTAGCTGTTACCATCATTACTGCACTACTTATACACAGCTCGTGTTACAAATCTATAACCATTAGGTTATTCATCTTAGTGGAGGTAAAAGGTTTGTACCTAGCCATCTAGAAGCTTCTCCATGTTTATCCCTTTTGAAAATGGACATACTCACTGTCAGTTAACTAAAGACGGGATGGCCTCTGCGGCTGCATATGAAAGAAAGCACCCATCATCACAAGCTCGTCCAGCAACCAAGGTAATGGGTTCCACTGAGTGGCAGCGGGTGCCTCCCGGGGCTCGCTCCCAGAGCCCTGTGCCATCACTTCCCACACTCAATAATCTTTTCAGTGACAGTGACCCTTACTAGACTCTAAGCTCCTAGAAAGCAGGGACTCTGTCTTAATCATCCCTGTAGTCTCTGTGCTTAACAGAGTATCCAGTGTATAGTCAGCCTCCCACCAACTTTCAATGCATGGATGTAGAGTGAAAAATATAAACAATACATTGGCTAGGAAGTTATTTACTATCTGTTATAAGCAAAGTTTTAGATCAACTGAATGAACTTCCCTTATGAATGGTATCAGATGATTCAGAAAGAAAAATGATCCTTAGGTAAGGACTGGTTCTGACAAAAGCTTTAGGATGAAGTCATTCTTCCATTACCTGTGCAGGTGTGGGACAGGACAGCTCAGTAACAGGGCCCTGGGAAGAACAGAAACTTCTTTTCCTCTTTCCTCAGAAAGGTCAGATGTTAAAACTCTATTCTGGGTGATATCTGCATCAATTCCAGATGTATTGCTGATTTTATCATGAAAATGAAGTGCTAAAGACAAAGGGTATCTCCATTCCTCTGGACAGGAGGCCACAGACCAGCACTGCTTCACCCACGTGTATACACATGTGTGTTTTGAACCAAGTGAAGACGGCTCCTCCCTCCCTTCAGTTCCATTTACACAACTCTTCTTCTCTAAAGGCTCTCTGGATTTCATAATCTGATAATAAAGTTCATTTTCTTTATTCTTCAGTCTCTGTCCTGATAAACTTCCAGATGTATAGATTTTGCCAGCTTTTTCAACTAGTTTGTCCTTTTGGGCTTGATTTTTTTTTTTTGACAGTACTCTAGATGAGTCTGGCTTCTGGCTTACTTTACACAAAAAATGCACTGTAAATTCATGCTGAGATCTGGGCAGGCAAAGGTATGCGTGACCATCTAAAGAAGATATCTTCACGGTGCCACCCTGCATACATGTCACACCCTCATCAGTGTGAAGACTGGGCCATCTCACTTCTGAGATGTCAATGAAGATACGCTGAATTGAGGGGAGAAAAAGAGATGGTATTTTCTGTCAACAGTCCAATTTTTCCATACATTTGATACTTACATATTACATAAGAAAGCTCTTAAAGTTCTGTGTTTTACTACCTAGAAAGAAAGAGGAATGTCAGCCTATATTTGGTTTTCCAGAGAATATTTGATATTGTTAAGATTGTCTCTCTCAGAAAAGTAGACACACACACATACACACACTCTGACAAAAATGACAAAGAAAAAGAAAAATCATTTTGATTATATTTAATGCTAAATATATTTTGATTTAAAGTGTGCAATGAATCAGAGATAAATAGATTTGCAGTCCCTCCCAAAATGTCTATTCTGAAAAAGAATATAAATGAGGGAAGACTAGCACTACTGTGTGAAAACCAATCATAACTTAAATAGTATGGAAATAGCATAAAAAGTCATCAATAGAACAGTCCAGAGAATATAGAAACAGATTCAACCATATCTTAAAATGTCACATATGATAACATAAGCTTTTCAAAACAAGAGGGGAAAGAGAGAGTATTACTTAATAAATGGTACTGGAATTACTGAATAGCATTTGGGAAATGCGATCTCAAAAGATAATCACAGGGACTAAATAGGATAACATGAATAAGGTAGGTACCTACCCTAGACAGCACCAGGCACACCACACACTAAAATAAATCCCAGGTGGCTTAAAGAGTAACATTTTAAAAAGTCCAATTACTCAAAGGTAAACTGATCCAGACCAACAACAAACAGATTCATAAAGGTAATAGTACCTGTTGCATCTTTTCATATAAGATAAAAACAGTTAAGTGCCATTAACCATCTTTTTATCAGTTAAACTTGCCAGATTGCACATTTCAACTTCCATTTACGTAAAACCTTAAATTTACAAAAACTATTGTCAAGAAAGCCTCGTAAATTTACAGCACTATCCACATGTACACATGCTTGTTAGTGTGTTAAAATTAGGGACAGTATTCACTGATGGCAAAGCCGGTTTGTAAGGATGGTCAGTTAAGGCACTTTCCTTTTCTAGAATTAGACTATCTAATAATCCTACTGCAGCATCAGAGGTAAGCTACACAGTTTCAATAAATAGTTACTCAAAAGATACAGTGGAAAAATGGCCTTGTAAACTAAGTTACAACTTACAATTTTTCTTAACTCCTTTGCCATGAGACAATATAACAGAAAATTACTCATTAGGCAAGCAAGCATCATGATTAAAAGACACAGTATTCAGAGTCAGATAGACTGGGTTCAAATCCTGACTTTGCCACTTAGACAACTTCCATGGACAAGTTAGGTAAACTCTTTGAGATTTAGTTCCCTTAGCTGTAACAAGGGGCTGGTATCTTAGTCAATATACTTGTTCTGACTGGTTGGACATCCTTTTTGATCAGCAGGTACCCATGCCATAATGGTGTTACCAAATATTTTTAATACCATTCCTAGTTCTTGGCACATAGAAAACCCTCAATAAATGATAGTTATTATTATTCCTAAAAGTTCAAATAGAATATAAGTAAAAGAATAAAATGTGTATACCCATAAGTAATTACACATCTCTACTGCACACATAAGCTACCAAAAATGGTCATGTAATTTCTTAATTTTGACACCTCTGAGGATCAAAAAAAGTCATCAGTCTAAAAAGTTATGAGTGAAATTCTCTGCTACAAAGAAACAGGCAGGCAGATGAGCAATATAACTTCTGTGTCTCGATGTACAAAATATCAAAACACCCTAGTCTGGTACAATATACAGGCCTATGCTTTCTACAGCAACATGTCTGCTCCCAAGTGTCATGAAGAAAAAGACTAAACATTAAACTACCTGTTTGTAATTACTTGTCCTCAAATAATTGTTTTGAAAATGAGGTTTTAAAAAAATTACCTTTCTTCTTTCTGAAGGTATGATGCTTTCAGATAAAAAAGGGCAAGTAGCAAAAGAGTTTCGGAAATCCAGGGCTCGCTGTAGCTGCTCCTACAAAGAAACACAAAATAATCTTTAAAAATGATTTGAAAATCAATTTAGAATGACAGTAATCCAGAATACTAATTACTTTCCATATTCTGGCCACCTCAACAATATTTTAATATTAAAAAAGAGTAGTTCTTGTGTCATCTTTACTTACTCGGTAAGTGCTAATAACAAAGTGTGTTCTTTGGCGAATTCTTTCTGGTTGTTCTAAAGGATGTGCTGAAATAGGAGGTGCCTTTTCAAATAAAAATTCAGAACCACAGGGAGAAAGCTGCAATCTGGAACCATCAAAATACTGTACTTGCACTGAATCATCTTCATAAAGTATCATTTGCATTTCAGCTGCCATTTCTGTGACTATGGATAAAATGTCCTTCCAAGGCAAAGACTGAGGGAAATAAGAAATACAGTTGCACAAATAGTTCTCTTAATGTACAAAAGCTCTATCAAAACATATGGAAGAATTTTCTAAGAACATAAGCAAAACATTGTCATTGCATTTACTTTTGTTGGAGAAACAGTGATTATCTTACTCCAGACACTTATGTGATCTGAAATTAACATCCTTAACAGAATGCCTTGATTAACCCCAAAGGCTTTACTGCAGTGTGGGAAGATAATTTAGAGGGAGAAGATAGCCCACCAAGCTATAATTTTATAGCTTTATAATTGCCTTTATAATTTTAGTAGTTTTATTCTTCTGAAGTTTAACTTCTAAAAATCATATGCTCACTATCTCATTTCAGATAACAAGCAAATTCCATCTTTGCAGTAAGAATGCAGCAAATCATTTGTAATAATGCAAAAGGCAGGGCCAAAAGTAACTACTACACCGGAGGGAAATGGGCACCTGGACTCTTGTTCCTAGCCTGGCATTAAGGAAGTAGCCCTATGTCACTACTCAGAAAGCTGATTCACTGCCTAGTGTCTTAGATTCATCCTTATTTCACTGAATTCACTTTCCTCTTCTTTACCTCTAAAATGTCTCTGTCTCTTCACTTATGCTTTCCATACAGATATGACGGAAGGGGAATTAGAGTGTTTGGTTCCATTCACACATTATTTACTAGCTATAGACCTCAGGTTGGTTGGTTGGTTATTTATTTGCAAGATGGGGATGGTAACAGGACTGCTGTGAGGATTAAATGAGACAACACATATGGCAGTGCCAGTGGTGTGAATGTTGCCTTCTAGGAGCTCAATACATTTTATGATTCTTTTCTAAAACGAATCCCATTCCCTTCTAGGACAGCGTCTCCTGCTACTCAGGTGATCACGTTTAACCTGACAGGAAAAAATATCTTTCCATAGATACCATTTCCCCCAGTTTACCACCATTTCCTACCAATAAATTTCTCAGGTGTAGTATCCACTCAGGGTCCACTTTCTCTCACATCACTCTTCAGTCCATTGCAATCCAGCTTTCTTCTCCACCTCTCCACTGAAATTGTTTCACACCGGTTACCAGTATCTTCCTATGCCCAGTTACTTTAGTCTTCATCCTACTAAACTGGTCAACCTGTGACAGGGTGGTCTATCTTCCCTTGCATCAAACTCTCCTCTTCTGCCTTTTTTCAGGGGGAGGGGGGCTTCCATGGTCCCCCTGACTCCCACTCCATCTACTGCTCTTTTATGTTTAATCATTCCTCTATTCCTCTTTAATCTATTCCTCGACATTCTCTCATATCAAGTATTCATCAAGACCTGACCTTGGTTAGTCCCCATGTCATCTCTTCTTACTATATACACTTGTGTTGCTTTTATGCCACCGTTGCTTTTTAAAAATATCCTACCCCTTTTCAATGTATGCATTAGCTACATATGCCTTGGCCTATAATCCTTTGTGGAATATGTCAAGATATAAGTAAATATTAAACCACATGATCTCTCCTGAGGAGAGTCACATAACTGTAATCATTTTTTTTTTCTGTAGAGAACTTCCAAATCTACCTGACCTCTCCCCAGAGCTTCCATTGCCTGCTGGAAACCTCTTCATGTCCCTCTTCTACAGATAAATCAAACTCAAATGACTAAAATGGAACTTAATCACTCCCACCAAAAGTAGACTTCTATGATATCCCCTAATTCACTTTCACTCTAACCTCCCTCAAGTCCAGTCTACAAACAGTAGCCAGAGGGATCTTTTAAAATAAAAATGAGATCTAACACTCCCTGACTTACAACCCAACATTTGCACTTAGGATAAAATCCAAATCCTTAACCATGGCCTATATAAAAGCCATACAGTCTGCCTCCATCTACCACTCTAATGTTATCTTTTAATTCCTTCTTGTTCAGGACACTTTAGCTATGTTGGCCTTTTTAATTTTGTTTTTTTTTTAAGGCACGCTGTGTCGCATCTGAGAACCTTTGCACTGTTCTTTCTGCCTAGCATGTCCTTTTCCTGCCTCATCACATGTTGGTTTTTGGTTCCATTAATCTCTCAGCACAAATATTTACCTTCTTCAAAGGCCTGACTTGACCATGTCAGTTAAAGTTGTTCCTAACCATCTCCTAGTCATTTTTTATCCATTTCCTTTTTTTATTTCATAACATCGATTACTATCGAAACTAATTCTGTTTATGTACTTGCTTTTTGTCTTTTCCCACTGGGATATAAACTCAGTCAGAGCAGGGACCTCATCTGTCTTATTCACAATTGTATTCCTGGCATCTAAAACAATAGTTGGCCAATAAGAGTGCAGTAAATATTTACTTAATGATGAAATATATGTGAATTAAAAATTTCCTGCTCCTCCTGATTTTGCAATTTGAGTTAATAGCGTCTCAATGTTAGCAATATTTGACTTGTTTCCCTTTACAACCCTGTAACAAGTCCTGTTGATTTTTTAAGTCTCCTTCATAAATCTGGCTCCTCATTTTCTATTTCAGGCCATGAGTTCTCCCCTCAACTCCTGTAAACTGCCTGGGACCCTTTCCCACTTTTTCCCTTCTCCAATCCATTTCCAGTATTGCTGCCATAGGCAACTTTCCACAATCCAGACCATACCAACCACTTTACACCACTTGTTTACATACTTGTTAAATGGCAATAAATATTCACAGCAATAAATATATTTAGATTGCAGCTACATATATCATATATACGTATGCCGTCTACTTACTATTTTAGAAAAAAACAGGAGCAGAGACACAGTTAGAAAAAATATTTTCTGATATAAATTGGAAAAAGGCCTATCTTTAGCCAACTTAAAAACAGGTTACTGAAGCATAATTGTTGTTTAGATCACTTAAATAATGAAGCACACACAAGAAACAGTGGAATGTCTAAAGTTCCCGGAATATCATTAAAAAAACATAATCCGGCTCCAACCCACATTTCCAACCACATTTCTAGTGTCTTATTCCTGTTCGTGTTTTCACCACCCAGCCAGCAGTTTACGTCAGAGTGTGTTTAAGGATCGAAAGGCCACAAGTTCGTTTTTGACATTAACAGGAACTTCGTTTTTCAAAATGCGTTATCTAGTTACAGAAAAATCCTCATCAAAACAACTACCAACGTCTTGGACTAACACATCAAGCAGTTTTGAGCCCAAAAGTCGTGGAAATGAGGCCAATCACCGGCCTTTGTGCTTTCGCTTGCCAAAATGCTCCAAGTCGCAGCCTCTACGCCCGCCCACAACTGCTTCCCGAGGAACAGTTCCTGAATTTGACAAATTACCAGCAAGTGATGTTTCTCGATGAAGGAAAACAATCATAACCGAGAGGAGTAAGGACACAAGGAGAGTGTTCCCGGGTCCTTCGTCAAGTCGGAGCAGCGGGAGAAAGCGGCAGCCCTAGCTGCCAGCCCGGAGAGACAGCAAACGCAAACAAATGCGATTCAAATCTTCCCGGTCGCTCCGCTTTAGGAAGGCAGGCCGGAAGTCGCTTGCACGGGAAAGGCGGGACCGGAAGTCGGGAGGCGGGGCTCCCAGTCCGGAAGCCGGTGGACTTGTCTCGGTTTTTACTTCTGGTACCCCAGAAAGAAGGAACCGGTGGTACCTGGTTGCGGTAAGGTGGGTGAGGATCAGCGTTCTGATGGTCTAGCCAAGATAACTGTAAAGGTGGATTTTAGCGGAGTGATGCTTATTTAAATAATCTAAACAATTTACCTCAGTAAGGCTGTAAAAAAAACTTGACCAAAGATAGACCTCTACTTTTCCTATTTTAATACTTTATCAGAAAATGTCTTTCAACTGTGTCTTTGCGCCTTCTTTCCCCTCAAATAGCAAGTTGACGTCTCTGCTATATTTAGTGCCGCTAGAATATTTATGGAGAGACTAGTAGTGTGTGCTAGGGGTGCTGGGGATAAAGTAGGGAATGGGACCCAGGATGGAGCACGGGGGCTAGAGATTGTCCACTGAAATAAATGCACAGCCGAAAAGTTGATAGTTATGTTTTATTCGGTGGGAGGACTCGAGCCAGGATGACAGCTTCTCAGATTGCTCTGAGGGGACGGCTCCAAAGGGGTAGGGGAGGAGCTAGGATATACAGGAGTTTTACAACGAAGACCAGGTAGTCAGAACATTATAAGATTACTTGTTAACTGAAGAAAACCAGGTATCTCAGGTGAAAGAATTTAGCTCTTTTCTGTGTATGGGAGGGAGAAAACATTTGGGCTCATTGAATTCATTCCTTTGACAAGCATATAGCTATCTGGGGCCATTATCCTGTCCTTTCTTATTCTAAGTCCCCTCAGTGCACCATTGTGAGTAGCTGCAGAGGCTGGGCTGCAGGCTTCTTCACTGGGGGGTAGTGGCAGCTGCTGACGATTTGATGGTTTCAGCATTCTTTGTTTACTGATATGGTTGCTGTATTTTTCATTCACAAGATTAACTGGAAAGAAACAACTAGACGATAATTTGATCACAGTTGTGTTAAGTGTTCCTAAGATAAAATACAGAGGTCCGTGAGAGCATAGTGGGCAGACCTAACCCAGGTTGAGGAAATGTTTCCACCGAAATCCAAAGGATAAGTAGGTGTTAGCCTGGCAAAGTAGAGGGGAAAGTGTTTCAAGCAGAGGTAATATCCTGTGTTAAGGCCCCGAGGCCCTTGGGAAGATCTGGTCCCTTAAATGGACTGAAGGAAAGTTTGGTTTAAAAATGATTAAAGATCTCTTAGGGGAGAGAAGCCTAAAATGGGGCTTTAGAGATAGTACAGATTTATGAATTACGGATTTTGTCTTAAAAGCAATGGTAAACTATTATAAGGGCTTAAAGCAAATATGGCAGCATCGAGGAATGGGCAGGAATATAACTCCTTAAATTTATCTCCATTTTTAAAAGTCCGATATGCAAATTGACCTCAATCGTATGTAAAGTGTAATTAGGGCATCCTCAGACAATGTTTTTATTCATTGAACTGTACTATCAGTTTTATTACACAGTGCTAATTTAGGTCCTATCCTTCTTTCTTCCCCTTTACTAAGAATCTCCTATATAAAAGTTCTAACTACAGAGAGGTTTTGTGGTGCTTTTTGTATATTAGAAAGATTCCTGGAACTACCAAATGGAGAATAGACTGTAGGATGCAAGAGAAGATGTGTGGAGCCTAGTAGAAGGCTTTTGAAAACACAACAGATGATGGTAGTTCAAACTCAAGACTGCACAGTGAGAGTGGAGAGCATAGCTCCAAGATATATTTAGGTAGACTCTATAGTCTTGGGATGATTTAACAGTGGAAGTTAACAGTTCCAGGGTTTCTGGTTGGGGCAAATGGAGAGGTGGCAGTGCTGTCAATGGGAGGGATTTGTGAGAAGTGCAAATTTAGAGAACAGTGTGACTTAAATTTTATGAGTCCTCCTGGTGGAAATGACAAGTTAGCAAAGATCTAGAACAGGAGATTAGAAATAAATCTGGAGGTCAGTGGTGATAGCTGCTAACTGAAACTTCAGAAGATGAAATAGTCCAAGGATATTGTGACATGAGAAAAGAATGCTTAGGACTGAGCTTTGAGGAGCACTGGTACTTACAGATTAGGGTAAGGGAAGAGAATCCAAAAAAACACTGAGAAAGAGTATAAAGCTGGAAAAGCAAGCTACTGTATTGTAGATGCCTAGATGTTTTGATGTCACTTGACAATGCCAGATATTGCCTAGAGAACAAGCTAAAGACTGAAGTGTTTACTCAATTTAATGACATGGATGTCACTGGTGACAGAAGCTGTAGTGGGTTAGGAGAATAAATAGGAGGTAAGGAAATGGAAAAATGGGATAACACTTCAGAAGTCTGACTAGGAAGCAGAGACAGGACTGCAGTTGGAGAGAAGTATGAGGGCCGGATTTCTTTTAATGATAGGAATGGCATGTTCAACAGCCCATGCAAAGGGTCAATGGAGAAAAAAATTTAACTACAGATCAAGTAACAATAGTTCATGAGAGTGAGAAGGCATGGTATTCAAGCACATGTTCAGTAACTGATCTTTAGTAGGAAGAGAGATACTTCCCACACAGGAAGAGGAGGGGTGAAGTGCATGCAGATGCATTTTTGTACACATGTCTGGTGGCTTTTTTTTTTTTCCTGTGAAGCACATCATCAGTTAGGGGATAAAGGGGCACACGGAGTGGAGAGGGTTTGAAATAGTTAAACAGGAGAATGAAGAAACACAAAGATTATTGGCAGCACTGACAGCCAGGGGCTGGCTATGACTGCAGTAGCACAAACCTACCAGAAACATGACCTCCAGCTGTCTGGATGCAGCAGCAGCATCAGGTTCATCCAGGGCTGGCATTCTGCCAGGCTGACACAATACATCTGCTAATATTTAGTCAGCCAAGGACCACCAGACTCAAGCCTGCAGTCTGACAAAATATTTGACTTGTAAACAAGGAAGCACACTCCAGAGAAACACGAAGTGTGCTTTCCACAGGGGGAGGAGGGCACCACCTTTGTAAGGTTTGGGTTCCTGCTGAAGAATTCTGAGGAAGTTCTAAGGGAAGAGAGTCCAGTTCTGGGACTGGATGCAGTTTCTGCAGCAGAATTAGAAGCAGGGATTAACTAGGGACTGGGTGCTATCATGAGGTGAGGGCAGTTTAGCAACTGGGATCCCCAGTAAAAGATGGGTAAGGACAGCAAAGCAGGTCTGGAGGCATCATTGGTAACAAAGCAGTGGTCACACAAAGAGGGGATCATGATGGCACTTTATAGCCACATGACCTTCGGGGAAAATGTTTCCTATTAAATTTGCAGCTGGCTTTATCTGTCTGTCCTCCCAGCCCAGTTAACAGGCAGGGCTACTTTCTTTTCCAGTTTGAGCTGATTTCCAGTCCTTCAGTCTTGGACAGGTTTTTACTCTTCCATACCAAGCATCCTCTCTCAATAAATGTAAGATTAAAAAAAAATTAAAACTTAATCCATGCCCTCTTGTCCTCCCTATAAATAAGATTGAGTGAAATACGTAACCATAGAATTGCCCCTCCTTTCTGACAGCATCCAGGCTAAAGTGAACCTCCAGTTTTTTAGACCCTCTCCCAAGTTATGTAATCAAAGCCCAAATCCTGTAATAGTTTCTTTCTAACACCCTCTTATGGACATACCCAACAGTCCCCCATGGTGTATATTCTGCCTCACACCTCACGTACCTCACCCAACATATTCCGGTACAGATGTGGTCCTGGTAGTCTGGCTGAGGGTCTGAGTCAATGACACGACTGCCGGGCTCAGACTAGTACTTGCACTGTGTTACCAGGCACAAGACTGACATTCGCTGCAACCTTTGTTTCCTTGCTCACTGAAGACCTGTACTAATAATCCCTCTGACAAAAGGCTGACTGGCCCATGTTTCTGTTGAAGCTAGGGCAACCCTAAGGCCAACAGCTGTGGCACAAGACCAACTCTTGCTTTCAGTACATACTGCTGCAGTTTTAAAACACATCTACACAATCCTTGAAGGGCTTTACAGCAACCCACTTACAACCAAGAGACTCTAGTGGAAGTAACGCTGTGTGCAGCTTCCAAATGCAGCTTCTTCCTGGGTCTTCTGCAATGCCCTCTCTCAAAATCCAGCTGACACGTTGTGAGAATCCAAGCCATATAGACAAGCCATGTGTAGGTGGTTCTGGTCAAATGATGGCTTCAAGTCTTCTCAGCCCAGTCACCAGCCATGTGAGTAGGAGTAAAGATAACTCTAGATGATTCCAGCTGTTGGCTGTTCAAGCCACCCTGAGGCTCAAACGCTGAAGGGTGGAGAAAAGCCAACTCTATTGTGCTCCTGTCCAAATTCCTGAGCCAGAGTATAACAGAATGCTTACTGTTTGAGCACGCTTACTCTGGGTGGTTACTTCACTAGCACTAGTAAACTGGAACATATACTGATCCTGTTCATAGCTGTTGTGAGTATAGCAGTAGTTGGTGACAATGAGCTAGTAGATAAAACTGGGTGGTTATTTTACAGAGAAATTGCTAGAATTTAAGTATATTCAGTTAGCATATACTTGGCTGGGTCTAATGGCTGGCCCCTTCCTTCCACCCCCTTCCTGAGATTACAGTGAGCAGAGTCTTTGGAGAACTGCAGATTAAGGCAACAGCCACCATGTTAGGAGCCATTTTGAAAAAAAGAATTCTGACTATTACAAGTTGCAAAAACCCCAATTACATATGTATTTCCCTTCTTTACAACAAGGATACTAAAAGTTTTGTTTTATATTTGCTAGTTTTTCCAAGTAGATGTATTTGTCATTGAAATTCTTATTCAACAGACATTGAATAGTTTCTTCTACTCTAGCATAGCTTCTCTGGTTTCAGTCTTACAAAATAACTTTATGGTGTCATGTAAAAAAGTCCAACAGAAATTCTTTAAAATACCAGGATACCACTCCAAAAACTTAAGAGGAAACAAAACTATTTAAATTTTATTTTCAAAGTCTAACTTTAATCCAGACTGAAACAAACAAGCAGAAAAGTGAGAAAGCTAACTGTATTAGCAGACACAAATGTACCAAATGTAAAACAGTGGGTTATTAACAGAACTATTTACATGCATATTTACAAGCAATCCTTTTGTACATTAAGTTTTAGTTAGTTGGAAAAAGATTTGACATTAGGTAAAAATATTACTCAGGGCTGAGGTGGTACCACATTATTGTATAAGTATTAGAAAAGTGATTCTCAAGGTGTATCAATTATAAAGCAGATGAAAACTTGAGTGACAAAGATCTAGTAAAATTCTCTAGTAAAAAAGTCAATGCAACTCAAGCTATAAAACGAAAGTGAGAAAGTTATATAAATAAAGCAGAATAGTGTTCTAGGCTTTAAGGTAATGAGGTTAAGTGAAAAAACCAAACAATTCTAGAATTGCAATAAATCCTCAGTGAAGAATCATGGTTTAGTTGGGAGTTCTAAGGTTTTTTTTTTAATGCCGTTTTTAAAAGCCCTTGGTATCAAACAGCATCTGGATATGTAAATCAGTTGTTAACGATATATTCTAAGACTTCAGTGCTAAAGATATTCATGATAGCAATTCATATTTGAAACTCAATTCATTGAAACACTATAAACGTAAAACTAAATGAAAGCTATAATACTCATATCTAAAAAAAGAATGCTACATTTTGCAGTAATATGTATTTCCAGGCTAGGACTTTACCTCAAGAAAAGTAGAATTTAAAGGATAAGCTTCTAACCCAGCTAGCAAAATTTATTTTCAACATCTCATTTATTTCAAAATCAATTTTATTGCAGCCCAAAACAGTGGAATTAACTGTACATAATAAACTATTATATATATATACACATTTTAAGTTATAGGGAATAAAGTTTATTTTGGCAGAGTGTTAAACAAAATTAAAGTTGCATACATTAGTAACATAACTCAACATCCTTAATTTGGTATAAGTGTGACACATTTTCTTGCTTTCCTGTGTTCTGCTAAATCACCATAACCTAAACTGCTTTATAAAACTGATACGCTGAAATTTAATTTTATTGTTTTCGCTTACGCTCTGATTCCAAACAAAACTTTTCATAAGCTTCTTCTATCTCTGGGTCCATCTCATCATCAATATCATCCAAATATCTGTGAAAGAAGCAAAGATGTAATGTTTTACAATTCAGAAAATGTCTAAGATGCTAAGCCACAAAGCATGGTGTGTGTCTCCCCACCCCCATAACCCTTTCCACCTACATATGTGACAAAACTATCTTGCCAATCCTACCAACTGCTGATAGGTCTTTTTCTCTTTGTTCCTGTCCCATTTCTAGTGCAGGGCATGTGTTGAAATGCCACAAGTTCATTAGGGCAAAGAAAATATAACGCTTACCAAGCAAAACCTTACAGGATAACCTGAAATTCAATGCCAAGGACAACTTCAATTTCCAATGGTACACTCAGCAGGGTTGAACTTTCCTAACTGTGCTTGGAAGCACTGCCCTGTATTTTTTTCTTCTATTAAAACTAGTATATAAAGGTATAGCAACATTAGAAAATCTTACACTGATATAATTAAAATGTCACTAGTTGGAGACAGAATGTGGTTCTTTTTTTTTTTTTTTTAAACCTACAGCACACACTTATGAAGACTAGAATCTAAGTAGCCTGTCCAAATTCACATGAATTCTTAACAGAACTGGGACTAAACCTCAAAAGTTCTTGGCCCTTCCATATACAAAATGTAGCACAATCTAATGATAAATGAGTAATATTACAAAGAATGGCAGGTGACGAGACTAATTTACATATTCCTATCAGCCCAAATATTTTTATATAGTTTTGTTTTCATTTTAACTCCTTTAACAACTAAGATTTGAGCTTTTTACTTGTACCAGAAGGCTGTTCCAAGTATTTATGTATCTCATTTAGTTCTCAAAAAAATTCGAGGGGTACTACTATTCCTATTTAATAGATGGAGAAACAGGCACAGAACTTGCCCAAGATATTACAGTATTTGAGCCACTTATTTAAAGTGTTAGGCATAATAAAAGTACCTTATTTTATAAAAACTCATAGCTTCAATATGCTCCATTAGTAGTTTTTAACTCCAACTATATATAAATTTTCAGAATCATAGTGTTTCCTAATATGATTTTCTGAAATTTTTGGTAAATAACTACTACTCATATACCACTATAACACCATCAAATAAGAATGCACACTCATCATCTTTTCTTTTCTAAACTCCTAAACTCTGGCCACAAATTTCACAATGAAAGTAGCTAACGAGAACTTACGGATCACCAGCCCCCGATAAATCTGTTCCATTTTCTTCATAATCTGGAAAAAAGTCTTCTCTTTCAAGTAGCTCTTGATATTTCTCTTGGTAATCTAAAAAAATAAATAAATTTTAATGCTGAAAAAAATTCATATGAAATGGCCACTAAAATTTTTTTTATGTTATGAGTCTGAGTAGATCCAATGTTTCATTAGCAGCCAGGTTCTGATTACATATTTAGGGATTGCTTTTACAAAATTTACATTCTAATTGGCTTGCTTTATCTCCCCCACCATCACATACTCATGAATTATACACTGACCCTTTAACAACATGGGGGTTAGGGCGACTGACCCTCCATACAACTGAAAATCCGTGTTTCACTTACTCAGCCCTCCTTATGTGCAGTTCCTCTATCTGTGGATTCAACTAACCCCATGTGGTACTGTAGTACAACTAACCCCATGTATACTGTAGAAAAAATTCACATATAAATAGACCTGTGCGGTTCAAATATGTTGTTCTGGGTCAAGTGTCCATTTAATATTCCTCTAAATATAGGTTGGAAATCAAAGCCACTATGAATATACCAGAGTACACTTCACAGCCAATGTGTATGCTGTTTATAATTTCTACTGCTGCTTTCCATCAGACCAAGTATTGTCCTAACTTGTTGGGGAAGAACATGTTTCTTCCATACTACTGTTTTTCCTTCACGAGGAGGGATTTCAATCAAACCTCCTAGTTTCTGGCTCCCCCATTACTCCTAAGAGATACAGTGAGCTATTCGGCTACCAGATAAGAGCCATCATTGGTCCAAGTTTCTCAAGCAGAGGAGGCTAACCTAGCAAATGTTTCGAGCACAGGGGATTTTCTTTCCTTCCCTCTCCGCAGAGACAGCTGGAAGGTAGCTACCTGATAAATGTTTCAGCAACATCAGCTCTCCCTTGGATGGGCTCTTCTACAGCAAACAGGTGATATTACAGCTCTCCACCTGCCAACTGACTTAGGCAGTGTTACTGAGTATCTTTTAAGATTGGTATGTGTGTATGGAGTCCTTACCTCTGAATAATAAAATGGGTCAGTATATATTAAAAGTAGTTACCTACAATTAGTTTCTTGGGAATAACAGCTACCTCAAATTTCAAGAGGATAATATAATTAAATTAAACAGAGTAGAGACCATGTTTTTCCAAGATTGTTACTCTCCATAAAAATAATTCCACCCTAAAGGCTTGGCGATATTTTGACATCCAATCTTGGCAATTTGAAGTTTAACTATAAAACCTTCCAAACCTTCCTGCCACAAATGCTCAAGGCACAGATAAGACATTCTTTTAAATGTACAAACGAGTTTAAAAAAAAAGTCACTAGATGACATAACTGAAAGCCATACATAACTACTACAGCTGGGAGGCTAGTAGACCACGGGGTCTTAAGTAACAAAGGGGCTTGGATTTTAAAACCCAAAGGTCAGAAAGCAAAGTCTTGGGCCCGTGTGAAACAAGGAGACGGAATTCATGCCCCACATCCATCTCACCCACACAAACCTGGGACATTCAGAGGGCTAGTATCTCAAGCAAAAGGTAGATCAAGAAAAAACAAGGAGGATACAACTCAGTCACAGAGTGCGTGCTTAGCAAGCACAATGTCCTGGGTTCAATCCCCAGTATTTTTGTTAAAAAATAAACCTAGGGGGAGGGTATAGCACAGTGGTAGAGCATGTGCTTAGCATGTACAAGGTCCTGGGTTCAATTCCCAAGACCTCCATTTAAAAATAAATAAATAAACCTAACTGCCCCCCGCCTCAAAAACCCTAAATACCCCGCCCCACCACCACCACCACAAAAAAAGTGTGTAAGGAAAAAAAACAAACAATACCCCGAGGTGGCAAAGGCAGATGGCAAAGAAGCCTGGACGTGTCCGCCTGGGTTTGGAGCGAGGACAGAAGTGCTCTAAAGAAACTGGTTCCCCAGAGAATTTGTAACAATGGACCTGCACTTCAAATTTCTGTCTATATAAAGAATCCTCATGACAAGAAAACAGAAACTTTTTCCAAGCCAGTGTTACTCCTGTGGCTCCTGACACAAGCAAATATAAACCCCATTTTGGATAGACATTCCTATAATCCAAGCCACAAGGAGTTTTCACAAAGAAAAACAGGCAGTTAAAACACTGGAGCAGTCATAAAAGGCCACGTTAACTTCAAATGGTTTAGAAAAACGTGAGCATGGAGAGAACAGTGATAAATGGAGTAAGCTGGATAAATGGATAAATGTTAACAAAAGGTACATCTGAGTAAAAGGCAGATGGATGTTCTTCGTACAGTTTTTACTTCTGTAACTTTACCATAAGTTTGAAATTACTTCAAAAAAAATTTAAGACACTTAAATATGATTCCAAAAAAAGATCACAACATAAAGAAACAATTTTGTGTATAATTAGAAATAACAGCAGAGTTAGAATTAAGAGAACAAAAATATGAAACAAAAACAAGCATGTTTAGAATGAGAAAAAAGGGACTTGAAACTTTAAGATCAAGATACTTTGAACAAAATGCAGAAACAATTCAAATTGAAAGCCAAACTGGATTTCTATAAACAAAACAGTCACTAGAAAGAAAAAGATTAGACAAAGATGAACAAAAAACCAAAATGAATCACAGTAACTTCAAAGAATAAGGGAAGAAGGAAAATTTGTCTTACTGAAATCTTAGTGTCTGGTAAGGTAAGAATAATTAAGAATGTGGTATTGGTGTCGAGACAGATAAAAAGATCCATCTGCACAGACACAGGAATAAGACAAATTTATAGGAAGTTACATAGTACACAACAGAGGGACATTTTATCCAAGAAAGGAAGGAAGACCTGTTGCAAAGACAAGTGACTATGGAATATTTAGTTTCTACCATATCCCACATATAAAAACTAGCCAGATAGAGTAAAGATCTAAATATAAAAAGCAACGAAGTTTAGAAGAAAATAGAATTTGATCATAGTAAGGGAACAGTCACAGAGCACAAACAAGACAGATACATTTAGTTTGCATTAACACTCAAGGCTTCTACGTGTCAGGAAATAAAATGGAAAGACAGCACATACTGGGATAAACTGAGGATCACCTTCTAGATCAAGTAAGTCATTACAAATCAAGAAGACAAATGATCCAATAGAAATATAGGCAAGGGATGCAAACAGGTGATTCTCAAAGGAAAAAAATCAGGAAGTCAATAGAAACATGAAAAGAAATTCACTATCACTAGTCAGGAAATAAAAGTTTACAATTTCATACAAACAGACTGACAAAAAAATAGGTCTGGTTCATGTAAGTGTTGCCAACAACAGAAAACAGGAACCTTCACAAGCTGCTGGTGGGAATATTAAGTGGTATAATCATGCTGGAAAGCAGTTCAGCAACACATAATGAAGCTGAAGATGCACAAAGCCTATAATGTAATAATTCTATTTCCTTACTCCAAAGAAACTCCTGCATGTGCACAAAGATTCTTAAAGATGTTTGCACAGCACTGTGAGTATTAACAAGTGTGAACTACCTGACCACCCATAAATGTAGGTACCTATAAATTGTGGTTTACTCTGAGTAAGACACCATTTTGCATTTAAAATGAATCAACTAAAGCTATGTATGCATCAACATGGATAAATATCAAAATATTGAATAAAAAGTAAGTGGCAAAAAACATGTGCACAGTAACGTATCACAGAGGTTAGTTCTGTGTATAATACCTATTGTTTACAGACATATGGAAGTAAAAATGACAGCACAATGACACCAACTTCAGGATGGTAATTACCTCTGGGAGGGAAGCGATGGAAGGACTCAGTTAAGGATCAGTTAAGAACAGAGAATGGTTTAATGTTATCTACAGGGTTTTATTTCTTTGAAAAGACCCAAAGCGTATATTGATATGGAAAAATGAAATTGGTTTATTCTTGACAGTAAATCAATAGGCCAGTTTTCTGTGGTTCTTAAATTTTTTTTTAATGTTTCATAATTTTAAATTGAAAAGTTAAGCAGTCCTTCTTTCCACCTCCTTTGTGCTAGAGACATACAACAGGCAGTGTCCACTATCTAGAGGAAACAAACAGAAAAATTCTGACAAGCTGGCTATAATTTTGTACCAAGTGGGAAAATTTGCTCACACTGCAGTTCTATTTATCACAACTAAAGCAATCATTCTGTAAGTGATCCTTTTCTGGAAGGCGAAGGCTGCAGAGATTTAGATTTTAATTAATTTTTGACCAAGTATTAATAAAATCCATTAGTATCTGTAAGTATTAACCAACACCAATAAAAGCCGCTGACTATACAGCACACTGTGCTTCCTCCTCTTCCCTTCTAACCACCTGAAAGTTTGAGTTTAAAAACAAAATATTAGAGGAAATATAAAAATGCTTTCTTTTAATTGAGGAATTCTTCCAATCCTTCACTGTTAGGGTGACAAGACACTACACTGACTCAGATGTTCCATTTGAAACAGTTCTAAGTGGTAACTGAAGGACTATTCTCAGTGAGACAAATCTTTACCCTAAATTTAAGAATGATGTGCACTCTTCAGAGAACTGCAACTTTGTGCCCGTGAGGGTATGGTTTTCTGTAGTTTACTATCTGACCAAAAAATGGAGGAAAATGACTGAGCCAACATACCTGGATCAGCTGCAGTGAAAGGAACACCATCAGATGTATAAAATGTCGGTTCATTCTAGGATCAGAGTGATAAAAATATGTAACCATTTCAGAGTTGACTTATTAAACCGCACTAAATAAAGCATGGCTGACGTCACTCATCTGCACCTGATAATACAAGAACAAGCAAAAAACTTCCTTCCGTTCAGAAATGAATTTTCATTTCATTGGGAAAGTCTACAGTCTTCAGATTTCTATTACGTCAAGTTCCTGTGGTTCTCATCCTGCTGTCTACTGCCTGTCAAACTCATGGTGACTTGCTGAGCTATGCATTGTGATTCAGTGTCAGCTGATTTTCAGTTGTGGTTCTCCACTCCCCACAGTATTTTATTTTAAGAATTTCCAAGACCGAGGTTGTAGGAGCATTCCTCCATAGTGGCTTTATGTTTGGTCCTATTGAGAGCTTCAGGACATCACTGGCCTGGGTAACTATTTTCTTAATTTACTTTTACTACCACATGCAAAGGAAAAGTTTGACACGGGCCTTTGATTATGAATTCTCTGGAAAAACTGCTTTGTGGAATCCCTACGCCCACCCAAGTCCAAGCCTTACTAATTTCCCTCACCACTGGATGGATCTTTCTCTAGTCCATCCTTTTTCACTGAGGAATTCATGTTTCTCCTCCTGTTGGCCTGGTCTGCTGGCTGTCATGTGACCCTAAGCCAGTGAAGAGTTATTAGGTATTAAGTTCTGAGAACAGCTTTATGTAACTTACATAGAAATTTCCAAAACTGAATTCAGGGCAACAGCAAAATTTAAAATGTAAAAACTGGCATACCATAAAATAATTAGGATCATTTTCAGGTGTTGCTTCTCTGTATGTTGAGGTTACATGGACTCTCCCCCAGTTACTTGACCGAAGTTCTACAAGCTTCAGGAGCATCTGTTTTACATCTCTGCAGACGAAAGTTGAAAATGAGTTAAAATGAGTGAGTACGTGCTGTCATGCTTTAAAATACTAGATGCCTAAAATTTTGTTTCAAGTTTAAACATGTATATCTAGTGCTTAGATTTTCTAGACATTTCCTATAATGTCTAGAAACAAATTTGCCTTTTTTTAAATTGCACATCACTCTTCTATTATACTGATTTGGAAAAAGATTTAGTACAGTTATGCTCAGTGAGTACTGGGCCAAGCCAATGGGAACATGATTTAGAAGTTAGGCACACTGAAACACACCTGGATGTGATGAAGAGGTATTCCACTGCCAGAAAACAAGACAGGGAGGGATTCTAAAACACACAACAGGATGAACTCCTACACCTTAGAGGTCAAGGAGCTTATACCATGTTGGTGTAAGGTAATGGCTTATTATCTGGCGACCACATGTGGGAATATTTCAACCATCACTAGAAACCCCAAAGGTTTTTTTTTCTTTTTTAATTATATATTTGTAAAAGTACATGCAACATGTAAACATTCAGGATTGATCCCAATCTTCTGGAGCCAGGGAGAACTATTTGCTTGAATCGCCACACAAGTTACTCATCTTCCACTGGAACGACTAGAGCCCATCCTGAGTCAGTCACCTGAACACAGAATACTACAGAACTGAACAGAAATAGACTCTCTAGCCTCTCCTCAATGGTCATGTCTCACTATGGTTCCTCCGTATCCCCTACTCAAGCAGATCTTTAGTAATAAAACATAAGCAAACCCCCCTGAGTTACTGCCTCTCTAACCTCTTTGACAAGTCTTCCTTTGGCTTTGGACTGAGGACCATGCCCCAGAGGTGCCATTCTGACTAGATTATAAGAAGGGGTGCAAGAGAAAAAATGGCTAATACGAAATCGGGAGCCACCAGACCCCATCTGCAGCTCCAAATTAAGATGCCTACAGATGTGGTCAGTGTGACATGTGGAGGGAAAAAGTGCAGAGGAATGGGATCGGAGTTGCCTGCTGCTCGCCCTCACTTCTTAGTCTTGCTCTGGGCAGCCACAGCCTCCGTGGAATTATGCATGGTCTCCTCATTCCCTAGGAACTGCTTGATGGGCTTCAAACTCTTCCAGTTCATAGACAATGGGAATGCCAGGTAGCAGGCTCAACTCCAGGACAGCCTCTTCAGAGAGACCCTCCAGATGCTTGACAATACCCTCAGAAGGCTGTTGCCATGAGCTACAGCAATCAGTGCCATTTTCCCTTCCTTTATCTGGGGAACAGCTTCTTTCCAAAAGGACAGAGCTTTAGCAACAGTATCCTTTAAGACTCTTATAGGAGGGTAGCTGATCTTCAGTGAGGTCTGCAATCCTCACTGCTGTTGCTGTGGAAGGAATAACTGGGCTCCACTGGAGATAGTGCAACTTTAAAGAAGCCCCTCCAAATCTTTACCAGGGCCTTGCTCTGCATGGCAGCAGTTTCTGCTTTACTGAGGCCAGTCAGACCCCTGTAGTGCCGCTCATTGAGGTGCCAAGTTCTCACCATTGGCGGCCACATTTGGTCAATGGCATCCAGCATTTTCCAGAGGGTCCGAATTGTTCTCTTCTGCACTGAAGTGTAGCAGATGTCAAACTCATAGCATCTCTCAGAACCTGCACATGCCCTGCCCAGCTCAGATCGACACTGGACCACCCACTGAAGCAGCTTCCAGGTTCCAAGTGCTGTGTGCCAGATCAGCACCAGCCTGCAGGTGGCCATGGCGGCGGCTTGAGGTGCTGTGTAGACTGGGGCTCACCAAGATTCTGGAGTCACAGCCAGGTCCCAGGGTCCCACCTATGTACTCGCACCCCACTGCCCAGCTCTTGCCGCCTTTCTTTTTTTTAAACAGCCTTGAAATTTGTTCCATGTAACTCTGACTATATATTGTTCTTAAGGCAGTGTGATCCTGCAAACATTTTTATACTCCAACTGGACTTAACAGTATCTTTACCCAAATATTTACTCAAAGTCTGAATCATTTTATTTTTCAGTGGACTCTTATTACTATAGGAATATCTTAACTTTTTCAATTTATAAAGGTAATAAAAGAAAAAATGGCTAGGTAAGCAGAAGCCATAGGTAAAATATTTCTGTAGGTCTACAAAGATTAATTATTCTGATGAGTATAGCATATTAAAAACAACCTCCAAAGAAAAAAGCAAGGAATTGAGATTTACTGGCTATCTACATTAGCTCTTTTCCTACCTGCTGCAATTTGCATCCAGGACAACATTTTCAATTCTCTGAATAATTTCTTCCATATCAGTCTTTCCTTTTTCCTTCCAGGCATCCTCTAAAACAGAGCCTGTCAACTAAAAAAAGCAATTATCAGTGAAATAAAGCATTCAATAAAGTATAGAAATTCTAAAAAGATATTAGTAGCAGTTCAAGTATTCTTAGAACAAGAGGAATTTAGCAAGTAAAATATTCCCAATTATTCTCTACCATCTAATATTTAGGGATCGCTATACTTCATTTTTCTCAACTGGGAGAAACTAAAAGGAGTTGAACCATAGCAGAACTTTAATTATAGGTTTTATGTGCCAGTGACTATATCGTATATTTGCTGTATGACTAAGATGGGCTACAAAATTTTAATCAACATATCACTTTTTGAAATATGAAACATGCAATAAGTAATAGAAGCTTTGAATTAAAAAAAACAAACTTCAAATTTTATGAAAAAAAGATGAGTTAAGGATATAAATACAGGTAATTCACAGAAACTGAAAAAATGGCTAATCAACATGAAAAAAGGCTTAAATTCACTAGTAATCAGGAAACTGTAAATTAAAATAAGCTTTTTGTTTCTACTCATCACCTATGACAAAATAAAACCGAGGGTTGATTATATCCATCACTGATAAAGACATGGGGAGAGAGGTGTGTACTCATTCACTGTTGGTTTGGCATTTGGAAGGGAAATTTGGCATTACTTATCAAAATTAAGGTATACATGCTCACTGAGCCACCAAAATCTATGTTTAGGAATTTAAGTCACAAAAACAACTACATATATAAAGACATGATGAAAGATTACTGACAAGTGCTATTAGTGGCTAAGCTGAAAATAACTCAATAGTTCAATGACAGAATCGAAAAAACATGTGCATACATAAATGGAATACTGGGAAGTTATGGAAGAGGGAAGCAAATCTATATCCCATGTAAAGATCCAAGATCTTCATTAGGTGATAAAAAAGCAAGCCGCAACAGAGTTAAGATCTTACTTATGGGGGCACATATACTGACGGGAAAGGAAAGGGAATTTACAGATGGGGTGAAGGACTTCCACTTTACACTTCTAAATTTTGCTTCTTATATTAAACAGTAAGTTACATTGCTTTTCCAATATTTAAATTCAAGAGTGAAGTTAAATGTCAATATTTAACTTTAGTAACTTAAGCTTGAATTCTTTTGTGTACTATACAACTTTCCTTCCTTTAAGTTATACACTAAAAGGGATGAAAGTTACATTTTAATAAAAAAATTAAAACCTACCTTCAATAATTTTACTGCACAAATTAAGTTGTCATCCATAGGATTACAAAAGAGGGCATTTAGCAATTCCCGAAGACCAACCTGAAGAATGTCTGCTCTTGTAACCTGTCCATTTGTTCCTTTGATCTTTTGGGACAAAAGAAATGAAAAGCAATGCCAAAATATATACAGATACATAAATGGCCTAACAAAGTGTTGACAAAATAAGTGCTTTAAGTTAAAAAATATAAAACATATGGTCAGGATAATTTAAGCCTCTTTTAATGTTACTGTTTCATAAAGCACTCTCTAGCCTATTAAGCTTAACAGCTTTTTTTGGGGAAACAAAGAACATTTACTCTGCTTTTTGTACTACTTAAAATCTAACTTGTATCAGAATGGTATACATATCTAGATCTCTGGCTTGAAAAATTATAGGTTCAGGAGCCATGTCTTATCTTCATACTCCCCAACCGCCCTTCACACAGCGTCATTACTTTTACACAGGATATTCAACAGCATTCTTAAAGTGGCTCTTCGTTTAAGGTACATTGTAGATTGGTGCCCTTATTTGGCTTATATAAAAATTTTAACTGAAGATTAAGGCATGAGATTTTTTTTTTAAATTAAGGCTATCTGTGGCAAATTAGGTACAAGATAGGCCACAGACCTTTTAGATGCATTGACTGAGATGCACATTTGATGGTGGGTTTATGTGGCTTTTCAGTGGTTTTTACAATACTAAGTCTTCAAATCAGGGTTTACAAAGGTATACTCATATCTAGGACTAACTAGTCAAAAAAAAAATCAAGCAAATCCATTACAAAGTAACATTCAGCACTTTTGTTGCCTACCAACAAGCATATATTCAAGTATACAACCAATTTAGCTGTAGACTTTGTACAAATACATTTTACGTGGAAGACTTAACATATAAAATAAGACCACAACTACTGTGGGTGAATTAGGTGAAAAACCCCAGAAACTCTAGTCTTTCCCCTCTTCACTCAAGCTTGTATTCTGTAGGGCAAGTTGCTTTTGAGCCACTACCTGAAAGTCAACGTACTGAACATACTAATATTTATGATGCAAGAATTCAAAACATTATTATCTGTATTCCAAAAGCTTAACTCACATGTAAGCCATGTCTTTCCAAATGTAGACAAAGACTTAAAAATGCTTAGTAACTATTTCCCAACACCCTGCCCATGAATAGGAAAACAAAATGGTACAAACGTTCCATTAGAGGACAGGTACTACCACAAGTAGGTACTGAGATATTATTTTCTTTCTCTTCCATTTCACATTTACTGTTGTAAATGAGTAATGCAAACACAAATCCCTTATTGAGATCCAATTTATATTCTCAGGCTTTGTCAATGCTAAACAAAAGAAAAATTCTTCCTCACCTCCAGGTTAAGATAAAGTTCTCCCAGAAAGAGTACAAATGCATGGAATCGTTTTCGAGTCACTTCATCTCCTTTTGCAGCTTGATCTTTAACTTCGTATTCAGTCCGACATCTAACAAAAACATATTTTTTATAATCTCACATTGCTTTGCTTTTTAAACAGTCAAACAAGATGACCACTTGTCAGTTTGGCTGTCCACAGGCAATACAGAGGCAAGCACAATGCCTGGTTTTCTATAATAAAAACCCCCTGATTTTCTATAATAAAAATTGTTTCTGTCTATTGTAGAGACCAGACTATGCAATAATAGTTGAAAATAATTAGATCAAGTTTGTAATAAAGCAACATAGGCTTCATGAGGTTCATTGTATATTGGCAATAAAAAAACAAAAAATAAAAACCCATCTCACCTTATTGTCTTACAGCCTTTTTGTTAAGAAAGCACTCACTGATTACAACAATTTAACACCAAAATGGTGGAAGATTCAACTCCCAGTTGGCCTTGAGGATTAAGTTTGCGGGAGGTTTTGACTTCTAGTAGACCTTGAGCTTTATTATATGCTCATTGTAACAGCATAATAACAGGTCCGTAGGCGCCATACATACAGCAAAAGGCCAAAGAATGAGCGGTAGCCCAATTCCTGGGAATCCCAGCCCCTTCTCGAGGGTAGCTGGAATGGTCCCATCTGTAGGTGTGTGAAGCTACTGAGCCCATAAACACTGGCAACATCATGCCTAGCCGCCCTTTTTCGCTCCCTCTTCTTCGGAGATGGCCCGCATTGTCTATGGAGTGTGTACCTACTTTTGCTTTAAACTGAGCACCCAATTCCCACACTTCTTTCCTTGCCTTACACTCTATGCAGTGTTGTATTTCTAAATAAAACTACCTTTACTCAAAAAAACAAAACAAAACAAAAAAAACAAAGCACTGATTTTACTCAAACTGTCTCTGTAAATTAAAATTCTCACTCTTGCTGAAATATGAACTTTGAAACAGATCTTTAGAAGATATATAGATGGACTCCAACTTAAGCTGAAAATAAATTCTTATTAAGCCCATGATCCTTATAATTTCTATTATACAAACCAGAAGAGAAATGCGGGGCAAGTCCCCAGCTGAAGTCAAAGGCAATTAATTTGGTCTCTATTTCCAACAGAGACAAAAAGGAGTCAACTAATTTTCCCTTGCTTGATTTCCCCAACTCCGTCCATTTGCATTAGAGCTTATGAACTCAGTTCCTACAAGGTGTCTAAAATAATCACAGTAAGACCGTCATTGTCTCTTACCAGTAAACTATGGTGTCAGCTACTGTTACTAAAATGGATTTTTAGAATGGACTTTAAACGATCATTATTTTGGCGTTAAGGATTTTCTTATTTTTATCAGTAAGGTGGTGAGAACATTCTAGGAAAGGCATGTGTTTTATAAGACTGATTTTGATAGTTCTCCTTTTAAAGACCGAGAGAGCAGCTTAGAAAGACTTAATGGCTTTCATATCTGCCAGACCAGTTTAGGTTGTTTGGGAAAAAAAAATTTTTTAAAGAAACAAAGTCACTTCTTATCCAAGAATTTACCTTGGGTCAGTTTATGTTTCAGCTCTAAACCCAGCAGTTTATTATGCCCGCGTGGCTGAGTCCAATGCTTACAAGCTATATTAAATGGGTATCTGTTTGAGTCAGATATGGAAAGATATTTGTTACCTTCTCATACATATTAAACCCTCATCAGAAAAAAGTTGGGACATCTATACGTAGAACACTCTGGTTACTAACGGCAAGGATCAGTTAACTCCAATGCAGTTATTCAAGTAGCTTGTTGGGTGCTTTCCTTTCTCTGTCCTTCCTTTTATGACTTTGCAGGTAAGAGCTTCGATGAAATGACTTTTGTTTTATAAGTGCCATGACTATTAAATTACATATTAACATATGTTAATATGTACAAAAGCAAATCTCTAACCTCGTACATGGTTATCCAGGTGACAGAAAAGACCCTAAAACTTAAAGCTAAAGATTTTTAACTATAAAAGCAATACATGGTTATTTCAAAAAGTTAAAACAGAAAAATACAAAGAACAAAGTCACTGCAACTGAGATAATGGCTGTGAAGATAACTTGTCTTTTTCAAAGTATGGATGCATTTTTAAGTTAACAGAAGTTAGATGATTAAGTTAGATGATTAGCATTTCTCCAGGCAAGATCTTTGACAGCATCATAGTAGAGAAGCACACACCAGGTCAAGAGTCAGAAGAGTAGTTCTCAACTATGACTACACAGTAGAATCCCTGTGGAGCTTTAAAAAACCATGCCCAGGCTCTACTTCCGTCTAATTGTATCAGAATTTCCAAGAGCAGGGACTTAGCCCCATTTAAAGTCTCTAGGTAACCCTAAAGCAGAGCCAGGGGTGAGCAACATAAGGGAAGATAAGCAAGCCTTTCTGCCATCCTGCCTCCTAGAAGTGCCCACTCCCACATCTCTCCAGAAGCTGTAATTTGTATTTCTTCAATTGTAAGTAAGGTTAGATATCTTTTTATAACTTTGTCATTTATATTTTTCCAAACTGCACCTATTCAGAGCCATTCCAAGTATTTCTATTAAAATACTGGTCTTTTTCTTACTCATTCCTAAGAGGCTCCTCTTTTCATATTAAATAAGTGAGCTCATTGCCAGTGTTATCAACTTCCCTATTTTTACTTTACAAATAAATTTATGACCCCTCAATATTATAATCTGTATGTAATTAAGTTTAATCTCTTATTTTAGGGCCTGTGAGTATGTTTTGCTTAAAAGGGATTTACCAATCTAAGATTATTGTTTAATCGTTAATTTTCCCCTAGTATTTACTGTTTGTCAATTTTCCCCCTAGTATTTACTGTTTCACTTTAAGTCTTTCATATATTTGAAATGTATTTTGGTATAAAGAGTGAGACAGAAATCCATCTTTGTTTTGTTTTTTTTGCCTCCGAACCACTAGCCAGTTCTGTCAGCCGCACAATATGCCTTTTACATATGTATCTGAAGTATAATCTTCACCAGAAATTTAAATTTTTCAAGTGTTTCTGGAGTGTACCTTTGGAATCTTTATTCTGTTTCAGCACAGTTTAACCACGCAATGGAATACTTTGCAACCAAAAGTATCTTTAAAGAATAGGCAAACTACAATACTCAAAGACAACCCTGTTTTGAATAAAACGGCTCAAATTATAAGAAAATTCATTTCCCTACATTAATTTAATGTCATCCCCCAAATATCAATATCAACAAGATTTATGTGATTTCACATGCTGACTCTAAAGTTCAGAGGAAAAAATTCAAGAACAGCAAAGAAGACTCCACACACAAAAAATGGGGAAGTAACTAGACTAGCTATTAAAAAATTAGAGCTCTTTAATAGCATGGTAATGAGACAGGAAGAGAACAAGTAACAAACGGAATATAATGGAAGTCCAAAATCAAAACCCAAACGTAAGGATGTAGTGTGGCAGTTCTAATCATTAAGGAAAGGATCATTCAGGAGAGCAGTATGGGAAACACTGGTTAAACATGCAGCAATAAGTGAAATTTGACCCTTATTCAAGCCGAAAGTACAAAAGCACTAAGAAATACGTGATCATTTTTCAGACCTTGGAAAAGGAAATGGGCTTATTCTAAGTACAAAATGAAAGGCAGAGACCATTATAGAAAAAGACTGATGTATATATGACTATAAACTTTCAATACTATACAAATAAGAATAGTCTGCCCTATTCTCCCCTGCAACTTTTTATAAAGAACAGTCTTTAGAAAAGAGGAATTATCAAATTCTAGTATGTTTAGAAGTAGTTTTCCTTTAATTTCATATATTCACACTGACCTTTGAAGTAGCAATTGGCGGAAGTTGCCACTCTGTGGGCTAATTGTCAGATGATGGGACAGGTAATTACAGAGGCGAGCTCCCATGTAAGAGAAATTTGGGATAGATGTGGCCTTTCAAAAAGAAAGAAATGTTTGTATGACACAAATGCATCAAGTTATTAATGCAAACACCTAACAGCAACATTCTAAAGAGGAAAAACATTTCTGCCCCCAAAATTGTACAGAAAAATGTACAAGTCACTGATAATTGTTAGGCATAAGGAAATTAACTCTCCCTCCCAACCTTACCAAGAACCAGAATAAGTACAAAGAAAAACACTAAGGCCAGCTCCCCCCACCAGTTACCCGAGGTTAGCAGAAAGCAAAGGGAACATCTCCCTTTACATCAACCCATTTTGCACAAAATGTGTATATGTACCCAGTTGCATAGTATCAATTATGAATTAAAATATTTGCCAAACTATTGATCTGTGGTATTTCTCAGCAACAGGATAGCACCAACTTTGGCATCTAGCGGTCCACACCAAGACTCCCAGGCCTGTTTTGTGACCTTGGACATCACTAAACCTCCCTAAGCTTCAGTTTCTTGATTCCTAAAAAGGTGATTACGGTACCTAGTAGGAAAAATTAACACTTAAAGAACACTCCAAACACATTTGGGGTAAGGAAGAAATCAATACAAATAAGCTATTTTTAATAATAAGACAGTGAGGAAACACTGAGTATCAGACTGTGATACAGCCAAAGAAGTACTCAGGAAGTTTAACTTTCATTGCAGTTTTTAAAGAATAGTAGAGAACACACATTAAGGAACTTGAACAACATCACAAAGGTAGTAGTTAACCAGAGTCTAGACCTAACAAATGGCCTGATGCCCCTCCAACCCTATGTTGCGTCTAGTTACCAGTGTGTAACCTTAGACAAGTCATTTAACCTCTGTTAGGCTACGTTTAAAATGGGGATATGAGTGATACCTTGCAACCACTGAGGATCAAAGGAGTTAACTGCAGGTCAAGTGTTCAGCACTGTCGGGCTTTGAGTAAGTACTTTATAATCATAACTTTCTATTTCTAATTATTTCCTTGCTCACACAGGACCCTGTACATTTCTCATCAAGGAAGACTGGTTTCTCCTGACATCATATGTGTGTATCTGGTACCACAAAAGACTTGAAAGTCAAAATGTATACTTTAACCATTATTACCATGGCCTGTTTCCCTTTACTTTTAAATGATCACAATTTAAAGAAGTTCAACAAGGCTGGTTTTTAAAGTTTCCCACTTCCCTGCTACACCTCAATTTTACTTTCATAGACAACTACTTTCAGTTCTTTCAGCTAAAGATTTTAACCTCTGTATCTCTATGCTCTGTGATTTTTGAGTTTAGACATTATTTCTTACTAGTTTCTCACCAAGGAGCATGGGCATTTGGTTTTCATCCTACGTAACCCTACTCCATTCCACTAGTTCCCCATCCTTCTGCCTACCACTATGGTTACACTATGATTTTATTAGTTTTGTGTTTCCGTTTATAGCGGTACCACGTATGACACTGATTCCTCTTGCACAACTTTTGTTTTCCCTATACTTAATTTTTTCTATACTTCTCACTAGTTTGTAAATTTCTTCTTGGGACCTTCAAATGCACGGAGTGTGCTCATCTTACCAGGGAAGCCTTTCCTGGAGCCTTCTGCCCTATTACAGTGAAGCCTGGCCCCTCTAGGACTGCCATGTGCATGGCTATTGCCTTGGGATCTCTGTTTACCATCATCTAGGTGATTCACTTAGTCTCTCCTATAAAATTTCCCATTTCCTAGTTCCCACGTTTTTACCCTTGGCTTTAATCTTCTTTTTGGTGGAGTACCTCCTTCAGTAACTTCAAGAACGATTATGATAAAGCTTCAAACTGGCTACTCAGTGCAAAAAGATCTAGATGGTCTAATTGTGTTTTTAGATTTTCAAGCAATATTTTTAGCCTCGCTCCATCCTTATCCTAGAGACTTTTTGGATATTCTGTATCATAAATCAGGACAATTCTCAGCTTTCCCCACTGGCTTAGAATTCAACTTTTTAGATCTATCAAGTCAGTTACCACTCACCCACCTGCTTTCTAGTCTTCAAAATGGGTATGTCTATCTCCTTTCCCTGTACAAGTCCTATGGGCTTCTGGCTCTTTAAAATCCTGATACTGTCATCAGTGGTATTTGGTAAAGAATCAAAGTTGAATATGTTTAATCTGCATTTTTTTTGAACAGGTCTTTTGTTAGTTGCTATGAGTTCCCTTAATGCAACTCAAAAACATTGATAAATCTGTATCACTGACCACAAAATGTTAAAATTTAAAAATAATACTAAGTACATATTTGAAGCATTGGCTTTGAGACAATCACAGAAATTGTAGTTTGTTCAGTTACAGCCTTTCTAACCAACTCTGATTAAGAGTATAATAAGAACTATAAATAATATTATAGTTCTGATATAAGAACTATAATCAGGCAGCCTACTGAAGAGCTGAAATTAGGCCAAAACCAGAAAAGCAGTAACAAATAAGTCTAATTCTTCCATTTTCTTAACTTATATTCCTTTTCAATCCATATAGAGTCCGAAAGTAGGAATCAGGACAAACAAGCAGTTCTATCTTCCTAAAATCTCAGGCATTTTCAGAAATTTAAGAGTTGGCCAGGTAATACTGAGGTCCAGTAACAATCCAAAACAAACCAGGAAGTGGCCAAATGAAACACTAGGTAGCATATAAAAAAAATTCAACCTGCTATCATAAATCACCCTTTCATATATTCTAAATTTGAGCTGCTCTTTCAGCAATGACTTAAAGAACACTAAAGGTTATGTTTCTGTTTAATCCAACTGTTTTTGGCCAGTCTCACTCACTGACCTTAAAATTGTCTTCAAAAATCCAGTATTGTCTATTTTCCCCCACTTAAAACAGCATTAATGTGTCAATGACCAGTATGCTAGAATTAAAACTGAACTTTCTGTGAGCAGCCTAGACTGACATTAGATTTAACCAAATAAGATGTAAATCCTTGAAATTTTTAAATAAAGACAAGGAGAAATGTTAAGACTAAAGTCAGGGTGTTTGGTGGTCCTTTTTTTTTTTTTAAAGAATCATTTATGAGGCAAAAAAGTTCTTCAGTGATTTTTTTCTCCCTTACTCTAATAATAATGCTATATAATTCAACATCTAGGGGAAAACTGGTCTTTTTCATGTATTGTTACATTTAGATCCTGCAAAATGGGGGGGGGCATGTTGGAAAAGAGATATGATACTCATGTAGCTTTCCTCACAAATGCCATAGCTCCTTCCAATTGCCTGTATAGAGCCTTTGCTACACAGGAGGATTTGCAGTCCGGTTCTAGCCCTGGATCCCTAACAACAGGAATTTTATACAGGAGACTTAAAAGCTCCCATGAACCACAAAGAATCAAGGAGTGTGGAGGCTGGTGAACATGAACCTAGCCTCCCTCCCCACAGGGAGCAGCCACATCCTTGGGCATCACAGAATCTATCCAGCGATCACCCTACACCATCAACCAACCTACCTGTTGATAGATGAGTTCCACAAGTTCTTGCAAAGCATCATCTGTTGTAACCCAGCCATTCAGGGTCTCTGCAAACTGTTCAATTTCAGTTTCAAAACTGCCAGGCTGCTCTGTAAGGTGATTCAAAAAATCCTGAACATATTCTGACAGAGTGGGATAATCTTCACAACCATCCTCATAGGACTCCTATATAGGAAAACGTTAAAAAAAAAAAATAATTCATGCAACTGTCTAAAATAAACATAAGGCAACTTTAAGTTGTGATGTCTCTAGCTCAAATGAAATTTCGAAGAATCCTTCACCTGCTAAAACCCACTGAGCTACCCTTCTTCCTTGCCCAATGGCCAAATGTCATAACAGAAGGGTTCCATCCAGCCAGCTAGGGAATTATCTTCTCACCCCTGGCAGATTTACTGAATGGCTGAGGAATAAAGTTTAAAATCAATGTTTCACTACAATTCCAATATCACAATTAAGAAAGATTTATGGATACAGTAAGATCTAGGATTTGTTTCAAAATGGGAGGGGGAGCAGTCAGAGATAGAAATAAGAATGGCCACCTATAGCTAACTACTGAGGCCATGGGGATTCATCGTACCATTCTCTGTATTCTTATAGCTATGTGACAATCTCTATATTGAAAAAAAGGTAAGGTCTGTCACCTGTCTATTAATCCCCAAGGACAGGGAAATATAGTTAACTGACTATAAAATAAAATAAAATAGTGTACAGTGGAGGGAGACTTTCTGGCTCCTATGTCCAAGTTTCTAGCCAATCTTGATAACAGCACTGCTTTCAACTAATGTCTCTCTCACCTTTAGTGGTTCCCAACCTTTTAATTAATGGCAAGAGGCTGAGCTGGGTGACTACTGCAAAAGGTTTAACAGTATCAATGTTTATACTGACAATGCCTGGAATACCACCCAAAGCATTTTACTTAACCATTATGATCCACTAATAACTATATTGTTTGATGAAACTTACCCCTTTCCAAAAGAAGTCAAATAAGAAACCACATGAAAGAATTATGACTACAGTATGGAAGCATTTTATGAAGAGGTTTGGAAGCATTTTATGAAGAGGTTAAGTTCTAAACTTAGTGACCACAGAAAGAAAAAAAAAATCATCACACTTAGTCAAAATTCCCCTTAGGAAAGCTCCATGTTGGGGATGGACATAAAATCTTAGTAGAAAAACTAACATAGCTAATTATTCCTCCATTGTTGATGCTGACCAACTATTTCTTCAGCTGACTGCCATTTAGAGGCCATGTTGCTTAATTTTTATGTATCTCTAGACATTAAAGTGATATTTAACATGGCACTTGTATGTACTATGAAAGACACTCAGGAAATAAGACCAGCTGCAGGAAGAGCAGACTAATGTGCCCATATCATGCTTATATAGTGTTCATACTCTTATATTTAAATATTTGTCTGATCACACATTTGAATCCGAAGTACTCTATTGTAAGATAAAGGCATTAAATTGATGAAATACAAATTCATGAATTATAAACATTACAGCTGTGTGATTGAGGATTAAATGAGTAAATGAGTTAAGTGAGTTACATCAGTAAATGCCCCTGGACTGGTAAGTAGCACATAGTAAGGCACTAAGTGTTCAACAATTTTTAAATTTTTAGAAAAGACTGAAACATATTCCAAATGCAAGAGTCATGTTCTCATACCTAAAGGGGCTAAAGCATAAAACGTATCCAAAAAGCAGAGGGATCACTACACTTAGGATGATACTCTATTGTAAGCTACCAGCCACCAGCTGCATGGATAGCCTGTTACTCATTCAAAATTGCTGGAGTGTTGAGTGCCTACTGAATACCAAAGAATGTTCTAGGTGCTGGGAGTTACAGTCATATCATAAATAAAGGAGACAAGTCCTCCTCTCATGGAGCTTATATTTTATGATGGAAGGCACCCTTCAGACATTGAGATATAATGAAAATGGTCAGGGAAGGATTCTGAATTAACATCTAAACTGAGAAAGAGCAGAAAAAAAAATCAGTCATAAAATATGAGGAAAGATATTCTATGCAGTGGGCACAAGAAGCATATAGGTCCCGGGGAGATACATACTTGACTGACACCTTTAAGAAAGGCCAGAACAGAAACTGAGGATGGGGCATTTGCTACTGGGATCAATGAGACAAACGAGGAGATGGTATGGGGTTTTGGGAACCACACTAAGGAGACTGGTTTAAGAGGCAGTGCAAAAACCACAGCAGGGGTGGTGGCTAGGGTGGGTTTGAGCAAGGAAAGACCATGTACCAACTCAAGTAATTTGCACATGGTCATACAGCTAGTCTTAAAAAATTGAGCACAGAATAAAGCCCGTGCTTTTAACCTCTATATTCCAAACAACCAACAAAGTCTTAAAACCCAACTTTGACATATAAAACAAGGATACATGTTGCCAAAAACCCATCCAACAGTTCATCAACACGGAACTGGTTAAATATGTTACCTTATATCCGTATTATGGAATATAATACAACCACTTAAGAAAAACTATATATTTACATGTATTAATACAGAAATTCTCTCAATACAGTGAATTAGAAGAGGATCAGAACCATGTTAAGTACAATTTGACTTTCTTAAGAAGAGACTTACAGGCAGTGGAAATTTCTGGAAAGACAGCCAAGGGATAATAGTTATCTTTGGAGGTAATGTTCTTATTATAAATACTGAATCTTATAAAACTGTGAAAGCAGTTAAGCCTTGTAAGAGCATACACTATCTTAATGTTGACTATGTACATGTGTGAGTTTTACAATTAAAGCTAGTTTAAGTTTTTTATCTAGTTTAAGTTTCTGATGTAGTGCAGTTTTACAGATTTATAGTATCCCACTGTTAAGATTTATAGTATCCTACTGGTAATGATAAAAACAGGCAGTCTACAGGTCTCAGCTGACAGTATTAATTTCTTGCTTCTATCAAATGTCATTCCTTTTGGCAAAATGTATTTTAAAACACTGACTTCAGTCTTTTTTTCCCTCAAATGAATGTAATTCTTTTAAGAGAATCTGAAGTGTGAAAGTAAAGGATGAAGTAGAGCTGCTGTGAATATAGCAGAACAGGGGATTCAGAGCCTGTCACTTGAAGCGAAAAAGGAGGCATAGAGTATTCTGAACAGATAAGCATTCCAACATGTTTTAATCAAAGCCTGGGTTAAGTTCTCCAGTACTAGATTTTTTAAAGTACAGATTTCTTCAGTCTTCAATGTGAAGTCAAATGGCTTCTAAGCTGAGAAATGTTTGAGCATTATTTATCTTTTTAGAGTTCTGTGACAAGAGATTAGGAAGGACATCAATTGGAAAACTCACTTCATGGTAGGCACTTTTCAATACACTGTCAAGAGATGAGAACCTTAGCCAAAGCAGTGGGAGTAAAAGGAAATTATCAGATACTTAGGTGGTGAAACAGTCAAGACTACTCTAGTTAACTTGATTGAAAGGGGGCAAGAATGTGAAAGAGAAAATCAAGTCAATTCACCACCAAGTTTTTAGACTGAGCAGCTAGTTAGAACATAAAAACATAAGAGGTTTGTAGAAGATAAATTATTTTTTATACTTGAGTTTGGAGGTGAGATCCTCAGATGAGGTCAAACAAATGGAAACACAAGCCTGGAGCTGAGAGGAAGAATTAGATGCCAGAGTTATCAGAGGTAGGTGGGTGATGGTTAGATTCTAGGGGGTAGGTAGTATCACCAAGGGAGGTAACAAAACAGAAAAAAGACAGAACCTCAGAAACTGCAGTCTGAAGGAAGGAGGAATGATCTGCAAATTGGGAGGATGTAGTACTGTCACAGAAGCCAAAGAAAAAGGTAAAAGTAGTCATAGTATCAAATGCTACAGAATAATTTCATTGGTTGAAATCTGAAGTGAATGATGGTTGCATTGTCTTAGGAGTAAATTAAAACAAAAATCAGTATCTTAAATATTCAGTCCTTACAGAAATAGGAGGAACTTTTGAAACACTGAAAAGGTACTTTTAGCACCTCACACAGGACCCACACTGGGACCTGTTAAACGTTACAGTTCATAGTATGGTCAACAAAACCTATTAAGATGAGAGTTAAGAGGACAACAGATTTTAAGACCCAAAAAATGCCAGTAACTGTCACAAAAATAGTATCAGTACAATTAAGGGGATCAGTCTGCAGAGGTTTGAACAGTCAGTGAGAAGTAAAGTAGTACCAAGAGTGAATAATTTTATATTTTGGAGAATGTCACTACTGAAAGGCAGAAGAAAAACTGGAAACTTGTAGGGAGATGTTTTTAGAAAAAAGCTGGGATTGTGTGTTTGTGTGTGTGTGTGTGAGTGCATGCATGTGCACACAGGTGGGGAGAAATGTTGTGTCTTAATAAATGCTTTATGAACTCCTGTGTGGTATTTTCATTTCTCGTAAGTGAGCTGTGATTAAATATTCAAGATGTAATGGTTTACCTGAGAAGCAATGGCCAGGAACAGATGGATACAGTAACTTACTGGTAAGAAGGCATGGAAAACAGGAAATTCTAGCAGTGGGATTTGAGGAAGGACTGAAGATAAAAGGGCTTGGAGTTTCTGAAGAGTTATGAAAGCACAGCAAAAGACTATCATAAAAAATTTTTTAAATATCCATTCTTTGAGCAGATCCAGCTTAAGGATACCAAGCAATAGCTTCTCATGTGTATAAAAAAAGCAGACTCAAGGAATTTCTAGAAACCCAGCCAGGACACCACTGGAACAGAGACTCTGTGAAGACAGTAATTTTTGTCTGTTTTGTTTACTGCTGTATCCCTAGTCCTTGACTCGTGATAAGTATTCAACTATTCGTTGAATGAAACAGTGAATATAACAACTTTGGGTTATGGTTAAAGGAAAAGTTTGTCTCACAACCAGATTTTACCTAAAGAGTCAGGGGAAAAACAAGGATTTTGTTTTTCTGTAACTAAGTCAATTGAGAAAAACTCAGCTTTGACAGAGAGTAAAAGGGTAAGGCCAGTGAATATACTGGGGCAGGGGTAGCAAGCGTGAATGCTTATAGAATCCAGGTGGATTAGAGGGTAATGAAGTAAGCCAGTGAGCAAATCAAAGCTCACACTCCATCTAAAGGGGCAGCCTCTGTTCAACTCCAGCCAACTTTTGCTCTGTCAAAATAACAGTCCAGTATGACCAGAGCTTACAATTTTAAGAGAAATCAGAAAATTCAGATTTGCAATATTTAAGTATTGGTAACTTATCATAAAGCCCCATTTAAAAAAAACACTCAGGGTCAAAGAAGACACACCTGCAGTCCACTCGTGAGCCACAGGCTTCCAGTTTGTAATCTGTTCTGGCAAACTGAGAACAGCAGGAGCTGACCTACTAGAGGATATCAAGGAATGCCTAAAAGATGGCAGTGGCTCAGACAAAGTGGCTCCACACGCTGCTCTCTTGAACTATGTATAAAACTTGTCGGTACATAACTGTGAAAAAAAAAATGCCTCCCTCCTACCATAAAATAGCCCAAATCAATAGGAAGAAAACAAATGAGGAACCATTTGTGGCTGTTAAGGTAAATATCCTTAAGGGTTTATTCAACTACCCAGCAGCTCTCCAATGGTTCCTTCCTCTCAAAGAGACAGACAATTTTTTGGCAAGGATCCAAGCTGCTCTCATTTCTAGTTTACATAATTGATGGTCCATTTTACCCCAAATCAGCTGCTCTTCCTGCTATGCCTACATTTTTCCCTCTCCAGCCCCAAAGCTCTTTTCCTAATGCAGTCTAAGATACATGAAGTTTCTAAAACATGGAATAAAGCTTTTCCATACTTTCTATAAAATATGGAAGTAAAGTCCTCCCACCCCACCCCAAAATAACAAAAAAGGTGTACCACCATTAGTTATCAAGTATATTCAAATTAAAAATCACAACTTAGATACCACATACCCACCACAAAGGCTAACCTTAAACAGCAAATACCTAGTGCTGTTGAAGTATAGCAACTGGAAACCATACAGCACTCAACGCATATATTGGAACAATCTCTTCAGAAAAATACTTAGCAGTCTCTACTAAGCTGGCTACCCTATGTCCCAGAAACTCCACTCCCAGGTATACACCAAGAGAAATAAGGGCAAATGTCTGTCCACTGAGACACAAACCAGAGTAGCAGCCCTAATCTAACAGCCCCAAAGTGGAAGCTACCCCAATGTTCATCAAGAGACAAATGTTAATACAGTGGAATGCTCTGAGAGTAAGTCACTTCCAGTTACATGCTACAGTATGTATTAATTTCAATGTTGAATGAAAGTGAGGAAAATAATATATTCTATGTGACTCTATTAATATAAACATTGAACAGAGGCATAACTAATGTTAAATCAAAATAGTGGTTATCCTTGGAGAGCAGTAATGATTAGAAGGGGACAGAGCAGGCTTTTGGGATGTTGATAACATCCTTTTTCTTAATTTGGATGCTGCTTGACTGAGTATTCACTTTATAAAACTTTGATTTAAACTTTGTGTACATTATTCAAACTCTGTGTACACTATTTTATATGTTAAAAAAACTAAGACGACAGAAAAGACAGGACTTAAGCTAAAGTACTACCATTTCTTAAATCCGGAATGGTCCCTGCCCACTTTTAGCTACAATTAACTGCTATGCATTTACCTATCACAATTTCTTCCTAGATATCCCAATTGTGCTTGGCGTTTTCTCCTGCTGTTTAAGAAAAGTGTGATCAATTTCTAAAATTTTAGCTATTGACAAAGATAAATCTGACAGTTTAAAAGTTCTTTATATCTGTGTAAACACTTCATCAAAACTCCCTACATTTCTACGTAATAGTTAATTAGAACCAGAAACACTTCTATTGTGTGTGCCCAGATGTGTACTTCTCAACATTCAAAAGCCTACCTCAATTAGTCTACAGCAAAACCAGTCAGATTTACCCTAAAGCTACCAACGAATATTCGGCTGTCGTGCTAAAATCATATTAAAAATTAACGTTGCCAGGCCGCTGTTGTGTAGGTTGTTCATGAAGTCTGGACACAGATTCAGTTTTATAGATTAAAGGTGTCCTTGACTTACATTAGGTTTATTAGTCTAGACACAGTCTACAGACGCTGGAAATACAGCAGGGAACAAACAAGACTGCCTACTCTCAAGCTTATATTCTGATACCTTGAATATAAAAACTACAAAATATATTCGAGTCAACTTTGTTTCATTTCAATAAATTCATAAAATGTTTTTATGTGTAGTACAGAAAGCATCAGCATACTGATAAATGACACAGTAACCACATTATTCCAGTAATATTAACCCAGAGTTGTACTAAAAGGGTGTACTTACTGTATAATTAGAATAACTTGATGGGTAAAATTCAGGGGCGTTCACAGATAGCTTAGACATTAATACAGGAGCTACAACCACCTGGGGTTTAGCCATTGCTGACTCCGAGTTCTGCCTTGGGATGTTATCCTGTGAACTAGGTGGAGCTCTCAGGGGCCGCGTTTGTTCTGAGAAAGGGGGGAAAAGCCGTGTTACATGCGTTCATTCCTTTGTATAACAACTTACTATGTACTGAAAAGCCATCTGAGCAGGGCTGGCTTTTAAGTTAAACAAGAACCATCAGGAAATTTAAGGTTATCGCCAGGATATGAACAGAGAGCCTGCAGAAAGAAACAATAGACTTGCTTTAGCCCCTTTATGAACATATTTGCCTCCTAAATGAATGCTTGAGGGCTTTATTTTCCCTTTTTTCTTTCTTTTTTAAGGAGTCGGTTAGAAAGAGGTGGTTGCCCGCCTAAGGCCTCCCTTTCGAGGGCTGGGGCGGGGGAGGCGATTATTACTTCCTCCAGGGACTGCAGAACTCGGAGGCCGCGCACCACGCCCCTCCCCCAGCCGGGAAGCACAAAGGATTTCGGCGGCCACCTTCCAAACCCCGTTCCGGGCCCGTCCCCACCCCGTCACAACCGGGTCCCTCGGGGAATGCTTTCGGGGAACCGGGGAGGGAAAGAGGAGACAGCGCGCCGACCTCGGGCGCGCGCGGCGGGCCGTGGGGAAGCGTTGGCCCAGGAGGACGGGGTCCCCTAGAGCGGCTCCGTACCTGGGAGCGCCCCGGGCCGGGGAGGCCGCTGGGGGCCGGCGGGGACCTCGCACTGGGCCCCTGGCGGCGGGGCCGTCCTGGGCTGGCGCAGCGGCGGCGGCTGCAGGAAGCCCGGGGCTTTGGGCTGCGGCGGCGGCTGGTGCCGCGGCCGCTCAGCAGGCCCCGCTCCGTTCGGGAAACCGCCGCCCTCAGGCCCGCCCCCTCCGCGGCCCAGGCCCCGGCTCCGGCCCCGACCAGCACCTGGGGCGCGATCGAAACCGTCCGACATGCTCCTCCTCCTCCTCCTCCTCCTCCGGGGGCCGCTGCCGCTGCGCTCAGGAGAGGACGCGGGGGGAGGCGCCGCGGGCCGGCTCTCGCCGCCGCGCTCACTCGGGCCTCATGGAGGAGGAGGGCGGCGAGCCCCTGCTCGGCTCCTCCGCGATTCGGGCGGAGCGGACGGCAGCTGGAGCACCCGCCGAACCCGCCACTCCGGACCGCCCGTCCCCCACAGCTACCCTCCGCTTTCCGACTCTCCCCTCAAAACTCGGCTCCCCCGCCTTCGGCGCGGCGGGGGCGAAGGCGGGTCACAGCGGCCCCCCGCGGCCCGGAGGCCCCGGGCGCGCCCGCTGCAGCTCCTCCCGTTCGCGGCGGGCGGACAGCCGCGGCCCAGCAGGCCACCCGGCGAGCGGAGCCTAGGCCGCTGGACAGCCCTGCCCGCCGCGGAGGCCTGGCTGGGCCACCTCGACTCCCCGGCCGGGCTGAGGGGAGAGAGGGGCGCTTACCGCCGGCGGGCGCGGCCTACGCGATGGTTCTCAAGAGAGAAGTGCGAGACTGACGGTTGATGCCAGGAAAATAAAAATACGGGGGGAGGGGGCGTGGAGCCGGCGCCAGGGCTCGCGGACGCGCACCTCCGTGGGCGCGCAGGTGTGTTCAATGACCCCGCGCCAGCCGAGACCAGGGCTCTGGTCTGGAAGGGGGCTCTACCACCTGCTACGTTAGCCGAAGGAGAGGGGAATGGGAACAGAATCAAAATACGCCGCCCGCCCCCCGCCCGTCTCAATTCACAGTAGGTTTTTAATCACAGTAGGTCACACCCTGACCAAGCTGTACTCTCTTCCCTTTTCTCTTTCCATCCGAAATTTTAAGAAAGTACCTTTCAATGAAACTCCCCTCTTTTCCATCTTCTACCAGTGCTGTCCCCAATCAAATATAGTGCGAGACACAAGCCACTTATGTAATTATAAATTTTCTAGAAGGCACGTTACACGAGTAAAAAACAGGTGAAGTTAATTTTAATAATATATTTTACTTAGGCCACACATCCAAATGGTATCATTCCAACATGTTATTAATATAAAGATATTAATGAGATATTTTCTCTTTTTTCATACTAATCAAAATCCAATGTGTATTTTACGCTTTTGGCATATCTCATTTAGGATTAGGCACATTTCAAGTGCTCAACAGCCACCCGTGGCTAGTGGCTACTGCATTGCCCAGCAAAGTTCTAGACATTGTTTAATATGTAATTAAAAAAATCAGACTTACCTGATGGTACTAAAGCCAAATGAAGGATGAATAGCAGTAATGAAAAGGAGAAAAAAATGATCTCTTTACGGTTAGATAGAACCATCTTCACAGATTCTGATTGTAGCCCTGTATTTTGAGCAAGGCTTAACGCTTTTCGATCTTGAGAATCATTTCAGTTAAGAAAAACTCTCATTAACCATCTTCTTTTCTTGCTAATGAAGAAAATGTTAAGATCTTCAGCCAGATGAAAGAGAAAATAGCTTTAATGAGGGCAATCATGAATATGTGATTCATTCTGTTGAGTGTTGGCAAAAATAATGAAGTCAGGGAAGAAAGCCAGCAAAAAGTGTGGTTCCCTGGTGTTGAGAAAGAATGTAGGATTCAGAGTAGGCCAGAGATTTGGTTTGGATCCTGGCCTTGACCCTTAATATCTGTGTGATCTTGGGTAAGGGATTTATTTTCTCTAAGTCTCACTTTCCTCGCCTATAAAATAAGAAGTATGTTGTAGCACTGAGCATGTAAAGACAAGACAAGATTACAGTTTAAAAATTAGATGAGGTAATGCCCATAACATAAAAATCGATTCTTTTATGTTGTTGTCAGTCACTTCTTGCCTGAACTTTTATGTAAGAAAGCCCCACAAAATGTATGCTCAACAACAGAGAGATATCCTGTATGTTCCATTGATGTAGATGCTCCAGTCCTGTCCTGAGCTTTGGTTTGCATTCATCACCCTTTTTTCCCCCTTAGAACTTTTATGGTGGACTGCTCTTTTTCTACACCTGAGACTTTCTTACCTGAGGATAAAGCTATTCTGCATCCATGGTGACATCAAGGTATCTTTACAGCCCCTTTTGTTAGATAAGTTAGATAACAGATGCTGTCCTTTGCCTTCTCCCTATTTACTTTTAAGTAAATTTAGTCCTATTATGATATATGAAAAATGAACTTGGAGAGAACATGAACAGATTTTTTACACTGATTCTCAGGCCTTCAGACCTGGAATGGAACTACACTACAGCTTTCCTGGGTTTCCAGCATGTAGACAGTAAATCATGGACCTTCTCAGCCTCCATAATCATGTAAGCCAATTCCTCATGATAAATTCTACCTGTCTATTTGTATATCTCCTTATCTATCTCCTATTAGTTCTATTTCTCTGGAAAAACCCTAAGAATTTATACTGGGAAGTGGGATGCAGCTGTAACAAATACCTAAAAAATGTGGAAGTGGCTTTTAAACTGGTTAATGGGTAGAGGCTGGTAGTGGTTTTTGATGCTTGCTAGAAAAAGTCAACATTTCCTTGAAGGAACTGTTAAAAGTAATTCTGGTGAGGGCTCAGGAAGGAATGAGGAGAGCTGTAGGGAAAGTTTCCATCTTCTTAGAGAATACAAATAATCATGTAGAGAATGTTGGTAGAACTCTGGACACGAAAGATGATTCTAATGAGGTCTCAGATGGAAATGAAGATATTATTGGTCAATGGATATAAGTCAAACCTTATTATAAAATAGCAAAGATCCTCTCCAGCTGTGAACCAGTGAAACCAGTTAAGTGATGTGCTTCCACCTAGTGTATTGTATTTTGTTAAAGCAGCCCAAATTAAACATTTATTCTGGAAAAATGAAGATTTATGTTCACACAAAAACCAGTACCAAATTTTTTATAACAGCTTCATTCATAATAACTCCAAACTGGAAAAAACATAGATTCTTTAATGAACGAATGGTTAAACTGCGGTATTCATACTGTAAAATACTACTCAAAAAAAAGGAACGACCGCTGATAAATACAGCTTCAATGGATCTCAAGGGAATTATGCTGCATGAAAAGAAAGTAATCTCAAAAAGTTATTGTATGATACCATTTATACAACCTTGAAATGACAAAATTACAAAGATGGAGATCAGTTTAGTGGTTGCCAGGGATTAAGGAGAGTGTGGGGTTTTGAGAGAAGTAGGTGTGGCTATTAAAAGGGTAGGTACTATGAGGAATCCTTGTGATAGAACTGTTTCGTTCTTGACTGTGAAGGTGGTCACATGAATCTACACAAGTGATATTAAATTGCATACAACTAGGGGGGAGGGTATAGCTCAAATGATAGACTTAGCATGCATGAGGTCCTGGGTTCAATCTCCAGTACTTCCTCTAAGAATAAATAAGTAAACCTAATTACTTCCCCCCACCAAAAAAAAAAAAAAAGAGGTGACATTAAATTGCATAGAACTAAATACAGGTATGCACATGCACACAAAAATGAGTGCAAAAAAAAAAAAAAACTAAGGTAGATGGATTGTATATTGTCAATTTCCTGGATGTGATATTGTATTATAATTGTGCATAGTTATGCAAGATGTTACCATTAGGGGGAAATCTCTCTGTATTATTTCTTACAACTGCATTTAAACTCACAATTATCTGTAAGAAGTTTAGAAAAACTAACACATATGAATAAGCCTTGTTCCATTTTATTCTGTTACTCCCAACTCTTTCCTAGCTAACTTGGTTCACTCTTCTTTGCCCAAATCATGATGGTAGCTTATATATCATTGTAAATTAATGGGTCATTAACAGAGAGAAGAAGGATTAGCTGATGTGTTTGTTCTCTTGGGTCTCATTTGTGTAAATTATCTTCCTCCCCTGGTCTCTTGGGCCTTCTATGAAATGTAACCAAAGCCAGTCAGCACTTGACCAATCAGGGTTCCAATCCATCTTCAAGAGCCAAGAATGCTGCATGGGAATCTCCCCAGCATCTAGTGGGCTCACTTATTTGATGTCAATCTCTTGGCTGGACTATAAACTCTATGAGGATAGGAATTCATTTATTTGTTCATTCATTCAGTAAATATTTATTGCATGTCTGCTATGGGCCAGACACTGTTCTTGGTGCTGAGGATACACAGGAGTGTGAGATTAGTAGATGTGAAGTGTATGCGGCTAGAAGCAGAAGGACTTGTTTGGTGGCTATAGCGGAAATTCCAGTGAGAAATGGTAATGGCTAGCTATTAAGGTAGTGGTTGTGGGGTTGGAGAGAAGGGCCAAATACAAGGGTTGTTAGGAAGAAGCTGACAGATGTGTGCAAGGCATTAATGAGAAGCCAGGGATATGGATCACTCCCAGGATTCTGCTTTTGGTGCCTCAGTCCCTAACAGTGAGAATACCAGAGGGAAGCAGAGACTCTCATCCACAGAACAGGAGACTCACTAATTCCACTTTGGACATTTCATTTGGCACCTGGAGCAGCTAAGTGGAATTGTTCTATCAACAGTTAACTTATGGACTTGGAGTTCAGAGGAATGTTACCTACAGTTAGAGATGTGATAGGTGAAGGCACAGGAAGAAATGAGGTTCCTTAGGAAAAGCATATAGAGGCAGAAGAGGAAAGAGAAGCACCAAGTTGCATGGCTAGATTGAAGAAGAGGAATCTTTTTACTCTGTTTATATAGGAATAATCCGGAGAGGAGCCAGAGGGGACCTGAACATCAAAGAGGGAGAGCCCGAGTGTCAAACGTTGCTGAGATGTCACATACAAGGATTCTAGAGAATCTATGAAAGCGCACAGTTCCCTGAGCTTGAGCACTTTGTGCTGCCTGAGGTCATTACACAACGGAAGGAACAGCTGCCTCTGGGAACCATGCCCGCCTCATCAGGCAATCTTCCATTATAATTTGACTACCTGGCTAAATTTGCATTTTCAGAGGAACAATAACAATCAGAATAACAGTTAGCACCTACTCTGTTCCAAGTAAACACTTTACATAGATTATCTCATTTAATCTCCAAAACAAACTCTATGAGGTAGGTGTGAGGTACTATTACTAATCCCATTTTATAGATTAAAACACTGAGATTCAGAGACATTCATTAACTTGCTTTAGATCACAGTTAATGAGCAGCTAAATTCTATTAAATCCAGAATCCACAAACTGAAACCATACGCTACATTTTATCTCCATAGTAAGTGGATGACACTGCTGCAAACATTCTATTCTGTTTGTGTTATATTTCTCACTGTAAATTAATAAATAGGCATTCCAGTAGTATTAGCAATTGGAATAATATAGATTTGTGAGTGATTTGGGTGCAAGCAGTAGTATTAGGAAACATAGATGCCTCTAAGCTTGACTATGAAATAAATGGGCAGATAAAGGAAATTTGCAAGGCAAGTATATTAAAGACGTTTTGTTGCTATTATAGGTTTATTTATTTATTTAGATAGAAGAAAGATTAGTTTGTTAGCTGAAGACAATGAAGCAAAGGAACACATCAGGGAAAAGGGGGAAAATAGAGAGCATAAAGGACCAGAGGAAGTGGCAGTTCACAAACTCTAAGTACAGGCAGCAGGAATAACTTGGGATGGGAGAAAAGCTATGTGACTAAGAAATGGAAGCAGAGGCAGATAAATTGCAGGAGAAGGAGGGTGATGGGAATTTAAGATGATCTCCATGTTCTCAGTAGGAAAAAAAAGGAGAAAGTGTCTCTACTGTGAGGATGGGAGACATAAAAAGAAGGGGCTTGAGGAGAAGGGCAACTGTTGCAGAAGCTCTGGGAGAGGCAGCTGATGAGGAAGAGGGCGTGCTCATAGGAGGCCTGCTGGGCTGTATAGAAAGTCCGGCTGAGGTTGGAGACCAGGGATTTGTTGGGGCAACACTGAACAATTTTGTGATTTTTCTCTAGCTACTCTTGACAACTTGATCTGGGAACTGAGAAGCCTGTTAGTGGGAGTGTAATTTCATGATGCAGTTAAGGCAGAAGGGTAAAGACAAAAGGGGCTGAGAGGCTGTTTGTGGTTTTAGTTAGCTAGAGAAAGGGTTGAAGATGAAAGACAGGTGATAGATTGGAAGGAAAAAAGAGGACCAAAAGACAGAAATAAGAGAGTTGGAAAGAAGAAAAGTCGTGGTCTGAGTTTGAGATATGAGTTTAAAATTCTGGAGGAAGTTCTGGTGAATAATTACAATGTACAATATTCTACTAATTTGCATGATTCAACTAACTGAACTGAAGTGCTTGCTGGCCATCAGTAAGGTAATGTGATAGTCAGAAATGCTATTTTCAGAGCCGAAATTTGGCATTCAAAAGACAATTAGGATCATCAATGCTTAATGTATAAATGTCAAGTAAGAGGCATTTTCTGATTCTCTATCTCTGACGCAGTGTATTCACTGCCCTTTCTCTTGGCATGAGGTCAAAAGCCGGTATCTTCTTTCTGTTTCAGTTCCTGTAGGGCATTAACAGTGTTTTTCTTTCTTTTGACAAATATTTGTTGACTGCCTAATAAAGCCAGACAGTCTGTTATGTGTTGATAACATACCAGTGAACAAGATGAAATATCTATCCTCAAGGGGCTTAAATGCAGCAATCAACAGACAGTAATAACACAGAATGATAAACACGATAATTATGTTAGGACTTAGGTCTGAATGGAAGGGCACCTAACTCAACCTTGAGTATCAGGGGAGGCTTCTGTGAGAAGGTCTCATCTCAAATGAATAAAGGAGTGGTAGGTATAATCCAGGTGAATGAATGTTGAGGGCGAAATAAGAGGGACCCCACATTCAAAGAGGCATCTCTGTTTCTCTTGGCACCTTCATTCTCACAGGCCAGTCATCTTAGCATCCCCCTACCTAGGGGATACTTCTACCAGGAATCACTGAACCAGAAGATCTAGAAGATCTACATTTAAGTCTCAGCAATATTTCATGTTGATGTGACTTTAGACGTGTCAGTTAACCTCAAGGCCATTTTTTCATCTTAGGACAGGCATAAAGATACCTACTTCCGAGTTATCAAAATGAGCAAATGACATAACACAGGTGAAAGTGCTATGGAAACTGTTAAACACTACGCAGGTTTTAACTGTTCTTAGCATCAGAAGGTGGAACGCCGTATGCCTTCGTACTCTTGAGCCTATTATGGGGATTAAGAAACAAAGACTCCTTAATAGTTACTCCGGATTTGTAGGTAGTTCTCAGGTCTGCCAAGTTTAAGCTCTGAAATGAATTGTTCTTGAAGGTACTTAAAATGTTTGAGTTAATGCTATAAATTATTGTAATTGGTCCTCTACTCAAAAGCCACCGCAGGAAAGATATGGCAGCTAAAGTATCACCTAGCAGTAGAGTGAGCAATGCAATCAATCCTTAGAGTACCTGGGCCATTCTGTGGATAAAAAGACCAGTAGAGAGGGGAATATAACAATTAGCAGGCTGAAAAAAAAAGGTGAGGTGGGGTAGAGGGATGACGAAAAACATCTTTACCCCCCAAATTAGGATGGCCTCTTGAACCATCAACATTTGCTTCATAGTGTTTCAGAAGAGCCCTGCTAATGAAAAACCATTTCACGGAATTAGTTTCTTGTCTGGTGGGCAAACTCATTTGACAAACTTATGCCACAGGGAAAGCACTTAGGAATACTTCTAATGAGTTGAATCTATGTTACTTTTATACTTTAGATTGGGAGAATTGGGTAGACTTTGTCTCAGTATAATCACAATAGTTAAGATTAAATTTTTTTCTGATTTTACTAAGAAAAATTTCAAAAATACATACAGCTAATTTGAAAGAATTTTATATACTCACCACCTAGATTCTACCTTAATACTTTACTACACCCACCAGGCTTATTTTTTATTAAATATTTTATTTTGAGATAATTGTTGATTCATATGCAGTTGTAAAAAATAATGCAGAGAGAACATTTGTACTCCTTACCTAGTCTCCTCCGAGGGTGACATCTTGCAAAACTATAGTACGATGTCACAACCAGAATATTGACATTGATACCGTCAAGATATAGAACATTTTCATTATCACAGCGATCCCTCCTGTTGCCCTTTTATAGTCACGTCCACCCTCACCTCCTCATTAAACCCTAGAAACTACTACTCCGTTCTCTAGTTCCATAATTTTGTTATTTCAAGAATGTTTTATAAATGGCATCATACATTATGTTACCTTTTGAGATTGACTTCTTTCTCTCAGCATAATTCTCTGGAGATTCATTCAAGCTGTATCAGTTGTGTGTATCAGTGCTTCCTTTTTATTGCTGAGGAGCATTCCATTGTAAGGATGTATTCAACCATTCATCTGTTGAAGGACACCTGAGCTGTTTCCAGTTTTTGGCTATTATGAATAAAGCTACTATCAATATTGGTGTATGGGTTTTGGGCAAACCTAAATTTTCATTTCTCTGGGATAAATACCCAGGAGTATAACTGCTGGGTCATATGGTAGTTGCATGTTTAGTTTTTCAAGAAACCACCAAACTATTTTCCAGTGACTAGTACCATTTTATACTACCATTGTGTGAGTGATCCAGCATCTCCCCATCATCACCAGCATTTGATATTGGCCACTATTTTTTTTTTAATTTTAGACATTTTTATAGATGTGTAGTGATGTCTCAATGTGGTTTTTTTTTTTTTTTCATTTCCTTAATGGCTAATGATGTTGAACATCTTTTTCATGTGCTTATATCCTTCTTCGGTAAAATGGCTCTTTATGCCTTTTGCTCATTTTCTATCTGGATTTTTTTTTAACTGTTGAGTTTGAGTGTTCTTTTTATATTCTAGATACAAGTCCTTTGTAGAGCAGGAGGGAAATCCTCTCATGTTGAGTTTAAAATATCTGTGGAAATGTCAGTGGAAATGACTGGCAGGCATGTCTGGAGGTTAGGAGAGACATTCAGGCTGGACATTAAGCTTTGGGAGTTGTGACGGCACAGCTGACATCGAACCTGTAGGAAGACAATATCAAAGTTAAAAGGAAGGGCCAAGAGAATATTTGAAACATTTGCCCATTTAAGTGGTGAAAGAACTAAGAATGGTTAAAGAAGCAGGAGCAGGTAGGAAAGTGATATGATGAAAACCAACGAAAACCAGAATCTAGTTTTTGCTTTTCTGTTATGGGTAATATCTGCATAAAAAAAGATCTACAAAGGGATGATGTTCACAAAACTGCTTAAAAAGTATTAGAATTAGAGTTTTCATTAGATGCAATATTTTAAAAAGTTAAATATAAACATGTTAACTATTATGGAGTTTTATGATCAAATAGTTTGATTATGCTAACTATGTAATATATAGTCATATATTTTAAAACAGTGAAAGAAAATTCAATTAGATTGAGTCTTTATTAAGAAAGCAAACAAGTATATAAGGAAATTCTTTTAATTATTAATAAAAAAAACTTTCACCTAAATTTCCCCCAAATAATTTGGCCTTTAACTTTAAACTCAAGAACTGGTTGGGGGTTGGGTATAGCTCAGTGGTAGAGTGCATGCTTAGCATGCACGAGGTCCTGGCTTCAATCATTAGTACATCCACTAAAAAATTTAAAAAAAAAACCCTGGTATCTATCCATGTTTAAAAACAACAGAAAACTCTCTTTACATTGTATTATACACAGACTGCCCCTA